>NC_086133.1:1346048-2019073 GCF_035610405.1 Australozyma saopauloensis
CACACGGACATCTCGGAGCTCGTGTTGGATCCATATTCTGTGGGCGGCCTAACGTCCGACTCTGAGGTCGAAGATGATGCCACTGTTGAAATCAGAAACGATCACATTCCAAATCTCAGAAAGAAGGTCGCCGCTGATCTGTCCTATACCAGAAAGAGAGCTGTTAAGCTTCAAGAGTTGGGACCCAGACTCAACTTGTCGCTTGTCAAGATTGAAGAGAGCATGATTGGTCTGTCCAAGACGATATACCACTCCAGAATCGTCAAGCTGAAGGCTGAGGAGAAGGCTTTGGACGTGAAGCACCAGGTCAGAATGGACGAGAAGGCCAAAAGAAGAGCCGAGCAGAAAGCCAACGTTGACGCCAAACAAAAGAAAAAGGACGACAAAAAGGCCCGCAGAGAGGCAAGAAAGAACGGTACCTTGCCTGCCAGTGACGCAGAGTTGGGTGCCGAAGAGGACAGTGGAGATGAGGTTGAAATCAATCCTAGCGACTACGAAAACGACAGTGACTTGTTCAGTGACCAAGAGTAAAGGACTTAAACAGAAATATACAATAAATTTGGGTACTATGACCTTTGAAAGGACTCGATATCTTCTATGAGAGACTCGATCGTCCTCCGTAGTTCGACTAGCTTGACACAATGCAAAACTGCTGCCAGGAAGTTCGATTGAGCTTGGCGCAATTGGTATGGAACAAGTCCACCAAACTGATTGATGGGATCTCGATATTTAACAGATTCCACTTCCCGAGTCTCCGTGGGTTCAGTTTTAGCGGGAATGGATGTAGATGTAGAAATGGCGCTCTTTTCGGTTTTTTGTGTGGCGCCAGCACTTTTCGCTGAGTTTTTTGAGGTTCTTTTTTTTGTTCCATTCTCTTCGGGCGCTTCTTTAGAAGCTTGTGCTATGATTGTGGCGGTTTTCTTTGATTCTTCTCTTTGGCGCTTTAACCGGTCTACAACCTCGAAAGAATCCCCGTTCTTCACCAAGATCTTACAAGCTTGGTATTCTCGCAAGTCGTATGAGTCAGGACCAAAAGTCCGTGTGCTATTGAAGCCTGCTCTGCTCAAATTACTGAACCCGTCAATAAAGTCCGTTCGAAAGCTGCCATTGGCCAAATCTTCGTATTCATTCAACTTCAGCAACAACTGTAATACCTTCTCATCTTGCAATTCAGAAGTTAGCCCCTCCAGGCGTTCTTCCAGGTCTAGTTTATCCGGAAGATTTTCCGGAGCCAGTTTTTCCGATTCTCCGAAGCCATTGGACAAAACAAACTCCTTGGCGTCAGTCAAACCAAGTCTCTCTAGACACTGGTCTAGTTCACTCGTTTCAATCTCCTCTGTAACTGATGCTGTTGGCATTTTTTAGAGAAATTAGTGGTAGATAAGAACAGAAGTGAAATACGGGGTCGGATCAGGCGAAAAAGAGAATCAAACGTTAATAAATTAATTCGAATCCTATTCTACTATCGAAAATTTTCATATCGAGCACAAAGACCGGTTCCTTTGTACTACATCATAGTTTTATTGGCATTAATCATAGAGCAGACTGAACAGAACTTGCTCAACTGCGAGTTTCCAGTCAAACATCTAAATCTCACATCTTATACAACCGCTTCAAACGATTAAACTCTGTGCGTGGAAGAACCTCGCTGAATGACACACCGTCGCCTGGAACAGACAGAATCAAGCGAGATTCTGCCTCAGACCGCTCCTTCGCGCGCATTTGCCCGCCATAGTTCCAGATACTCCAGATCAATTCCTCCTCACCCAACTCACGGTTTTTCAGCTCCTTGTTTCTATAGATCAACTCCGCAAGATCGTGTAAGATGTTTGCAGTTAGGCCCCAGACGTCGTAGATTTTTTGTTGGGTGACCGAGTCACGGCGGCTGCCCAATTTTCCCCACAGTTCGAGTTTGCGCTTTTTCAGCTGCCGTTCTTCTGCGCGGAGCAACTTGTGTTTCTCATCTTCCGAACTAAAGTCCTCCTCCGATGCGCTGAGATCCTCCAATCCTTTCAACCACTCTGCTTCATGCAGATTGTGTTGTGGAAATGTAAACGACCGCAAATTCCAGGGAATTCCACCCCATTTGATGGCATGCAGCGTACTTTCCAAGCATTCTCTCTCGTCTGACGCCGAATTCTCAAGAAGAAAGTCCCGGAGCGGACACAGAAAGATGCCGGAGCTTTCTCCAGGATTAATTTTGAGCTCTAAGCTGTGCAAAAGCTTCTGCTCTGAGGTATGATCATGTGGATAGTCCATAAATCCGACACATGGACGCACAGCCAGGAACGTCCGTGAGAGATAGCAGGGGAGCTCGGTCAAGTGCTCAATACTGACGCCAAATTTCTCCTTGAGGTATACATTATCCTCGCCTAATCCGATTTCTTCACTCATTTCCCGCCGAGACACCATCCACAGCAGTTCTAAGCCATTGTCGGCTTTACCGCCGGGGAGGGAGATATGACCGGGGAAATTTCGGAGTTTTGAGGATCTTTTGGTCAAAACAACCCGTAGTTCGCCTAATCGACCCAAAAAAAGAAGTACGAACACCGCCAGACGACGAGAAACGGGCACTTTGTGCCAGATGCTTGTCTGCTGTGCCTGGTAGTTTCGAGGAATGAAATCCCGGAGAGTTTCAAGCAAGTTTTTCTCCATCTTTGGGCGTTTTGGGTATCAATCAGGGGGTGTACCGAAATTTGGGGAATCTATGATAATGCGTCGATCATGTGATTAAAGGCACGTGAGTTTTTCCGGGGAAGCGGGATGGGGGTGATGGGGATGAGAGATAGAACTCATCGGACTCATCGCGCTGACATCATCTTGCAGAATGAGACTTATCACCGAGATATTTATGAAGTATAGGGGTTTGGCAAATTCAAGAAGTACTTTCGATTCTTTTGGAATATATAGACAAGTACCCTGATACGTAACCAGGACAAATCAGTAGACGAGATGGGCAAAGAGTGTGATTCTCCAAATCATAGGTAAAAACTCAATTGAATTACAATCAGTAGAAGAGAATCGCAATTGTTAAGTTGAATTTAAGTAAGTGATGTTTGATTCGTTTCTTGTCGTCACATATCCGCTTCGATGATCGACTTTGATAGTAAAGGCGTGGAGCGGCAGGTCCGTAATTGAATTAGGCATTAGAATATCTTCAATAATTGACTTGATTTGAAATTTAGCTTCTCTTCGTCCTCATATCTGATGTTGATGCTTCGATTCACAGACCACTTCAAAATACAGCGCCATGAAATCAAGTACCAATGAAAGGATTTACCGAAATACTGATGACAGAATTAGAGACAATAATCCTGCAAGAAAGAAATTATCATGTACAGTAGTGTTTTAGTTGCGTTCTGTAAATTATACAGATGCTATTGAAGAGTCAACTGGTTCGAGAAAACGCAACCCAATCTAATTCAAACCAAAAAATTGATTCTAGAATTTGATCAGCTTGCCAACCCTTCGATTCATACTTCATCGCACGCTCCTAAATGTGAGACAACATCGAGGAGAAAGTCTAACCGAAAGCTGTCTAAACTGAAACATTCTCGTTTTATGTCATTCTGCTTAAGACTTTGTCTCACTTATCAAAACAGACCATTCACTAGTCCCAGATATCTAAGCAAATACTTGACTACAGGCCAATATAGTAACTCAAAAACTATGCTAATTCTCTATAAATAAATGACTATGAAATGACAAATGCTTACTGCAAAACGATAGGCCAGTCGTTGACGTCGGCGCTCTCGTAGATAACAGCGTAGGTGGCCTCGAACAATGGGAACTCGTCCTGCAAGCCGAAGTTTTGCAACAATTTGTGGACCTCCTTGACGGTGATGATACCTTGGGAAGATTGACCGTTCAAAAGCTTAGCCTCGGCAGCCCAAGCGTCACACTTGTTCTCAATCATGTAACGAGCGACCTTGACGTTTCTACCTCCGGAACAGGTGGTGATAAGGTCGGCAACACCGGCAGACTCCTCGGTGAAGGTCTTGTAGTCTGGAGAAGCACCCTGGATACCGAACTTCTCGTAGTAAGAGGCAAAGTGAATGGTCTCCTTAAGTCCGATTCTCATGATGGCAGCCTTAGCGTTGTCACCCCAGCCGGCACCCTCAACGAAACCAGCAGCGCAGGCAACGACGTTCTTCAAAGCACCAGCGATGGAGGCACCCACGACGTCCTTAATCACACGCACGTGGAAGTAGGATCTGTGGAACAACTCCTTCAACACGAACTCGTCAATGTCCTCACCGTGGCCTCTGAAGTCATCTGGCACGTTGTAAGCGACAGAGGTCTCCGACCAGCGGCCTCTGGCAACTTCATTGGCAATGTTGGCACCGGACAAGACACCACAGTAAATACCGAGAGTGTCTGTGATCGATTGCGACAACAATTTACAGTTGTGCTCGTTCACCTCAATACCCTTCAAACACGAGATGGCACGCACGTTTGGCGAAACCTTACCCTCGAGCTGCTTGCAGATACGAGGAAGGAACTGGTGAGGAATGTTGAAGATCAAAAGATCGGCATCTTTGGCGGTCTCCACAATGTCGGGGTTAGCAACCAAGTTCTCGGGGAGCTTGACGTCAGGCAAGTACTTGACGTTCTCGTGCTCGGTGTTGATGATATCGGTCAAGTTGCGCTCACCGATTTGCTCTTGGAAAACCCACATGTTGACTTGTTTTTCGAAAATGTCGCTCTTTTCAGAACAGTTTTCGGCGACAATCTTGGCCACGGCGGTACCCCAGTTACCAGAACCGATGACGGCAATTCTGAAAGGCTTGTTGATTTGATAAGGAGTAGAAGTCATGATGTTGTATGTGTTAATGTAGTAAGTACTGGAGAAAGAAAAAAACCGGCGGGGATAAGGGTGCCTTATATAGTTTTGGTGGGTGAGGGTATTCTGCAGGACGGGGGTGGCACTATCCTCTTCTGATGATGTAGTGGTTTGGAGAATGGGCGCAAACCAGAACAATAGACCCGGACTGTCTGCAGGCCATTCCATCAGAGATGGCAGCGATGAGGATGAGCGAGATGCCCGATTACATCATCGCGAGCGAAAAGGAAAGTGACAACTACGGGTGCATGGTCTAAAACTACGGGAACTGAATGGTGTTGATGATTGTGTATTGGTAATATTGTGCAATGGGTTTTTCGCTGGATTGCGGTGTAGTGTGCGGGGGGATCATGCGTCACTGCGGAAATAGACTAATAGAATCGAAGTCAGAAAAAGAAACACTGTCGAACGGTTAGCGGCGCTGAAATGTTCGTTACTGGTAAGTTGGCACCCGAGACACTTTGTTAGTGGCTGCAAACTGGGAGTCTGGACCAGGAAAAGAAACGGCTCTGAAGCACTGTCCTGGGGAAGTAAAGTCGAGCAAAGGCATGTACACTTCAGAAATCCTGCTTTTTTCTTTCTTTCCTTCATCCAATTTTTTTTGTTGAGAATTTCTTCCTCCATGCCCTGGTCTCACTTTCCGTTGACTCCTTTGTTCCGGTCTTGCCTAATCTTGTCTGACATAATTTCCTTCACACTTTCCTTTTCATATCTGAGGTTTATCCGGTGGATGACGTGGGTCGGCACACAACTGGACCAACAGTATCAATCGACGGTAGCTGGGACTTTAATCCAAAACTTCCAACCATCGGAAAAACTGAGGGATTTCGCCATGCCAACCGTGCTGTTCTACTAAAATTCGACCTTCAGTTTTCTCCAAATTTTGACATTTCCAACTAAATGCATTGGAATGAACAACGAGCGTCCTGCAGAAAAGACGTTCACTCACCGCCAATACTTGTCATCGCGCAGAAGTACCTACTTGCCCTGCCTGCAGGATCACCAGTATTATGACGTTGGTTGCCGATCCCGCATCGATTAATCGTCTCAATTTACCAGTTATCAGCCAGTTGCGGTGACGCTTTTCTTTTTCTTGATGTCCCCGGTTGAACAAAAAGACTGCAGATTACGTCATGGTTCTTAGCATCTTTTCTTCTGAGAAGTCTCGCCGATTACATCTCTAAGCCTCGTAACAGGATAGATACTGGTTGCGAATTCGGGCGTTCCATCTTTTGGAGGATGCGTTCAAGAAACCACGAAACAAAAGCGCATGGTCCAGTAATCTCTAATCTTTTTTAATCAAATAATAAGTTGACTCATCGTCACACGACATGAGGAATCTATTCCGCTTTTGTAGGATTTGGGGCGTGTCAGAGTGGCTGTCCTTCTGATCTGGTTGACTCTTTTAACTGTAGAATTTGGTAATTAATTTGTTAATATGCTCATGGTAGTTCTAAATTGTTTTTCTTCATGAAACCTCGGTCTCAATGAAAGTCGTCGTCGTTTCTGTAGTCATCGTAAACCTCTTGCTCTGCCGGATTCAATAGCCCGCGGCGAGGACGAGTTGGCTCTCTAGGCTCCCAGCTCAAGTCTTCCATCCAGTCGTCTCGGTTGACCTGCCCACCACTGATCACTCTGGCTGCTTGCAACGCCGAAAAATCGCCCAGAAGCTCTCCATCTCGGATGTGCGCCAAGGGATCTGGAAGATGGCTGCGCACATGTGCAGATTCGTTGGTAATCGTTCCTTCGGCGGGTTGAGTAGGTTGTACCTGTGGCATGGCCGGCGCCATGTTCACCGAGCTACCCTGGTCAGCCTCGCGGACGTCTTTGAGCGGATCGCTGAGATAATCTCGGACATCTGCCCCGGACTCTTTTGCGACGAGCTTGGCGCCGTCGTCGGAAACCTCGACCTCTCTGTTGGAGATCTGCGACATCAACTTGAGAAAGTTTGACTGCTGGAACTTCGTGGCGGTTTCTGTCGAAATGAGCGGCGAGGAGGATGTCATATGGCTCTGCACTTTCCGTGCAGCCTCGGCAAAGCGTTCTTTTTCAGTGTCGTCCTTGGAATGGATCTGAGGCTGCTCTACGTCCTCCAACTCTCTTGAAATCTGATCGAATTGTGCCTCGAATGCATTCGGGTCCATTTCTGCAACTTGATTTTGCAGTGGCTGCATCTGTGGCACTTGTTCCATCTGTTGCATCTGCAGATGTGCCTGGTTGAACATCATCGGCTGTTGCATATACGTCGTTCCCTGTTGACCCATCTGACTTAAGTGCCCTGTCTGGCCCATGTGGTTCTGTTTTGCATGCTGCATAAACTGCAGCGACCAATTCAGCGTTAGCGGTTGGCCGTTGTGATTGAGTTGACTCTGGGGACCAGACTGGTTCAACGACAATCCATTGAAGTCCTGCACCCACTGCTGATTCGGCGCTTGCATATTCATTGCCGGGGGATGCGCATGACCCGGCCGCCCCGTGCGATCCGCAAGAAATTGTGTTGGTGCAGCCTGAAATGTGTTGTAGTCTGTACCTTGACTAAACTGGTGGAAATCCCGATTAAGGGCGGCATCGGTACCTGGCTGGTTTCTAAACACAGGACCGGCATTCAGAGGTACGCCCGGACGTATAGCCTCATGCTGAAGCGAATTATCTCTTTGGGTATGTTTCAGTAGCTGCGATAATGCGCTAGAAGGACCGCAACTGGCGTCCATATTGTGCAGTTATGTGGAAAACGAGCTATTTTATTTGGAAATTATTCAACTCACTCCGATTTGATGTCAAATTGGGGTCTGTACGAGAGAATCGGTTCCGGAAACGATTACGTAAGCTTTCAGAGCGGGAAAAAGCTGGAAAAATCGGGAAAAAAGATCGAAATAAGGATACCACGTGATGCAGATATAGGCCAAGCTCAAAATTTGTATCAATTTGCTTCTTATCTTGTTGAAATTGCTGGGTATTCGAGAAAAAAGTGGCTATTATGGGGTATATAGATAATGGCGAAATATGTGGAGCCTCGGTATCACGTGAGTTTAGGCTGTGATAGAGATAAGGTAAAAGACGAAAAATAAATAATAAAATGGTGTGAAATTTGGATACGGGTAAAATTGAACGATTGACTTCTTGAAAATATAGTTTTTATTTCTCAAGTGAGAGACTGTTGCTGAAGTGACAGCGTTCGAGGTTTATTAAGCAACGGTATCTATAAGAATGGAAACTTCGATTTTTTTATCGACTCAGATACCAAATTCATTCTGGATAATTGAATGTCGACATTTTTTCACCCAAATTTGAACCGAGTTGGAGAAAATCCAGATAACGAGCCATCAGCGAAAACGAAACGCCGCCAAGAGCCCAGAAGTTTCCAAAACCCAGGGAGACCGTAAAAGAAGAAAAACAAAATGCAAACAAAAGAATCAAAGCCAAAACGGTGCGCTATCTCAAGGGAGTTTCTTCAAACAACTCAGTGTATGCTTCTCCCAAAAACTCATGGATGTTCGATGTCTGCATCGCTCTGTTATACTTGGAAAAAGCCTTGCTGCTAGCTCTTCTCACCAATGCACAAGCTGCATAACAGGCGAGCACCACGCTGTCGTGGGGCCCCAAGCGCTCCTCCTGAGAAGCGTCCCAAAACCCATCCCTATAGTGCTCTGCCCAAACGAGCATGGTGGCCATTGCGCCTGTCAATGTGTCACCCTGACCGCCTACACGTCTCAAAGAGCCTGTCATGTCGTTGGCTAGCGAAGTTTCACCCTTGACAATGACCTCTTCTCTACCCTTTTTCACCACACAAACGCCGCCCAACTGCTCGGAGAGCTTGCGGGCTGTCTCCGGGGTATCATCGTTGTCAATGCCGACTGCACGGCATAAGCGGCCAAATTCCACTACGTTTGGAGTGATGACCGCCTTCTCATATCCTTTCACTAGGTCTAGCAGCATTCCAAGCAAGAAAAGCGAGTCTGCATCAAGAATGAGTGGCTTGTTGGCAACTTTGATCTCTTGAATGATCCGAAAGACGGTTCTCAACATCAATGGGTCTCGTCCCAATCCAGGGCCCACTACAAACACATCTATGCGCTCCAAGGCGCCCAAGATCTGCGGCAAGATGTGTTTTTCGATTACTTCATCCAACGTCGGACCCGAAACCGCCTCTTCCAACGGCATCTGCTTTACGCTGTCCCACATTTGCTTGGGTGCAAATTCGAGCACTACAGGGTTCAGCAGCTCGTACAAGTACGGATGAACCATCAAATCGGGCAGATATCCCTTAATGACCGTTGCCGCCTGCTTCTCACAGAAAACATGGCTCAAATCGGCGCCTACAAGCGCCGCCGAGTGGGCTGCAAAGAACGGTGCTCCCGTATAGTCCTGGCATCCGCCGAAAACGGCGATTTTTCCTGCCTGTCCTTTGTAGAACGATGTGCGGAGCGGCTGCACAATTGTGCGTGCTAGTTTGAGGAGTTCTTCGTGAGTTTTACGGTGTAACATACGATATTGGTGGAAAAAGTAGTAGTAGTAGTGGAGAATCGGGTGAGGTTCCGAGCTCGGAAATAGTAGGGAAGTATCGCGGGGGAGAAAAACAATTCGTATTGATGACGGATTTTTATGTGAGTAATTTGAGTTTTCCTCCTTTTTTTGGGCGTCCTTCTTCGGCAATACACATCAGGTTGTGTTTTTTGCAGCCAATCACAGTGGAGCATGGAACACCACAATTGAGTAATGGAAAATACTTCTGGGGTCGATCTATGTCGGCGAAATTTCTCATGCTTCCCAAAAAAATCATCCGTCAATGTCCCCGTTACCACGTTCCTGGATCTTTTATGCTCATCTCTTAAGTCCGTCTAGCCAATCACAGCACAGAAATAAACGCTCAAGAATCAGACAGATAAATCATGAAATCACGAAATCTAATCTCCACATAATTACCACTCACCTCCACCGTTTGCTTGCTGATAAGCTTGATTTGCTGCTGCCACCCAATGAGCCATGTCACGTGACCACACCCAATATCTCCGTTGGCCTCAATTCCGCCACAGACACAACCTGAAATCAAGCCAGAATCTCAAAGAAGTC
The DNA here is from genome assembly GCF_035610405.1 of Australozyma saopauloensis. Lineage (NCBI taxonomy): Eukaryota > Fungi > Ascomycota > Pichiomycetes > Serinales > Metschnikowiaceae > Australozyma > Australozyma saopauloensis. Next base: position 1,355,962 of record NC_086133.1, read on the forward strand.
GCCTCTATCCTGTCAAAATCCCGCTGATCGCCTTTCTCGGCTCTTAATCCCCGTGCCGTCCAATCATCTTCGTCCAACATCAAACGGCGTACTGCAGGCAACGCCCCGCTTGACCTACCACCGTCCATATAAATACTTGCTAAATTCCCACTCCACACTCCACGCTGTTTTTTCCGTTGGTGCTCCAAATCAACCCCAGAAAAACACACCTAGCGCTCAATTGAACCATCTGCATCTGTTATACCAGACTGTATCCGAATTGAGACATCAAACCGCTTTCAATTCCCCTTTAAGACATTTTTCAATCTTCCAACAACAAAACCCGCTTAGGACCACAAAAATGTCGCTTGCTAGAGCCTCTTCCAAATACTTGTTTCCTGCTGTCGGCGCCGTCGGTGCTATTGGCCTCGGCTGGCACTTCTACAGCTCCCGTATCTATAACGATACTGCTAAGACATTCAAGGACAATGGCGAGTGGATTGACTTGAAATTGAAGGATTCGTGGAACATTTCCGCCAACACCAAGCACTACGTGTTCGAGTTGAACAGCCCTGAGGACGTTTCTGGCCTCGTGACCGCCTCTTGTCTTTTGGCCAAGTACGTCACTCCAAAGGGAAACAACGTGATCAGACCCTACACCCCCGTCTCCGACGTCAACCAAAAGGGTACCATCGAGTTCATCATCAAGACTTACCCAGAGGGCAAGTTCTCCAAGTACGTGTACGACTTGAAGCCTAACGACACTGTTTCCTTCAAGGGTCCAATTGTCAAGTGGAAGTGGGAGCCTAACCAGTTCAAGCACATTTCTTTGATTGGAGGTGGTTCTGGAATCACTCCTTTGTACCAATTGCTCCACGAGATCACCAAGAACCCCGAGGACAACACCAAGGTGGACTTGTTCTACGGATCGTTGTCCACCCAAGACATCTTGATGAAGAAGGAGCTCGACAAGATCGCTGCCGAGCACAAGGACCAGGTCAACATCCACTACTTCGTTGACAAGAGCTCCGACGACTGGACCGGCCACACCGGCCACATCACCAAGGACTTCTTGAAGGAAAACTTGCCTGCTCCATCTGCCGACGCCAAGATCTTCGTTTGTGGTCCTCCACCTTTGTACAAGGCCATTTCTGGTCCTAAGAACTCTCCTACCGACCAGGGTGAGGTCACCGGAGCCTTGGCTGACTTGGGTTACAGCAAGGAACATGTGTTTAAGTTTTAGAGCACTAGAGTTATATATTCCCCAAAATGAGACAAAACCAGATATTCAATACCACGACAATATTTATTTCCCACCCGTCTATTCCCATATTTTTTTCTAAGCTTCTTTGCATTTCATCACTTCCTTTCCTTTTCGCGTTCCGTAATTTTTCACTTTCTCCACATTTCAACTATATGGTACGTATTGCCGTCGAAGGATGCTGTCATGGCATGCTCGATGCGATCTACAATCTGGTAGCGCTCGATACCGAGCTTCTCATCATCTGCGGCGATTTCCAGGCCATTCGGAACCGGCTGGATCTCGGCGCACTCAAAGTGCCGCCGAAATACTTGACGATGGGCGACTTTCCCAAATATTATCTGGGTGAAAAGTCGGCGCCGGTGCTCACCATCTTCATTGGCGGCAACCACGAGAGTCTGCTGTACATGAGGGAGCTACAGTTTGGGGGATGGGTTGCTCCCAAGATCTACTACTTGGGCGAATACGGGTGTGTGTGGTTCAAGGGGCTCCGAATTTGCGGAGCAAGCGGCATTTATTCGAAGGATTCGTTTTTGAAGGAATTGAGCGGATCGGGGCCGAAATACTCGCTCCCGTACAGCAGGGAAGCGATGTCGGGGATCTATCACACTAAACCGAAGAACCAGCTCAAACTACTTTTAGGCGGACGAAGTGACGTGGTGCTTTCGCACGACTGGCCCCTGAAAGTGTGGGATCACGGCAATACGGGGCAGTTGTTGCGCCATAAGCCCTTCTTCCGGCAGGACATGGCTTCCGGCAAATTGGGATCACCACTCGCTGGCCAGGCACTCCACTACCTACAGCCGCGGTATTGGTTCTCGCTGCATCTCCATACGAGATTTCGCGCGGTAGTGAAGCACAAGGAGGGTCCTAAGCGAGTGAAGGTGGACACTAGTAGAGCATTAGATGTGAAGAATACAGATGAGATACAGCTTAACATGGACGACAATGAGCTTGAGATTGATATGGACGAGGAGATTGTAGTGGACGAAAAAGAGCTGGCTGCAGCCGATACAACCGATGAAAGCCAGGTGCCGACGTATGAGAACTCAAGTGAAGAAGACGAACCGAAAGCTGCACCGATTGAGAAGCCGGCAGGCCGCAATCTCAAGAGAAATGTGCCGCCTGAGTCTGGTACTCGTGAAACGGTGTTTTTGGCGCTCGACAAGTGTCTTCCTCGGAAACTATTCTTGGAGCACATGGAAATTGAACCGGTAGCTGAACATGTTTCCAGCCACTCTGGCGACTTATTCTATGACCCACGCACGTTGGCCATTCATAAGGTTGTGGAGAAATTTGTAGCCGACGGTCATTTGAGACAGTTTGGATACAACGACTTCATGAACGTGGACCACATGGAGGGATTACTTCTGGAACTTAGCGAGAAGGTCGATCTTGTTGAGAAAGATTTCCAATGCGAGCCAATTCCACATAACTTCGAGGCGATTGCACCTCTGGTGTTGTCTGAGAATGTGCGCCAGCGCCAACAGTATTGGCCCAATAATCAGACAGCAGAGCTATGTAAGAGGATCGGGCTAGCAGAGCCTGACTTGAGTGGGTATTAGGAAAAACCCATTGGTTCCGTTTATCTCTTTGAGTATTCATACTGAGAAATTGCTCGATGATGCTACTGAGTCTGCAACTTAGGTACAACTGTGCTTTATTCATTGAGCATGAAATTTTTTTTTGACTAGTTTGACACCTTATTGATTGTTATGTGTGAGGCCTGTTCCTAGTTGAATTGGCGCAGTGTTGAGTATCAAGGCGTGGAATAAGAGCTGGTTCTGGCTAGCTTGATGCATAACTCTGTCTAGACAAATGACAGCTTGAACTTCCACATGGTTGGTGAGAATATTGAAGTTCTGGAATTCGTGAGAACCGCTGCGGTAATTACTACCAAGGAGCTCGAGAGCATCTGCCAGGGACCAACAATCCCAGCTCTCATACTGTTGCCGGAGCTGAATAATTGACGGAAGCCAAGACACACATGCAATTTCAATGCCCTACGGAAACGAAAAATGCTGCCAAGTTCACTACTACGATTAACCTAATCTCACCGACTCCAACGACAACGACTGCAACAACTACAACGACTACAACCATACGTGCAATGACTACAACGACAACGACATCTACAACCAAGTACAATTTGCACCGCCGTTTAAAGTCTTCAACCCACCAAATCAATCAAATTTGACCAACTTTCGCACCCAACAACCTCCTTTGAACAACTTCCGTTGGTTCCCCCAATACCACCAAGCAACACTCTACACTAACCAATACAGACCACAAACACCACCATCCAAAACAAAAAATAAATTCAAAACCTCAAACAATAAAAAAAAAATAAAAATCGTATTTAGCCCGCTCTGCCTCTCGCGTATTTCCTCTTTCGGCGAATAGTGGGGAGTCTGCTCCCACATGCGGAGATCACATCCTCGGAGTGTGAACCATAGCCGAAATTGTTTAAAACGGCCATTGTAGCCGGCTAGCTGAGTTTACTTTTTTTTTTTTTCAAATTTGATCTAAAAAGTTCTTTTGGTACACGTACGATTAGAATTTGACACTCTTATCTAGTAGTAACTCCGAAGATCAGAACTCCGAAGATTAGTACTACAGACGCTAGTTGATCTACGGAAATCAGTGCTCTAAGTGTGTGTTGTTGCGCAAATCTGTGCTTCTACGAGTCAGTTTCGCCTCTTTTTTTTGGACCTGAGTGGCTGGCCAACAATCGGTCTTGTTTCTGCTTTTGGTTGTACTTTGCTGCTTTCAGTGTTCAATAGATTCTATTGCTATTGGCAATAGTGGTGTTGCGGTATTTTTGTACTGATCTTTGATACATTCTGTATCACTACAAGATCCTGTTTTCTATAGGTCAAGGGTATTGGAGTGGTTGTTCTTACCATTAGTCTTATTGATCCAAGCTCACAATTGAGACTAAAGAGATCAGAGAAATTCAGCTGGGAATTTTGAAAGTAATACTACAAGCAAGTATTTCTTCTAACGTGTATTGCTACAAACAAGTACGCTTCTAGAAGGTACTGTGAAGAACGATTTACACGGTAAAGTCGACCACAGACTATATTTAGCATTCTACAAGTTTGCTTCCAATATCTGCAGATTTGAAACTTATACGCAGCCCATAAATTTACATACGCCTGTTACCAAAGATGTCTCTCACGCCATTTGAGAAGGCCGCCAGCGGCGCCTTGGCCTCGGCTATTGCAAACACCCTTGTGTACCCCCTAGATCTAAGCAAGACCATCATCCAAACCCAGGTCAAAAAGCGCGAGCCATTGGCTGAGGAAAGTGAAAATACGTCCTCGGCCGACGAGAGTCTCTACATCCAGAAACGGACCCATAACGAGCTCAAGTACAAGAGCTCCATAGATGTTCTCAAAAAAATTTACCACAAAAAAGGCGTCGCCGGCTGGTACCACGGCTTGGCATCGTCCATCTTGGGCTCCGCAGCACAGAGCTTCAGCTACTTTTATTGGTACTCCATTGTGCGTCAGGTATACTCCCAATTGACCAAACGGTCGGGCGCGCACAAGAATCTGACGGCGATTGAATTGCTTCTTGGTGCATTGGCTGCAGCAATCTCCCAGCTCTTCACAATGCCCATCGGCGTCATTACAACCCAACAACAAACAGATAAACAGCACCGTTCGTTGTACCAACTCTCCAAGGAGATGTATGCCCACGAGGGGATTCGGGGCTTCTGGCGAGGATTGGGTGTTTCGTTGGTATTGTGTATCAATCCATCGATCACCTACGGTTCGTTTGAGAGGTTGAGACAGATTTTCTTCAACGGAAAGGAATACTTGGGGCCTTTGGAGAGTTTCACGCTCGGCATGTGCGCAAAGTCCTTGGCTACTGTCTCCACACAACCGCTCATTGTTTCCAAGGCAATGCTACAGAAAAAGGATAGCAAGAAGCCTGAGAAGGATGCTTCGAATGCACGGGACGTGAAGATCATCGAGGATGAAGACGAGCACGAACACGACATAAAGTTCAATGGCTTTGTGGAGGCGTTGGAACACTTGTGGCACACGGAACGGTTTAGAGGACTCTACAAGGGCATTGTTCCACAATTGGTGAAGGGAGTTTTGGTGCAAGGACTTTTGTTCATGTTTAAGGACCAGCTCGACATGTTGTTCTTGGTGATTTTGAAGCTCATAAAGAAGCGGAGACTGTTGGTGAAGAGATAGATTCTTGGATGTGTTAGTATTTACTTCTGCTATGACTCCCATTTTAAACAGACACACGCATTGTGAGCGCCAGAACCGACTCTAAAATTTCGAGCATGTGGCACTTCTGCCGATGGTCAATGCGTTATTTATTTTATTTCAACACCGCTACTTATGTTTGATCAATTGATTGTAGAATAACAACTGAAAATTGGACCTGCAGACAATGTTGCAGCCACGATAACGTGCAGTACTTAACTCCAAAGCATGTGGCGCTCAACACACTGCGAGAACGGAAAATTTTAGAATCGACGTGTCCTGCGAAACGGAGAGCACTGTCCAACCACAACGGGGCCAATAGAAACCAGACCAGGGCGCAAGTTTTAAGCAAGGATCGGGAAGAGCCAATAGTTCTAGGGCACCAACCCTCAGCACGTGACCCCACCCGTTAGCAGCGCGCACCATACCAACAGCGCGCGCACGTGACTGCCGTCCCATCTCCTCTCGCCTGCCGAAAAAAACCTCCACTTCTCCTTCCTCCATCTCTTCTCAGCAAACACATCATGGGTAACGGTAAGCCAAGAGGTCTTAACTCGGCCAGAAAATTGAGAGTTCACAGACGTAACAACAGATGGGCCGACCAATCTTACAAGGCTAGATTGTTGGGTACTGCCTTCAAGTCCTCTCCATTCGGAGGTTCTTCCCACGCCAAGGGTATTGTGTTGGAGAAGATCGGAATTGAGTCCAAGCAACCAAACTCTGCTATCAGAAAGTGTGTGCGTGTTCAGTTGATCAAGAACGGTAAGAAGGTCACTGCTTTCGTGCCAAATGACGGTTGTTTGAACTTCGTCGATGAGAACGACGAGGTTTTGTTGGCCGGTTTCGGTAGAAGAGGTAAGGCTAAGGGTGATATTCCCGGTGTCAGATTCAAGGTCGTCAAGGTTTCCGGTGTTTCCTTGTTGGCTTTGTGGAAGGAGAAGAAGGAGAAGCCAAGATCGTAAGTGCTTCGAATGCTCGCCATCATATGGGTTCGGTGTATACATGTTTAATAGTACGCTACAGTGAAACAAGTGAGACTGGTGTAGGGTTGGGTGGAGACTGGGATTGTAGACGTCTCTTGAGAGATCATAGACAATACTTGAAAAGGATCATCGAGTTCAAGTGAAACTGACCATAGAATTTAATTTAGACTGAACTTGTGACGTGATAAATTATGCGGTGCTTACTTTCTATCGAGCTGTATTACTGTGGTGCTTCTTTGATCCGTTTTAGAGACGTGTAGTTATGCGTTTATGGCTCCAGCGGTTTAAAACAGAATCTTGGAAGAACTTTCCAAATGAACCAGAAACAAGCTACTACAGAAAATTTCACCGCTAGTTATGTCCTCTTAAGTAGAATTATTTTGCAGATTAGCTTGCGAGCGGGATTCGTCTGTGTCCATATAGATAGAAGTAATTCTTTTATTCTTGAACTCCTGGCCGAGAATAAAGAGATCATTACTTCATTTTAGCTACAATTTCGCCCTTCACTCTCTTTTCGTTGTGCATTCGTTCTCTAACAAACACACAGGTTGTAGCTCTTAGTCTGCTTCGCCAGATACCCTTACCTACTGGCAGTTCTTTTCAGTAATAGAAACAGAAAAAGCACTATTTTTTGGACTCATTTCCTCCAACCTACATCGACAAATGCTTACCTTCAATCGATGGCCCGGTCTTCTTCACCACCTTCTTCCGCGAGTTGGTCATCTTTCTGTTGATCCGGTTGAACATCTCTCCTCCCCTCTGCTGTCTCATTAACAAACTAGGGTCCACCTTGGGCGCGATCTTATACGCGGTAGTTCTGGCGCTAGGAATGGCTGCTCTGTTTCTTCTCTCGGCCTGTTGCTCATACAAGGACTTGGGCTCGACGGTCTTGTTCTTTTTCAGCGAGCTCAATTGGTTCGTATACTTGGACTTGTTGTAGTCGTTGAATTTGATGGTCCGGTCCTTGTACGAGTCGGACTTGTTCAAGATTGGTCTGGTCCACTCGCCTATTAGTTTATCCACGATCTTCTTAAGCGCGGGCTCAGTACGCTTGCTTCTCTGATAGAAAACAAGAACTTTGCCGATTCCGCTGGCCACCAAATGGTCCGTCTTGATGGGCAATGTGGTCAACGAGTGCAACAACTCCTTCTGGATCTGGTACGAGGGCATCGATGCATCGGGCAACGGCTCGAGCCACAACCGCACCGCCTCGAGCAAATTGTTATCCAAGATCGAAATGGCCAAGTCGGCTTTGGACATGGTATCCATCACCTCGCGTAGCAACTTGAACTTCTCCGCGGCCACCTGGCCCTGCGAGTTCTTCTCCACGTCCAAGTTGGCGGCCTCGATCATCTTGTTCTTCAAGAAGTCGATCTTGTCGTCTTGCAACCGTTCCAAATCATCTTCGTCGGCCTTTCTACGCTTGACGGTCCGGCTCTTGACCGCCATGTCCATCTTCTCCTCCAACAACCGTCTCTTGCGTGTTGCGGGGTCCTCGTTAGAATAGTCTACACCGTCGTTCTCGTAATTGTCCATAGCAAATGGCGCTTCAGCCTCGGCAGAGGGAACCCGTCCCTCGGCGGCGCTTTTTCTGATCTTCTTTTTGCGGGTCACATCACCCGACGACTCCTTGTGGCTACGCATGCTATAGATATCATTTTCTTCGAATTGTTTGCTGGATTCGTTGGTCTGCTCGTCTGCAGGCTCGTTCTGTTGGATTTCCTGCTGTTCTTCGGCGAGAAGCTCATCGTCGTCCATTTCGTCAACTTTCACGTTTTCTCCGTCGCCATCCTCGATGTTTCCCTCGTTGATGGATGGGGGAAGCTGCTGGTCCTCCTCGTTTTGTTGGAGCTGTTCCTGCACCTCCTGAGGCTCTGGTTTGACGTCTGACTCGAGATCCATTGGGAAGAAGTTGATAGTGGGAGGTGGTGTGTACAGGTGGGGCTGTAAAATGGGGGATGTGGATTGAGGATTTGGGAGATGGCTGCAAATTATGGAAATTTGGGAAAAATGAAATATTTAAGAAACTTTGTTTTATACACGATTGATCTATTGTTTGTTGAGCTTGGTTTTTTTGTCCGGTGGAGTTTGGTTACTTGGCTGGAAAGATATCAATGGGACAAATGACGCCTGAGAATTAGAGTGTTCAGTGCTAGAAATTTTGATCGTATAAATTCTTAAAGAAATATAGAGTCAAGATTTGGGCCTGGAGTGGGTGGTCGGGGCCAATAGGTGACTGTTATCTGGGTTCATAGGGCCAGTATAATACTCGACAATGCAGTTAAGAATTCATACTAGATAAAAGACAAGATGTATTTTTAAGTCATTTTTTGAAATTTTGCAAGGTTTGTTCGATGACAGATACTTTGGTTTAGAATGTCTCTTTCAGAGTGACTCCCAGTATGTCTTGTTCTCGAATGTCTCTCGTAGACCAATCCGGCCAATTCCGGCAATACGAATATAATATACAAAATCAAACACCACTATAAAAATTTCCATATACATTTACGTCCGTTTTTATCAACTCATCGGTACATGTGAATAGATGGACTGAACACTCCATCAAGTCAGTTCCACTCCAACTCACTTCCACTCACTCCGGCCCACACCTCAAATTCCTGCAATTAACAGAATCAAAAATCATTTCCAAATTTTGTCTCGACCAATCACATCAAAAAGACCCCACCAACGCGTCACTTCAGAGATCTCCTCCAACAATAAACCACCCAAACACCAATCAACCCCCTATAAACAAACGAAAATAAATGAAAAAAAAAATCAAAACAAATAAAATTTACATCAATTAAAATCATTCCTGCCCCAACAACTTTCCCTTTATATTTCCCTCCGTTTCACTCTCTCCCTCCGTTTCCCCACGTTCCACATTTCACCACCCACCCTACACCTACCACCACAACTCCCCGACCATGTCTCAATACATCGGAAAAACCATCTCGTTGATCTCCAACAAGGGTGTCCGGTACGTGGGCCTTTTGTACAACATCTCGGCCGAAGAAGCCACCGTGGCGTTGCAGTCGGTCAGATCGTTTGGTACCGAAGGACGCATGGCCGAACAGGGCCAGCCCAACTTGGAGGTTTTGCCCGGCACAGACGTGTACGACTTTGTCACGTTCCGCGGGTCCGACGTGAAGGACTTGTCGGTGTTGGACATTCCATTGGATGAAGTCCAGCCGGTCAACTATCAGCCTTCTGCAACACAATCAACTTCCACTGCATCTACGGCTGCACCTACTGCTGCATCTACAACAACAGCCACCGGCACGGCTGCGGCCGCAGGACCGGCCACGGGAACCGCAGAGAACTCGCAACAGAGAAGCGCTGTTCCTGCCACCACAACTGGTACTTCCAGCGGCGCTGCTTCTTCTAACGCTGCTTCTGGCGCTGCACCAGGAGCCGCCGCGTCAATGCCTAAACCAACCTCTGCCGCCTCTGCCACCTCTGCTGCAGAACTGCACCAACAGCCCCCAGCCGCTGACGCTGCTACCACAACAACGCAGCAGGCTCCCACTCAAACTAGACCTGTAGTCGACGCTCAACCAGGCGCACGTCCTACACCACCCACGCGCACCAGTGGTCCCGAAAATACCGAGGGCGAATTTGACTTCGAGAGCGCCAACGCTCGCTTCCAGAAGGAAGACAAGGACGAGATGCCCACCAAGACGGTCTACAACAAAAGCACCTCATTTTTCGACAGCATCTCGCTGAACGAGCACGGAAACATGCGCTGGGCCGAAGAGAAGGACCTAAATATGGACACATTCGGTGAATCGTCCGTCAGACGCGGAAGAGGTAACTGGAGAGGCAGAGGCAGAGGAAGAGGCAACTGGAGAGGTAGAGGCGGCAACAGAGGCAGAGGTAGACAGGAACCCAAGCCCGAGTGGGCTTAGATTTTATGATTGTATCTGGGTGGTTAATGTAAAGTACGAAATAAATTTACGAGACTAGTGATGCTCCGCTATACATGAATACATATATAATATTTGCATTGTTTATGACTTTGCCAGGTTACCCCCCTTGCACAAACTAAATTTCCACATGTGTCGAGGGAACAAATCCTACTCGGTGAACTCCTTCGGTCTCGATACCACCCACAAGCCAATAGTCTTTCGTGTCACTGAATGTTGTTGCGTAGTCTTGCAAGTTGAGGAGAACTTGAATGGATTCTCCGCTCTGGAAGGATAAATCTCCTGGATCTACTCCACTGAAGCTTTGGCTTGCTACAACGCTCTTCACCTTTGAGTCTGAACTATTGGAAAGCGCCAATACCTTCTCGAAAAAGGCATACATTTCATGCATGCTGTAACTCACTGAATTCTTCTCCTGAAGATCGCAAACTTCACCTCGGAGAACGTCTATCAGGTCAAATTTGGACGGTAGTGTGGGACACTCTCGTATGTCATTCTTTGCCATGTTGTATTGTTTCACTAGTTGTTGAGTTGACCGCTCAGGCTTGCCTCCATCGGGAAGTTGACTAGCGGCCATCGATTGGGCATCGGACTCATCGCTGCTTGAATAGTGTGGTATTAGTTCCGACAGGCTACCGACTGAAGAGACTGAGGCCAGAGAATTGGATCTGCGGAGACCGGCACCAAAATGATCAAACTCGTTTCGGAACAACGGCGACTGGACACCTGGTCTTGGCGATAACAAAATCTCACGCATGGGGTCTCGTGGAGGAAGCGCTGGGGGCGATTGGGGAAGTTTTGCAGGAACAACGATGTCCTCCTCGTCGATAATTTGGGTTGGATGGTAGTTCTCAGCGAGGTTGGAGCGCGGATCTTGGTATTTTTCGTAGGAAACCAAGGGGTCGGCCATCATGTCTGGGTTGAATATACCATTCTGTAGGTCCTTGGCCTTGACGGTATGCTGCTTGTTCTTGAGCTTCTGTGTGACCAGTGACCAGAGTTTGGAAGCCTTCAGTGAGCTGTCTTTATCGTCTATTTCTTCGTTGAGCCTATCGGGATTCTTGTCGTAAATGGTCTGCAAGAGCGATTCTAGTTGAACACGGGTAGTAGTCGCATCCTTTTCCCATTGATCAATGATGGATTCGTAGTCATTATCTTCGGCTGATGTGGCAAATCCATGAAAAACATTGATATACTCGAATGCGTGCTGGACCTCTTTGACCTGCTGAACATGAAAGTCTGCAGTCCACTTGGTGACCACCTCGGTGAATTCTTCCACCAAAGCAAGAAACTCAGGGAGGATCACTTTTAGATTCGAGCTTTCTGCGTCGTATGCAGCCTTTGTTATGGCTAGCGAGGCTTCGTAGCCTGCCAATTCCGCCCTCTTCTGAACGTCTAGTGAAGTGCCTTTCTCCGCCAAATGACGGGCTTTTTTCTCAAGCTTGGCGGCCTGTTTACCCAATTGGTCTCGAGTTTTAATGTTTTTACGACACGCTTTGAGTTGGGCCACAATGGCCGCTACTCGCAACGAAAGCTGCTCCGAGTGGTACTTGGCCTGTTGTAGAATTGTCGACTCCAAATGATTCACCACCGCGAGATAATTGGCCAACTCCAATTGCACACTGGGAACAACGAAGTTCCGCTCCTTCGGATGCACGAAAATCCCCTCCGAGGAGATCTGCATCTCATCGAATTTGGTATAGAACGCATCTAGCTCTTCGAACTGAAGCGCCTCTTCGCCAAGAAGCTCCATCCATAGCAGGATGACTTTTCTGCTGCTCTTAAAAAACCGCGGCCAGTTCTTTTCTGCAATCCGCGCCGTCTGGGCCGTCAAAAACTGAAATGCAGCGATTGCAACCTTGACGTTGTCACTGAACTGTGCTATTAGCTCGTCGTCGACGTTGTAGGCTTTGGAGGAGCGGGAGAAGGACGAGCCGATTGTTCGGGAGGCGGCCGACGCCGAGTCTCGTATTTTGTCCATTTTTGGAGCGATTATGGTCTTATCTGGATGAAGTATGGGGTAAGATGAGTGTATGAAGGAGAAGAGAGGTAGGTGGGTGGGTGGGATTGTGTAGTCGGAGATAAGGAATTTGAGTTTTATTGGAGGGAAATTAAGGGTGGTTTTGTGGCAGCTTGACTTTTTTGGGGGTTTTAGAGATGTGTGGTTTTAGGTGTTTCTGTAGTCATGGAGATATGGACTATTGAGGAAAGGTATCGTGGGAAAATTGTCAAGGATTTGAATTGGTGCAATTTGAGTTGAGTGTTTCTGTGCTTAAAATTCTTTAACAGTTTCCAATGGTGAGGCTCGGGTGTGGAATTGTGTCTAATTATAGTTCTTGTTTAGAAATTGGTCAGAAACACACATCAATATACAAAAATGGATTTATACATGTAGAAAGAGATATGTTCTATGGGCTTGATAGAAATACAGATGAAAGATTTTAGCCGATGTTTGTATAACTTCAAACGTTCTTGTGTCTCTGTCTACCTTATAATAAGACAGAATCACCCACCTTCCATCCACCACAGTCTTAAATTATACTCCCATTTATTTCACCAAATCTCATAATCCATCCACTGTACAATTTCCCCAAAACAAATCTCGTCTCTTCGCAAATGCATACCCACCTGAAACACTGGCTGCAAATTATTGTCTACAGTCTAAAGTCAGTCTTTATCTCCTATCTCCTAGTCTCTATACCGACACCAACCACACCAAAAACAAAGCGCTCTACCGCCAACCAATCTCAATCCATTCAAACAGAGCACTACTCCATTTCCACCAATCACATCCCAAACACCCCTCAAACGACATCCACCCTCGTTTTTCTACTTCGCTTCCCCCATCGTCGGTCCTGCAGAAAAGCCTATCTTAATCTCCATCGACCCCATCATTTCTAATCCCACTCTTCTTGGACCTGACCGTCACTTTGAACTCATTTCTACGTATGGATGGATCAAATCTGGCCAAATCTCTCTGCCGGAAAAGCCTGATCCATTTTTAGCTGTGCAAAATCTTCAGCCGCACCACAATTACACCCTTTCGCAGAATCGAATTTCGCCGTTTTGAACGCTACAAAAGGCTCTTTCAATACATCAATCACATTAGTGCATATTGTCAGACATATAGCACTGCCGATCTCTGCAACACAATGTCTCTAGCCACTGCTCCGGTCGAAGCGCCGATCCTGGAACTGCATTTGGCCAGCAACGATGCTATCTCGGACTTACCGCCGGTTTTGGACGTGGTCGGCAAGGACTGGGTGAAAGTCTCGAGCAAACCCATTTTCGATGGCGCCAACGGCATCATCTTCAAGGCCTCGGACGCCGCAAGCTCGCGGTTGGTGGTCATCAAGACCGTGAAGCGGCATGCCGAACAGTCGCTTCTGTTCTATCGAGCGTGCGTCATTCGAGAGTATGAGAATATGAAGCGGTGTCTCTCTTCGAAACAGGTGGTTGATGTGATTGCGCTAGCAGCAAATCCAGACGTGGACGAGCTCTCGATAGTGGCTCAATATTGCTCGCATGGCGATCTTTTAGACTTTTTGTGTACCCTTCGAACGAAAAAAGTAACGATTCCGTCGAATCTCAAAGACGCCATCTTCAAGCAGGTCGTGAAGGCCGTGGATTACCTCCATAGACATGATATAGCGCATCGCGACATCAAACCTGAGAACTTCTTGGTCGATGGAAATGGGACAGTGCGGCTCAATGATTTTGGATGCTCTTTAGATACTACCAAGCTCGCCGAGCAACTACCTCTCAACGAGATTTGCTGCGGAACGCCGTCTTTCAAGGCACCAGAACTCTATTCCTATGAAGAACACCTGAAGTCGAAAACCGACGAAGAAATGAAGGCCATGAGGTTCGAGATGGACTACAAGAAGGTAGATGTGTGGGCGCTAGGGATAGTTTGCTTCCAGGTCTACTTGATGTCTGTTCCTTGGCAGAGCTCCCGCACGGAAAACAAAGCGATGGAATTGTACATCAAAAACTATCCCGAAAACGAAAAGAACCTCAAAGCCTTGCTGGACAAGCTCAACGACAGAAACATGTCGACCCGACTGAATCCAGCCTTGTCGCTATTCAAGAAGATTCACTACGATGCAAGAATCGAACTATTCAAAATGCTTCATCCCAAACCTACAAAGCGAGTTAGCACTGAGGAACTTTTGCAATCGAGCTGGCTCACGCAAGCATATGCTAACCCCAAGGAGATTTTGGCGCTCATACCTCACAAGTAGGTAAACAACCTTGACATAGTTCAACGGGATATTCTTTTTTTTTTTTTGGGTTCATAGCTACGGACTACAATTGTAACAATTTTACTTCGCAAATAAATTAATTCAAAATATAAAGCCAAACTCTTTGCATAGAATTGAAAAATGTGAGAGGAGTCTGCGCAGCATGAAAGCTGATGACGGATATTTGGCTTGAAGTCCTTGTCTCGTGAGAGGAGTGTGTTCATGATGAAATAATAATGGTGTGGGTGATAAATGGAGTAATACAGTTGATAGAGTAGAGAAAAAAAAAGTGCATGACCGCAGTCTTGTGCGTCTCAAATGGGTGGTGTGGGAACTCACCGGTAGCTCAGGTACCCATAGTTTCCGACACCGTTGTTTGTGCTTCCATTTGATGTATTGAGCTGATTAGTGGAAGTGCGTCTGGGGTTTCCTGGACCTCTTACACCCAATGGATTCTTGGAGAAAGACAATCTGATTCCACCTTTGCTTGATCCGCCATTAGTTCTTGGCAAGGCGCTTCCGTATAAATCGGCCAAAGCTTCTGTTGCCAAAAGAACATCATCAAACTCAACAAAGCACATGGGTCCATGGTTGTGTCCAGAGGTGCTGCCGCTTGCGCCAGATGATTGGTTTTTGGTTCGGAACGACAATCTTCTGAATCCTTTTTGTGGAGAGAACAATGCACGAAGCTCAGCCTCAGTAGCATCAGGGGGGAGGTTTCCCACATACAATGTGTTACAAGGAGGGTTCTGGTCGGCAGGGTTTGCTGGCGGAGGCACCTTGGCTAATAATGACAAATCAGGAACATCCTTCAGGCTCTGTCTCTGAGCTGGTGCAGATGAGGATGAAGAATCGGGATTATGTTGGTTTGTAGGTTGAAGAGAATTACCCAGGAGTCCTTGTGCGGAACCGTTTCTTGGAACACTGTTTGGGGCGGGCATGGACACAGGCTGTTTAGGTTGTGATGTAGCTTGATTAAGACCAGGAGCGCCTGATGAAAGAGGTGCCATTTGGGTCTGAGCCTGTCCAGATGAAATTGGGACGGATGTACTTTGGCCGCCGTTGAAAAATGCAGATGTTCTTCTTCTTTCATTGGCTGCAGCGCTTGCAGCGGCTTGGTTGAGAGGAATCTGAGAAAGATTTGGTGGCGAAGAGTTCAAATTATGTTGACCACCAAGGGAAGCTTGTGATTGCACTGGTGGGGCTTGTGGCTGGATTTGTGGTTGTCCCAGAACATTTTGACTCAGGGCGCTTCCACCTGCGCTTGGCGGAGCATTATTGCCCCAATCGAAGCTATTGGCGACGTATGAAAGACCCGGAGTTTGTGGGTTTGAAGTGAAAGCCAGGTTCAGGGTGCCCCATGGGTCACGGGGCAAACCGTCGTAGTCTCTCGACTCAGGTTGCGAGTTCATCATCATGAAGGATTTGCTTGTAAGGTCACCAAGAACAATGGAGCCAGGAGCGGCAGATATGGAGTTATGTGGGGTTGCAGTGGCAGCATTGGCGCCCGCAAAAGGATCGCTGAAAAGAAAGCGCAGTCTTTGCGAACCCACCGAAGCACGCTTTTGGAAGTTATCGAAGCCTGGGTTGGCTGTAGAAGACACAGGCTGCAGATGCAGAAGGGTTTGCTGTTGCTGCTGCTGCTGTTGTTGTTGCTGCTGGCCAGCGAGCTGATGCGAGGATGATGGAGAGATGGCGGATGTAGATAAACGTAGGTTTTCAAATGCAGAGTTGGCGCTGGTGATGCCCATGTTGTTGTCAAAGTCCACCTGGATGGCGGGGTATTTGATGCCGAAAATGAATTTGCCATCTAGAAGCTTGCCGGTGGTCACACAGGTGGCTAGCGTCTTGAAGTAGGCGGAGATGACGCCATCGGAGAGATCAATGCTGAGAATATCATCGTTGACGAGTGCGAATATGAGATGGGCCTCGCGGACAGAAATATCCGAGGGCAAGTTGGAGATCTTGAGGATATTGGCAGCCGGCATTCCTGGCGCCTGCGTGGCCGCGTTGGTTGGAGGCGACGTGTGGGGCGAGGAAAACGACTTATTTATGAGGCCCGGCGCAACGCCAGGAGGCACTCCCACCGGCGCAATGGCGCTGTTGGAGCCGAGAAGCGCCTGTGACGAGGGCGGATAATGTATGGTGTTCCCGTCGGCGGAAGACATGGATGACTATAGGTATAGAGAAGGTGGCGGAACAGAAATGCTGAGAAATAGAGGGACACGGCCGAGATACGGATTCTGCGTCCAAGAAAAAGAGTTGATATCAAAGGGGTTACGTCACGCAGCAGCGTCTATGTAGTGCAAATCAGGTTAACGTCCAGCGGGCAGACTATTCACTACAGCTTGGGTTATGGAAGTGCCAATCGCCAGTAGACGGTTCAAACCAGGCAGAACGGACCGATTCTTTTTCGGTTTTCGGGCGGATCACGTGTAGCCACAGTCAGGCACCACACAATCAGTTATTCAAAGGCAACAACGGTCAATTGCCGAAAGTGATGAAGATCCTTTGGGAATGTCGAGGCAACCACAGATAAATGGGGCGAAAACAGGAAGCAAAAGAACACGACGCGGGGGAGGCGGTGTGGATGAGGCTAACTCGAAGAAAAAAGAAGATGGGGGATGGTGGCGGGAGAACACTAGGTGGATTCGGAAGAAGATAATGCAATGCTGTATAAAAGAGTACCACGCTGGAGTTTAGTTTTTTGGTCTGTAACGGCGTGGGGCGTGCGCGCACCATGCTCACGCCCTCGAATGTGTGGTTCCGGACCAATCACGCGCCGGGAACTGCCACCGGCACATGCTGGTGTTTACGCGCGTTTGGGGTAAACCGCTGCGCATGTCTGGTTGACCAGCCACACAGAACCAGCATGTTTCAGAGTTGGATTAGAATAGGGGAGCTGGGGAATTGATTTGGGGGGTTTTTTGGGGGTACGATTAAGAATTTATCCTGGTCACGTGATCACCGACTCTCTCGATTCTTTTCTCGCTCTCTTTCATTTGGCTCGTAAGCTGGCGGTGTGTGTAGTTCCTCTGTTTCTGCAGCTTTTGACTGGCTTGTGAGACAGATTTGTGACACAGAAGTTCGCATTTCACGCGAGATACATGCGTCTAAAATTGCCTATTGGCACAAAAACAGTAAAATGGATTTTTTTGAATTCGAAGATTTGAAGCGTTCGCTGGGTCTGTATAATTGCAATCCTTTTTGTTTTATCTGTGGTTCAGTACCGTATCTACTGTTCTTTTAGGTGTATTAGATTTTGTTCTACAGTAAAAAAATAGTATGACTCTTATGAAAATAACGACTGCTATATTTTATTTTACTATTTGGTTTCCCATTTGCAACGCTGCTCATTAGATATTGTTTCGGTATTAATGACACCCTCATTGCCCTACTCACCAGAGTACGCAAGAACAGCACTGTTTCCATCGAAACATCAATATTTGTCCCGGCTCCGATTTCTCCACAAGTCTTTGAAACTGTTTTTACGCGATAAACTCACATGCTCGTCGGCTGCCGTTCCCAAACGTGTTCCAGTCATGTAGTAGCACCTACTGGCCCACCAGCCAGGAACGCAAATGAAGCTGTCTCGATCAACATGTGAAAGAATTTGAAACGCTTGGATCTCTGGTTTACGCAACTCCTTGGAAAAGCTGTTGCGTTTCTCTGGCAGATCAAACGCTATGCAAAGCAAGTAGTCCTGGCCGGCGCCATGGAATCTTAACATGCAACTGGATTCTTTTTCGTGGATTCCATCCTCTTTATGAAAGCTTCTCATCGGCAAGCAGAAAATTGGATGAGCCTTGGAACTATCCACTATTAGTAGGTGTCTCTCAAAAACTAAAACCTGGTACTTTTTGAGACACCAAATGTTGCGCCCATTCAATTGGAGCTTTATCGTGACATTTTGTGAACAATATTTCAAGAGGCCAAAGTAAAATGGGTTTTTGATTGCAGCTGGATGCGCCATTGAGAAATGGATCGATTGGAGCTCTTTGATGCGCTCAGCATTATTCCCGATCCCCATATTGATGAGGTCGAGCTGCTCTTTAAATTTGGCGAATTTGCGTTTGTAGTCTAGTTGAGGTCTTAGATTGTTAAGAAACATCGGATACTTGGTGATCCGACTGAGAGGTTTTTGGATGAGCAGCTGAAACGACAAGTCCATGTTCCGTCCTCGAGGCTGATTCTGTTCAAGAAAACGCTGGATTTGCTCGCTAAACCCGACCTCAAATGGTAAAGTGTGTGACTTTACTAAATGCTTGATCAATGTTGAATACAACTCGAAATGGCTGTATGTCTGAGATCGCAAGAGATTTTCCACCTCTTTAGCGAAATTCGAAGCTGATGGGTTCGCAACCATAGATTTATGAAATTTGAGGTGTCGCGTGTGGATCTTTGTAACAACTTCCCTTAAATTGATGAGTGGAGTACACTCAAGGCCAATGGTCTGACATCTAAGAAGAAGCGGGTCCAAATAGAATTTTCCGAGCTGTGCGAGACACTTGCAAAATTTCTCTTCGCTCTGGATAATTTCACGGATTGTATGGCCATATTTGGTATTCAGGCCGCCGAGCGGTGATACAGTTATCGAGATTGAGAGGGTCGGCTTTGCCGGCAGAGCTGTGAATGTTGAAGCAAAACTCTCAAGCAAGTCTTCTTTGGTCGAATCCTTTTTCAACGGATTTCTGCTGCGGTCACGGGTCTTGCCGCCCTTTCCATTTCTGTGTTCTGCCATGTGCCAGGGGTCTTTCCCATCCACAAGCAAGGAAATATGTTCGCCAGAGGTGGAGGTGACCCCTAGAATGGACGAGCAGAACGGCGCTACTTCCGAATTACTATTGATCAACGATTTCATGATTGTGGTGGATTATTGATTTATTGGCATGCAACATGTATTGGCTGCAAAATCGAAGCATTACAAACTTCAGACATGCAAGAATAGGGAGGTAGCAAGTGAAGCAAGCGAATCTGGCAAGAAATATTCTAAATTATTCCCACAAGGATTTTTATTTATATTCCAGTAACGTTTTTTCACTATTTATTATTATACTCTCAGTTTTGATCTCCCCCCACATTGTTAACATATACTTGATAAGACTTTCGATTTCCTCCAATTGCGCATCTGTGAAATCTAGAAATGGCAGAATTCGTAGAAGAAAGAAGTGTCAATCGCACGTGTCTCTCGCTTTTGGTCCAAGAACTTGTCCCCACGGCGATTCGTACAACCCAGAATCGGTACTATTCACAAGAACCCACAGATGACGAAATCCAGACCCGCATCGAAACTCAGCTTTCCACGCCGCTAGATCTACCCGGAACCACGGCGGTTTTCGGTTCAGAGTACCTTCTGAGTGACGACACAGCGTACCGTGTAGAGAGCTATGGCTACAATTTGGGAATGAGATTAGCTGAATACTTGATGTATTCACGGGCAGCGGAGGTGAAGTTGGTCGTGAAGCTTGATGTGATGAAATTCGTCTGCCGTGATTTGTGGAAAATGTTGTATGGCAAACAGATGGACTCTCTCCGAACGAATCATAGAGGCATGTTTGTGCTCATAGATAACAACTTCCGGCCAATAGCCAATTTGAGCAGTCCCAACAGTCCTGCCGAGCTCATGTCTGTTGCAAAGGTTTATTTACAGCTTCCTTGTGGGGTGATACGGGGAGTTCTCCGAAGCTTAGGTATCGAAGCCAATGTATCTGCTGAGATCAAGCTGTTTCCTGCCGTTGAATTTAGTCTAGAAACACCGGAAGACAAGACAGGAGATAAGACAGCTTGAGTATTTCTGCGGCTCGCGGGGTGCGGGTCTTTGTATGTGCTGCTTTATGTGATCAGTCGAGTTGTCCTTCTTACCTTCCCATAATGGCTTAATTATTTCATGTCGCAGAAATATTGGGAGCCATCATTACGATGAGGCTATAATATTTACTTTCATTCCATTCAATATCTAGTGCCTCCATTCATGCATATCTTAAGTGTCTTTCTTCATATCTCTGAACCACACCAATACAATAAAAAACAGTAAATAGAAAAGTTAAAACATCAGAACAAGTCGGAAATTGTTCTATCATTTCACGAGTCCGACTCCGAATTAAAAAATCCCTAATTTTCTCAGCTTCCATCGCTCCTCTACTCCACAATTCCTAGCGCATCTCACATACTTCAAGCTACTTTCTAGCCATGATCCCATGAAATTAAAAGCTGTAGTACGGAGAATTGCGACTCGGTCGACAGATTCGCCGTCTCCACTAGTCGCTCTTAACAGACAAAACCCCTCTAGTGTACTCAATCTCACACAGAACACTATTGTCAGTCAATTACTGCAAACTAATCGCGAGATCGGGCTTGCAAGCAAGATTCGTGTGAATAGATTTTTTGTAGCCCTATTTAAAGGAAATACCAACGAGGCCGTTACTTGTATCCAAGGTCTCAGGAAAGACTTTCTTCGGCAGAAGAATGAGAAAGGTCAAGTGTATATATCGTGCTTAGTGTCGTTACTCTCGTATTTATTGAAGGATTTTACAGGTAAGCTCCAGTCTCGGAATCTCACAGGGATATCGCAGGAAATCCTCAAGATTCCCAAGGATGTCGGTCTGGAATCCCAACCCGATGTGGACTACATCCACAAGCTAACGGTTTTGCTCTTTTTGAAATGTCTTAAAGGAACAAACAGGAACGAAAGCATTGAATATCTCAACCTCGTCACCCATATCAGATTGCTCTTGAAGAAGTTTGATTGCACACCAGAGGATATCTTGGAGGCTATAGAGACCGAACAAGTCGATGTCATTGAGCAGTACAATATCATTTTCGCTCAGAATTTGGCTGTTCCGTCTGCCAATGCTAATGATCCAAGCATTGATGTATCAAAGTATGCGGACGAGCATGGAAACCTTAGCTTCGAGTCTCTTTGTAGTTTGATAGAAGAACAGACATTCGATGCTCTGGCCTATTCCAAAACCAAACTCAAGTTGTATGAGACGTACGACCGCTTGGACCAGGACCAAAAGCGAGCTTTCATGGATGAGTATCTTCAATTCAACCGTGAAAAACAACTTTTGATAGAAGGTCATTGTCACAACATCAGCAAAGCATACTCATTCGGAAAGAAATTCACTGAATTTAGTCTCCTACATCAAACTTGGTTTAGAACATGGGTCGGTGCTGTTGTGAACGGTATTAAAAAACTCTCAGAAGAACAGTCTTCCTTCAAACGGTACGATTTTATCGTAAACCTGCTTACAGAACACACTTTGGCCTCTATGTGCGTATCGCATATGATTGCTAGTTCCATTACTTCGGCAAATGTCAAGGTGTTACCTTTAACTCAGCAGTTATGGCATGTTACATGGAGTGAATTGAGGAAATTAAATGCATTCGACAAGAACACTCAAATCCGACAAATCTTTCAACAGGAAGACGCAATCAAATTTTTCAGCGAGATCGTCAATATCACCATCAGCTCTTGCAAATTGCCACCTGAGTATCCCTTTACCGAAAATCTTGAGCTTGGAGATGAGTTCGGCGACCGGATATTTTCTCACAAGCTTGCGAAGCCTGAGCTGGAATTTTCCAAGTACAAACTTTATGGCGTCATCAACTTGCATCCTTATGTCGCCGAATCTTTTAGGTCTTACCTGGATTTTCTTGCCATAGGCTCATACAGACTTCCCATGCTACATCCGCCCAAAAAATGGGACTCTCCGAGTAATGGCGGTTTTTTGTCATTCTCTGTTCCTTTAATCAAGTCATCCCAGCCGCATTCGTTTGAAATTGTTGCACAACTGGCCCATAATACAGGGCAATTGAGCTCTTTTTACGAGTCCTTGAGCGCCCTAGGCTCTACTCCATGGGCTATCAACCCATTCACACTACAGGCATTTACCGATGCTCTTTCAAATGATAAGATGACTAATCTTGCAATACCCACGCTAGCACGTATCCAACACGACCTGACAGAGCTTTCGAAACAATTAGATATGCACAAACAAAAGTTAGAGCCTGCTCTGCTTCAGATCACAAAAATCAAACAAAAGAAACTTCAATTATCTAGAGACAGGGATGGTTTGGTTCTGTTTTATACCATGATCTGCCGTTTTGCGCAAAGCCTATCGAAGAGGGGCGAGGTATTCTACCTACCACATAATCTGGATTTTCGGGGCCGAGTCTATCCATGTGTTTCATTTTTATGCACTCACAATGATGATTTAGTACGATCATTGATGATGTTCTGGGAGGCAAAAGAGCTTGGACCCAAGGGGTATGACTGGCTAAGATACCAATTGGCAAACTTGCACAGCACCAAGAAATTGGATATGAAGGAATCAATAAGCTTTGTCGAGGCAAATAGGAAAAATATCATCGACTCCGCTGAAAATCCACTCGAGGGCGAAAGATGGTGGGCCTCCGGAGACTCCCCGTGGCAGTCTCTTGCAGTATGCAAGGAGTTGAATTCTATTTGGAACTTTGAAGGAGATATTGCAGATTACAAAAGCAGAATTCCAATTCATCAAGATGGTTCGTGCAATGGTCTTCAGCACTATGCAGCTCTCAGTGGAGACAAAAAAGCTGCAGAATCTGTGAACGTCTTGCCAAGCAAACAGAGACAAGACGTTTATTTGATGATCTTATCCCTTGTCAAAGCACGGGTGCTTCATGATTCGACTGGAGAGGAGAATTCAGACTTGGCTAAGCTTGTATTGCCCTTTCTCCAGAGGAAGCTTGTAAAACAGACTGTGATGACATCTGTGTATAGCGTCACTCTTTATGGGGCTACCAAACAGATCCAGGGACAACTCGAGGATTTGATAATGATGAATCGGGACGACCCAGCGTTGCAGGTGCTTGAGACTCAGAAAGCTCGTGCTTCTTCGTATATTGCTAGACATGTCTTGGGCTCGATTAACGAATTATTTCATGGAGCACAACTCATTCAGAACTGGCTCATCGACAATTGCTCTCGATGTCTCCAGTCTTTTGATCCCAAGGAAAGTGACGATCCTAGCTACGACTTTTTCGACAAAAAGCACTATGAGCCTTTTATGTGGACTTCGCTTTCAGGATTTCCAGTAGTGCAATACTATCGAAGTATGCCCTCGAAGAGAGTCGTCACTTCGCTACAGACGGTTCGAATGAGAAAGGAAATCGAGAATTCACCAATTGACCAGTTTAAACTGAGAAACGGCATAGCTCCTAATTTCATTCATTCTGTGGACGCCACTCATTTGCTCATGACAGCTTTGGCAGCACGCACAAATAATATTACCTTTGCAGCAGTTCATGATAGCTTCTGGACGCATCCATCGGAAGTTGAGGTCTTATCACATCTTATACGCGAAGAGTTTGTTCGTTTGCATAAATCTGAAGTCATGGAAAATATGCTCGCTGACTTAACTCATGTTTACTCAAAAAAAGTGCAACTCGTATGGGTTGACCGAAACAGCAAAGAAAATGAACGCTTCATGTCGGCTTTGCAATCATTGAGAAGCGGATACTCGGACCTGAAGGAGCGTATAAGTCTTCGAGACTTCAACAGAGTACTTAAGCACGAAGCAAAAAATCTTCTGCCAATCATTGAACTAGTTGAGGATCATAAACCTGAGTTGTTGTTTCAGCCAACCACCTCCGGTGAATTGATAATCTACGATGATTCTCCTACAGTCAAAGCAAAAG
This sequence comes from Australozyma saopauloensis, assembly GCF_035610405.1. Classification (NCBI taxonomy): domain Eukaryota; kingdom Fungi; phylum Ascomycota; class Pichiomycetes; order Serinales; family Metschnikowiaceae; genus Australozyma; species Australozyma saopauloensis. The sequence continues at coordinate 1,380,265 of NC_086133.1, forward strand.
ACGCTGTTTTTTGCAAGAAAAATTATGTACCTCTTTTGGTTCCTGTGAAGGTATTGAAGCTACCCAAATTCGGAACGATAGATTTAGACCTGGTGAAGGAAAGCACGTTCTTCTTCTCATAACAAGAATGGAGTTCTGTAATTCTGTATTTTACTTGTACATAATTCGTTAATACGCATCTGCGTCTGCATCATAATTTTCGTATGTCTCACAGGCTTCGAGTAGACTGGTCTTGCGGTTGCCCTCTTCATCAAAAAAATCATCATAGAGATTGTCAAATTCTCCGTTCACTACAGCATTGCTTGGCTCGTCCCCTCGAAGATACGACTGACCTTCCATTTGCTCGGCTGTGCTAGCTATCACCGGTCTGTCATCATCATAGTAGTAATCCGAGTCTTCGTCACTTTCATTGATGTTTTCGTAAGTCTCGCTGAATTCGCCGGCATCTTCGTCTTCAGGATAGTCATTTTGATAAAAAGACTCAGCGTTGGAATCTTCGTCCTCCGAAAGTGCATGATCTCGGGGATCTCTTGACTCGTCGACATTGACAAGAGCACTCTCCTCATCATCAAAGAAACGAATGTATCCAATTTGCGACTGAGGATAATTCATGGAGGTCAATGGCTGCTCATTAGCGGATAGCTTGTAGACATCAAAGACGTACTCATCTGCTGGGCTGGACTCTACTTCATGTTCCTTATCCTCTGCAGATTTCATAGTGGATCCGCGCCGTTTCTTGAGTTTCTCGGGAAGCTCCTCTTCTAATGTGAGAAACTCGTCGAGCATCTGATGTAGCTGAGATGGAATTACCTCTTCATCGTCGGACTCCTGTTTTGGAATCACAAATCGCCTCTTTCTCAGTCCAGTCGTGGTTTCTGAAAGCGTGAGTCCCGAACTTGAGCTTCTTATTGCAGGTTCTCTGGTATCCGTGCTGGCTAGCTCGAAAAAATAGCTTCTTAGATTAGATACAGAGGAGGTTGCCGAAGGTATTGGCGACGACGGTTTGGACCTTTTGGCGAGAGATTCGCCCTCCAAAACAAGCGCCTGGAGAGGATCTTGGCCTCGCTTACGCTTGATGCGTAGAATTTGCGGAATTGCAGACATGACGTGTATTTCCGGTTGAAATCAGTTGAGATCTGAATTGGAGCTAGTATGTGTGTGTCACGTGCTTCCATTGTGCAGTCTTATCGTCTTTGTGTGTACATAAGCGGTTGCAAAAACGAAGCATATATCAACTCTTGCTACAACTCGCTATGATTAGAGATAATTACTATATTCATGAGGCACATAAATGGCTTCTGCAATGGAGCGCCTTTATCATTGGCCACAGCTACATGCCAGAACATGACGTAGTGGTAATAACTGGCGGTGCCAATGGCTTGGGCAAAGCGCTAGTTCAGGGCTTCAAGGAACGGAATGCTAGAATTGCCGTATTGGATATCTCGAGTCTGCCGGAGCTTGTGGGCGACCCCAATATCAAGTTTTACTACTGCGATGTGAGTGACGTTAAACAATTGACTGCCTGTCACGTCAAGATCAAAGCTGAACTCGGAACACCAACCGTTCTAATTAATAATGCCGGAGTAGCGGCTGGAAGTTCAATCATGGACATGCTGTATGCTGATATTGAGCGCACAATCAAGGTGAATTTGATTCTGAACTTTTATACCGCAAAGACCTTCTTGCCAGGCATGATAGAGCTTGGACGGGGCTACATAGTGACCATCGGCTCGATACTTGGCTATATGTCACCAGCAAACTATAGCGCATATGGCGCTTCGAAATCTGGATTGTTGGGGTTCCACGAGTCGCTCACGTATGAGTTGGGGCCACCCCTGATAACCCCTCGGGGAATCAAAACGCTTCTTGTTTGTCCCGGCCAAATGCAAACTGACATGTTTTCGGGAGTGCAAACTCCGCTGAGAATTTTTGCACCCAAACTTGACATCGACTCGGTGGCAGGAAAGGTCATACGCGCAATTGAAGTTGGCAAAAGAGGAGAAATGAGACTCCCTGCGTACGGGATCTTCATTCCATTATTGAGAGCAACACCGTGGCCAGTTGCAGAATTTGCTAGAGTGCTTTCTGGAATGGATCATTACGCCAAACAAGCAACCCTGATTGAGATGCGTCAAGAAGCAACACCCCAAGATTCGCCCCAAGTTGTGACTGAAACTCAGGAAGTAACATACATTGACGTTTCGTCCTCAGAACCGGCTTGAGTTCTCATTTTATATTTGTATACTCCTGATTACCGGGAGCATTCTGCGTTTAGCTAGATTAAATTTATCAATGGCTCACTTCTCCAAATCCACACTTTTTGCCCATTCAAACAGTCAAGGTAAATCTCAAAATCAAGCTCTTTCAGAAGCAACGTCTTAAGATCCTTCTCTTTTTCTTTTATTTGGGTGTAGAGTTGTTCTGTGTGGCTGCAAGAGAAAAACTTGGAAACAAGAGGCTTGGGAATAAAGACCGACAAAGAATTATCCGGTGTCAAAGTCCCGGAGCTATCACTGCAAAGAAATAATCTGAGTGCCCCGAGCTTGGGTCCCGAATTAGTCACCTCTCCGTTCTCGTCTATGTACAGCTTGGAACAGAGCTGACCTAACTTCAATGGAAAATAACCAACAATACGTCCAGTGGTCTTGAAGATATCGCCATTGATTTCAGGAGACATTTGATTGATTGCACCTAACGACAAGGTCAGTGTGTTGCTCCTCGAGCCGCTGTAACTCGACTGTGAACTCTTGTTCAACAATCCGTTACTCAGATTATAGTCAGATATGTCAAAATCTGATACTTTGTTTTGATAATTGGGCTTCGGAAGAGTACCCAATTGAGTGAGGAACTCCTGCGATGCTATTTCAGGGACCTGTCGACTTTGTTGAGGCACAACACCATTAACCTTCGCGAAAAAATTGTCATTGAGAGAGTTGTTCGAGTCAGCTTGAGACACAGGCTCCAAAGTTTCGCGAAAAAGAGAGTTATAATCTTGGCTAGGATCAATGGGTAAATTTGACAGTTCATCCATCGTCAACTCTTCTCGCTTTAAATTAGTCTGGGAGGGCCCAGCCGAGTCCTGTGAGCCAGAACCAATAGAAGACGAGTTAAATTCTTTTCTTAGTTTCACAATCTTCTCACCAATTTCCTGTCCCTCGGATGAAATGAGTAAATTGCGATTATTCTTGAAATGAGGGTCATCAATGAGGACCAGACAAAGTCTTTCCCAAAACAGATCAAACCCTGGCGAAAAAGTGGTCGCGAACTTTGCTTTGTTGACGAAAGCAATGGTACTTTTGGTTAAGGCTGCACCAATCTCCAAAAAACAAAATTTCAGTGAGAGGTCTACCCACTTGTTTTTGTCTAGATCAACCTCAGATTCCTCGAAGAGCACAGAACCTGTCGTCTTTTCATACTCCAAGAAAATTGCCTCGAAAAGCGTATGGTCCACCTTCATCACAAGTTTCTGGTCCTCTCGTAGGCTTAGTTTGATTTCGTCCCCGGTCACCTTCTCGTTTAGTCTATCATTGCGAGTATAGTCAGTGACAATAATTTCTAGCCTATCCGTGTTTGGCCTGAAGGCGAGAAGATGTACGAGAATTGACCCACTCAAATAAACCTTGAACGCTCGTGGATCAGATATTAGGATTGACATAGGGTATCGTGAGTATCTCTGTCTGTAGGAACGGAAAGATATGGGCATGAAAATTCCGGAAATCAGCAAATGAAAAAGTAAATGAATATGAAAATATTTTTATTAAGATGTAAGCGGGAAAAATAATTGTCTAGGATCTATAGTCGGCATTGATCTTCACGTAATCATACGAAAGATCGCAAGTCCAGAACAGAGCTTCTTGACCTCCACCCGTTCCCAAATCGATCTCAACGGCGAGATCTTCGTTCTTCAATATTTCTGAGGCTCTTTCTTCGTCAACTGCTTGTGGCTCGCCATCGACGAGAAGTTGAAGGGGCTCCGATCCATCGACTGGGTTGAAAGTAACATTGGTTTTTTGCACGTTCACCGAGTCGTTGCTCACGTTGGAATAGCCAACAGCACACAAAATTCTACCCCAATTAGCATCGCTTCCAAACATGGCAGTTTTGAACAAGGAGGAGTTGGCGACCGTTGTAGCGATTTCCTTGGCGTCCTTGTACAGCAAGGCATCCTTAACTGTCAACTTAATGAATTTTGTTGCACCCTCGCCATCTCTGACAACTAGCTGAGCCAATTCTTGAGCGAATTGAGTAATTTCTCTGCGGAGTTTTTCGAAGGCTTCGGAACTTTCAGCAGTACTGTCGATTGGAGAACCACCCGCGGCTCCATTCGCAATGGCGATAATCGTGTCGTTCGTAGAAGAGTCTCCATCAACCGAAATCGAGTTGAACGATCTGTCAACAGCATATTTAAGAATTTGGCTCAATGCTTTAGGGGTTACGGGAGCGTCCGTAGCAAAAAATCCCAAAAGAGTAGCCATGTTTGGACAGATCATTCCAGCACCTTTCGCGAGACCAGCTAGGGTGTACTTATTGCCATTGAGAGTAAATTCTTTACTCACCAATTTGGGGAATGTATCAGTTGTACAAATTGCAGTTGCGCAGGTGATCCAGTGTTCATGTGTGGATCCCAAGTTGTTTAAGGCCAACTTTGGAATTCCAGTCAAGATCTTATCGATAGGCAAATTGTTTCCAATGACACCCGTCGACATCACCAAAGACGAATTCTCCTTGTTTTCCAAAACGGAGTCCGTCATCTTGACCATGTCCTCGGCATCTTTCATTCCTTGTGTACCAGTCACGGCGTTTGCGTTTCCGGAATTGACCACGATGGAATTGATGGCAGTATTTGAGCTGAGAATTTTTGAAGATACCTGAACTGGTGCTGCCTTAAACTTGTTCTTAGTGAAGCATGCAGCAGCGACAGCATCGTTTTTGGAAACGTTGTGAAGAATGGCCAAGTCTAAAGCATGATTCTTCTTCACTCCGCAATGTATGCCTCCAACAACGAAGCCTTTTGGGTAGACACCTGCCTTGGGGACGAATCTTTCAGCTTTCGAAAGCTCTGCTAATTTCACTAGAGTAAATCTCATTGTCGAGTTCACTGAGTGCCCAAATTTTCTAGATAAAGGCCGTGTCACGTGATGTACTGATAGTACACCGCGCTTATTTCAATCAATTACCTAGGTGAGTCATGCAGATTTCCAAATGAAGATTTAGTACTACCCGGGGTCAGATAAATGATATTTTTCGACTCCTTCAACTGTTAAAATATATTAAGCACTGGCTGCGCTCCTAAAAATACGGTGGCTCGTATGGCATGAAACCACCCTTGTTCAGTAGGCCAGATGAGATTCATATTCATTAAATCATAGACAACAGATGATCAGCTTTCATGCTAGGTCAAGAAATTTTGTGGCAGCTGACCGGTTTTATTGAGTAGGCTCAAAATCCTACTGGAGCCCTTTTGTATTCTGAAATTCGACCTCAGAACTCTTTCATCCCACAAATTAAACCTGCGGCTTATCTCGTCTGAGGAAAGATTCCTTAGGTCAAAACGAGTTCTCAGACTCTTTGGACTATTGAGACCCAGGGATGTCAATTTTGTCAAGGGAGGTTTACTCCCTGTTACAAAGCGGCTCGTCAATCTTTGCTCTATTTTGGAATCGGTTGCTGGAATCATAATTTCTTGTACACTTGACTGTTTGCGTGATTCATGCTGCTGCTCTTTTGCTGAAACATTTCGTTTCACCGGTGGTTTTTTGAGAGAGCTAGTGATGTCTCTACTGGAACTTCCGTTATATTCCACGAATTCTACCATGACACCCCCATTTGGCAACACGTAGCTTTCTCCTAACTCAAATGGCCCATCTGATTTCAATAAACTCTTTTCCAACGGTAGGAAGTCCGAGGAGACGAGAAGTCCATCGTCTGATATCACCTCAAGTTTTCGATTAAACTCGAAGTATTTCAATCTTCCGTCTGCCCATCTTTTATCTTTTTGATATATCCTCTTGGAGTAAAGCACTACATAATCGTGAACAATTGAAATATGTTGCATTGTGTGTTACCATCGGATGTGGAGAAGAATCTGGAAAGAGAGCGCAAAATTTGGGAAATTGAGAATTAAAACTACTCACTTGGGTGTCACTAATTCTTTGAAGGAAATTGGAATTAGTGATTTTTGTGATTCTCTAATTGAGTTGTTTCAGTGCCTTGGTTATTTTTAGAGGCATTGCATGTATTGAGAGAATGCCGATACAATGCTGATTTGCATCGAACAAAACAAAAAAATGAGTTTAGAATCAAATTTTGGGTTTTGAGCAAAATTTAAGGCATTGATCAGACTTTACTTGAAACACTTTTGTTTCGCATCGACGTTACAACATGTCATAGCCCAGCATTTCATTTAGGGGTGAACCATTGTGCAGTGACCATACACTTACAACCATACAAATAATCCAAACCATTCCTATCCATGCAGCGTCGCAGCTTGAGTTTACGTTATGTTATTCTACTACTCTTTTGTTTGCTTATCCTCTTGATTCTAAGACGCCGCTCATCTAATGAATTAAGCGATAGACTCGAGGGCTTCAATTCGTCTGTGTTGGGAGAACTTGAACTCGAACTCGAAGAGAAGCTCAATCTTGATCACAAACCGAAACTTGCAAAGAAACCCAAATGCAGTAACTATGTTGACTATTCCTCCAATAGACACCCTCCATACTCAAGTGGGGATAGGAAGTATCCATTTATGAGGCCACGTAAGGAATGCAGAACTTTCGAATCTGATGCACTTGAAATATTGATCAGCGACCTCAAGAGCAAGATTTCAGATCCAGATCTTGCCCGATTGTTAGAAAATACTTTGCCAAATACGTTGGACACCACAATTTTGTGGCACCAACCTACCAGTATGAAACATCCCAAAAGGTCCCCAGAGACCTTTGTAGTGACTGGTGATATCCACGCAGAGTGGCTCAGAGACTCAGCAAGACAGCTTTCGGTCTTTCAACCCTTAGTTCGGTACGATCATAAACTAAAAGACCTCATCAAGGGAGCTATAAATACTCAAGCTGGATATTTGAGGGTAGCCCCGTATTGTAACGCATTCCACCCACCTCAAGGATCTCATGTTATTCGTGCACCTTCTTCTGTTGATAATGTTTATCCGCAGCCTAATTGGCACCAGGTCTTTGAGTGCAAGTATGAAATCGATTCGTTGGCATCGTTTTTAACATTGACAAATGACTACCTCGAAAATTCTGATTATGACCTCTCTATCATCACCAAGGCTTGGTTGAAAGCATTTGAAAGAATTTTGATTGTGTTACAACGTGAGTCTCTGCCTCTGTTTGATCCTGATACCGGGTATGCCTTGCCCGCTTTTTACTCATTCAAACGGAAGACAGACATTGGTTCAGAAACTCTACCATTGGGCGGAGTAGGAAACCCTGTGAATTTCAACACTGGCCTCATTCGCTCTGCTTTCAGACCATCTGATGATGCCTCTATTCTTCAATTTTTCGTGCCAGGCAATGCTCACATTCTTTCCGAGCTCAAAAGAACCCGAGTCAATTTGTTTCTGAGAAAGGCTGACATCGCTGCAGATTTTGACCATCTCATTGAGCTTTCTGAGGAATTTATCCACGGGATAGAGAAAGGCTTGAATGAATATGCCATAATTGACCATCCGCGCTGGGGAAGAGTTTATGCTTATGAAGTGGATGGATATGGAGGGACCGTCTTCATGGATGATGCGAACATTCCCTCGCTTCTCTCGCTCCCAGAGATGGGCATTGTGGATGTCCATGACGAGGTCTACCAAAATACTAGAAAAATGATTCTATCGAAGGATGGAAATCCCTATTTTTTGAAGGGTCCTTATTTTGAAGGAATCGGGGGTCCACATATCGGCATCAAATATGCCTGGCCAATGTCCCTCTTGATGCGAATTCGTACATCTGACAACGACGAAGAAATAATTGAAAATTTGAATCGTGTCATGGATACGACCGCTGATTTGGGATTAATTCACGAGAGCGTCAATGTCAATGTTCCTCATGGAAAAGACTATACTAGACCATGGTTTGCGTGGTGTAATTCAGAGTTTGGCAAGACAATACTTCATTTAGCGAAGCACAAACCCCATTTGATATTCAAAAAGGAATTCGCAAAAGAGCCTTACAATATTCATAAAGTATTCGAAGATCGCAAGACTTCGTGATTCAATTAATATACATAAAGGCTATTTAGCCGATTGATCCTTCTCAGCCTTCAGCTCCTCTTCTTCCTCAGAATCTTCGATGTCAGATAAAACGTTGGAATCTCTTCCACGGCCAATGACATCCTCTTTTATATCTAGATCTTTGACTAGTTTATTCAAAGAGTCGGTTTTTCTCTGGCTCTCCTTTTCGGCATTTTTCTTGAGAAGCTCCTTTCTCTCAGCCAAGTAGTACTTGTCGTACTCCTCCGTTTTCTTGCCCACGAGATCCATGAAGTCATCGAAACCGTCCCCAGTATAAGCGCTGCAGCTTGCGACATCTAGCTGCGAGTAGAATTCTTCAAGAGTGAGCGATAAAGAGTTTACAAGGCTATTCATGTAGCCTGATGATGATCCATCATTTCCATTTTCTCTCTCCTCCATGAGCGCCCTTTGAAAACTCTCGAAGTCGCGCATCCATTCTTTAGCAAATTCAGCGTCTTTGACGTCGGTTTTGTTGAAAACAACAATCATTGGCAACTTCGTTTTGTAGAGAATGGAACAAGCATATAACATATTCGACATAAAGGTCGATGGAGCAGCGGTTCGAGGCGTATCCACCACGTAAGCTATGACAGTTGGAAATGTAGATGCGAAGGCTTCAGTGAGAATTGCACCTGAAGCTGACCAGACAAAGCACTCGATTTGGCCAGGGGTATCTATGATGATATTTTGAATAGTGTCCGCTTTCTTTTCGACTAGGTTGATCACTTGGTCGACTTTAGTCGAGAATAAATTAAGAGAAGTAACAATGGCACCATTGGGTCCGAGATTGTACTTCTGCATCACTTTTTTGTAATTGATAGAGTCTCTTATGTCGATGTTAGGTTCATAAGGAATCTTTAACACTGCTGGATCGAAATTTATCACGTAAGGTCTCGCTTCCTTGGAGCTCAAGTGTGAATTGAGTCTTTGTACGAAGGTGGTTTTGCCGGCACCGGCCATACCAATGCAGATTATCGTTGCTGGCGGCATGTCTCAACTTTTAATTGACTTGATACAACTCAGGGAGATCCGATTCAAGTAAAGAGCATCGATTCTTATATGCAAGAATATTGACATAAGTAAGCAAAGACTACTTCAAAACAACTCGTTGTGGCACAGTCTGGTTTGGTTTTCATGGCTGAACAAATTGCCTGGTTGTAAATTATTTTCTTCTGACTTTCTCGATTCTCAATTACTTCCTGTAATCTGTTCGTTAACGAGCGCCACATCATATGGTAGCCTCACGAAGGGATTTTACAAAATATATTATTGTTTAAGTTTCAAAATGGTACGGAAAAGGGATATTGGTGTTTACTGTTAATTTTCAAGGCCATTAAGATGTATTATTTTCGTTTGTTCGCGAAATGACAAAATAGGACGAATTCACAAACCACCACTCGACCTCCACTTTTTGGACCGTAATTCGTCAGGACATGTTGAACAAAATGAACTTAATCAATTCGATGATTCATTTCTCTCGAATTTGAGATATGACGAAACTACTCAACCTCTCATTCAAGTTCGTTTACTTGCAGAACCCTTTCTTGGGGACTCTACCCACCTCTCTTACCATCACCTGAAAAATTCTAATCTCAGCGATTACTTGAAGAGCCTGAAAGCAAATGAAGTTCAGCTGTCTCGTTAAAACTGGAAGGCTTGTTCTAAGGGAGCGATATAGATAGCATTATTTGTTTGTGGTCAAAAGGACCACAAAATGAAACTATTAACTTAACATTAGCTACGAAAATTTCCACGCAAGCTTAATTTCAAGAGAATTTGCCACGATAGTATAACTACTAGACACTACGTATATAAGCCAAGAGAAGAAATCCGGGAATCGATCTGAAAAGCAAAAAGTAATTACCCGCAAAGTCAAAGATACATGATGCCGCTTCAAAGCCTCTTTAAAGAGAGCCACATCGAGGGGACACGCAGTCATTCTAGCCCAGCCGAATCCATCGCAGAATAGGACCAAGCACATTTGATTCCCGGTATCGAGAGTCTGTATCGCAAATGCTCCTAAAATGATCTTTTAATATTGAATGCGACCATCAAAAATTTTTGAAGACTGTGGTGAATGCCTAGCCTTTGAATTGTCTTCCATGTTTGCATCTAGTATTAGGCAACGCTCAACCTTTTTGACATTAATTTAGGAAATTTGACATTTTCACACCTCAGTGCAGACGATTCGCACTAGATGATCAAATAAGAAATTACAAGCATTAAAAAAAAGGAGGTTTTTGATTCAATTTTTTTTAGGGTGATCTGAATCGTTTTTCAAACATTTATTTAATTGCCTGAACAAAAACAATACAGTTACGAAACTTGGTTACTAGCGTTCCTCATAGTAATTTCTAAAAATATATGAATAAAGAAAAAGGCAAATTTTATTGCTAACCCATGCAAATTCATTGGCCAACCAATAAAGACATTAGAGACTCTACCAACATCTACTTGAACGCCGCATGAACCAGTAAACATATGAAAAGTAAAAAAATTAAACGAACACTCATAAAAGGAATCACATTAAAATTTTTTGTATAATCCGGAATAAAATACGGATATAAACCCGCGAACTACTACAAACAAGATAAATAGTACAAACCTCGCAAAAATAAAACAATCAAGAACCGCAAAAATTCAGATAATACCCACAGAATTTTTATCTTGACTCAAATTACATTCTGTTTCCTATTTACTCAGCACTGTGGGAAAAAGGATACACAAAATTAAACGGCAAAAGTTCAATAAAAAATCGGGCATGATCTCCTAGAATTAGGCAACAGAAAAAGACATGGTGTTTTTATATAATATATCGAACTATCTTTGATTCAAGTCCTGAAATTGGGAATACCTGCTATAAATGGAGGAAATTAATTAAATACCTTGTCGTCACTTCGATAAAAACTGGGCTATAAACATACCTAACTATGTATTGAACTACAAAGATCGAGGAAAAATAATTCTGTATAAAAATTCAATTAAGTGAATTGGCTGGTGGCAAGTTGAAGAATCCGAAAAAGGATATTCCGTTAAATGAAATGTCAACGGTCTATTTATTTCATAAATTGAATAGAATATCACCAACAATTATTGAGCTCTTAGCTAAAACACAAGCAAGAGCGTCCAGGGTAAGCCACTCAAATGCACTTTTCTGCTAAAATGATGTGCAAATATTGGTATGATCCAACTCCAATACAGCTTCCTGTTTAAGCTAACAAAAACCGAGGTATTTGATTTAAACACAATTAACCGTATCAAAATACAAAACCCCAGTGAATGAACACATACTTCTACGGAATTGATTTAAAAGATTTTAAGACTGTTTTATTTTTAACAAGACAATTAATACTAGCTAACTTAACCCAAAAAAACGATCAATTGGATCTTACTTAACAGACTATTTGGCATATTCCAATTAAAGGTCAAGATTTCAATGGCAAGAGAGCGTGATGGCGCCACAGACGACATCAGTACTAGTCAATAGAATTATTTAAATGAATGTTAAAAAGATAACTAATAGACGAGATCGAACGAGATCATGAGGAATTTTTATTCGGAAAAAGATTTATCCCACATTGAAAATCAGACAATCACCTGGAATTTTAATTATTTCTCAGGTACATCAGACATAGTATTGATCTTACTTGAAGGAACATTATGAATTACGAATACTTTCATTATAAAATCTCAGATTTAATCAGCATATTGGATAGGTTCATAGTGTTGAACGCATTCGGATCCCTAGCTTTTCGGGCTAATAATGTTTGTGCTCTTCACCATCATGCAAAGATTTCCTTTAATACCATGAGCTGTGTAATTATGACCAAAGAACCAGCTTGCTCATAGTTGTATACTATCTAGACTCATGGAGATAGATGATAACACCCATTGAAGTATCATATTTTGGTATTATTCTGCCAACAAAACAAAATAAGTTCCGATTTCCTAGTATTGTGCGACTGAAAATACTTTCTCAGTAAACCATTTAGTTCAGTTTTCCAAATTTGATTGATTTAATTTGAGTGAACGTATCTATCTTGAAGTAAAATGTCATGATAATTGTTCACGGAACCACATATTAAGATTCATTGACCCATGAAAGTTTTTTATCATTAAAACCGAATCAAAACAATATAAATCGATACTCATGATGAAATGTAAAGCATATAGGACAAAAACAAAATTCATGTAATGTATTGCTTTGCGTATGTCAAACATTTATGAGTAGCCCTCTTTTATATCGATAGTGTTTGTCTGGTGTATTCAATAAATAGATGCAGTTAGAGAGTTAATAAAAATTGTATGATTACCTATGCTTCTTTTTCTTATGGAAGCATTCTTGGGAATAGTCTCAGTGTGTATTTAATGTTGATTTAATTTATAAAACATTTCATTTAAATTCAATAGCTATTGAAGAGTATTAGAAACAACAGTCGAGTTGTGTTTAAGTAGACTCCCTCCGCTTTTACTGATTTTTAAGAAGGATGTGCCAAGATATGAAAGAATGTTGTTGGTGTGAAATTTTAACTTGCTACTACTCAGAAGTCCGCTCCCAATGTTAAAGAATTGTCCGTATATGAGCTGGTATTTTTATGTGTTCTTTGAGAGTAGTTTGAGTTGAATGACTTAAGAAGTGAATTAAGTATCTGCAATCACCATCAGTGCTTTTTCTATGAGTGTTTCGTATATACTTTCTGGTATGGAACTCTTTATTTTCTCACGAGTTGAGGTTTTTCCACTATAATTATGTAAATGACCTCTCCCCTCAATGACAGATATACGTTTCATTTCGGATAAAAACTCGAATCAGTTGTTTTGCTTTTACATCCAAATGCGTTACGCTAATCGAACTTCAATTTAGTAGTTGAATAATTTATAAGCTGGAATATCAAATACCCGCTGAGCAAATATAACCTGGAAGGACTTTATATATCTATTCACTCAATTCGACGCCAATACCTTTGTTGCAAATTGTTATTCTTTTTCTCGGTAGAAATTCAATGGTGTGGCCCAAAACATTGATTATTTATATGAGTCTAGACTATGTTTAATCGGATCTAATCCACGTTCAAAAAAAATTTTCATCACTGTAATTGATCAAGATAGATTTAATTGAGAACTCAATTTGTTTATTTATCATTTGTCGATTAATTATAGGAGTTTGCCAATCCTCGAATGCATTAAACCAGTTATTGGTATTTTCTTCTGATTAATTATTCTTAGCACTATATTAACTGTCATATAGCAAATCAATGTTATTCTTTGCCAAATAATCTCTATTAATTGTCAGAGGAGTTTTACGAGGGATCGCAAATCAAGCTTGGGGATATTTAATTAATCTTATTCTCAATTGAACATTTCTATCATATTATAATGTAGTACAAATCATGGAATGAAACCTTATAGTTTTTTTTGATAGTACAGGGCTTTTTTGATAATTTTTAAAGTAGCGATATTGATTTACATCGCTTCAATATTTACCAAGGGTATATTTATAATATTCGTTTGCAATATAATTTGTTTAGGTTAATTCAAACTTTTCTTGAAATTCTTTTCAAGAAGTTGAGTCGTTTAAATCATACTTTCATCTCTCTTAACCAATATGAGCCAGTCTTTAACCCTAATCATAGAATAAGCTTATCAGGCCTTCGATTTCTCGAATTGATTAATGAGTTCGCCTATATATTGGCTGGATAATTGAATGTAGCCTAAATCACTGATTAATACCAGGATCTCCAATTAACAAACACAATCAGGACTTTTGGTATGGAAATTTATTGTTGTTAGTCTGAGTTTTGTCGAATTCAAGTCAAAAAATTTGAATTCGAAGTATCACCATGTTTATCTCCAAAATGTCCATTGTGCAGGTCGAACCTTCTAACTTATCGGCTCAATCAAGAGTTGTTTCAGGTTCAAATGCCAATCACATCACTTGAACCCTACATAAATGAAAACCGGCTTCTCAGCCATACAACTCTCGAAGCCTTACGCAATTCGATCATCGGAATAGATGTCCTGCACTATTTGAACAGAATATACCTCTCTAAGAAGGAGCCTCTCTTCTTGGGAGCCGGTAACCTTTTTGAAGCTTTGAAGGAATGCATAATCCATGACATTGAATTATTCTCAACTTATTCCATACTGCCAGTCTTTGTTTTCCAGGGATTGAGGATAGACAACAGCTCCCGTCAATACAATGCTAAAACATTGACTCAAACTGAGCAACAGGTCGAGTCGGCATGGAGTAAATTAGATGGCAAGAATTCATTCTCGAATCCTAGACCATCCTCAAGTTTCTATGTATCTTTTCACAGATCAAACGACGACTCGATATACCGAGCGGTAGTAAGTGATCTCATTAAACTATTTCTGGAGAGAAACATCAACTTCTTCTTGAGTCCTTACGATGCTTCATTTCAATTATCCTATTTCCAAGAATGTGGGCTCGTGGATATTATCTATGGGTCAAGCGATTTACTCTTGACTAAAGCGTCGAGTTTTATTTTTGGTATTGACTTTTTGAATCAAGAAGTGAAAATCGTTGAGAAAAAGAGGCTTTTGGCTGACATGAATTTAACTGAAAGGCAGCTCATCGACTTGAGCATCATCATAGGCTGTTCGATTCAACCGAATACTTTTCCCCATTTGCCTCAAGCCAACTCAGTGATGCATCAACCCTCTGCGACTCTAAGGGCAGCACTTGACCTCGTACATCAATATTTTGCCTTCACTGGCTCCCGACAGACCACTCTCCTTGACTATATTAATAGTCTCCATGACTCGTATTTAGTGCAAGTTTATTTGAGAGCCATAGCTGCTTGTGAGTTCATGCCTATCATGACAGAGGAGGGAGAAATAATGCAATATTTGACTGAAATTTCGAGGCTAGGAGCAAAAACTAAAAGCAATTACTTGCATTTAGATACCATTAACGAAAAAGATGGATCGTCTCAAGGACAAACAGAGCCAGAGTTCAAGATTCCAAATGACATACATGCTGTCATCTCCCAAAGACTTCCAATGGAGGTATTTTTCTTCAATTCTGTAGGTCTTCTACCGATACAGATGATCGAAGCTGTAACAGCGGGAAAGCTTTTTATAAGGCCCCCATTGGAGGGCACAAACTGTGAGAAATATAAGGCGTTGATCTCTTCAGAGAATGCTAAGCAAATTTTGGATTTCCAATTCAACGTCCTAACTCAACTTCTCAACCGCTATTACCAAGTCAAGAAGATCGAGGTGTTCTACTGGTTTCATGATAAACCAGTCGAATTAAACACTCGTCTTGCACCAACAATGTCTCAACGCTTTACAAAATTGGGACTTTTCAAATCAGAAAATTGTCAATTTACCTTCAAAAACTTTTGGGCGAATATGACGGCTGAAAGTTTTGTCGATCTTGCGACTGGAAAGGCAGAGACCAACGCCTCATTAATCCTGACATCCGTGTACCGCTCCTTGTTCATTGCAGGTTTAGTTGAAGGTCGGAATACTTTATCGAGTTTCGGCCGCATCTTTCAAAAATTTGTGCTCGATAACCCAGCTGTGCTGGAGTCACATCTTCAATTAATGTTTATGCTTTTTTGCATGATACGCGAGGAGGGTTTTGAATCCTTCGCGCTGCCTGAACCCTCAATCGGTGGCAAGGAATCTGAGCAAAGAAGTGGGCTCAATGCTGAAGAGTACAGAAGTATGGATTTGTTGTCCCGCGTCTTGATGCTTGCTAGATTAGCCACTGCTAATCTGTTCTATTATCAAGGTCCGGTCTCAAGAAGTCTATTGAGCTTTAGAAGTCGTCTTGAATTTTTGAGAAAAAGTATATTATCTTCTTTGGAACTCTCTCTTTTTGATTTGGTCGTTAAAAATGATGCCAGCAAATCAAACTTGAGTTCCGAAGCACAAGCTCGAAAATTGCTCGTAGAAATTCCCTTCTATGACCTGATCAGTAGTACTTTACTGGGAATCATCAGTGAATTGTTTTTTGGCTCGGCTTTGAGAATTCTCAAGGCGGGGGTTGCACCAGGAGAGGCTTTTAATAAGGCTAAGTCACAAGTCCTACAAGCAGCATTTCCAACAGACAAGCCACTAAACTCTTCACAGCATCGAAAGTTTGAGAAATGGAATTCGGAAGCTATCTTTGCCGAATTTTGTGAAGAGTCACAAGTATGGAGTTCATTTGTGTTAATGAGCAAGTCAATCAATGCCTTAGACAATACTCTCATTGGATCAAAGCAAATGGCGCAAATATCTAAAGCTGATGAATTATTCCACAAGTTTTTTTAGTCTTTCCATGAAATACATTTTTTTTTCAATTAAACGGTTTTTGTATATTTATCGAGAAGTGAGATAAAATCATACAAAATTTGATACAAGAGAGGGAAATGACGAAGTGGCTGTGGATTAAAGAATTTCAAATTAATAATATCAAATGACATTGCAAAACAGAGTTAAGTTTGTTATCGTTTGCGAATAAACCAACCTTTCAAAAACCATCGTTCAGTAATGGGGTAATTGCAGCCTACGAACTTTTGGAACTTTCTGCGAGCCTATCACAGCTTATACTGGTCAAACGAAACAGAGGTAGTGAATAGCTTGATGAGTAGCTTCGTGAGAACAGTTAATTGATATTATATTCCTTTCAATTGAGACCCAGTCTCCTTCGCTTGCAATAATGATCAAAACACTTCGGACAAGATCCGTTAAAGGAGTAAGACTTAGTCACTCTATGGTGACTAGCAACGGTCCATTTGTCGAGTATCCAAGAATACAAACTTCGGCTCAGAATAATGGTATTTTAGAAATTGATATGCCTCAGAGTTCGACAATCTTTCTCAAAGATTGTTCAATGAGTTGTATTAGAGGTAAAGCTCAGGATGTGGCCACACAGAAAATCTTTTTACAAGCTAGCCCTATAATATCATATCGCTCGTTATCTCCAATGTCTTTTGTTGCTCAATCAACGTCGGGCGCAGCTCACTCATTATTCATTCCGAAAGCTAAAGCAAGGAGTTGGTACTTCAACGGGAACGATAAATTCATTTTTGGACTGAAGTTGCCAGGAATGGAGAAAGATCAAAATCCGCTTATTGCAGTTGAAGGAAATGGCCAATTTGTGCTAAGCTCGCGAGTCATTACTGTTGATCTTGAAGAAGGCCAAGAGATCGTGGTATCGTCTAAAAAATTAATGGCTACAAATGCAACAATTGTTCCTTACGAATCGAAATTAGATGAGTCATACTTATCTAGGCTCAGGAATCGTTTGAGTGGGATGTTGCCCGCATCCTTGACTCTGTGGATTGCAGAACCAAAGATAGCGCAGAAAGACCCGAAAGAGTCCAAAAGCCCTCATGATAGAAAAACTAATCAAAAACCAGGCATAAGTTCCCCTGAGAGGATCCGGCTTCTGAGTCAATTCAAGTTAAAGGGGCCAGGGACTGTAGTATTCAATATACTCTGATTGATGCTATTGAAATCGAAATTATATTTATTTATCTAGGTCGTGTATAAATATTCTTCACCAAACATCTTCTTGATAACGGTTCTGAACCTTCATAGACTTGACAAGTTCGGTCGCTTTCTCAATAGAAATGTCTCTCTGTTCACTCAAAATCTTTGCAAAAGTTGATTGTACATCTCTGGCCATTCTAGATGCATCACCACAGACATAAATAAAAGCACCATCTTGGATTAAGGAATCGATTTCTTTAGCACGAGCTTTAATTTTGTCTTGAACATACACCTTCTTGTTAGGGTCTTCACGGGAGAGAGCGACTTCCATCTCAAACGTTTCACCAAGCGCTTCGCTGTAAACAGGCCATTCATCCTGGTACAAATAGTCTGCGTTGTTTCTGCAGCCGTAAAACAAAAGTGTTTTACCCAAACGAACACCTTCTCCTTTCTTCAGAAGGTTAACTCGTTCTCTGATAAAACCTCTCATAGGGGCAACTCCAGTTCCTGGACCAACAAGAATGATTGGTGTCGAGGGATTAGAAGGTAATTTGAAAGTGGATCTACGGACATGTACAGGAAGCTTAAATTTCGAAAACTTGTTGCTTGGCCCGTTCAAGTCGTAGTTACACACAAGAGAGTCATTCTTGCCATTTTGCGCAACTTCAACATTCTTCAACAAATTTGTCGCAACACCAGTGACCAGCACACCATCTTTTTCTTCGGCTTCGACGACAGCAGTGATATGAATCTTGGACTTTTCGGTTGATGCAGAAGACGAAATAGAGTAGTAACGAGGTTGCAAACTGGCAATCAATTCAATAAGGAAAACGAAGGGAACATTACTCCATGGAACGCCAGCGGATATCTTAAGAAGTGCATCAGCCAAATTATAGAACTTTGAATGAATTTCTTGTGCGAATTTGGCTCTGTCAGAGCCTAATTCAACACATTTGGTCTTTACTTCAGGGTTTGGAGCAAAAGATGCAATTGACATTAAAGCTTGTCTGGAAATTGGACCAGAAATTTCCATGTGGTGTCTAATAACAGCTTCATAGGTGATTGGTGTAGGAAATGGGACATGAACAGTCGAATCCAAAGATTTGAGTTTGAACACAGCGTTTCTTTTAGCCTCCAAGGCAAAGCACTTGATGAACGCATCGACTTTCTCGTCAGGATTAGAGGGCCACACGGCCAAATGGTCGCCGGTTGTGTACTTCAAATTGGAAGCAGAGGTGTCAAACTCAACATGGACGCAAGAACGATCACTTGATTTGAAAAGCTCTTTCGTGTATGAGATTGGAGCCAAGTATGGGTGAGTGTGATCAAAAGGACCCCGCGAGAGGTCAGTGGTTCCCTCAACGTATTTCTTGTTAGGCTCTCCGTTTGATACTCCCTCATCCAGAGCTGACTTGGAAGAGAGCTCTTCCAATTCAAAAGATGGCTCATACACCAGTTCCTTTTCTTCGAAGTTAAGATTGTTCTTCAATGAATCAAAACATTGTTCCTTCCAAGCCAAGAAATCTTCGTCCATAGTTCCAACACCATCGTCACCTTGACCGTAAGGAGCAAAGCTTTCAGCACCTAGGGACTCGAGCTTCTCATTTAACTTTATTCCCACAGCATTGAAGAATTCGTAAGTAGAGTTACCAAGTGAGAATACAGTGTATTTCAAGTTTGCCATCTGGTCAGCGTCGTTGTCTAACCAATTGAAGAACTCAACAGCATTATCGGTTGGCTCACCCTCACCATAAGTAGCCACCACAAAGAAGACCAAGTAGTCAGGATCCAAGTCCAGAAGGTTATCGTAGTCGAAGTCAGCCAAGTCCGCGTTCAAAACTCTCAAACCGAACTTGGAGTGCAATTCCTTCGACAACTTGGTTGCATAATCCTCGGCCGTACCAGTCTGAGAACCAAAGAATACAACTGCGTTTTTGTTGTTCTTTTTTAGTGTCGCGATCAAATCCCGACTTTGTTCCGCTCCGTGTGCAACGAAACCGGCGGATGACGCTTCATCGGACTTGATGAAATAATCCTTGCCAAAATAGTAAGCAGCAGCCAAAGCAAGTGCAATGACCACAGCCAAGTCTAAGGTATCCAACATTTGAAGAAGTGTTCTAGCGGCAATGGAGTTCTATTTCGTAAGACTTCGCGAACTGTCGGTCGTATAGTCGTTTGTGTGTATGTTCTTAGGTGGGCTGATAGCGATCTATTTTATGCTGCAAAAAAAAAAAAGTGAGAAGAAATACTTTCAAGTGTTTCACGATTATTGAATTTTAATAAATTTAGTGTGGAGATATTTGCTGTTTTTAGTATTTATTCTTGTCTTGTGAAATCCATGTACTCCACATATGGTCAGATTCACATGGCGTTTGGCATGAGCAAAACCTGTTGTAGTGGGGGAACAATCACTAAACAGGAACGGAATTTTCGGAATTATCTCCATAGATTAACCCAACAAAAACCATTATATATTAAATAAGGATCACGCTGCCTGTTCGTCTGGACTTCGATCCTCTTCTGCAGGCTGTGGTTGATCTGAGGGCTCCTCCGAAAAGTCAAAGTCCGGAAAACACCTTCGTAGCGACGTGTTTATTTTCTCGTTGAAATCTTCGGATGGAACGATGACTTTGAGTAATGCTTGTAATGTTTTGGGTGGAAATTCTTGTAGACACCGATTTCCCAAAGAATACTCTCCATTGGAGTCTTCCTGATTTACAGTTCTGGTTCCTGATTTTTCGATGTAATCTTTCCTCACCATTTCCGCAATAAGTGGCTGAATAGACGTGTTGAATAGTGGTATAGTGACATTCAAGCGGCTTGTGAGCCCAAAGCTTGCGAGCGAATCTAGTAGGTCCGTCTCGCTAATTCTATTCTGATTCAATACAATTAGGAATATAACAATGAGTTGTATTCCTCCCAAGCAACAATCTCTGTTGTTGCCCACTACCGGAGTTCGGCTCTGCGGTGGCTTGGAGGATGCAAACTCTTCTCGTAAATTAATTCCAGACGTGTTTTGATCGTCTTTAAACAATTCGTGTAAAATGTCCTTAGACTCGGGCTTGAGGCACGAGAGAAGATGGAACTCTGTTCCATTCTGAACAAGATGCAAACCCAATAACTTTTCTAGCTCTTCGTTCAAACTCTGAATATAAAGATTGAATTGACCTCTCAGCAAACTCTTGTTCATTACAGGCGCAAGATGTTCTCTACGGATCTTTAGATACTTAGCTTGGCGAGAGAAAACAACTCGTGCTAAATTCAGGACCACTGTCCCTTTTATTGTGGCGTCCTGTGCATTATCGGATTCGGCTTCCTGATTGTCTGATTCTTCCAGGTCTGATAGGCGTCGTTTTGGCATTGTATGGATTGTGGAGTGGTGTACTGTGAGATACGTAAACGAAAAATAAGATGGTGGAGAAGGTATGCGTGTATGAATGCAATTGCAAGGAGTGCATCAAATTTGAGCCAATTTTTCATCTAGAGATTGTATTGTCACTGATCATCCTCGTTATCATGGAAATCGTATTTAGGTTAGGAATAGTTTACAATGAGAATCAAAGCAGACACGGCAAGTATTCTAAATTCAGTTCTGTGATTATTAGAAGCTATTTACACGAGCAGCTAAGAGATTTGACCTCAAACGCTACCTAAAGTTGAAGAAAGTCCCATAATCTATCCCATTGTCCCTTTTTATGTAGCATTGCAAGCACGAGAACCATTGGGAGCTGCCACACAGAGCACCAGAAAAGCTTTTTGGCCTGTACATTGGCCAAAAGAATGCTCTGAGCAGAAGGTGTATGATTTGGGGCGTGGTTCTTTCTCTGTTGGCGCCAGAACTGGAAGGCCAAGTATGCTAGCCAGCCGTTTGCTAAACTGGAGTCGAATGCGAAGAACCAATCAGTGACGTTGAAATAACTCAACGAAAAGCATATTGGGAACATCAAAAGTGAATATCTGAGGGCGACACGCGCATTTAATTTGGGGTTTTCGGCTGCAGTCATGACATATCCAGCGCCCTTGTATTGATCAGCGATATTGTGCGATAATGCATTGAAGTGAGGAAATTGCCAAGCATACAAAAGCGCAGCAAGAGACCATGCGCCGGGATGCATTAATGTTGTAGAGGCGGCCCATCCCATAAGAGGAGGGATTGCACCCACGATAGCCCCCACCCATGTGTTCAAGATAGAGCGGCGCTTGAGAGAAGTATATGTCCAGCCATAAAGGCCAATATTCAAGAATCCCAAGAATGCTACGACTGGATTGACACCAAGGTAAAGGATTCCTACTCCCAAAGAGCCAGTGGCCAAGGCAAACTGGAAGGCCTGTCTGGGAGTGACAGCACCAATGACAACGGGACGCGTCGAAGTACGGGTCATTTTACGATCGAATTCAGGCTCTCTTCCCATGTTGATAGCATTGGCAGATCCCGAGCAGAGCGCTGTTCCAGCGGTCAAAAAGATTAACTCAATGATGGACACGGAATTAGGCGAGATGGCATACGAGCAGATCGAGCTCAAGGTGACAAGAAGCGTGAGATTTGGCTTAGTCAACTTGAAGTATTGTTTGAGAAGCTTCTTCGTATCATTTGAGGCTGCGACAGACGTAGCTTTTTTAGGAATCGCCTCAAAGGGTATTCGAGGCTTTCCTTCCTCACTTAGACTTTGCGACGAAGCGGCGCCAGAATCCTGACATGACAAGATTTTGGAGGCCACTTTCCCAAGGGATTCATTATTGTTATCAGGCAGTTCGGGCGGTCTTTGGGTATTGAGTGCCCGAAGAAAGTATCCCACTTTTAACGTTTTTACCGTAGGGTATCTCTGTATAAATGGCGCCAGCCTTATCAGAAACACGGCAGTTCCGGTATGACTTATCTGGCATAGTTTGGAAATGTTGGTCAATCGAAACGGCATCCCGTGTAATCTCTACAAGTCAGATTGAAGGTCGAGGTAATACTGGGGAAGAGTGTATTGTACGCAGTACCACAGACTAGGAACCCACGTAGAAAAAAATTACTAGATACTTAAGCGGCAGAGGCTTGTGTCGACTCGCTCTGTGGCTCAGCCACAAGCAGCTTGGATTCGTTCAATTTTTTGTTTTCCAACTTGTTGTCGATCAAGTCGTTGAAAGCAATGATGGATCTGACCAAGGTACCAACATAGATCATCATAAGACTGTCGTTCGTCTTGACAGAGAAAGCGGTAGTCAAGGGGTCAGCGCCGTTAACGTTTGTTACTGCTCCTTGTTGAGCTTCAGGGCTGATCGAGCTGTGGGCCAAGTTAGGCAACAAATTGAATACATTCTGCAACTTGCCGAGAATGGAGTGATTGATGGGGAGTTTTTGCTCATACACCTTCTCGAGGTAATTCGTAATTTCTCTTAATTTCTGGTGCAAGCCCAACAACGATTGGTAGCTCTGGGTGGCACGCAATGCAAGGCTGCCAGCGGCCTGGTCTCTAATATCTCGCAAAAGGTGCTCGACACCGATCTCCTCCGCTTCCTCGGCCTCAATGGACGATGGAACATGAACGAATGTGCGCTCAGCTTTCGAGCCGTCGTGTTTAATGTCATCTACTGCAAAATATGCATCTGTGGGAATACCAACAGGACGTGGCTGCACGTCGACAATCACCAACAATGGGTTGGGGACGAATTTACGGAATACATCGTTGATTTTGAGATCGGACGCTCTAAGTTTGGGGCCCGAATGGTACCACCCAATAAGCTTCTCTTTGGCGTTGATCTTCTTGAACATCTCACCCATAGACTCGATGAAATTGTGGTCCAAAAACCACACCGAAGGGTTCTTTTCGTCTTCTTCGAAAGGAATGGCGAACGAGTTGGTCACTTGTATTGTATCGGACGAGTCGTCTCCCAAAAGAACACCAACGGCACGTTTCTTGGTGTCACGGGCCACACGGTCGTAGTGGTCCGCTACTGAAAGCAACACCAACGGCGACACGGTCACGTTTTTCTTCAAGAAAACGAGCTCGGTGGATTGTGCACTCATATTTCGGCGTGGTACGTTTGAATTGGAGTGGTGGTAGTTTCTATGAGGTTGAAGTTTGCCTCCACATTAGCTGTGCGCACACACACTACTAGCTACATAGTAACCCCAGGAACGTGAAAAAAATCGTTTTTACATTAGTCAGAATTATTTCTTCGGGTGCGAATATTCAGTAAATTGCCGAAATGTTCGGACAGGTTGTCATTGGTCCCCCCGGCTCGGGAAAAAGCACCTATTGCCATGGAATGTTGCAGTTCATGTCTGCCATTGGAAGAAAATGCAGCATCATCAATCTAGATCCCGCCAACGAGAACTTGCCGTACCCAACATGTTCGTTCGACATCCGTGATTACATAAGACTCGAAGAGATCATGAAGGTCCACAATTTGGGCCCCAATGGTGCTCTCATGTATGCAATGGAGTCGTTAGATCGGAGCGCATTAGAGGGTTTGGCAGATATATGGACCGAGATCGGGAAATCAGACTATCTCATATTCGATTGCCCGGGCCAGGTCGAGCTCTTCACCCACCACAACTCGTTTTTCCAGATCTTCCGCCTTCTCACCAAGAAGTCCGATGCTCGTCTCTGCTCTGTGTCGTTGGTCGATAGCGTCCATCTCACCAGTGCATCGCAGTATATTTCGATGCTTCTTCTCAGTTTGCGAGCCATGGTCCAGCTCGAACTACCGCACGTCAATGTCATCTCCAAAATCGACTTGTTGAGCTCGTACAGAGAGCTCCCCATGAGATTGGACTACTATCTCGAAGTGCAAGATTTGCGACAACTCATCCCCCTCGTGGAACAGGAGTCTCCTACAGTTCTAGGAGTAAACTACGTTAGACTCACGGAGCTGATCGCCGATCTAGTTGAAGACTACAATTTGGTATCGTTCGAGGTACTTGCAATTGAAAATAAAAGAAGCATGATCCATCTCCTCCAAGTCATCGACAAAGCCAACGGATACGCTTACGGTAGCCTGGAGCTCGGAGGCGACCACATTTGGGCTGAGGCGGTGAGAAACTCTAGTAATTACGACGATGTCGATCTTCACGATAGATGGGTCGAGAACAAAGCTGCATACGACGAAGAAGAGAGGAAAGAGGAGCAAGAGCTTCAGGAGCCCGTAAATGACGAGGACGATCTATAGCTGTCCACCTCTAATGGACAAAACGTACAACACAAGCGTCTATTGAAGTAGACGACGTGCCTCTTCGGTGCTTTCCTCTCCCTTATACTCTTCCACAAACTTTGCGAGCTCTGCCTTATGCTGTTTGATTTTAGAGTCAAGTTCGGGAAGCATGCGTTTGGCTTCTGCGACCAATTCATCTTGTTTCTTGATCTCGTACTCGTCTCTTGAAGATTGCTTCATGTTTTCGAGCTCCTGCTCCTGTTCCTTGAGCTCTTTTTCATAGTATTCCTTTTCACGCAAGAGTCTCTGCAACGCCTTGACTTTGATTTCGAGTTTACTTGGAGCCATGTTTGGTAGAATGAGCATTCGTGGTGAAGCGCGTAATATGGGGTAACGGGAGTCGATTAGGTATAGAGATTTTGGAGATTTGGGGAGTTTAGAGTCCAATTAATAAATAATAGTGAATTACATTCAAAGAAAAGAGACCTTGATCGGCTGCTATGTTTTTTTCCAATTTTCTTCGCTAGACTTAGGGTCGATGATACAATCCATGAACCACAGAAAGAACCAATTTATAAAGACACCGATGTGTGAATGCGTAGTATTGTAGACTGCAGTCAAAACACAATCAAAATTTCTGTAAATTCTGTGCGGAAAGAATATTTGTCACCATTAATTGTGAGCTCATCTTGGGATTACTGATCTGAAGTCATCGCGTTCTGAGACTGATTACCTCATCCATCAACCATTATAGAGAATACACCATACTTCTATTCATTGTTACTTTGACTGACTATTCTCTTTTGATCAGCACCTCATTAATTCATATTTAACCTTCAATGAGTGATCAGATGGAAGAGCCGCTGTCTCCAATCATTGAAATTGTGGAGTTCATTGATGCAGAAGATAACTTAATCCAGTCGTTCACGAGAGAACTCAAACTTGAACAACAAGATTTAAACCGGGGCACTCTGGAACTTGCATCAAATGGCGTAGATCATTCTGAAAAAGCGGGAAGTCTGACTTCTCTGAGTATTGCTCAAGACGACAACAGACTTGATTTGAGCGAGGCTGTGGGAATTGCAGAACTACCGAGACAGAACATAGAGAAAAAACAGAAACCTCCTGCGAGAGTCACATTTGCGGATCTGGACGATGCTGTTGTGAAAGAAGCCCAGGATCAGCCGCTAGAGACTACCAAACCAAACAAGCCACGGCTGCGCTTTCGCCAAAGATTAGACAAGAAAAATAGCGAGGATCTCTCAAATAAGCCTCAGAAATCGATTGCTCCGAACGGTTTTGATGCGTCAAAGACCAACTCTGGTGATTTGATTGAAGATGATGAGTATTTTAATAGGCTTAAGGATGAGCTTAAACAAGAAAACATGAAAGACAAAATGTCTAACTACAAAAGAATGACATATCAGAACAGTAACTCCAAAACGCGAGATATCGTGCCAGAGCCGATTGTGGAACCTAGCAATGAACATCTTCTCGAATACGTTGAGGAGGACGAACTGACTGGAAGCGAAAGCCGACCAACCATTGATCTCGCAAATATAGATGTCACAGAACTACCTGATGATCTAGAAACCCTTGTCCAGGCGTACGATTTCGGTCTATTCGACGATCACACAAAGACCAATGTGGTAGAAAAGCTCGAAGACTTCGAAATCCTCAACGCAATGATCGAAGCTGAGGACAAAGACGAATCACAGGATCACACACATGAAGCGTCCGCAAATGAGCCTTCCATTGAAAAGTACTCGAGTTTCAAGCACAACGATAATTTTGATATAATGGCCGATGATATAATAGAAAACGAGATCGCTGAGGATTCCGAGGATGAAGATGAGATGGATGAATTTTACAATTACGACGAGATACAACAGAATGTTTTAGACAGAGATATTAGACAGCACTACTTCCGGTTGAGGAACAAGTTGTATCCCTCCAAAGCAGCTGAGGATATGGAAGAAATGGAACTATCTGATTGAGGGATACTGCACTTCTTCTTTTGAAGATCTCGTAAATAGTACCTTGTGTAGTCATTTAAAAATGGAAGGAGATGGGAAACCAGGTATTCCACTAGATCAATCATCAAGAAAACTATTTTTACACCATAGTCTTGCGCTTCTCTATACCAAGCTCAGAACTTTCCGTTCCATAGCTTTCTCGACGATCAGAGCCCCTTTGCGTCCTACTATTGCCATGTTCTGTGGACTACTATTGCCATGTTCTGTGGACTACTATCACTGGCGGCTATCACGGCATTAAGACACAGTTGCATTCACAGGAGAAAAATCAAACAAATCGAAAAAAAAAAACTTGACAAGCCTCTACAATTCCGAACCACAATTTCACCCCAAAAAAGAATGTCTTCAATTGTTCGGAGCTCTCGGACTTTCTTCGGCGAATGAATGGAGTTTAGCGCAGCCTGCACACAGATGTCTCAGGTTTTGCAATATCACCTTATCCAATCGTTCCGTGGATATTGACCTGGCACCAGATCCTGGATAAAACAAAAGCGTTTGTGGGGGAACTCCGGGGGAACTCCGGCAATTTTGCTCAACTACTGCACCTCCAAACGTTTACAGGAGTGAAGAACTCCGAAGGACAAGTCTGAAACAAGCACTAAGGTCAAACCAGTACCCCTGAAACCAACAATTGAAGTGAGCAGAGATGGAATCAGAGAACGCACGACAACAACAAATAAAAAAATAAAGAAAAAAAGACAAATGCCCCTATTCGCGCCGCTCTTGACTGGCATTTCGTCCACCGAAGTTATTCTTGTAAACACCGTTGACGGGCCAATTATTTCGTGCGATTGAACACGTCCTGCAGACAAGAGCCGCAGAACCTAAGTCCGACCCCGGACTGGGAGGAAGATAGATTCACGATTCGAGCACCAGACGGCCAGAATTCGAACAAAGTAACACCACACAGACATTTTTCGACCTCGATTGGTCCATTTTGCCAACCTCCAAAAACACCCATCCCTCCACCCCCTCCACATCAGGGATACAGAACCTACCAAGTACCGAGGGCCGCCTGCAGGACGTTTCATCTTGGGTGAAAAATATCCCAGTATTTAAACGAGGCCAGTTCCGCCGATTCGTTCCCGCCCAACCCCACCAATTTCCAGTCCTCGTATTTATTAGAGGAAATTATATATTCGACAACAAAGAACATTTCCGTTTTTTTGTTCTCCTCATCCCCCCTGCATTCCCGCCCAAGTATCGCTTGGACGCTCAGTATTTGTTGGCATTGAGAAGCTGATTTTGGGCTCGGATCGTTGTATTCCCTGCAGACCACAAGTCAAAAAAGCTTCCACCCCGCCATTGGAAACGTCAAGAAACGAGCACAGATAAAAAGCTCGCGTTTACCCTCCGTCGCTTTCTTTTCCCCTCCACCTTTTATCCCGTAAAATGTCTGCCCTTTTGAAGCAAAGAGTCAGATACGCGCCATACTTGGCCAAGTTGAGATCCGCCGAAGAGTGTGTTGAGCTCTTCAAGCACGGCCAGTACTTGGGATGGTCTGGTTTCACCGGTGTCGGTGCGCCCAAGGTTGTTCCACAGGCATTGGCCGACCACGTCGAGAAGAACAACTTGCAAGGAAAGCTCGCGTTCAACTTGTTCGTGGGTGCTTCTGCGGGACCCGAGGAGTCCAGATGGGCCGACCTCGACATGCTTTTGCGTAGATCTCCGCATCAGGTCGGCAAGCCAATCGCCAAGGCCATCAACGACGGAAGAACCATGTTCTTCGACAAGCATTTGTCCATGTTCCCCCAGGATCTTACCTACGGCTACTACACCAAGAACAAGGAGAACGACCTTCTCGACTACACGATCATCGAGGCCACGGCCATCACCGAGGACGGCTCCATTGTGCCTGGTCCTGCCGTCGGTGGCTCGCCCGAGATGATCTCTGTCTCTGACAAGATCATCATTGAGGTCAACACCAAGACGCCTTCTTTCGAGGGTATCCACGATATCGACATGCCCGTCAACCCTCCACACAGATTGCCTTACCCTCACACCACCACCGACTACCGTGTGGGCCGCACCTCCATTCCTGTGGACCCATCCAAGGTCGTGGCCATTGTGGAGTCGACCCAGCGTGACAAGGTGCCTGCCAACACTCCTTCTGACGCCATGTCGCAGCAGATCGGTACCCACTTGATCGAGTTCTTCGAGCACGAGGTCAAGATGGGCAGATTGCCCGCAAACTTGTTGCCTTTGCAATCCGGTATTGGTAACATTGCCAACGCCGTCGTGGAGGGCTTGGCCGAGTCCAACTTCAAGAACTTGACTGTGTGGACCGAGGTCTTGCAAGACTCCTTCCTTGACTTCTTCGACTCGGGCTCCTTGGACTTCGCCACTGCCACCTCCATCAGATTGACCGAGGCTGGTTTCGACAGATTCGACAAGAGTTGGGACGAGTTCTCCAAGAAGTTGTGTCTCAGATCGCAGGTTGTGTCCAACTCTCCTGAGATCATCAGAAGATTGGGTGTCATCGCCATGAACACCCCTGTCGAGGTTGACATGTACGCCCACGCCAACTCCACCAACGTCATGGGCTCCCGTATGTTGAACGGTCTTGGTGGATCTGCCGACTTCTTGAGAAACGCCAAGTTGTCCATCATGCACACTCCTTCTGCCAGACCTTCCAAGATCGACCCTACCGGTGTGTCTTGTATTGTGCCATTCGCACCACACGTTGACCAGACCGAGCACGACTTGGATGTCATTGTCACCGAGCAAGGTTTGGCCGACCTCAGAGGAATGAGTCCTAGAGAGAGAGCTGTCGAGATCATCGACAAGTGTGCTCACCCAGACTACAAGGACCAATTGAGAGAGTACTTTGACAGAGCCGTCTTCCACGCCCAAAAGGCCAAGTGCATGCACGAGCCTCACATCTTGAAGGATGCCCTCAAGATGCACTTGAACTTCCAAGAGAACGGAACCATGAAGTTGGACTCTTGGGACCAGAAATTCTAAGTGCGGGTTCTGCAATGTACCTGGTAAGTGTCTCACATTGATTTAATGGTAAATAGAATCTTCAATAGTGCGCATACACGACTACTATGACCATGCCGGGGCACCGAGTCTCCCGTTTTGAATTAAAATTTGAGTCTTTACGAAATACATATACATAAGTTGGATTTTTTACTTCAGCATATACTGAACACTAATGCACTGTTCAACCCATCAAAGACACCATGATCAAAAACAAGCCAATTGTCAAAACGAAGAATAAAAATCAAGCGTCCCAAATTTCAAACGTTAATCGAAAAATTCCTAAAAATTTCGGCAGATATTTTGTGTAAGACATTATTTTTCATCGCGGCACGTGACCGCCGTTTTGATTATTCTAGAAAAATTCACTCCACCTAATATAAGGAACACCAAAGTGTATCACTAGCCAAAGGTCGCCATGTTCAAATCAGCTTGCAGAACGCACCTACATTCGCACGTGCGCACGACCATAAAAAGACGCTGCTTCCACGCATCGCTCCCCAGAGCC
This sequence comes from Australozyma saopauloensis, assembly GCF_035610405.1. Lineage (NCBI taxonomy): Eukaryota > Fungi > Ascomycota > Pichiomycetes > Serinales > Metschnikowiaceae > Australozyma > Australozyma saopauloensis. The sequence goes on from NC_086133.1 coordinate 1,410,623, forward strand.
ATCGATTTCGATCCCTACAAAACCTTAGGAGTAGATAAGAACTCAAGCTCATCTGACATCAAGAAGGCCTACCACCAACTCGTGAAGAAGTACCATCCCGACGTCAACAAGGAAAAAGACTCGGAGAAGAAGTTCCACAAGATCCAGGAGTCGTATGAGCTTTTGAACGATAAGACCAAAAGAGCACAGTATGACCAATTCGGCGCATCTGCCTTCGATTCAAGCGGTAATGCCAACCCTTACGGAGGTGGTAATCCGTTTGGCGGACACTCGGGCAATCCGTTCGGCGGAGCACAGGGAAATCCGTTTTCGGGAATGGGATTTAACTTTGAAGATTTATTTAAGCAGGCATTTAATGGTGCCAATGGGGGCGGCGGAGCACGCGAGGGCAGAAGTGGGTTTGTAACGGAACACGTAGGAGACAACATAGAGGTGCTCAAGTCTGTATCGTTCCGTGATGCTGTGTTCGGTACTAAAGTCAGTGTAAACTATAAAGCCATCGATACTTGTGGAACATGTTCGGGAACAGGTCTCAAGGAGGGCAAGAAGAAGAATACTTGTAGCACATGCCATGGTACGGGCCAGAGCATGCATATCATTGGAGGTTTCCAGATGGCTTCCACCTGTGGAACCTGTCATGGTTCCGGTGTGACCATCCACAAGAACGATGAGTGTAAGACCTGTCACGGAAACGGTGTCACTGAGGTTCCCAAATCGACAGAGGTGGACTTGCCATGTGGTATTGCTGATGGCTCCCGTCTCCGAGTACCTGGCGGTGGAGATGCTCCATATGTGACCAAAGATCCCTACAACCAGACCAGAAATGGTGATTTGATCATAAGAGTGCATGTTCAGAAGGATAAGCAGTTCGAGAGAGTCAACAATAACTTGGTGTTGAAGCATGAAATCCCAATGACCACTGCCTCTTTGGGTGGTGAGATCATTGTGCCTACCATCGATGGCGAGAACATCAAGTTAAAGATCCGCGCCGGCGTTCAGAGCGGAAGAAAGATCTCAATCCCTGAGAAGGGTGTGCCAATCAACCGTAACATCAAGAACAGAGGTGACTTGGATGTCTTCTTGAATGTGAAGACACTTATACCCGAAACACCTCTTCAAACCGCGTTGTTAGAAGCTCTTGCTGATGCTTTCAATGATAAGACTGCAACACGTACTCATAATGACTTGAAGTTGGACGAGACCGAGCAGGATAATGACAAGCCCGCAGAGCTGTACGACGAAAACAGTCTCCATCCATCTAGCATGCAAAGAATTGGCAAGGTTCTTGGCAAATTCTTTAATTTCAAAGATCACAATCAGAAGTGATTCCGGTGAAATAGTTATATAGTTCTTGTAAATACAGCTTTGTGTAAAGGGAAATTGACGATAAGAGATGCGTTTATGCCATTAATATATGTGCGAGTATTTTCCTAGTATACATGAATGTCCTGACTTCAAAATGTTTTAGTTTTTGGTCTCGTTCAAGATTTTTGCGAGATTCTCACCGTCAGCTGCGGTTTTGACCTTGAGAACATACGTAGTGATTTTCCCATCGGATCCAGCAACGGGGACGCGGACAAGCGAGCCATTGCCCATGGTTTTGTATTCGATTGCTTTAGCCAAGCCAGCATTGAGAAGAACTCTAAGAGCTCCATCGGCGCGCAACAAGATTCTGGAGCTTGATCCTTCCTTCGACTTCAACACCTTCAAATCACCAACGCCCATGTTCTTATAGGGCTCAGCTGTGTTTGCAGAGTCAAAAAGCATGAGCTTGGCTCTTTGCTCCAAGACAACAGTCTCATTTTCTTCACCGGTAGTGGTGTCGATTTTCTTGTCTCCCAATGACGCGACAGGTGCAAATTTGATGTCAACCTCTGCTTCGGCCTCTGCTTCCTCACCGTCTTTATCGGTCTTTGCAGCTACAGTAGTACTAGAAGGAGTAGCGGCTGGCTGGCCAAAAGAAAATGCAGCGGGTTTGGCGCTATTACCAAACAGGAATGCAGGTTTGCTATCGGTAGCAGAGCTGCCAAACAGGAATGGAGTGGACTTGGAATCTGAAGCTCCGAAGTTGAAAGCGGGAGCCTTGGTCTCAGAGGAAGCAGGCTTTGAGTCCGTCGATCCAAAATTAAAAGCGGGAGTCTTACTCTCAGAGGAAGCAGGCTTCGAGTCTGTTGAGCCAAAGTTAAAGGTTGGTGTTTTACTCTCAGAGGGAGCCCCAAAAGAAAATGGCTTGGGCTTTTCCGTTTCAGAAGATTGAGCGGGTTGACCAAACATTGGAGCTTTGGAGGATGACTCGTTGGATGGTTTGGCAGCACCAAATGAGAAGGCAGCTGGAGCGTCGGCTTTGGTGTTCGAGCCAGTCGAAACATTAGAAGCAGAAGTGCCAAAAGAGAATGCAGGCGGCTTTTCTGACGAAGCAGCACCGAAGCTGAAAGGAGCAGCAGCCACTGGCTTTTCGTTCGAGGCGTTTCCGAAATTGAAAGCTGGAGTCGAAGATTGTTCGGGCTTAGAGGCAGCGGCATCAGGCTTGCTTGCAGCAGAAGCAGCACCGAAGCTGAATGGAGCTGCTGGAGCAGATGAGGCCTGTTCAGTTGTCTTCATCTGGAACACAGGATCACTGATCTTCTTGTTGAATGTAAAGGTTGGGCCCTTGATTTCGATCTCGGATTCCGAATCGGAGTCGGCCTTCTTGGGTTCTGGTTTCTTACCAAACGAAAATGGCAGGTTCTTGATCGTGGGCTTGTTGGAGAGACTAAAGGAAGGACCTGCAATCTTAATATCCTTTGGCTTTTCATCCTCGCTCTCTGAATCAGAATCAACGTCTACGGTTACTGGCTGTTTAGAAGGCTTGGCTGGGACTTGGGCCTGTGGTTGTGGTTGTGAAGACACAGTCTCTGACTTAGAGAAGGATACACCAGCAAAGGGGTTCTTAGCGGGCTCAGCAGCAGCTGGAGCAGCAGTAGAAGAAGCAGCAGGCTTGACAGCAGCCAGTGCCACAATATTACCGAAAGGATTAGGTTTGGCTGCAGCTGTGGATGGAGCTGTTTCTGGAGGAGTCTGTTTCGAAGCACCAAAGCCACCGAAGCCACCAAAAGAGGCCGGCTTCGAGCTATCGTCACCAAACAATGGCTTCGCATACTCGAGATATTTCTCACATGCCTGGCGGAGGTCAGGAACACCGTTCTGGTTGGCTTTAGTGACGGATTCTACAAATCTATTGGCCAACGCCTTCAATTTCTCGTCTTTTTCAGCGGAACGAGTTGCGTTCGAATCAGAAACCGCAGGCGCACTTACTGGTGCGCCGAAACCGGAGCTAGGTGTTCTCAGGCCGGAATTGGGCGTGAATGATCTACCCTTGGGTTTAAGGATCTTACGCTTGGCCATGGTTTCGGCAGAGGCCATGGGCATGGCAGACGGCTCGTCGTCCGAGGATCCGTGGCCGTCTTTGCTGATCTGCAGTCCGGCGATTCGTTTGGCCATTTCTGGATTGATGTGTGTTCTGGATTGGATTTGGCGTAACTTTCGCTATAGTAATTGTGTGGTGTACGGGTGTGAGATGTGGGTGTGCGATGAGACCCACTGAAATGGCCAAATGGAGCGATTAGGTGTGGGCGGTTTCGGGCAACAGGGGTGTCTTGAGGCACAACAAATTGATGAGGAAAGTTTTGTGATTTTTTGGGTTTGGTAGAATGGGGGGTTGTCGAGGGGAGAAGATGAGGGCCAAAGCCCTACACTGCACGTGACGCGCACCACTGAACTGATCCATCACCACCAGACAGCGGTGTCCACGTGACGCCGCGCTGCGCACTGCCAGGCCTGAGAAAAGTGAGAAAATTGTTCCAGTTCTCTTTCTGCTACATAGAAACTTTGAAGAGTATGTTGAGCCATAACAGCTGCAAATGAGAGTGAATCCGAGCGAGATGGACGTCCGGACGTGAGCTTCCGCGCATCTTTAAGCACCCAAAGTGGGTGATTTCCATTGACGTCCAAAGACCAAATGTTTTTAGTGATCCTTTTCGGAAAAGAAAAAGTCTATTGAATACGAAATGAGAAACGAGAAACTCAAAAAGGAATATGAATATGGAACACGAACCTTAATAAAGAAAAGAAATCATCATCGAGAACCACACAACCTCCCATTCCCACATCTAGATTCAAGAACCATCACATATTCACTCTCGTCATTTGCACAATCCTCACCCAACAAAACACATTACTAACTAGCAGATGGCTCCAAAGATTCAACAAACCAAGGCTGCCAAGGCCGCCGCCGCTTTGGCCGGTGGTAAGAAGGGTAAGAAGAAGTGGAACAAGGGTAAGGTTAAGGACAAGGCCCAACACGTCGTCATCTTGGACCAAGACAAGTACGACAGAATCATGAAGGAGGTCCCAGGCTTCAAGTTCGTTTCTGTCTCCGTCTTGGTCGACAGATTGAAGATCGGTGGTTCCATGGCTAGAGTTGCTTTGAGACAATTGGAGTCTGACGGTGTCATCAAGCCAATTGAGAAGCACTCCAAGCAAGCCATCTACACCAGAGCTTAAGCGTGTGTATAGATCCAATGTAAATCTACGTAATCGTGAAATGTGTAGCGGTGTAGCGATGACTGGTGGTGTGTGGAGCGTCAATGACCGTAGATCAAAAGAACGAAGGACCATAATTTGACAAGTGACGAAATGAAACGGTAACAAAGTAAAAACAGGAAACGAGTTTCTTTTTCTTTAAACGAATATCTACATTCTATTGGTCGCCACCACCAACCCAGAAACACATTTGCAAAATCTCACCTATTTCTACAACACCTTGTCTGAAAAATTACAGTGCTCCTACAAATCGCACAGAAACACAAAACGTACGTAGGTTGAAATGCTCGCACAACGGATGGCTATACGCCGGACGTTCTTCTCCGCCACCAAAGGCAACAAACACCGGCTCACCAAAAGAGTCGCTGTTTCGCCTCTGCTTCTCTTTGAGGTGGTGTCGGATGTGGCTCGCTACAACGAGTTTGTTCCGTTTGTCACGCGGTCGTTTGTCGATGCCAGAAACGAGCAGGGACTTCCAACGCAGGGTGGGTTCCGTGTAGGCTGGAAGGATTTCGACGAGGAGTTTGTGTGTAGACTTAGTTGTGTAAAAGACAAGAGCATCGTGGCCGAGTCGTTGACGGAGCTGCTATTCACGCATTTGCGGAACGACTGGCAGTTTCGCCCGGTCAAGAGCCGGCTGGAGGGGACGCTTCATACGGTGGTGGACTTTACGCTTCTGTTTCTGTTCCGGAATCCGTTGTACAATAGTGTGTCGTCGATGTTCCAGGAACGGGTCAGTCAAATCATGATCGATGCTTTTGAGAAGCGGGCTCGGGAACTAGAGGATAGACAGAAGCAGGTGGAGGAGTAGAGGCTTTCGGGATAGTATAGTAGTCTGGCCCAGATGAATTGTAAATATTGAGTATAATGAATGAAAAGATGAACGATATTGATTGGTGGCGAGTGAATCTTATGTACTGATTGAGTGAGAGATTGTCGATCAATTAGATAATGAGTGGAATGAATGGTATATACTTCAATGGTGTGGGTACTGAATGGTCCTATTGAATGGTCTGTAATCTATTGACGTGTATGAGTAAATTTGTTGAGAAGTAGAGTTCTATTGATGAGATTATAAATCGAATAAAGTAGTATTGAATTGGAATGGGTTAGCGATTGGAATGGGTAACATTATGAGGAAATACTGAACGAACAATACACCGAATGAACAGTTTCACATAGAGCAGTATGAAGTAACTACCAAATGAAAGCAAACAACATTAAAACCTAATTCAATGATCGGAAAATGTAATCGTAATAGATAAGTCTATGTATAATGCCCTGGATCAGAGCCAGTTATAGAATGCATGCCTTGCTCTAAATTGTAAAATGAAAATAAACCTCCCACATAAAGGGCCCCGTGGAAATCATGACGCGTAAAGTTTTGACCGGATTTCATAGGAAATACCGGCCGCTTGTATCATATCGAATCACCTATTGCAGCGATTAGATATACTTGGGAGTAAGTGAGTGCGAGCCAACCTGATACTCTCGAAGATTGTGATGTGGAATTCGCGAAAGAGCAGCATCTGGAAGATTAAGAAATGATTCCTTGCTGATCAGACTCTGCCGCTTCTTGTCGGACGACGAAAAGACCGATACCGTTGACGAACTACGGCTGCGACCAAACAAATTGAGCTCCGACGCAAAGTACGACTCTCTCAAGTAAGCATGTGTCAATGGTGACATGTTAGCAGGCTTTACCAATGTCTTGTTGAGCCATGGGTCGCCGAACGTCAACGGCCGGATGCATTTGAGCGAGTCTCGCAATTGGCGCTTCTCGCTGTCGATTTGCTTAACTGGGAACCATTTCTCATCCTCAATCCTGGTGGTTTGCAGGAGAGACATGCCCATTTGGGTGTTGTTCTCGTTGCATTGCGCCAAAATGTCCATGTACGCTTCCAAGTCGTCTTCGTCGTCAGAGTTATGGACATCACTCAAGTTCAGAACATCTTCGTCCATGTCATCTTCCTGCCCCGTGGTGAGCACAGACGAGGGCGTGCTGGTCATGCTCCGAGGAGGAGTATCAACCTGTGCCAACGCAATGTTGCTTGTTGTGTACAGCCGGGACTCTCTTGTTCTGGGAGTTGGCGCAGACAAAACATCGCGAGACGACGCCGAAGCGCTCGAATTGGCGCTAGAATTAAATTTGCCCTTGAGTCTGAAGAAGCGGCCACGCAAGCTCAAAGATGCGTTGGGGTCTGACTGCGCTCTCGTTCTACGGTTCATCATGTCGTTGAAAAATGGCGTGTTGCGGTCAATATTGTTTCTTCTCCGGCGAGGCACCGTTCTGTACCGTGGCAAGTCTCTATCGGTGAGATCAAGTGCAAGATCTCTGCCGACCAGAACGGCCAAATTCCATTGGATCATGTCTTTGGCAGTTGCGAACAGAATGAGGAGTTGTTCATTCTCAAGACGGAGACGGAGAACGTTGGCACGCTTTGTGTAGTCGCTAGCAAGCCCAAGCTTGGCATGTTGTAAGGAGTATGAACGAACAAGGCGCTTATTGTTGGGGGCGTTGAGACGGGAAAGCAGCACCACAGACAGGCTTCTTGAGCCATTCAGCCACTCGCATGAAGGAAGAACATTGAGCTTATCACACACCGAATAAAACGCTTTATCGGCGTTTGTAGTGAAGAGAGACTCCAAATGTTCAGGATACTCGCCCGAAGGACTCAACTCTTCGGAAATGGAGCTTCTTGCATCAAGCAAGACCTGCTCCAAATGACTAGGAATCAGGTAGAAGTTCAACTGCGTTGAGTTGAGCTCCACCAAGAAGTTTTTCCATGAGCGAGTAGCGGCAGCCTCGTAGGGACTGTACCACTCTAGTTTCCGAGCACAGATTCCAAGCTTGTAGGCTGCTGGTTTGTAATTTGGAAGAGACTCTTGGCCAGCCAATTTGTCGTAAACATGGAATCTTGGGCATCCTCCGGGAGGCAAAACATTATATTGCGGAGGGTTGACTGGCGCAGGCTCCATGAACAGGAGAAATGAGTCCTGGCGTGGGAACGTCTTGGCGTCCAGAAGAAAAGACTGTGGAAAAGGCTGTTCGGCCCGCAGCTGCTGTTTCGGTGAGCAAGGGAGATCCAGCAGAACGGGCGAAACCAGAAGCAGTGTGGAGGGTGACGCTGGCCGGGGCAGAGACCCGGAATCAAAGGATATGTCTGTGATAGAACGCAGGCCATGCGATAACAGGCTGATGGAGCGGGTGAGCTTTGTATTACTGAGAATAGTAGCCAAGAAGTCTTCTTCGGCGGGTAAATCGACGTGAGAAGCAGCGAAGCCAGATCTATCATGTTGTTGGTCCATTTTCTGGCTCAGTATAGGCGGCTTCTCGGACCACATATCTTCACGAAGAAGCTTGAGCGGCAGGCCGGATGCTGCTTCTGGATGGGTCGCACTGTTCATTCTTTGAGTTTGAAGATATGGAAATGGTATTGATTAATAGAGAGGTTCCAACTTCAAGCGATTAGGTTTGAAGCAGTCTTTTCGATTCACCGATGTATCAGTTAGATCTCGATGAATGAATCCTTTCTAGTACTGAAATTAGTCACTAATGATCTCCACTAGATGTAAAAGGGGTAGTGAAGAGATATACAGAGTCTGATGAACAAAGTCTGATGAACAAAGTCTGATGAACAAAGTCTAAAGCTAAAAGAGCCTTTTGTGCTTTTGGTGTAACTTAGGTTGTTACTTGTGTGGTGACTTTCGTAGTTTCTTAGTCACTTCAACAGTTCTGGAACAAGAAAGTCTATGCAATAAGCTCTCCAATCTAAGAAATAGACGATTTAAACAATAAAGAATCGTCCAAGCTGGAAGCCTCAAAACGTGATTTCGTCAACCCCAGGTGTGACCCGAATATTCACTCGGAACAAGAAATTGTCTGATAATGCACCGATCCGGTAATGTCGGAACAAATGATAAGCGGATAGCCGAAAACGCACAGATCTGAGAAGCGGAGGCGCCGAATTCACGCAAACACACCAGCTATACTCGTAAAAAATCACAACCACCAAAAAAAAGTTCGGAGATCGATGTAGTAGATAAAAGACAATGCCGCAAAAATTATTCAGGTTGCGAATAGGGGAGATAGGGCGCCGTTTGTCTGCAGGAGCACCCAGTTGGATGATTTCATTTCGGCGGCCCGGGTCGCCGCTGGAGTCGGGGCTGGAAGGGCTTGCGGAGAGAGAGAGAGCACTGTGGCTCGCAGGCTGTGTGGCCAGTTTGGCGAACAGCGAAATGAACATTAATTATCGATCTAGATGTGCCAAATCGAATGTCAAAATATGAAACTTAGAGTTGGGTGCCTGCACATAAGCGTTTTATCTTCTATGCGACATACAGTTCTGCCTCGTAATCAGTAGACCTATTTGGCGGGGAAACCATTTGACGTTGGGCGTTTTGCGTTTTGGCGAAGAGGACTGGGGAGAAAAAGAAATGCCCGGCCGGAAAAACTGCCTTCGCTCATATGTCTCACTTTCGGAGAATTTATGATTTGGGTTCGGGAACTTTTGGTGTTGGAGTTTGGGTCGAGTGTGGGTAGGCATCATTACGTAAGTGGTTTTTGCTGTGAGCACTGAAGGACAGTGTGATTGTGGCTTTTGGCAGTGCGAGTTGCTGGAGCGGTTGACATGTGAGAGCGAGGACAAATTGAGTACATTTTGGAAATGGTAGAGCGATGATTGCTTAAAATTTGCAGGGGTGAGATCGTTAGTGAGTGGTCTGAGTGAGTAGTGCTTCGTGATAGGAAGAGAGTGAAGACAGTGAAGACAGTGATGAATACAATGGACGTGTGAGATGTGATTGGTGATGGTGATGGTAAAAATATTGCCTAGTTTTACAGTTTAGTTCTCATTTTAGATTGCTGTTCCATATACATTCGTGGCCCTTTGAATGCATTCTCATAGGGTGTAATCAGACATTCGGCAGTAAAGGATTCTTAGTATTCCTTGCCTAATATTCTCCACGATGTATTCTTCACAATTTTGGCTTAGAGATTGAAGTTTTGAAACATCATTTATTCCACTTTCACCTTTTCACCGCTTTCTTTCCTTCATCATACTTCTATTAGTGTCACACACTGTCTGATTAAACCTACTCTCGCCTCCATCGCCATCCCTAACATTTTTCGCTAATTTTCTTCTCGAGTTTCTCCACTCCACCATTTGACCGTCTTCCCTGCACCTCGGGCTATATAAACTCGTTCTTTCCCCATCTAACCAACATCTCAAACCCCATTGACACTGGCTATATATACTCCCTCATCGCACCGTATCTCAGCTCATCGCTTCCCTAATTCGGCCAAATGGATTCGGAAAAAGCCCAATTTTGCATTTCACAAACCTGCCGTCTACTACGAAATGGCACTGACTTCTCCGAATTTCAGGAATGCCTAGATCGCTTGGGAAAGCTAGTCGTGGCATCTGCACAAGATGCTGAATTACGAGATGCGATGGCCACCCAAGAATCCCTCGATTCTCTACTTTTGCTGATCCTGGCGATTCCTGTAATTGACGGTGACTCGAAGGGCGAATTGACTCTCTATGTGCGCTTGTTGCGAGGCGCGGTGTTGCTTCTACGCAACTTGGTTCTTTCAGCTGACTCAATTGACTCCGCGTCGCTTTTCAAGGGTCTCAGCCAATTGAACTCTGCAGTTCCTGCCACAAATTCTTTTTTTGCAAGATGCTACATTGCCTATTTTGAGCTCTTGGCCAATTGCGCCTCCAAGTTTGGCTCTGAATGGTTGGACTTGGAAGCTATGGCCTCACATATGGCTACAATCGGACTAGATAACTTTCTCAGTGCAAAAAATGGCCTGTTCACAACTCCGTTCAATATTTTTATTGCATGCTCTTTCCGCAGTCACGATGCGGCGGGCGCTCTTCTTCTGGACCCCAGATTGGCTCCTATTATGACCTACCTCTCAGATGTCGATTTGGGAGAAGCCCAGGAACTCATTCCGGTCATACAGGAAGTTATCGTGCACGAAAAATTCCACACTTATATCATGGCGTCTCTCGAACCCAAGCCTGCGAGAGGAGCCCAGTTTTTGGCCTCGGCCAGATTGGGTGTTACCGAAAAAGAAGACTGGACGAATCTGCAATGTCTCACCATCCTAGACTGGGCTTTCTCAATTGTCAAGGAAGTGGCGCCGCTCGTCGATGTATCTCTCAAATCTAGAATTTGGGATCCTGAAGGCTTGGCTGGGCTTCATCTGACCTCAGTTCTGGCGCTAGATATACTAGCAGACTTGGGAAAGTTTAACTGTGCGCAGCAATTTTTCCTAGAGTACGATGTTCTTGATGTGGTCATTCCTCTCTTCCGCGTTATTCGTGAAAACACCACCATTCGTGATGCCAAAAGTTCCCGCCAGAGTACCGATAAAAGGTTCCCTGTTGTGGCTTCCATCATAATTGAAATCCTCGCAACTGTTTGTCATGGCTCCTTTGAAGCCCAGGAGAAAATTCGCGAACTTCATGGACTCGAGTTGGTCTTATCCAGTTGTGTGATTGACGATGATAACCCATTTATGAAGGAGAGAGCTATTCTCTGCTTGCGATTCTTGTTAGAGAAGAACCAGAAAAACCAGGAGTTCGTTGCATCGTTGGAAGCGCAAAATGTTGCTGATAGCAGTTCTCTTGAAGCGGCAGGCTACGAAGTAGATCTTGTGGATGGGAAAGTGCAAGTCAAGAAAAAGCAAGACGCTACGTAGCGCAAGATACCGTATCGTGTCAAAACCAGATTATTCATGTGTGTATTAATTATAAAGTTCTCTTTTAAGCCTTCGACTCCTTGGCCAACTCCTCCTCAATAGCCTTCTTCACCTTCTCCTTGCATGCCTCATCAATCAACAAGATTCTCTTCTCCTTGGTGGCCAAGGATCTCAAATCGTCATTGAGCACATCGTCATCGAAACAGTACTCTGGGAAGCTCAGCAAAGCCTTGTTGACAACCTCAGAAAACTTGGCAGGGTGTGCAGTTGACAAGGTGATGTATTTGAGGTCGGTGACACCTTCTTGCTTGTCTTTGGCGACAAATCTGAAAGTGGTAGCGATACCGACGGCGGTGTGAGGGTCCAAGACGTAGTTGTCGGGCGTAGCGCTGTAAACTGCCTTGATGGTTTGGATGGTAGCCTCGTCATCGACTCTTTCGGAGTCGAAGTCGACTCTAGCAGCAGCAGTGACACTCTCTGGAGCAACAACAGAGTGAGTGGTCTTCAACTGGACCATCCACTCGTTCAAAGTCTCACCAGCCTTGGCGTCATCGCCGTTGGTCATGTTGTCTCTGACAAGGTACCACAACAATCTCTCGAAGTTGGAAGAGATGAGAATGTCCATGGCAGGCGAGAAGGTAGCCTTGACGTCACCGCTGGACTCGTAACGACCGGTCTTCAAGAAACGGTCCAAGATATCGTTCTCGTTGGTAGCGATGATCAACTTGTCAGCAGGCAAGCCCATCTTCTTGGCGTAGTAGCCGGCAAGAATGTCACCGAAGTTACCGGAAGGCACCACGAATCTGATCTTTGCAGCGTCGTTGTTCTCGGCCTTGAGCACTTGGAAGTACGAGTAGAAGTAGTAGGTGATCTGGGCCAAGATACGGGCCCAGTTGATGGAATTGACCGCAGCAACGTGGTGTTTCTCGTTGAACTCCTTGTCGCCGAAGATCATCTTGACAATGTCCTGACAGTTGTCGAACGTACCGTTCACAGATAAGGTGTGGACGTTAGGGTCCTCTACGGTGGTCATCTGTTGCTCCTGGATAGGCGAAATACGGCCGGTGGGGTACAAAATGAAAACACTTACATCCTTCTTGCCGCGCAAACCATAGATGGCAGCAGAGCCGGTGTCACCGGAAGTAGCACCCACGACGGTGATGTTCTCTCTCTTGGCAGGGTCCTCGATGCCGGCGTTTCTTCTCTTCAAGAAGAACTCAAACAAGTTTCCCACAAACTGCAATGCAACATCCTTGAATGCATACGTAGGGCCGTGGAAAAGCTCCAACAAGTACAAGCCTTTGCTTTCATCCAAAACCTTAACTGGAGTGACATCCTTGGCGCGGAACGTGCTGTACGAACGGTCGACCAAGTCCTTAAGCTCCGGGCCCGAGATTTCCGAGCTGCTGATGTAGTGGCTCATGATCTCGTAGGCGAGTTCCTGGAAACTGAGGTCTTTCCATTTGGAGATGAAATCTTCGGGAAGTTTGGGGATTTGGGATGGAATGAAAAGCCCGCCGTCACGTGCCAAGCCGGTCATGACGGCCTCCTCAAAAGAGACGGCCTGGTCGGCGGCTGAGCGGGTGGATCTGTAGCTTTGGGAAGACATACTGGGTTGAATTGGGGAAATTGGTTGGAAAATGTATGATTCATATATGAGGGTGTGTCACGTGGTGTGTCACGTGAGGATGATTCACGGAGCCCGTTTTTCGTCAATTTCCAATATGTAGGAGTTTTTTTTTAATAAAATCATTTGGATTTTGAGGGTTAGTTCTTTCTTTCGGCGCCTCCTTTGAGTTTGTGGCTCTTATGCCCGTGCGGTTTTGTTGCGTCAGTGTGTTGAGTCACGATCTGAATAGATCCTCTAGGCATATCTGATTATGAATAGTAATGGGGAAAAAGAGAAAGTTGATGATCCAAAAACATTGAATTTTTGGCGGAATTGAATCCTTTCGACTGGCATATGCACTTAGAGCTACCTTGATTGACCAGGTCCCACCCATATGAAAGCACACGAAGATATCAGAGAAAAAGGCAGAAAAATAGAAACATGTTCATAAATCGGATATTTTTCATCGAAAGATAATCCCAATTTTCACGCTCCACAGATTTCCTTACCCCACACTTCTATCTATAGCTGCCAGTAATTTTTCAACTTCCACCATACCCAAATTCGTCAGTCGGCAGAACGAAATATAGGGTTTTATCTGGTTGACTCAATTTTCATGACTTCAAAGTATCTCGCAAACCACCTACGCTTTTCTCTGTCGCTCGCTAGCCGGAACTATAGGGCTTTTTCGACAGTGCAGAAATGCTACGAGAACCAGGACATCGTCACCGATTGTAGCCATTCACTCCAACATTTCGAACAGATATTCGAAACAGACTCCATCAAGTACTCTTTTGGCTACGGTCTGGGGGTATTTCCGCAGGCCGGGTACGATACGGCCAAAACCAAACCTCAGATCGATGTAGTACATGTTGTAGACGATGCCACGAGGTTCCATGAGTACAATACAAAACAATTTCCCAAGCACTACTCGTTTCTCAGACAGCTAGGCGTCTCTTCCATCGTTAAGGTTCAAGAGTTCGGCGCTGGTGTCTACTACAATCCCTACGTAAGCATTGAGGACGACCAGGGGGTCGAAAGTATGATCAAATACGGAATTGTCACCGAGGACGTTCTATTCAAGGACCTTACTGAGTGGTCGACGTTCTATTTGGCGGGACGGCTACAGAAACCGGTGCGTCACATTTTTGGCAGCGACAATAGACTAAAAGAAGCCAACGACTACAATTTGCAGAGTGCGTTCAATCTCCTGTTGGTTCTCCTCGCGCTTGGAAAGAAGCGAGACCTCACCGTGTCGCATTTATTTGAAAAAATCGCCCTGCTCTCTTACATGGGAGATCCCCGAATGCTAGTGGGCGGCGAGAATCCAAATAAGGTCAAGAACATTGTCATGCGCCAGATGCCCTATTTTGAGCAATTGTACGCTCCAGCCAAGGAGCTAGCGTTGTCCAGAGGATACGCTACCTTTGACAAAGATACCCTTGTGCCAAGCAAAGATATCCGGGTGATATCTGGAATTCTATCAGAGCTCCCACTCCAATTCCGCGCCCGCCTAGCTAGATCGTATCAACGGAAGTACTCGCTGCAGTGTGGAAAGGATCAACCCTGTGAGGGTGGCTCTGACTTTCTCGATGCAATCTCGGGAGACAATTATTTACGCCGAACGCTCCTCACCACCATTCTGGCAACGACCGCATATCCTGCGTTGGTTCAGTCACTCAAGGGTATTTTGACTGCGGGCATTGTGAAATCAACGAGATATGCTTGGGAAAAGAAGATGAAGAGCTTCAAGAAATAGTAATTCCAAACACGATTTCGTGAAATTTCAGGTCAGTGAAATTGCATTGTGTGCTCTGTCTCTACAATCGCCCATCATCTCCGCTACGCACCCTCCCACATTAGGAATTGCAACCATACTGGGAGGATACCAAGATCACTAAACACCTGGAACACAAGTCTAGACCAAATGCACCAAATGTATCCCTTGTGATTTGCCGCCAATTTAGTCCTGGCAGCGTCAGGTGTGCAACGCCAATACCACATTTACGACGGTGGTTTGGGGCTGCTAACGGTCCTCCAAGATTCCGAAGTCGTTTGCATGAAGTTGTCTGATCTTTCAATGCTCGGTGATCATGCTCCGTAAGGTTTTGCATTTCGGCAGGAATATGCGAGGCCGGAACAGACAATGCCAGGGACCTGTCCAAAAAAAGAATACTGGCGGACCGCATGGCTGCGAATGACCACGAAGGCAGCGAAACCAAATTGACTACAGAAATAAATCAAGTGAATCTGCCACCATTACTGCCCCTTTTTCGGATCACATGCTCGACTTTGCGTTCTCGTAAAGTACGCACAGCTCAAACGTTTCTCGGTGAGAAGCGGAATAAGACAAGTACGACAGAGCTCGTAAGTTTAAAAGAACAAAATCTGACTATTTTAAGCGATTTGACGCACGCAGAAACATCGATTCCGCCTCGGACCTGTCCTTCTCGTTGGTGACGTCAAAGAAATCGGCCCACACTGATCAAAGGTTGCATGAATAGCTGCAAAATGGAGATATGCACCTGCATGTGTTCGGGAACAAAACTGTACAGCGATCTCGCATAAAGATCTATTGTTATTGGAGCGAGTATCAGGGGAATTGAAGATTATACATTATACATTATACATAAATTTACACGTAGAAAGGCTTGCCCAACTTTGGTCTGTCGTAGTTATGCGTCCCGCACATAACTGCAGTGCCGTAAACGGAACCAGCCGCCATGGGGTCAATCACGTAGCCCAGACCAGCACGCTGCAAACTAGGCGATGGAATTGATTGTGGAGAATGTGGAGCGTTGTGCAAGTGCGTTTGCGATAGCGTGGGCAGCGCATCGGAGCGACGGTGGAGGGTTCCTGGCGACAGACCGCCGCACTGGGCGGACTCTGGGGCAGCGGAGAAGGAGAAGCGGGTGCTGCTTGCGGACAAGGCCGGCGTGGGCAACCCGTTGATAAGTGAAGCCGTGGAGCCTCTGTGGTCCTGGTCGGCAATGTATCCGTAGGAGTGGGCAGGAGCAGGCATCAATTGCATGTACACCTGTTGCTGGGGCTGAGGTGCGTACTGGTACGATTGAGGCACGGTGTTGTATTGGTAAGGCATCAACAGAGGGTGGCAGTAGTAAGATTGAGGGTAGTTGTACATGACAGAGGGAGCGGCGCCTGCACCAGCAGACGACACCGAAGTCACGGAAGGATTGTGCATTGACGAAGCGCTGCTAGAAGGATAGCTGTAGCTCTGAGGTCTCAGACGAGGGTGAGGAGCCTGAGATTCAGGAACACCATGGTAGTAGCCCTGCGCAGTCGAAGTCTCACCGTAGTGCAAGAAGTCGGACAGGTAGACCGATGGGTCCAAATGGAGCTTGAGAAGCGTCGAGTCCTGCGAAGGAATGGTGCCGGGAAGCACACCCTGCGAACGGTCCTCTGGGTTGTAGTAGGCAATCATGTGGAATTTCTCGCCCTGCTTGGTGGTAAGAGAAAAGCTCTGCTTCACCAAGCCGCCGGATTTCACGTTGCGGTGGCTATCAAGCTCGTTGTAGATGAGAAATGGGCCCTTGACCTTGGACGCCAGCCACGACTTGCCGTCGGTCCAGCGCTTCATGGTCAGCTCTGTCTCGTTCCAGGCATAGATGGCGCCGGCAACAATACATTTACGTTCGACATCGGTGAGACGCCGTTGGACCTTCCGGAGCACATTAAGACGGATTCCTTCGAGGATAAGAAGGGCATCCTGGAGACACATGATCAGGCCAAAGTAGGTCTGGTGTGAGTCGGTAGCGATGGGGTTCATTTTGAGGAAAGTTTTGGAGTGTCTGAGAAAATACTTTGACAGTTTTAGTACAAGTAGACAGTGTTGATCAGGAACAGATAAATGAATACTAGAACTATGAGGCAAGCACCAGTAACAACAGAATCAATTAGGATCAATCAGTAGCAACAGAAGACAGTGGAATTGTAGAAGCAGCCGGGTTTTATAATTATACCGCAGCCAAGTCGATTATAAATCTTATCAGTCCAAAGTAACACTAATAATTAGTATGTAGGTAGTCAGATATAGTGACAGTGTAAGTGCAGTGAGAGTAATAGTAAGGACAAGAAACGGTTGCCGAGTAGAGATAGAGGAGCAGCTCGCAACACAAATATGAAACAAGAGTCAGATTCTTTGGATCAAAAAGAAGAGAACGGCTTGACAGCAGAATCGGGGCGTTATATATGTGACAGCTGCAGATGGAGAACAGTCGGTTTTTTTCTTCGCACAATCTGGTGGCAGTCCTGGGGCCTGCAGACACGCCGGACAACCCTGCATTAGGGGTAGAACTGACTTTTGACTGTAATTAGTGTGCCGGCATGGCACCTGCAGCGGCTACCTGACGTTGTCGCGCGTTTACGTCGCATTGGGCGAAATAGTGTCTCCTTAAAGGTCAACGTTCCAAAGGGGATTAATGGCTGGAAGCGGAAAAAGAGAAGTGTGCGCTGATGACGCAGGAGGCCGTCTTGGGGCGTAGTGGAAATCGCAGCGAAAAAAACTTGAAGATTATGGTTCTCAATTGCCTAACCCCCCTTGATAGCACATTGCGCAACCCTGTCCCCTCTTCAACTATGGTGAAAATTTTCGACTCTGTTCCTGTCTTGGACCCTTCGCACAGGAGCCCCGACAGGGTCCCCACGCAGGTACGTGCGCGGTAGTACCACGAAATGGCCCCAGACCGGAAGAATCCTGAATTACACTAAGCGTGTTTTTTGCCTGCAGTGGTGCATGGCGCATAACGCCGTCTTGGACACAGCGCTCCAAATCTCGGACGTCAAGTATGCTGGGTGTCCCAAAGGGTTTAATTTGGTTTTGGTAACGATCTAAGAATTTAGCGGCACTAGTGGCTATGTGACCAATTTTTCTTACAGTTACATATACACCCATTCATTGAATACACTGTGAAGTTTCTCCTCCCCTGTTTGATAAGACGTGATTTTCCACGCGCTTTTGTTGTCCTTCTTGTGTTGTTGTCATTTCTTCATTTAAGGTTTTATGAATGTAGTCTTTGTCTGTATTGGGAAACGGCTATTCCAAGAGACCCTTTCGCAATAAAACAAGAATTCCCCAAGCGCTTTAGCCGCCCAGCGCTCTCTTTTCGTGGTTATTGCCATCTTTACCGTGTTTATGCTTATTCTTATTCCGGATGGGTACCAGAGTCAGGTCACCAGTGTGTGGGTCACCACCTCTCGTTCAGGGTTCGCAGTGGCCTGCAGACAGACAGATTGAAGCCGGCACAGGGAATGTAACCCAGCACACCAATTGGGCGCATGGCAACCCTTTCTGAGAATATATCCAGAACCAATGTCCAACTTATGCCTTTAACATTGGCTCTGTCTGCAGGCGAGCTCCCCATTTCTGTCGATTTTTTCTCAATCTAGCACGTCAACTTACCCGCGATGCACTCCCTTCCGCCTACCACCTGAGTACCCAGGGCGGGCGTTACCTTTCATGAGGCGTTGTTCACCTGGATCGGACAGCAAATCTCGACGTCAGAAACGGTGGGATCTGACGTGTCATCGCTGCCGTTGCTTTCAGCTGAAAAGCCTTCTTCTCAAGTGGAACCAAGGGTCTGCCGTGGAAAAATTTTCTGACGCGTTTCATCTCGCAGGATTCTGGAATGTGCGTTTAGGTGGGCCACATGACTTCCAAATTACCGTTACTCGTATGTTGCGACTATAAACTCTATTTACTGAAGTTTAAGGTTTCCAGCGACTGTATGTGGTCTCCACCCACAAGGGTGCTCAGGACGTTCCGCATTCGGCAAGACCCGATGTGTTCCTTATAAATTTTTAGCGGGGCGGAGCTTCCGACGTGGCTGGTGTCAACTTTAGGCCTGGGTGATGTTTTTGGCTGCTTTGGGCTGGTTTTGGTGGTGTTTGGGTTTCAGGTTGAGATTTATGGTTGCTGGATGCGGCGGCAGTTCTTAATAGGGTTGACGTCCATTAAACTACTCTTTTTTTTGTTTTTGTTCTGGCAAAAGCGTGTTCTTCTTGTTTCTTTTTTCTCTAGACACGAACTGGGTCAATTCTCAATGTCCCTGGCCCAATTCATGTTGCACCTCTTACCTTTCTGATTGCGCGATGCACTCCATCAAGGGATGAAACGGTTAGGAGCCCCTCACCAACCAGAAGTAATAAACGCAATTTAGAGATCGGTCAAGACTTCATCCCCAGGCCGCATTTTTCGTGGCATTGGTATGTTTGCGGTCTTTCACGATTCACTACGCCAAACGGCTGGCCTCTGGCCACACTTCCGTTCCTCCAATGTAGGCCTCCAAAATTCCGTCCATGCAGAAGCTCCAATTGAAATGAGCTCCAACTCGCGCTCAAGTCATACACGAAGAGGCCCAAAGCTGGCGTCAGTCATTCATGGCAGCAGGTAATACTCAGACATAATACCTTTAGAGAAAAAGCAGCTGGGTATCTCAACTGTTTTCGAGCGCAATTCGAACCTCGTCCGCACAGGGTGCAATATTGGATTTGCGCTTGTTTTGTTTCAGCGATGCCCGTCTGCCTTGTCTTGCTCGATTTGCAGATGCATCCCAATTTGGAAGTGCTGGGACAAAGTAGTGAGGCGGACAAATGTCTCTGCAGGATGACATTAATTACGAGCACCCACCATCTCGAAAGAAGAATCCGATAATGATAAATAATTTGGCCCCAGTTGATTTTAGGACGTGTTCGTGTGTTTGTCTCTTTTTTTTTTTTTGCCAGCGCGTTCTATTCTTCCAGAAGCCGAGCATCGAACCCTGTTGCGAAGCCAAGACAAGCCAAGATGGACGTTAGGGTTCTCTCTTCAGCTTCCAAACATGAGCTGCAAAGCTGCCAAACGAATTTTTCTTGGCTTTGGTGCGGCGTTCCTCGTCTCTGGCATTCCGGAGCTTTGCAAGTCTGGCCGTCGTAGGCCAGCAGTGCCTCATAGAGTTTAAACAAAACAAGCGCTGGATGGTATACACACTTCGCTGTGGACTGGATCTTCGTATTTCGTAAGATAATCCGAGTATAACTTTGGGGCTGTGTCTTGAATCTAGTCATGCGTCACGCACTGATGTTAAGCGAACTAATCAATGGTCTGTGGCTCTCAGGATCTATCCTCGGCTCCATATTACGAACTCTCTACCATTTTAAGCGGTAAACGTCAACTCAAGTTTGTCAAATTAGTAAGCGCCAAAACTTTGACTAACTACATCTAGCCGCCACAGATGTTGAAGGTTTCACGCTCTCATCTCTTTCGACTCGTGGTCTGTTTGCAGCCAGTACCTATACTACTACACACCTGTTGATGCTACAAGAAATGACTCGACTCGCCCGCGTTCTGCCATAACAAAAAAAATCAATAAATTTACTTTTCATTAAAATAATCTGCAAGTTCCCCAGAACTCTCCCCAGTTTTGGTCTTCGCACCCGTACCTCCCGCATCGCTATTAGCACTCTCCCAGAATCACCGCCTGAACAAACCCAATTTCTTCCACCAATGCCTCCCAGATCACAAATAAAAGACAGCGCCTCGGAATCCGAAGCAAAGCCAAACACTACGTCCCGTGCGGCCAACAAGGCCCGTAACGCTGTCGCTGCTGCGGCACAACTCGAGCTTTTATCGAAACACATCCATTCTAACGGCCCCAAGGATCAGCAGCCAATCGATCCGCTCGATTTCAGTTCCATGCATGAGGACGCTCTTCGCCGTTACAACAAGAAATACGATCTACAGCTTCCAGAGGTTCAGTCGCTCAACGACAACATCCTCCAACTGGAACTCGGGAAGAAAAGCTGCAGTGCAAAGAAGGCAGCACGCGTGCAGAAGATCAGCAAGCAGGACTTGGCGATGAATGTACAGAAACACTTTTTGGCAATGAATGTGCGGGAAAACGAGATTCTTGCGGGCTTTTTGTATAAGGTGAAGAACCAGAAGAAGGACTTCAAACTTACATTTTAGGCGCAGGCTCTTGGTTAGCGCATGTTCAAACATGCGAGTTCTTGATGAAAATTGGATGCATTCATGGCATTGAGATTGATGTGGGCCGGATTGTACCCATCAGTGTTGATCATCGGATGTTCGTATCATGAAGACTTGATCAATTTGTTTGAAAGAAATAATTGTGCGGGGAATCTACCTTCAGTATGGAACAACACAGTAGGTAATTGGCTCGAACGTGTCGTCAATTATGGCATCTTTGTGTGATATATACTGGGGACTAGCTTCCTGTGATGTTCTCAAGAAGAAGCATTACCTGAATCCAAAGGAAATTGCTATTCAAAATACCGTACTTCTTGAGTTTTCTCTTTGGAAGCCTTCCTTCGTGTGTATGGGCGAGGTCATTCATGAGAATTGGTCGTCTCACGCCGGTGGAATTCGGTACAGCCTCCAAATCAGAAGATTATCTCAAGTATGACCATCGAACTATCTTCAAGGCTAGCGATTGTCTTTCATTGGCTTTCAGTGCCAAAAGCCAAAGAATAGACTAGCAGTGGGCCAACTTTTTCTGCTTATCCTCGGATGCAATTATTTGTCATCTTTATCTCGGGAAAACCATTTCCAATATTTGAGAGACCTCTTCTGACGTTGCGCCTAGAACAGGCCATTAGAATGATGAGCCAAATTTAGCTTTCTCTTCTCATTCTCCGAGAGAATCCTTCCGATAGTGCTCCTTCAAAAAGCCTAGATTGGACTCATTTTCAGATAATCTAGAATTCTTTTATTTTTTGGCATTCCTGCCCGTCTCTTTTGACCAGCT
Organism: Australozyma saopauloensis; assembly: GCF_035610405.1. Lineage (NCBI taxonomy): Eukaryota > Fungi > Ascomycota > Pichiomycetes > Serinales > Metschnikowiaceae > Australozyma > Australozyma saopauloensis. The sequence continues at coordinate 1,432,287 of NC_086133.1, forward strand.
CGCCATATACTAAACTTTCATTTATAGTTAAGACTAATTGCTCAATCTTCAAATAATCTATGATCTAGCTAATTTAAAGCCATGTCAACTCTCCACTCAGAACACACAATAGGACTGCATTTAATAGACTGCAACCCAACCGTTACATACATGAAGTCCCGCATTGGGAATATGCACCTGCGTCTAGATAGATCTTTGGCGTCTTTGCATGGTTGTCAAACCGGAGAGACTTCCATCAGAAGTTTATCTGTGAGGCACTTACCATTATGTCACCGCCTCAGTGCCCATGACCCACTCTTTATTAACCTCAAACTTTTGATTCAGAATCCAGACCCGATACCAATCGCCAAACGACGTCGCTGTGTGGACATGTGCGGCTCTACCATTAGCGGTTGGCCAACAGAGAAAAAAGAAATCAGCTAAATGAGCAAATTAACTCACGCAAAACTGTGGCAGGTGAGAATTCAGTCATTCCGTATCTGACTAAGAAAGCAGCCCACTCAGAATCTGGATTCTAAATTAGTTGCAAATTCCAAGATAGGGATGAAACATGGCGGCAAAATGTTTTGTGCGAAATTCACGGTGGAAACCAGACCCGCTAGCATCATCTGCGCAGCGCGAATTCAACTTTTTGGTTTGCAGGTGTTTCAAAAGTCTGTAAATGGTCAAGAGGCTGTTTCAGAGAGTGAATCGATGTGGAATTTCGTAGTGGTCATTCACATTCCATTCTTGATTTGAGCTTCAGAATCACCTTTCGCCCTTCAGCTCCGTTTTTGCCTCGGGAATGATCTTTCGCTTCGGCTGCCACTTATTCCGACCTTGACCATGCCTCGGGATAACAATTAAACCGACATCATAGGGGAGTACATTTCGTAGTTGCTGTTTATCTTTCTCCAGAGGTCAATGCAGCTCGGCTCAATATTCCCTAATTCTCACGCAATCTCTGCCTCTTCTAGTGCATACGCGCCGCTTGGAGTTACGCTTGCACAGCCATTGGTGAAAAATGGTTATGAAATATATGCTTGGCTACTTAGATTTAAGGAGACACATGTGATGCAAAAGAGCATAATATCGACGATGGGCGGCTTTTTCAAAATTATTGGCATCATCAGATCTACCTTTACATCATATTAGGCTCTGCAGGATCCGTACTTTTGCTCTCCCGCCCTATCCATTTGCCCCCGCTTTTGGATCTCTCCCTGCGCCTTCCCTCCGGGAGTACAAACTTTGGATTAGCCATCATCGATCGACAACTTCTTGTGAATTATCCCACCCAAAATATGGACACAGATGTGAGGCGTGGAGTGCGTTTGCTGGCAGGCGCGGAGGATGATTGACGGCGCCTTCTCCGGATCGGGATTTGTCCCAAATGGATGGTCCCAGATTTATTGAGATGCAGCATATGCTAAAGTGCATGAAATAAGGTGCGTATATCCATACACTCCCGAACCTTATTTCTCAACGGTGCGACGCGTCAGCGACAGGCACTGCTCAAATGGGATTAAATTACAAGGGGAAAAAAAGAAATCGGGAAAAGGAGGCTGTAAGGCGTAGTTCTGAATGTGCCATGTCTTATCTGAATACCTGAAACACGTTCGTGGATCTATCTTGGGAAGTATTCAGGGTCAAGCACCTTCCCAATGGAGACTAATTAGAAGAAGGGGCAAATCCTATTTTTTAAGGCGGGTGTTAAGTAAACTTTCTTTTTTTTTTTCTACTTCGAGAGTGACGCGACTCGATCGGAATGTGCGAATTCCTATCAATTTCCAACTTAGGAGTCCTGCCATCTAGAAACATACAAGGGCATCTATAGAGATCTAAGCAATAGTCCAGAATACAGAAACAAATGCGGTGACCAAAGCAATAAGGCTTATTTCTGAATTTAGAAATTTCAAGGTAAAAAAAAATTCTCGCCGTCATCCAAACGCGTATTTACTCCCACGCGTCGAATTTTCCAACCCTTACCCAATGAAGGCTACCACCATCTCGGTTCACTGGCACGACGAATGTCAGCCCGTGTACTCAATCAACTTCCAGCCGGGGACGGTTCCCGCGCTGCGTCTAGCCACTGCAGGCGGCGACAATAACGTACGCCTATGGCGGTTGAAGCACAATTCCCAAAAAGAACCCTCCGTAGAATACCTCTGTACGCTCAGGAAGCATACCCAGGCTGTCAATGCGGTGCGGTTCGATGCTTCGGGACGCATGTTGGCATCGGCAAGCGATGATGGGCTTCTTTTGGTGTGGACGCTATCACAAGAAGTGGTGACTGATTTCGGCCACCAGGACGACGATGCGGTGGAGAGCTGGTCTGTTTTGCAGGTGCACAACACCAACCTGGAGATCTACGACATTGCATGGTCGCCGGATCTGGCGCGGGTCGCTGTTGCATGTATGGACAATACTTTGAAGGTGTACAACATTGAGCGAGGCTTGAGAGAGGCTGAGATGGCAACACACGCCCATTATGTCCAGGGTGTTGCATGGGATCCCAAGGGCGAGTACTTGGCCACTTTGAGCGCGGACAGATCGGTGCATGTGCATAAAATCGAGTCTCTGCTGGACACATTCAAGCTTTCGCTCCTACTGAAGACCTATAAAACCGACCAATACGGTCAATTAGTATCCGTGCTCCGTGAGAAGGGTGTCTCCACCGCTGAGAAGAAGCCGGTGCATCTGTTCTATTCGGAAACACTCCAGTCTTTTTTTAGAAGGTTGGCGTTTTCTCCCGATGGAAGTCTTCTTCTAGCACCGCTGGGAGTGTTCAAAAAGGAAGACGAAACAGCTGCAGATTCTCAAACAGAGGGCGCCACAAATGAGTTTGTCTCGCTCAACACGGTCTATGTTTTCATCCGCTCAGGGCTCGATAGACCACCAGTGTGTCATATTCCCGGCCTCCCGAAGCCTGCTGTTGCAGTTTCATTCAGCCCACTCATGTACAAACTATCGGGGAATGGTTCGCCGGTGTTTGCTTTGGCATACAAAATGATTTTTGCCATTGCAACCCAGAATTCTGTATTTATCTATGACACAGAGAAGTTGCAGCCTTTGGGCATGGTGAACAATCTCCACTACTTGACGATTACTGATATAAGCTGGGAGAACGATGGGCAAGCGCTCATGGTTTCTTCAGCCGAGGGATTCTGTTCCATGGTGGCATTTGAGGATGGAGTGTTTGGAGAATTGATGGAGGGTCAGAAGGAAGTCAAGCCTCCAAAAGTTGAGCCCAAGCTTGACGCTAGACCTGTCAATACGTTGCCTGTTCGCAGAGCAGAAGCCAAGCCCGCACAGTCGCTTATAAGTCAGTTCGTTGCAGCACCCATAATTGTTAAAGACGAGCCAAGCACATTGCAGACGAGCTCTAAGGACAATGAACTAGCATCTCAGAATCAGAATCTGGTACCTGAAGAACAGAATAAAAAGCGTGTTGTTCCCACACTCCTCCAGGATTACAAGTGAGTGAGTCTTATATTACCGGCGCTAGCAATCAGCGGCAACCGCCATCCGAACGCCAATTTAATAAAGCCATTTCATTATTTATATCAATGCAATACCTTCTAATTAAAATTCAGTGAATGCACAAATCAATGTACACTTAGCATCCGCCCTCTGTATCACCAATCACCGATTCTCCAACCGTTACGACATTCCATCTGCAATCACAGCTACAATTCTATCTCCAATCAATATTAGATTCCTACTATTCACAGCCACGGATCATATGCCTTCAGTCTGAGTCAAGGTCTTCTCCATTCTCTTCCGAGCATTGACAATCACGCCGATTTTTTTGCGTTGCGTCACGTCGCCCAAGTCCCGTCCCAGTCCCGCCAAGTACCCCGGGTCTTGCAAATCAGCAGCCGTGATTCCGTATCGATCGAGCAAGTTTCCGTTTCCAACAAGTGACTTCTTACGGTGAGCACTCGAGTCCAGAGCTGCAGAGCCAGAAGAGACAGGTGCAGCACTCTCCCCCGGAGGATATGGAAGATTTCCGTTGTCCATGAATTCATTGATTGTAGCCTCCACGCTTCCTGTGTTCTGCAAACTGAACCGAATCTGAGACACCGTGAGCTGGGGAGCCATGGCCTGGACAACCTCGATCATGGACTCTGTGACGGCACGGTTTGTTGCGGGTCTCGCACGACGTTCCGTTCGTCTCGTTGGATCAGGAACGTTGAACTCTTCTGGAACAGACTGTGGAATGGGCATAATGAGCCATCTAAGAATAAGAAACGCCGCTCCAAGGGAGAGAACAAACACGAGGGTGGAGTTATCCATTTTGATGTTATGGGTGTTGTTCGCTTGTGTGTTCGAGTGGTATCAGACGAACTGTTTGAGTACTGGTAGTAGTAGTAGTAGTAGTAGTAGTAGTAGTAGTAGTAGTAGTAGTAGTATTAGGTAATAGTGGTAGGTAGGAGGTATATGTAGGTTGAAGATTTCGATGGGATGTGGTGGGAATTTGGAAAATGATATTTGGTGAGAGCTGGAGAGTGTTTTTCTGTGAGTTTTCTGTTTTTATCGAGTGTTGAGGTTTTGCTTTTGGGCTATCTGTGGTATCTCTGTTGATACTGATGACTGCAAACCGTTCATGGTCAAATTGACAATTTTTATGTTAAATCTTCGTTTTTTCTTAGATTTCGTTTCATGTAATGGTTATTAAATTTTTTTGTGTTAGGGAAGGTCAATTCTTGAGTTGTGTCTTTGACTTTTCAGTTTCACACACCATGATACAGATTTACCAAATGTGAGTTTTATGCGTGGAAAATCGAAGATCACTCCAAAGGACGTAATATTACATCCTTGAAAAGAATCACTTCTCTTCTTCTTTTCAAACACATAAATTATGGATTCCACCCATTAAGTAGTGTTGTATCGCTGTTGGTTGATAGAAACACCATGCTCCAACACTACAGAAGAAAGCCCAATTAGTTGACAATGACATACTTCATACAAATTCATGAGGAGGAATGTAATCATGGCATTGACACCCTAAAGCGAAGTAGTGCTTGATGAGAGGTACTTCTTATCATACTCCCCAAGTATGACGAATTCTAAGAATGATACACGAACCCAAATACCACTCGCTTGCCAAAGAATTCACAATTCACAGCAATTAAAGTTGAAAATTCTTCTTCTACCTGAGATCTGATCTCCACAGACTACTCCCCACACCTGTCATATCTCTGCTTCACCGCTATATCTCATCCAACCCGGAATATACAACCAAACAGTTTCAACAAGAAAGCTTCAACAAAATAGTTTCAACACTTGAATTCTATAAATTCCTGATTCTCTGAAATGAAACCGCTTATCCCACCCTTACTTAGATCCAGCCACCCATATGGCTGCTCACGTGACCAAGCTCTTATCAGTGCCATACTGGCCGAATCTCCACACTCTACTCTAAAACTCTACGAAAACCAAGAATATAATACAGTAAGAAGAAAAATGGAAGCATTATATCATAGTAAATCTGATATTCCTGCAGAAAACTCCGGTCCAGACCCGAAAGTCTATTTATCCTTCAATCTGGAAGACGAATTGACCACAGAAGACGAAGAATCGGACTGCAAATGCGAGGAATCTGGTCTGGAAGAGCTCAATTGGGATCAAACTGAAGGCTATGCATGTCCTGTGAAAAATCCGCTTAGTATAGACGTCAGTTCAGTCAATAATCTCAATTCCAATGAAGGAAACTCAAACGGCATAATAAACGATAAGAACCAATCATACGACCACTGGTGCTCCGAGTATATGAAGTTCACAGATACAAATCCCACCACGTATCATGCAATTGCAACACTTGGTGAGAAACTCAAGAAAGCAGGCTTTGTGCCGAAACTGGAAAGGGAAGCTCTAGCTATCGACAAGCTGGGCGGCAAGTATTATGTCACAAGAGCTGGAAAGGCTCTTTGTGCATTTATTGTAGGCCGGGATTGGACCCCGGAAGATGGTATAGCCGTTGTTGGCGCCCATGTAGATGCACTCACAGCTAAACTCAAGCCAAACTCCACGAAGAAGGACGTAAAGGGATATTCGCTTTTGGGCGTCGCTCCATACTCGGGAGCCCTCAATCTGTTGTGGTTGGACCGTGATTTGGGCATAGCTGGCTCGGTTCTCATACGGTCAGAGGACGGGCTGATTAGATCCGTTTTGGTTTCCTCCGGGCGACACGCTGTGTGTAGAATTCCATCTCTCGCACCACATTTCGGTGCAAATTCGGTTCCTCCTTATAACAAGGAGACTCAGATGGTGCCTGTGTTGGGCTATGGTGAGACTGAGCCTGCTACTCCAGACGAATGCAAGGCTCCACTCTACGGTAAGCATTCAATTGCGTTATTGAGATACGTATCGGAACTCGCCAAATGTCAGATAAATGATTTGATCCTGGTTGACCTAGAGCTTTTTGATGTGCAGCCAGCGTGCCGCGGCGGCCTCACCAACGATTTCATGTACGCTCCACGAATTGACGACCGGCTCTGCTCATTTAGTGCAGTCGAGGCTCTCATCGAGACACTGGCTTCCTTTCCATCCAAGCTTTCCAAGAGTTTCAGTGTGGTTCTTCTCGCAGACAACGAGGAAATTGGAAGCGCCAGCAGAACAGGTGCCAAAGGCAAGCTTTTGAATAGTATTGTCGAGCGCGTCATATGCGAGAGGGGTCTTGGTCGTGAAAATGTGCCGCTAGCCTTCGCAAACTCGCTCATTCTCTCGGCTGATGTGACCCATGCATTGAACCCAAACTTTTTGGGCGATTACCTCGAAAATCACGCTCCCCTCCCAAACACAGGTCTTACTCTTAAAATCGACGCCAACGGACATGTTATGACGGATCTGACCGGACTTGTTGTAATGGAGAAAATCGCCGGGATGCATGGGCTCTCTTTGCAAAAATTCCACATCCGCAATGACCATCCCTCCGGTGGCACCATTGGCCCAATGTTGGCCGTCGACACCGGCAGCAGAGTAGTAGATGTTGGTTTGGCACAATTGAGTATGCATAGTATCAGAGCCTCCTGTGGCTACAAAGAGGCTGGAATTGGAGTAGAAACATTTGCTGCATTTTTCGCGAGCTGGCGACAGGCCATGGATCTGGTTGGCTACTAGTACCCGCTTCTGTGCGGTTTCGATTAGTACAAAGTTCAGGTATTCAAGTTAAAAGTTCAAATTTGTTCATAAAGTTCCTATATTCGTATAGGCTTAAATCAAGCCAAACAACCCACCAAAAAACATAAAAAAGAGAAAATACCCGCATGGCTACAAAAGCGCAAGGTTTGAGAAAAGAAAAACCATCACCAACAAGCTACTCCAAGAACACCGAACTCCAGCGTTCGTGCTACCAGAAGAAGCATTTGTACCGTTGTTGACACTAAGTCCCAGATGGTATGAAGCCAACATTGTCGACGAAGCCAGAACCGTCTGGAAGTCGCTTCCTAAAGTCATCACCACACTCTTAGAGCCACTCTTGGTAGCGTTCAAACTAGGAACCGTACTGGGCGTTAGAAGAGAAATTTGCAGAAGACCAGCAAGCTGGCTGACTGATGTGGTCGATGCTGGAGTTGAAGTAGAGTCCAAAAGAAGCGACATTGAAAAGTTTTACAAAGAATGGAATGAGTTTGAGCAAATAAATGGATGTACTGAGACCGAAGAAGCGAACGGAGGGTATAGGTCTATCGGGCTGAAGATTTTGAAACTGAAAAGCGGCTATTTCGTGGAGAGAGATCTGTGGGCACCTGAGGAAGAATGTGGCTCTTTATATACGCTGCAGATGAGGTACCGATTCGGCACATTCGTCACTTACTCCGGAAGCAGCCTGCATGGGAATCAGGACCACGGCTGACTGCAGGCATGAAACGTAGGATTAACCTTATACGCGAGCTTATTTCGGACTACCTGCAGGCCCAGATCATCCAGGTGCACTTCTGATACGTCGACAGCTCTGGTCTGACGTCACAATGGCATTTGTTGATGTGGACGGCTCCTTTGCAGACCGTGAATGTAAACTCCACATGATCTGGATCCATCAACAAGAATCCCAATGCAGGCAGCGAAGTCAAAACATGCGGTTAAAGTAGTTGCAAAATAGTAAAAGAAGTTATTTATAGGACGCTGATTTGGCAAGAATTTTGTATTGGTAGAATATGTAAAAGTGATCTAAGAATGAAGCTATGCTGGACTGGACTGCTTCATGGCGCCCCACCATGACTTGGCCTGGAGCTTCCGCTTGTACTCGAGAACCTCCTCTACACTTGGAGGCTCCACGGCGGTATCGTCCCACTGCGAAGACACATCGGAGGCCACTGGCTTCAAGGAGTCTGTCGACAGCGGCATCTGAGGCACCACAGGTGTTCCCGTAATGAGACCCTCCATTTCGGGCCGCTTGTATGAGGGATTGCGTGCCATTTGGGCTGGGGATTGTTGGGTGAGAACATCGCTGCTGGTGCCATTGCGGGACGATGATGCTTCGAGACTGCCGTAGTTATAGCCTGAGTGGAATGAAAAGATGGAAGAGCTGTCATCAAACACAGAGCCCATCTCTTCGAGACTGAGGCCCTTTGTTTCTGGAAACAAGAAGTGCACACACAAGAACGACAACACGCACGAAGAGGCAGGAATGAGGTAGGTTCTCCACTTGATCTCAGCCAACAAAATGGGGGTCATTTCGCCCACAATGAAGTTGAAGAGCCAGTTTGTGGCCGTTGACGCTGCCGCACCTTTTGACCGCACTGAGTTGGGAAGCACCTCGTTCATCATCCACGGGATAGGGCCCCAACTGGCGCCGAAGGCTGCATTGAATACAATGACAAAGCCCACGACCACATGCGCGGTGTATTTGTTGTCAAGGAAGAGCGAATACGCAATGGAAAACAAAGACACAGCCATGACCACCGAACCGCTGAGAAGAAGCGGTTTGCGGCCCCAAGTGTCGACCAAATACCATGGAGGAATTGTGCTGGCAATGTAGACCAACGAATTGATACCAGTCATGAATATAGCCGAGCGGCCGACCCAGCCAGCGCTCTCAAAGATCATAGGTGCATAGTAAGAGACAATATTGATACCGTTAAGCTGCGCAAACATCTGCGAAAAACATGCCACCAGCAACCGTTTCTTGTAGCGCGCAAACATGTAGCGATACGAGCGCTCGCCGCCTTCAATGCGCTGCACAAGCACGTTCTCCTTGATTTGACGGAACTCGTACCGGGCAAGCTCGTTCTCGATGACACCATCCGCGTACAAGTCGCTGATGACGATCAAGCCCTCGATATCGTGGTCATGGTCCAAGAGCCAGCGCGGCGTCTCGACGATCACAAACGAGCCCATGAAGAGAAGAAAGCCCATCACACACTGCACCGCCAACGGCGTCCGCCACGACCAATCGTTCTCCAAGAACGAAAAGCCGTAGTCGACCCATATACTACTGGAATAGCCTACAATGTTGCCCGTAAACTCCAAGCACGCATAGAAGCCCCGGTCGGTCGGGGGACTGATTTCAGACTGGTAACAGGGAATAATGGTGGTCAAGAAGCCAATGGCCACACCGCTGATCAACCGGCCAAAGCCGAGCATCCAGATGGTCGGCGCCGTCGCCTGGAAAAGCCCGCCCACCACAAAGATGGCCAGCCCGTACCGGATGGTTTTTCTACGTCCTATTCTATCGCCTACTTTGCCTGCTTCGAACAGCGAGAAGAGCGCTCCGATCTCCAAAATGGCAATCATGGTGCCCACGGCCGCAGGGCTCGGGTTGTTGAAGTAGTTTTTGAAATAAGTGTTCGTTAAAAGCGAGGACATGAGCCCTTGTTCAAAACCAAATAGAAATACCCCCAACGAAACGAAAATCGAGGTGAAGTTGAGGAGCGCACGCCCCACAAGGAAGGAGTCCTTCACTTGGTGATGGGAGGAGGGGTCCATTGGAGAAAACGGGGTTTTTGGGGAAGAAATGGAGGTGGTTTTGGAGAAGATGGTGGTTGGATCAGGGCTGATTTGACAGTGTTCCTGCAGAATCGCCAGGGTCCGATAAACGTTGCTTGATAAGAAAAAAAAAGGAGAAAATAGCAAAAAAAAAAATTAAAATTAGAAGTGAGGGTGGATTTTTTTTCGAAATGGTGAATTTTTTAGAGGAGTGAGTGGGGAATTTTTGGGAGTCGTGAGAACATCCATGGAAGTGCTTCTATTCATGGCTTTAATATTTAGGGGTGGAAACAAAAAATGCGTATATTTTCTAGCCGTGAATTAAAAGAATATTATTGGAGGATAGGGAGCCGAGCATTTCACTCGCCGGCTCCATAAAACGTCCCTCAGAATGGACATCGTCGGTCCTAAAACGTTACTCATAATGGACATCGTCGGCGTCTACCGGATGTTGCTCAACCGCGAACTGTTGAGATGCACGTTGATGTCGAGTCTATCAGCGTCCTCCTCGATTCTTCTCAATCTGGAATTCTGCGCCTCCACCTCTTGGCCGATGACCGTGGCCGTGTTCTTCAACTTCTTGGAGAACGCATGGATCTGGTCCAAATTGGCGCCCAACTCCTTCTCCATCTCGTCGTCCTCGGAGTCGTTCTCAAACTGGTACCGCTGCGCGGCGCCGAGATACTTCTCTCCCTGGTACTTGTTGTAGGTGTCTGAGTTGGTGGCAGAGTTGGTGATGCCCTGCTTGACTCTTTGCTCGCTCGCATAGACACCTTGGCGGTTTGTCTCCCGGAGATACTTCTCCTGCTGTTTTTCTGTTTTGAGCTTCTGCTCTTGCTGGCGCAACTTGGACTTTCTGTTGAACGGGTTGCCTGCAGCCACGGGGATGAAGATGGACCGGTTCAACTTCTTCAAGTGCTTGACCTTCTCCTCGGCAATCTTGGTCTGTGTGTCTGCCAAAAGAAGGTTCTGCTCTGCATTGTATAGACGCTCGGACTGCGATCCCAACATTCCCAAGGTGTTGGTACCCGAGGCGTCGGCCTCCTGCGCCATACGCAACGTGTTGCGCGTCAGAGCCAAAGACTCTTGCTTGGTGAAGCGAATGTCCTGCTTGATGGCCTCCACCTCTTCGTCCTCGGAATTGACCTGTTCCTGTTCGGGCATGAAGCTGTCTACATTGAGGTCGTCCTCGTCGGGGAGATCGTTGAGATCCAACGTTTCCGAGTCCATGCCGCCCGCTGCCATGTTGCGTTTTGGTTTGTTGAAGCGCACGGCGGGCGCGATGCTGGGGATATCGTTCAAATCGAGCGTTTCGTCGTCTCTAGTCAGGGCGCCTGCAGCGGCTCTAGAAGAGGTTCTTTGGTAGGGGTTTCTGGCTGCAGAAGGTCCACCAGCACTCTGGCCAGAACCAGCACCCTGGCCAGAACTTCTACTGTATGGATTCTGTCTAGAAGATGAGTATGGACTATCACCATTACTACTACTACCACCGATATCTTCGCCGTCAGCTTCCCGATTCGCATACGGATTTGAGCCCTGGCCTCCCGCAGCACCGGCCCCAGCCGCATTCATGTTTGCGTAGGGATTGACGGGCGCGTAGCCCGGTTTCTGGGCCAGTCTTTCTTGAGCATACGCTCTGAACGCACCGAACTTCTCCTGGCGGCCGCCGTCGGTTCGCGTAGAAATGCCGACTTTCTGGAGGTTTTCTCGGAGCTCTTGTTCGGTGGGTTCCTTTTTCAGGAACATTTTCTTGATGCCCATGGTGTGGTTTGGTGTAGGAGATAAGATGTGGTAGGAGATAAGACGTGCGGTGTGCGGTATAGTGTGGGGGCTATAATTAGGGAAGGTGGTGGAACAAAGTTTCTGGAACCAATATTAGAAAATCGAGTGTGTTCGAGAGGAAATGAACACGACTTTAAAGGGCTAATTTCTGGGGTTCGGGTCGTGTTTTTTTTACTGGAATCGGGTGGATACTGGGCTAGCTAGGATAAGTGTAGAATTAGAGAGGATATAGTAGTGAGGGAGAATAGTGACCTCATATACTCAACTAAGTAAGGAAAATTGTGAAAATCAAGATAATGTGCGAGATGGAGAAATTATTGTGTTGAGTTTGGAAACTGGCCGAAGTTTTTGGCTGCCATTGCTAGTATGGAATAGATAGAGACTATGGTAGGCAGTAGTTCCCAGTGACTATTCAGTAACCAGTACCAGTACCAGTGACCAAAGCATTTCCACATAAAAATACCACCTGGACATGAAGAATGAAGAAATCGCTTCTCACTTCACTCATCGCCTCCACCAACAACCACCCTCACTATACCCCCAATACTCCATTCACCTACCACCTACCATAGCCTCTGCCATTCCTACCTATCACACACACAACATCCAACTTCACACAATACCCTAGAAATTTAAGAAGTTACACCTACATCCCTCCATGCTGACTATAATATTAATATACACGGCCGTCTAGGCCAAAGCACTCACCTCCTTCACAATCTCATCGTATGCATCCTTGTACTCCCCAGCCTTGTCGGCATTCTTCTTGGCCTTGCCGCCGCCAGGAACAATAAACACACATGAGGTGGGTCTCTTGGTGGCGCCGGCAGAACCCAAGTCCTCCTTGGATGGAATGAACACATATGGAACGGCGCTGTCCTCACAGAGAACAGGGATGTGCGAGATGACGTCGGCGGGGGAAATGTCGCCGGCAATGATCACAAGACCCTTCTCGCCCTTTCTCAACGCCTTGACGACCTCCTTGACACCGCGCTTGACGTGCTTGGCCTTGGAGGCCTTCTTGACGGTTTTGAGCATTTTCTTGTTCAACTTCTTGGGCGCAAGGGGGCGGGCAAAGGGCAACACGGCGGCCATGCGCGTGTCGTAGTTGTCTTCGGCGACGTCTTCGACCTTATCTTTCTTGGACATTTCTGTGGGTTTGGGGAGGGTAGATGGGTGTGGAGATTTTTCAGGTTGTGAGATGAGATCGGGGACCGCTGGTCACGTGACAGATGAGATGGGTTATTTAGTGGTAGATGGTGGAGGGGGTAGAATTAGAGGTTTTTTTTAAAGTTAGGGAACTTTGGTGGTTTTGGCGGTGGAAACTTTGGAAATTTATGGGGATTTTGAATTTCCCGTTTGTTTTGGTGTGTTTGACTGCCTGCTAGTAGGGTAAGTGTAGTGGGCAGAGATTATAAGTAGACAGGAGAAAGTCTATAGAGAGGAAGAAAAAATAGTGGTCAGAGAATAAAATAACGCAAGAGATCTCATTTTCATGGAATTATTTGAGCTGCCGCAATGGCAACATTGTACATTCACAGCTTTCCACACTGAACGATTAAGGACGGAGCCAACACCCACCAAATTCTCGCCAAATTCGTGAACAGAAAGAAGATCCCAATTTGCGAGAACAATTTCGATGCTCATAACCCAATTATCTATCCCATACATTCCCACTTCTGCTATCTCCCACTTGAATACCCGACTTTCCCAGCCAAAAAATCGCCTGCGATATTCGAAAAAACGCTACCATTGATGAAATCCCAGAACATATTCTAAAATGACCTCCATTTTCCCCCAAAAAAATCACGTCGTCCCTATACACCCACTGTCTCCATCTCCACACCCGTGCCTCCTCCACCAATTTGCATCCAAAACCAAACCTCATCAATGCACGCCAAACCGGCCGTAAAAGGCTCCAGAAAGAGGGCCCTAGAACCCGCAGTGCTGCAGAAAGACGATGGCTTTCTTTCCAGCGCCGGAGACGAGCTCTTGCCGCCCCAATCGGGCGAAAACATCGTCGAGGAAGACAAGGTCAAACAGTTCCTTGCCAGGATGAAATTCGACGAAGATGACGCTGCCGCATGCGTGAAAGTCGTCATGTGCGACTCGGAGATTGCAAATTTCACTGTCCAGACGCAAGAATTGCTCGCTGAGCTCTTCTCAGTGTCAATCTCAATATCCGACCAGAAATCGCTCTGTGTGGACCGGATCGTCTCCGTTTATGGCCCAATGGCAGGCTGCGTGCGGTGCGTCATCTACATTGCCTTTTTGTTGAACTCGCAGATCAACAATGTGGTCAAACGGGACGCTTTTACGCTAAAACTGACCAACTACCGTGTGGACGTCCTAGTGGAGGCCGAAGAGCCAAAATTGAAGAGAACGCTCCAGAAACATCCACGATCGGACTGGGCATCCTTCCACAACAACCCGCAGTTGTATCTCGTAGCGCTTCGTGGAGACTTCTCTCTGCTAAAAACTGCGTTGTGCACCACCTACACCAACCATGCTTACGCGAAATACTCATCGGATGACGCAGTTGAGTTTCTCTCGGTGATAAGAACGCACGATGCAGATTTTATGCATCCACAACAACCCCTTGGCTGGAACAAGGAGGCCATTAGAGCTCTAATCAATCGGAAGTCGTGAACGGGAACAATCCTACAGCTAGCATATAACTTAATACATTTATTGATACCCATGGCATTCGATTGCGTGGTTCCTTTTTTTCTTTCTTCTTTACATCTTTCAATCTCTAAACTTTCACAGGAATATTCGTTTTGCTGGAACGCGAGATCTCGCCCACTCTGTCACCAAGAGCGATCGCCAAACCCTGCGACTCCGAGCGGATACGGACATGGCCTGTAATGACTCCGTCTGCCAGTCTCTCGATCGACAAATTGGCCAAGGCGTCTTCACCAAACGTCGAACGAGAGTACAAGTTGGCGGCCAAAAAGTTGCACTCTTCGCCGGTGATGGCACCTGGCGTCAAGCACGTGGTGTTGGTCTTCTCCATCAATACCTTCAAGTATTCCTTCAAGGAGCTCATGGACACCTTGATGGAGATTTTGTTCTCCCACTCGAACTCGGCCCACATCTTACGGAAGGTGTTCTCCGAGCAGGTGGCTGGCTTGATGTAGTCCATGATATCCACGCGGATCTCGTTCAAGATCACGATGTTGGACTCGTCCGAGTGCTGGCCGTCGTAGACAATGTTACCGAAGATAATGGCTGTGTCGGCTGCAGAGACCTTGAAAGTGACCGAGAGACGGTGGAATCCGTGTGGCCCCAAGTTGGTCGAGGCTGGACGGTCTACAATCTTGATATCTCCCAACGTGGCGAACTCAGCAGTCAAGTTTCTCATGGTGGTGGTTGTTTGGTTGACTAACATAACCTCCAATGTGATGTCGTGGTGGTGCACCTTGACAAAAGCCTCGGCATAAAGTGGATCGGAGAAACCAGTCAATTGAAGGATTTTATTAAGACGCGAGGACAAGTCCTTGTCTTCGGCAGAAGTCTTGAAGATAGCATCCTCCTCTTCGAGAGCCTCTGCACCGTCGTTCTTGTCGAATTGACGGAAAGCAATACAGTCGTCCACTTGCTCGACGTTCTCCTGGAACTCTTTAGCCTTCGACTCGTTCTTTTTCTCTTGTTCGGCCTCGATTTGAGTTTGGAATGCTGTGCGGGTATCCTCCAAGAAACCTTGACGCACCAACAGTGCGCTGGCATCTTCGCCAGTCAAGAACTTGATGCATGCGAGGATACGATCAGCGGAGTCCTCATCAATCCGTTCTTTCACGAAGGAGGTCTCACCAACTCTCAAGATAGAGACCATGATCAACAATGCCTCTGCGCGCAAAACATTGACTTTTTGCTCGGCAATGCCAAGGGTCTCTAGACGTAAGACAAGCTTGACGAGGGTCGACGAGAGAACAGCAGCCAAAAAGAAGTCACCGCCCAAAATCAACTTTCTGATCTGGTTGGAGTCGTCGCTCTCCGAGACAACCAACTTTGCGGAGAAAGCGGTCTCGGTTGCGTAAGTGCCGTCTGGCAACACCACTGGACCAGCCTTCTTAGAGCCGTCCTTTGACTCCTTTGGATCCTCAGCCTCCTCAGTACCTTCCAAGTGCTTTCTTTCACTGGCCAAGATTGGCACCTCACCAATGCTTGAGCGGAGGAACTTCCAGGAGTCCTTGATGCTGCCTTCGTTGTCGGAGTATTCACCCAAGATCCAGAGGGCGCCACGGAAAACGGTACCAGACTTGACATTTGGCAAGCTGTTGATTAATTTGTGCACGACGTCAGAACGCAAGGCTGGGTATTTCTCAACCACCTCCTTGACAAAAGAGATGACATCGCGAGCAGCAGTGGTGGAAAGGTCACCAATGGATTCCAACAATAAGTCAATTACGTTGGTAGCGACTTCACCGTACTCGATGGCAAGCAGGTGGATGGTATTGATAAGCAATTGGCGGTACTCGGAGCCGTTCTCCTCAGCCACGCCAGCAGAGCGCTGAACCTCCTTCTTCAACAACTTCACCACGTCCTCGACATTTCTGCTGGTGATAAGTGTCAAGGTGACATCGAGAGCCTTACGACGGACGTCGAGGTCCTGGGTCGACAAAACAGCCAACAAATCAAGCGACAAGCCCAGCAAGAGACCTGGGTGTTTCTTGTTGAGCTCGCTGATACGCTGCAAAGTGATGATTTTGACGTTGTTGTCGGCCTCCTTGTTGGCCAACTCCACGAGCTTTGTACCAGCCAAAATGATAGATTTCGAGGCGGAAGTCAAGGAAATGAGAGTGATGGCGGCCTCGTACACGACGGAGCTGGAAGGACTCTCGATGATCTCGGTAATAAAGGCCGCGTAGCGAGCTCTCAAGCCGGGCGCAGCGGAGGCACCGTCACGACGGATAAACTCTACGAAAGCCAACTGCAAAATCGGATCGGTGTCATCGGAAACGGTCTGTTGGATGTACTGCAAGGTGGCCTCGCGATCCAAGCCGGCCAAGCACACGAATGCGTTTCTCTTGCAGACGGAGTCGAACTCGTCGTCCAAAAACGCGCGGATCAACTCGGGCGCATCGGGAATCAAGTGCTCCGACGTCTTGTAGATGGAATAGAGCGCAAACACAGCGTTCTTACGCACGTAAGCATGGCGGTGCGCCAAACACTGGCGCACGTTAGGCACCAAGGTCTCCAACAACTCAGGCTCCTTCAACTTGCACAAAAAGCGCAACGTGTTGCCGCGAACATACTCATTTGGATGCTGCAAGTCGTGCTGGATGGCATTGCACACAAGAATCATCTCGTGGCGCATCTTGCCGTTGGTATCCATCTTGGGACAGACCTCCCAGTAGAAGTACAACAACTTCTTCAACTCTTTGTTTTTCGAGGGCATCACGAAGCGGATCACGTGCATCAAGAGCTCGGGCATGGTGTTGCCGCCCAAAACGGCGATGATGATCTGTTTCATGGCGTCGATTTTCACGTCGTCTTTGGACTTTTCCAAGAGCGCTTTCAAGTCGCTGACGGAGGCCTTTGCGGCCGCGTTGGGCTCGTAGATGAGCGTGTACCCCGCGTCGGACATGGCTGGAAATTGGCGGTTTTGGTGTCGGATACGCGTGGAAATAGGAGCTGGGAGAGTGGGTGGTGTTGATTTGGGTTGGTGTAAGGTGTAGGTGGTCGCTGCGGTCACGTGACCATCCTAAATTTCAAGAGAATAGGGCGGAATTTTCGGCGGGGGAGGGGGGTATTTATAGTTTTTCGGGGCGGGGTAGGTTAGGAGCCCTTTCCTTTTTCTTGTGGTGTTTTGCGGTGTTTTTCTTGGCTGTATTTGTGGCTGTTCTGTACCAATTGTATGGGGGATAGTATAGTGGTATATATATTGCCAGCACAGCGGTAAATCATAATCTTGAAATAATAATCTTTGTACAAAAAGAAAGAGTTTTAAATTTATATTTCTGCAATCAATACATCGGGTCATCTGCATCTCGAGATTGGATTCGTTTCGTGGATGATCGGCGTCAGTAGCTTAGATACACTGAACATTAGGGGAAGTGTATTTTATCCAACCAAACGGCTATAACTACATCCTGTGATTTTTGTTCATTTCGCCGTTCCAATACCAGTCCAAAGCGGGCCCTTCAAACCTGTGTCTTTCTACTCATTATCACTGCTGGAATCAGGGTTGGCCAAAACCAAATGCGGCTTTTCCTCCGCCTCGTCCTCGTCGTCGTAGTTCTCGGCAATGTCCTCGTTGTAGTCATTGTACTCATCCTCGGTCTCGCCGTAGCGGTACCCTTGGTGCTGGTAGTAAGCGTCCACCCTATCGCCCACGCTGTCAACAGACTCGGCGAAGGAGGTAGTGCTGCCACGGCGCGACTTATCAATGCCGCTCCCGTTTTCGAGGGTCTCGGTATCGCGCGCAGAGACCGTGCTTGACCGCGTAATGGACCCACCTCGAGAGATCCCGTTGGACGCCGTTCCGCTTTTCGTGACACTGGCCGCTCCAACCGACACCACTGGTGAGATGGTCGTCTTGTTTTGTAGGGTGCTGGACCGGCCCAAGGCTCCAAACCGGTTGGTCTCGCCAACCTCGTCCACCTCTGAAGCCAAAAGTCTCGCTTGCAAATGTCCGTGCTTGAGTTCAACACCACTGGTCTTTTTCGACCGCGACGCCAAACTGCTCGAGCCACGGCTGAACCGCGTGCTTCCTTGAGAGTATGTCAGAAGCGCAAGGGTCTTGGAGTCTAGAGGGGTGATTCCCAAGGGAAGTTTCCATTTGCCGGGTCCTGTCTCGTTGTACGAAGTGCCGGCACTTTTTCGTATCGCCGTGACGTAATGCGAGCGCTCGCCTTCGCCGGGACGTAGCGACAAGGATCGTTTGATTGTGGCCAAGTTGACATGTCTACTGGAATGACTGAGAATCGAGCTTGTGGACAGCACTCGTGTGTGAGACTTGCGGATCGAGTTCGAGTTGCCAAGCGTGTCGCTGAAAGAGTTTGATGAGTTGGCCCATGCCATCAGCAGCTGCAGTTTGGGACGCAGAGGTCGACTGCTTGCATGTCCCAAATCGGGACTGAGAGCCTCAGAGTCGAAGTAGCGAGATGGTTCCATCGACAGGCCAGCTGTGTTTCCAAATGCGTTGCGCAGAGCAGCTCCATTCGGTGCGACTGTCATCATGGCGCTGTCGGCAAAGCTGTCGACTGGCAGCTCTAAGTTCTCACTGTAGATTGACTCTGGAATGCGCAGAATATCGTTGTAAAGCCCTCCCGAGAATCTTTCTTGTGTGTTCAGAGGGACGGTGTCGAGTTTCGTGCTTTCCGTGAAGCTGGCTGCAGAGAACATCCGAGGTGTTGTGGTGCTTGCGGAACGAGTGTCTGTTGGAACCGAGCCAAAGCTCTGGCGTTCAGAGGATAAAGAGGGCAGGTTTACGTTCAGGCCATAGAACTGAGAGGGCTCAAAGGGGTTTGGAGAGGTTTTGAGAGACAACTGCGGCCTATCTTGTTCATTTAGAGCCGATAAGGCATTTGGCGGGCGGGCTTCAGCTGCAGCGGGATCAGCCGCAGCATAGTATCCAATGATATCCTGTCCGATTTGATCTTGCGATGGCGTAGAGTACACTGGCGAAGAACCACGGTTCGAATGGGAAACAGCAGTGTGGCCTCTACCATTGGAAGCCAGGTCGAAATGGAACTCCAGCGTCGAGTCGCTCCAAGCATTCTCTTCAGGAGGCGTAGAAAAATGCGGGGACTCGACTCTGGTGACAAGCGGAGGCAGACTGATATGGAGTGGAGATGTTTCTTCGTCCAGAGTATATGTCAGGAACAGATGGTCTACAGGGCCAGGTTTCTCGGAGGAGGCCATAATTTCGTCAAGCTCGTTTCCTACAAGGTTCTTCATTTCCGCAAAGGCGTCCCCCTGCGGTTTAGTGGGCGGAGAAGACGATCTCGTGGCCATGAGTTCTTGTTCGTCCGCTGGCGGCGCCTTGCGGCTCAATTTCGTCGGAGTTTTCGGAACGGCCGTTTCGTACGTATCTATTTTCAACTTCTGGGCAGCATTTGCAGGCGCTGGGGGCAAGTTCCCGTTTGTTCTTGTAGGATTTGGCGAACCCAAAGAATCTCCAGTATATGACCCAGTATGCGGCAAACTGTGCGGTTTGTTGGTCAACTTCGGTGCTGAAAGCGGCGACGACCGCTGTGGAGTCTCACGCACACCTCTTGTGGGCGTTGTGTGTTTCTTTTCCGTTGAAGTATCGTGGGAATTGAAAATTGCCGATAATCGTGTCCCTAGCAGCCGGGAGGTCCGTTTTTCGGACAGCATCAGTTCAGGATCAAGGAGAAGTACAGAAAGGTTCTGGTTCTGGTCCTTTTCCGGCAGAAACAGGTCAATTGGGTGATTATTTTTGGTAGTATAGTGGTTTGGAGATTAGACAGAGGGTCACGTGAGAAAGTATGGGGAACAGAGGGTAATTCTGAGGGAAAACTACAACTTTGGCGGAATTTGCTGGAAAAAGTGGCAATTTACTGATTAATATGGAGATTTGATGCGTTGAAATATTGATCTGTGCCTTTTTTGATGGGCTGGTTATGTGGAACAAGTTATACTATGAGCCAGTATGAAAGATTTGGGAAAAAAAGGAATGAAAGAGTAAGTGAGAAACAGGAGTGATTAAATTCTACATTCCGTGTTGATGTTGATGTTGATGTTGAAGTTCGCTGCTAGTACGCTTCCAGATCCAAAAGTGATAGAATTAGGAATGTACATGTAAATGTTCAAGAACTGGAGGCGGTATCGATTTTGGCAAGATACGTGCTGTTGAAAAATTGTAACAGATTTGTCGCTTTCAATTCGGTAGAATATAAAATAGGAAGATCCACATGGTTCTACAATATTCCTCGGAAACTTGCAAAGCATTCATGTCTTTGAACAATTGGCCTTCCTGACACCAAAGATTACTGCTCATTTCTGTCTGACGATTCTTGACATGATGTGCTATAGCTTCTTGCTAGAAGCATACATCAATCACGAATCCTCCGATAACTCAACGAATGTGACCATATTCGAGCCCAGACCAACAATTCTGTTTTGGCCAACACCTTATATTTCAAGATTTTGGTCAAAAATTTCAAAATTTCTGATACAAGCGTCCTCAGTTATGGTGTGATAACTGAACGTAGCATAGGCCTAACTCAGTCCGGCGCAGCCACAGAGTGGAATTCATCTCAATCTTTGGGCAAATACATACCGAAATGAAAATTGAACCAATATTTCCAAACCTATTTAAGATCTCTTCTACCAAACAAATGCTCTCTCTACTCTTTCCTCCGCGAGATAAAGACCCACCATAATCCGAATAAAGCAATTCAAAAGCAACAAAAAGAAACTCTTTTCAATTTCCTCCCAACATCTCTCATCACTGCGCAAATCATGTCCCACAATTGTGGCCGTTCTCTTCAGCTACAGAAAACCACCACCAAACCAAGCAAGCCTTCCACAAGAAACAAAACCAAAAAATCTCTCCAATAATCTTTTTTTCTAAAAACTAGCCCCCTCCCCTATTCAAAATATCTCCACCCGTACCTCTCTATTCCCCTACAATTATTACCTTCTCCTAATACTTAATACTCACCAACCCCATTTTTCACCGATTCCAACTACAATGTCTTCTACCGGTACGTACCCCGCACCACGCCGATCCAACAAAAAAAAACTATAAATACGGCCCAATTTCCCGCCCTCTTTTTCCCCATTACTAATTCCAGAACCTACCACCATCGAGACCGTCGAGAACCCCGCCGTTGTCGAAAAGTACAAGTTGGCCGGTGCCGCCTCCAACAAGGCCCTTGCCGCCGTGCGTGCCGCCACCAAGGCCGGCTCCACTCTCTTCGAGTTGTGTGAGTTGGGAGACAAGATCATTTTGGACGAGCTCAAGAAGAACTCCAGTCTGAAGATCGAAAAGGGCATTGCGTTCCCCACATGTGTAAACCCACGTAACATTCCTGCCCACATGTCGCCCACCAGTGCTTCAGACGAGGCCAACTTGACTTTGGCCGAGGGCGACGTCGTAAATGTGATGTTGGGAGCCCAGATCGGTGGCTACCCTGCTGTAGTTGCAGAGACCTTTATTGTAGGCGAGAGCGCTGAGAGCCCCGTGACCGGCGTCAAGGCAGACTTGTTGCATGCCGCCTGGAACGCCAGTGAGGCTGCTATCCGTACCTTGCAGAAGGGCAAGAAGACTAACCATGTGACTGCCATTGTAGACAAGGTGGCCCACGACTTCGGCACCACCGCCGTGCAGCTGATGTTGTCGTGCAACATGGAGAAGAACGTGTTGTATGGCCACAAGGAGATCATCTTGAACCCCACCAAGGACCACAAGTCTCAGACCGCTACCCACAGCTTCTCGGACTACGATGTCTGGGGAATGGACATCTTGATCAGCACCTCGCCAGACGGAAAGGTCAAGGGCTCCAAGTACAGAACCTCCTTGTACAAGTTGACCGGAAACTCGTACTCTTTGAGAATGAAGGCCTCGCAAAACGCCATCGCCGAGTTCAAGAAGAAGGTCACCAGTCCATTCCCAGCCAACGTCAAGATCTTCGAGGACCCAAGAAAGACCCGTGTCGGTCTCATTGAGTGTGCCAACCATCAAATCGTGTTGCCTTACGACATCATGGAGGGCAAGGCCAATGACAACATTGCCCAGTTCTTCACCACGGTTGCCATTACTCCTAATGGTCTTGTCAAGTACACCTCGCCAACTTTCGATGGTTCTTTGTACCAGACCGACAAGAAGGTTCAGGATGAGGAGATTGCCGCTCTCATTGCCACTCCATGGCCTGAGAAGAAGGAGAACAAGAAGAAGAACAAGAAGAAGAAGGCTGCCAAGCCTGCCGAGGCTGCCGAGGCTGCTTCTGCATAAGACTGTTTAGCCAGGTAATTCAATGCATTTGTTGTTTATGTCAATGTAGATGGAACTGTAGAACTGTAGCCAGAAGAGATCAATGGGAACAGCACAACGAAACTCATTCTGTTGAAATTCTTCACGGCTGACCTCAAAAATCCAGTTTATCCACAATAACAACCTTTCTGTTTTGTTCTGGAATGGATATGTCGGGTTTCGAAACCATTTCAACTCACCATAAACCAACCAATCACTTGCATCAAAGCAGCAATTCTTTCTCGAGCATTCAGTCCGAAACATTGAACATACAAATCAAAATTTCTTTTAGCCCAAATAAGATCCAGGCGAGAATCGCGCCTCTACATTCTGTCCAGACCGATTTTCAAAACACATTGAACGCCAAAACCCCGGCCCCAAACTAAACAAACCCCATTGAACGCTACACCATTAAAAACCCCGAACCTTTCTCTATCTTCTGCACCCCTTTCTGCCGAAATCCGGTGTCATTTTTTCGCGCCGGGAAATTTCCAACCCCAAATCTTCACCTACTTCTACTTAAACTTCCAGTCACCACTCTTATCCGCCAACACCGCCTCGCCCCGGCACATTGACGGCTTCACATTGCGCTCATAACCGGTCCAAACATTTGTGCAGCGTCCTCGTTTTCATTCGCTGCGGTTTTCGCTCATTTTGCTTCCATGCTCACTCCGAATCAGATGGATTCCGTTTCCGAGCCCGATACACGGCCGCAGACGCCCGTGAAAGTCGAAACAGACCCCGAGATGCCGGCCGATGAGGGCCCTGTTGTTGTTGTGGCCGAAAAGCCGCCGCCAAAGAAGAGAGGCCCCAAACCAGGCCCTAGGAATAAGAACAGAGTTACTCAAGAACAGCGCCCCAAATCGCGTCGATTGGCGGGCGACGGCTTGAGCAGTAGTCCCGTAATTCGCGAGCGGTCCGCAAGAATCGCCATGAATACGCAGCCCGTGCCCAAATTGCTGCCTCCTTCACCACTCGTAGACCCCAGTGCTCCAGAGGGATTTGTAGAGCCCGAGCTAGCGCCTCCGCAGCCGGGATACGCAGGATATGCGTTGGAAAGCTTGCCTCCGGTGAAGCAGAAACGGCAGGTGCGCAAGGGGAAGGCGGCCGGCTTGCGTCTGTCGCCAGAAGTAGACCCAGAAACACTACAAGAACGAGAGGTGGCCTACCGCGACAACTTGCGGACAACCGAGCTGGATCGACTCACAGGTGTGTCGGAAATACGCGCGGACCTCCCGGCCCCGCTGAAACTCGCTGCAATGAGAAAGCGCGCTCTCGCCTCTAGCCCTGGCGGTGGTTCCGCCAACGACCGCGAAACGCATGTCATTTCGCTCCCGTCAACTCCTCGCCAGGGTGGCAGACTTCTGGAAACGACGCCCTCTGGCCGGCCCACCAAGAAATTGAAGATCATATCGCCCAAGAGACCTCCGCTGCTTCTCGTCGCTCCCTCCGCTTCGCCGACCAGCGACTCAGAGAGTCCGAACAACAACGATGACTACTGTTCTACTTGTGGAGGTACCGGTATCTTTATTTGCTGTGACTCTTGTCCGCGCTCTTTTCATTTACTCTGTTGCTCGCCGCCACTATTGGAAGTTCCCGAAGAGGACGACTGGAATTGTCAGGAATGTAGAGCCTCACGTGGAATCGATCCTAAACCTTCATGGAATCTGATTGGAGTCTTCGGTTTACTTTTGAACGATTTGCATGGCTCTAACCCTGTCGAATTCTGCTTGCCTAAAAGCCTTCGAGAATCCACCTTTGTGAATGTGTATCTGGGCGACGATACCCAATACATGGATTCGCTGTTGAAAGAGGAATCGCCTGTTCGAGGCAGCACAAGGGTTAATGGTGGAGGCAGCACTGGCAGTGGCAATGGCGGTCAGATTGTCGGCTTCAACCGAAACGAGGATCTTGATATCGAATCGCTTTATGACAAAAAGGGTGTCCCATTTTTATGTCACAAGTGCGGCCTTTCTGGACTCCAGAGACGCACGCTTATATTCTGCGACTACTGTCCTCTTGTGTGGCATCTCGACTGTCTCCCCACGCCAATGTGTGTTCCAAAGACGCTCGGACTCAAATGGAGATGTCCCAATCACGTTGAATCGTTGCTCCCCTCTTATTGGCTGGAGCGCAGAAGTTTCAAGGACTCTGTTGTTGTGGACTCAGGTGTGCAAAGCAATTTTATGCGCTACTTGCTGGCAAGCAATTTCCTCATCAAGTTCAGTGACCAGCCCTACGTCAATGATCATTACGCGCCACTGCTTTCGGAGTATCTTGGCTTCCAAAGAGACGATTTCATTTGCAACGGAAGCAATTATGTCGAAAAATGGAGAGAGGCATATAAGAACAACTCTGGGTCAACCGCTGCAATCAACAATAGCAACGTGAATGGTAGCGGTAGTGGCAGTGGGGCCTCTGGAGGAAACGCTTCCGACCAAGCAGAAAAAGATCCTAATTTCAAGCGTCCTCCATTCCTACAGTCATACGGAATCGATGAAGGGGTTGTGGCCAAAGGGTCACAGAATCTTTCGCGTGTTTTACTTGTCACTAATGGAGATGATCCCAAACTGAAGCCGTTCGTTTACCGAGTACCCGAACAACAGATTGTGTTGGATTTCATGAAGAAAAGCAAAACTACGAGGAAAGATATTCTTGATCAGCTAGAGACATATGAGCACAAGGCTCAAGAAGAGACTGAACAGGATTCTGCTGTCGTTGACACCCTTCTTAGCCTCAAGTCTCTGCGGGTGAAGTTGGAAGAGACCGAGAAGAACGTCGATGAACAACCGCGCGAAGACTCAAACAAAGAGCCAGAGGCTGCGTTAGAGAATGAATTGAAGGATGGGCTGAGCATAGATACTCAGGAGCGTGAGCAGGCAGGGGACACCGCTGAAGCAGCGATGGTGAAGAAGCTCATGAGCACATTAGGGAAGGAGAAACTTTTGCATCTTATATCTTCCTTCTAGGAACATAGACAATACTGAACTCAAAACAATGAAAAATAGAATTAGGCGGATGCGAACTACCGATATCCACTACACATACCCATCTACCATAGGCTGACTACATATAACCATGTATCGTACGCTAACTACACCATATCAAGCCCGGTCCTTCGACTTGTTTTTCCTCAATTCATCAGCTATTACTATTTACAATTACAAAGCCTCGGCCTCAGCCTCAGCCACTGGTTTCTGGTGCTCATATCTATACAAGGTAGGAATGTCCTTCTCCGCCACCAGCTTGGCATTCATCATCTCCACCACCTCGCGCAAAATGCTCTCGTTGTCCTTATTGGTGCAGTCGACCTTTTGCATCTTTCCGTTTTCCTGGTGTAGTCTGACTTCAAGTGGAATCTTGTCAAAGTCCTCTCTCTTGGTGGGTCTGACACGGGTGACCACGAAATCAACGTCGTCGTTGTGGAACTTCAAGGTGGGCAAGTTGAGTTTCCAGAACTTCTTCAAACCGGCGCCGTGGGCGAGAATGTTCTTGCTGTAGATGACCACCTCCAACTTCTTGAGCTCGGGGCCGAATTTGAACGCGGTTTCGGGCGTGCCCGCGATGATGTTGAGTCGCGTGATCTGTCTGAGGAGTTTATTGTGGCGGGGCAACGCCTGGGCGAGGTCTTTGATCATATTTAGGGAGAAGTAGTTGGTGGTAGAAGAAGTGGTACTGCAGAAAGGACGAATTTTTCACTGATAGCTTGAGATGTGGGGCAGAAGGAGCGAGGCGAGAAGTTTTGAGATTTTTGGCTTTGGGGGATATGAGATTTGGTTGAGGTTTTCTGTTCTGCTTTTTTTTTTTCTAATTTCTGCGGCTTGTGGACGTAGGAGATCAAGTCTAGCTGAAAGTGGTGTAAGACGTTGTATAGACCTTGGGAGGGTGGAAATAATTTTCGTGAATTAGCTCAGTGTTTTTAAACTTTTATTTTTTGACGATTTTTGCTTTGTTGGATGAACATGTCTGTGATTATGTGGCCTTCCTTGGTACAATTGATTGGCTACAATGCATAGGATCGCCAAAGGTATTGATTGAGGATAGCAAAAGATACGATTGAAGAGGCAAAGTTGTCATTGGAGAGTGGTTGCCGAATGAAGCACAACTGGGGGACAACTGGTCAGGACGTATCACTCAGCAAGAGCAGAGACCACCAGGGACTGTTCGTTACAGCCAAGTGATTATCACTAATCATGACTGTTACTTGTCATGATGATACCACCCTCCTTATTCACTGAGGTAGAACAACTCTCACATTAATTAGACTCTTCCAACTTGGGTTTGTCCTCACAATTTGGACATGTGAGACACAATACATATTATATCTTTAGCACCCACAGCGATGAAAAATACTTAATAAGGCGCGGACAAGATCTATTCATCTGACTCCCTTTCGAAAGAGCCCTCTATTTGTCTTTTTCTTGCCCCTCTTCCACACAATCAACGCCATTCTTTACCAATGCACAACCACCAAACTACACCCGCAACCTTCGTCTGAGCTCATATGCAACGAACCAACTGCAATACGTCAACATTGTTAGTATCGTAGCAGCTCAAAAAACCCACCTCCCATCTCTTTTCCCTAGGTTTCAGCTGGCTGCAAATTGGACCATCTCCAATGCACAATGGCTAAAGCCGGGTAAATCCCGGAACAGCGTCCATCGCTTCAGCCCACCCAAAACCTCAACGATCCCCTCGCTCTGTCTCTCCAACCGCCTCGCTTGCAAAACAGCCCAACTCGCCCCTTTCCACGCCCCGTCATGTTTTTCCAACGGTTTGTTTCAGTTCATCGCCTCCTGCAGAATGAACGCAGCACCTGCAGATCAGCGCCTGCTCAATTAATTGGGGCATGTATGCAGTGCCCACACTTTTGATAGTTCAACGGTCTCTGATTGGAGCAGCAGGAATGGGTCAACTGAAAGGGCCAAACCCACAGCATGACCAAAACCATCACCTCCACATCCTTCATTGCAACAACCAATGAAAAAAGTTGAGGCACACCTAAAAGAACCATACGTTAATGGGGTAGCGTCCTGCAGACAGCAAGGCAACTTGGATGGGATTTTGAGTACGGCTTCTATGCAGAGTCACGTGACCCACCCGCACCTAATTAATTCTTGGTCCACGAGTATAGTCATTTCTCTCTTCAACAACACCACTTTTATTCAGAGTAGTTCTCCAAATTAAGTCGTTAGGAGTCTGGGATTTTCAACCTTCCCTCTGAAAGCGCTACCACACCTGCAGACACGTGCCTCCAATCCTGCAGAGTACGCTTTTTCCCGTCCCCCTATATTGCGGCCTTCAACTCCGAACCTGGCTGAAAAGTGGACCTTTTGGTGGAGAATCCGGGCTTTTTTTTGTGCGGAAGTGATTCTGGGTTCCAGGGCTCGTAATCCGTGTTTATTGGGAAAAAAAATATCCGAAATTGGTCCCGTATTGCCGCAGTCATTCGGAGAGAGGCAGATCTCCACGTTTTGGTATAATATCTTGCGTTTTCTGCAAACAAGAATAATTTGGCGAAAACCATTACTTTCTCTTTGAGCTGAAAGAAAAATTGCATTTTCCGGTCTTTTTCTGGTCCTTTTTCCGTGCGTTTCTCTCTTGTTCTTCTATAGGTAGTGCTGTATTACTAAACGCTCCCTAGCAGCCAATTCTCCCTGACCTGGCTCGATTCATCAACAAAACCGTTTGTTTTGTCCTCCTTGTGCTTTTCACGTCCGCAAAACTCGTTGGAATCGCTCCATTAGAACCCCCCTCCATCGATGGCTCGCTAACTCATGTCTCAAATGACCTTGCTCGTGTCTCCGTCGTCGCAAAAACCGTCGCCGGAACAGCCGGTCAAGTTGCGGGTATCGCCCCTGCTCTCGAACCGCCTGCCTCGCTCCCCTGGCGACTGTTCTCGCCAGGCATGGTGTACCCCTCGTAACTCGGCTCTAGAAGCCCCAGCCGCTAAAAGAGTAGACCCGTTTCTCGCAAAGTACTTGAAGGAGCCACACACAAACATGCATGAGCTATACTTCCGTCTGTTGCAGAAACAATCCCATATTAAAAGCTTCGATTACTATAAGCAGTACCTCAAACTAACCACTGGAAATGCATCTCCTGCCATTGGCAAGACCCAGAGTCGCAGTCGGGCAGAATCTCCACTTAGAAATAAGATCCTGCTGCGGACTGACGATGCTGATGAACTTCTTGATCAAAATATGGAGGATTCAGGCTCATCCGCTGACCTCAAAGCTACAGTCACTGAAGAACCAACAGCCGCCAGCCGGCGCCGGCCACGTTCCGTCACTAAGCTGCCTGTTCCAGGCGTCAAGAAAATTCATCCACAGGTGGAGCTGCAGATTCTTTCGCGTGAGTTCAGCGAGTGTCCTACACCTGTACTCATCAAACTAATAGCGCGGATGCTTCAGTCGCTCATCAACCTCAACGATCGAAATGTTCCGGCCTCAATTTCAAACCCCATGTCTGAGAACTCCGGTGACCTGTCGCCAGAACGAAAGAATAAGCTTCTTACGAGATATCACCTGCGCACGCCTCCAGCCATATCCATCGAAACTTACATCTCGCGGTTGGTGAAATTCAACAACTTTACACAGGCAAATCTTCTCTCGACCATCTATTATATCGATCTCTTGTCGCATAACTTCCAGCCCTACTTCACTCTCAATTCGTGGACTGTGCATCGGTTCTTGTTAGTGGCAACTATGCTTGCACAGAAAGCACTCGAGGATTTCTTCTACACAAATGATCATTACGCAAAGGTGGGTGGTGTGGCTTTGACTGAGCTCAACTGCTTGGAGCTAGACTTCCTCAACCGTGTTGACTGGAAAGTCGTTCCTGCTAAGCAAATTCTGAACAACCGCTCCTCAATCAAGCACTCCAAAGAGGTCCTAGATATGTACTACTGGCAGTTAGTTTCCTTGATGGGCAAGAATGTGACTGAACAAAACAACATTGTCTACGCTTTTGCCGATCCACAAAATACTGCCAGTAGCCGGCTCTGATACAGGAGATGCTAAATGACAGCGAGCAAGTCGTAATTAATTATTTGGGTATTGGTTGAAATCACACGGGGAAGCTATTTTGGTGCTTCAGTAATATTTGCATCCCACGGAAGGGAGGGTTTTTATTTCTATTAATCAAGGCATTCTTGCCGGTAGTCTAGTTTGAAGGTTTTGCCTGCTTAATTCGTTAAATTCAATATATTGGGACTAATGTTTTGTAGTAAGTTCAACGTTGGTGTTTTGAAATAAGGGCAAGAAAACAATATTTTCCTACAATCTCTTCTTAAAGATATGTATAAACAGTATGGTAAATAAAATATATATAAAAGCAGGCATGAGAATCAGAAATCATAATAGGGACATGACTTTCTACACACTCATCCATTTCACTCTCAAGGTTTCTTGTAGGCTCAGGGCTTGATCAATTCGAAGGAACAGCACAAACTACGGTCAACACTCATAACGGCACCATAGTTGTTAAATTCACCACAATAGTTGGGAGCCAGGAACACAGTCACAAGCTTCCGCTTGTTGAAAAACTGATATCCATCTTCCACGACCATATGACCTCTAACAATCAAGTCCATGTTGAACTTCTCCAAAAAATAGTCAACGTGCTTCTTGCCAAAACAGTAAGAAACACCACGGTCGTTCTTCGGCCATACGTGCGGCGAAAAGACTCGCACCGATGGATCAGGGTCTGACCACAACAAGTCCGCAAGCAATCCCTTGTCTGGAATATCAGTAGGGCGCTGGATCTGTTGGATTTGTTTCAAACTGGTAAGCTCGGGAGACAATCCGCCGTGGATACAAAAGATCTTGTCATTGATTGTCGCAGCAATTGGTAAGGTGTTGAAGACATCAATGAAGTTTTTCCACATACGGTGGCTGCCAGTAATGGCAGGTAAACGACGCTTGCACTCATCGTAGAAGCCGTAAATCTTGGTGATATTGGCAGACTCATGATTACCTCTGAGCATGAAAAAATTCTCAGGGTATTTGATCTTGTAGCACAACAACAATAAGATAGACTCCAAGGACTTGTAGCCACGGTCCACATAATCACCCAAAAAGAGGTAATTCGTTTGTGGTGGGTATCCGCAAGAGTTAAAAATACGAATCAAGTCGTGGTATTGGCCATGAATGTCACCCACAATCTTTACAGGAGGGGCCAACTGAAGGAGAGTCGGTTGTTCCATGAAAATTGCGCGGGCACGGGCCAAAATAGACTTGATTTCCTGCGGAGTGAGTGGCAACTTATCCTTGGACTTGCGATCCTTCTTTTTTCCAGAAATTCCGGACTTGCCGGCTTTGACCAAGCGCGAAATCACACCGTCGATATCAAAGTCCAATTTGACAGCAGGAACAGGAGGAGAGGTTGACAAGGGCGAAGACGAGGCAGACGAGGATTTTCCGGCAGGAATGGTGGATTTACGGACAGACTCACGCACAGTATCACGGACCGATTTGCGAACGGCCAGTTTTGGTTGTGCCAAGGAAGTAGCAGCAGTGGAAGCAGACGAAGTGGACGAAGTAGACGAACGAGTTTTTACAAGCAAAGGCTCCGGGGTCAGTTCGGAAACAACTTCTACGATGGGATCTAAGCTGGACTCAGAAGCACTAGCACCTACGACGTTCACAGAAGCCTTCAGAAGTGCCGTAGGCAGATTGGAGAACGAGTACATGGACAGAACCAGGCTTTCATCCTTGTCACACAGGGTGAACACAGGAGACACCAGGAGATTGTCGCTTCGTTGAGAGTCCAAAGACAGAGCCAGTTTCCACAGCGACAGTACTGCCAAGCAAGAGGTAGACGATGGACCAGAAACAGACGCAGAGCGGTCGGTGACCACCAACCGCGCCATAGCCGTATCGATCTCCAACGTGTAATCGGTAGACAGACGGTTGGCAGCTGTGTTCTTTGGTTGATGGGGGGCCGGGATCGACACCGGGTTCGAAGAGGCCAGAACTACAGAGGCCAGAACCACAGACGCCGAGGACGAAGCCAAAGCAGACGTCGACGACAGCAACATCGCTATAGACGCATCATTGACGTTTGGAGACAAACTCTGTTCCTCGCTTGATTGGTGAAGTGGAGGGGGTTGCAGAAAAGCAGAGGGGCTACCGTTTCCGGTAGGCCGAGATAGCGCCGATAGATTCGGCTCGTCAGCCTCGACGTCGCCGGCTGCCAGCGCCAGCGCACCAGTCAGTGTTGCGTTGGAGGTATTCGGTAGAGGATCATTCTTGGAGGGGCTGTTTCCCATGCTCGACGGCTAAGTGCAGGGAGCGGATTCTAGAAGAAAAGGACGAGAAAAGAAGAAGGAAGCGGTCACCTCTGGACGGTTCAGGGAGCGGTGAGTAGCTTGAGGGAGAAGAAGAAGAAAGGTTGTTGGTGGGTGATGGAGGCGTGTTATAGGAAGGACTTTTTTTTTTGAGAGTGTGGTCCAGTGCGTGGTCGTGTGCAGCACGCAGAAGATAAGAGGGAAGTTTGTGAGGAATTATTGCGAGGAAAGGGCTTTTTTTTTCTTGTTTTTCGTATGTGAAGATTGGCAAGAAGAAGTTTGTTCAATTTTTTTGGGTGGTTGTGGGCCGTTGTTCGGCGATAGCATTGGCCTGTGAAGATCTAGAAGGATCGTATAGATCTCAGGGGAACATAGCCACAATTCCCGATTCGGAAGTCCCGTCGATTGGCTGGGTATGTGGAGTGTGGTTAGTAGAAAATGTGTTTGTGATAGCAGCATACGGATATTATTTTTCTTGGTTTTTTAGCCGCATTTGTTGGTGGCTTCTTATGTATTGAGATGTTGGGAATGAAGCACTGGAAGATTCATGGGAAGGCTATGGGGCACAGAGTGAATAGTGGTAAACGGTAATGAGAAGAAACATCAAGTGATTTCCGTTCCGGGATCCAACATGGGTTCAGCATGGCGAGGACTTGCTTGTCTGCTTCTGTAGAACGAGTTGGTAGTTGGCATCTATACCATGTGATGATTAAAGTAAAATAATGGTCTTGTTTCGTATATTAGCGGTATTTCGTTTGTGAGCATGGCTCCATTAGGTCGCTGAATTGTATCTTTGTAGCTGTCACTGATCTCTGCCGTGAACAGGGTCTTTCTACATCAAGCTTCAAGTGCATTGGCAATTTCATAATAAATTGGGATATTTTAAAGTGATTTCATTTCAAACTACTCAAATTCAATCTTCCCGATCGTCAGAGGTCGCCAACTGCCAGCTATCATAACACAACCTCTCTTTACTGTAACACCATCATCAAACGACTACTTGCACTCATGAAGACTTTAGGTACACGGAATCATTGGTCCTTGCGATACAGGCACCGTGTCCTTCTTCACATTTCATACACCTCCCCTAGCATCCGCTTTCGTCTGACGACTCTCAACTATATACTTTTCGCTACTCTCTCCACGTATCACTATCTACCACCGGATCCGTAGTCTACATTGTATCATCTACTCTCAGCATGTTTTTCGAATATCTCATTTTGTGTATCTATTTATCCTATCTCCCCTACTTTCTCAACTGAGGCTCTCCGAACTTCAACTCCTTGATAGGAGACTTCTCGGCATCAGCAAACTCCAACAAAGTGTCATGAACGGTGAAAGTGTCACCAATAGCCTTGCCCATGTATGCTACACCAGCAAAGAGTGGCACGAACACGAGGTAGATGGAAGAGTTACGGATGTTCCAGTACTCGTGCACAGGAGGAGGCAGCAAGTTGAAGTTGTACTTGTTGGAGAAACCGGCCTGGGTGGACTGGAATCTGGCGCGGGGAACGCGAGCAAGTCTGGCCAACATGGGTGGTATGTGTTTTAGGTTGGGTGGATAAGTGGTAAATCGGTAGCTGTAATTGGTGGAGTGCAGGAGCAGAGCCTGGGGGAGCATCTACAGACATTTGGGGATGTGCATGGGTGAGAAATTGATAAAGAACTTATTTTACTGATATGTGATTTGTTCCGCTTTTTTGTGTTTATTATTTTCTGATCCTAGTCCATTATTCGGTTTTCGAATGGCACGAAGCGAACTATCTCTATCCATGAAACCGAAACGTTCAGAAATGTCTCATGCCTGCGAGTATTGAAATTGCTTCTCACTCACTGCTTCTTGATTTTTGACTTTTGCATTTTGCTTTATGCTCCTGAGATGATTTATCCCCATGGTTTTCCGGAAGGTCATCTTGACATTCTGCTCGCATTGGCTCCATTTGCATCCACAGACACTGAACTTCAACAAAAAAATATGGTAAATTTTATGTGTAAATCGGTCCCGCTTATTTCAAGAGATGTCAATCCTCTCAGTAAAGCGCCCTTACGTCGCTGGATGTAATGTATTATATGGGCGACATCGTATCCGAGAACATTCTATCAGAATCATTTTGTTCTTTCCAATAGTTCCTGGGATCCTCCATTTCCTATTTAGGAGGTCTCGGTTCAGCAAATCTCCGAAAGTTGTACACTTCCATAATCCCCTATTCCCTTTAACTCACTCATCTTTCTCGAAAGAAAAAATCCCTATGAATGGCTCAATATTATCGGGACGACCCTCAGGACATTTGCCCATGAAAACTACGGACGGCAGATCACTATCTGCCACAGCTTTCTTCAGATCAGTTTCTGCCACATCTTTCTTCTGAGAGTGTATTTTCGTGAAGTCTATCCTTAGATTTCCATCCTCTGTCACAACAACAAACAATTTATATTTCTGATTTGCCAAATCGAGCTTGTCGTTATAGTAAATATGGCCCTCTGTTGTTCCGGTGATAAGACCCATCGTGGACCCAATCCCGATAAGATTTGTTCCTCTCAATTTGAGAAAGATTCCGCTCAATCCGAATGGCGAGCAGTGAGTTTCAAAGTCGCATTCGCTCGCATATTGGAACTCCAATTCATCCAGCATTTTTGGATTTGTCTCGACAAGTTTCACTTGGAATTTATGGCTATTTTTGTATTGGGGTGATGATGCCGTATACACTGTCGTATCCAGGTTTGGATTCTCCTTAAGTTTCAATTCAATCTCCCGCGGTCCTGGGATAACTCTTAAAGGCGCAAGATAGAGTAAATAAGTCAATAATTTAGGATGTTTTGCTCTCTATATGAGGTCGATAAGAGGTGCTCCTGCATAGACCGTGTATACTGAAAGGAGACCAAACTAAAGCTGTAATTGTAGTTTGTCGATGAGATGATACTTCTGTTGAGATTTTGAATTAAAATCATTTTTATGCATTCTAGGGCTCCATGATCTGGAGTCGATTTGAGACTGTTCAAACGGAATCAGTGACACTAAATGTGCATACTCTATGTCCCGGATTCTACAATCTGGGTCACAAACACACAACCATGTACCAAAAATTTAAAAAAAGATTGCAGCACCACAATTTCACACATGGTCTCCCACTGCATTACTCAGTGTGGCTCTAAGTGGCTTGACTAACGTTGATCGGACGGGAAACAGTATTTTCCACTTGATATGGCCGCAACCGAAAAAGAAAGTTTTATGTTATTCGAGACTTAAATTTACAAAGTTAATTCCGTAGAGTTTTTCCCTTTCGTTGCTTTACAACATATTTGGACTCATCAAAAAACCGACACGAAATCAGTCGTGTGGGGCTGGAATTATGAAGACTATTTTAGGTACTTCGAGAAGGCACATACTCCCTATCTCTTTGCTGCTGTAATATTCATTGTCTAAGTAACAGATTGTCCTAGCAAAAACTGTAGTTGATCTAACATTGTTGGTGGCTCGGCAATAGTGAGTCTGTTAACTCTAGACAGATAAGTGAAAAGAGATTGAGAGCTAAGAATGTTCTTATGATCCGAGCGAGCCTGATTTTTTAGAGAGCACTAATAGGCCAAGTGATTATGACTTTCATGAAATGAATATGTATCGTAGGCAATCCCAACAAATGTATGGAGCTTCTAAGAAAATGAGACTCTTACCAATTGGAAAAAAGATAAATTCGTTTTTTATATATTTGTTTGTCCCATTGTACCTATTTATTTTTGCGATATCGATGACATGTCGGCAATACCAAGCAACACCTTTGTTTGCTCAGTGGCCCTTACTTCACATTAATTGAGAAAATGCTATATGAATTTACGCTTCCTTAGGCCCCATCAGATCTCAAGCTTCAATTTTTTTTCTCATTTAACTTTGGGTACACCACCTAGAAATTGGACTTGACGTAGGCAACAACGAACGCAGAGCTTACGGGATAGACCAGAAGGTAATTGTGTAAAGGAGAATGATTCATGCAACAATTTGTGCTAAAAGGATGTTTCCATTTTCACCTTTAATGGTTTTTTCTATTTTTTATGGTCATTTGCAATTCGTTCGTGTATGACAAAGTACCCACGTTTTATGAACACAGAGCTACACAAGTGATAACTGGTGAAACTCTATAAAGAACATATACTATATTTATCAAAATTTATTGACAAAGCGACTCATTTCTTTTTGGGATGCTGGCTGCTTGTTTTTCAACTTCGTTGATTCGTGTTCCATACTCGAATACCACAAGTCTAAATGACCACTCTTACCTGATTAAGATTGAATTATCACTAAATTCTCAAGATTGTGAGCCTGAAAATAGAGAAAAGCCGTTTCGATCCGCCAAAAACCTGTATTTAACCTTGAAATATAAGATCTCCGACGGAAGAACCAGATCTCAGTGAGCTGGGGCCCAGCAAATTTGAAGAGTTTGGAGAGGTTTCTAGAAGTCGATTATATTAAGAGTTTCTCCCATTTATTCATACTTGCGACACTACACACATTGAACATAAATTCACTGGGTGTCAATTCCTTAAACGAAAGAAAATCATATTAGAAAGCCGCAAAAGCATGATTGAGATCAAAGCTCAAAGTTATCGAATTTTTGAATGCTTCTAAGTTGAAAGTAAATGACCGACCTGTGCGCCCAAAAGAGCCCTCACAAAAAAAAACGAAGAAGATGACCCTTCAACGCGAATCTTATATAGCGTGTCTGGACTTTCCAGATGCGCATGCCATATATGAATTTATATCTACTATTTACCTCTCAATTGAACCGCGTATCATATCTCTGCGCCCAAAAAGGCCGATGTGACCCTGTGACCTCCTCGACGACCAAACGGCTCTTTTGGGCACAGCCCTTTCAAATATCAATATTTTATTGATTATCAGCTAAAATATAATAGAATTCGACCTGGAGTTACCTAAGAGTATGTTCATGAACCCTCTCACCCAACAAAATTGGCGCACAATTGTCCTCAACGTTTTATCCAGCATCAATGAAGAATCAAAAACTCTTTCGATTCGAGGCTTCAAAAGGCGATTCCGGCACCAATAGAACATTTTTCTCAATTTAATTCAATTGCGACAAAGTTTGCTCCTTTATCGCCCGAATCCCGGTCTACACAACAAAAAAGGCCGATTCGGTCCTTAAATGTCCTGTGTATAGTAACACGAACGTTGTCAATGAAGAGTCAATTGAGAGCATAGCCAAAAGTAATTTAATTCTAGCCAGAGAATTGCAGTGAATTGATATCCATGAGATAGAACAACATCAAGTTGTTAAGCTAGATTTGGGTGGGGCAGGCAGTGGCTGCATCATCCAACAGGAAATTCACTTTGTGGCCGACTCACCGAGGAAGCAAAGTCCAAACGGCACGATAGAGCCGGATGTGCAAGAGACCGGAGTTTCAAATTGATTTTTGTTTGATTTGTTCTCATGTATTCCAATCTGAAGCTTGTGCGCCCTAAAAGGCCGCTCCACAACTAAGCACAAAACAGAAGATTCATTCATCAAAATCTGGAGGCGCCTTAGGGCGCACGAATTTGGCGCAACTTTGAAGAATAATTTGGTACCAAATTACCTCCAGTATAGTCTCCGAGCGTACATGTGCACCCAAAAAGGCCGCTGCGACCCTGTGACCTCCTCGACGACCAAACGGCTCTTTTGGGCACAGCCCTTTCACCTATCAATATTTTATTGATTATCAGCTAAAATATAATAGAATTTGACCCGGAGTTTTTAAAATTTACAATCACGCACCCCCTTCTCTTAAAAAATTGGCGCGTAATTGTCCCTATGGCTTCTTAGAGCTCAAATCAAGACTCAAAATTTCTTTCGTTTCGAAGTTTTGAGCCGCGCCTCAAAGACTATCACGAGAATCAAATTGATTTTATTATTTTGTGATGTTTTTCGATCCATAAGCGTCCGAATGGCAGCCTCCAGAACCGAAAAGGCCGTTTGGATACTGAAAAGTCCTGTGTATAAGAATGGGAACTTGTTACAGGAGGAATCGATTAATATCATCACCAATAGAAAATTAGTCGAACTTAAAAAATGGTAGTGAATTCATAACCATGTGATAGAGAGAGAACACGATCCTTATATTGATTCAGATGTAGCAGGCAGTAGTTGCATCATCCAACAGGACATTTACACCATGGCCGGGACAACAAAAAGGGTATCTCCCAAAGGCACGATAAATCTGGAGGCATAAAAGAGTAGAGTCCCCAACCTATGAGGGAGCTAGGTTTTTACATAGAGTGATATCTGAAGCTTGTGCGCCCGAAAAGGCCGCTCTGCAACAAAGCACAAAACAGAAGATTCATTCATCGAGATCTGGAGGCGCCTTAGCGCGCACGAAACTTGCGCCACTTTGAAGATTTGGTTGGTACCAAAATGCCTCCAATAAAGTCTCTGAGCGTACATGTGCGCCCAAAAAGGCCGCCGCGACCCTCCGATCCACCTCCAGTACCCAACGGCTCTTTTGGGCGCAGTAGTCGTCAAGTTGAATTTTGAGCGGCGCCTTGGAGTGAAGAGGTTGGAAATTTAACCAAAGTTTTGAAAAA
Organism: Australozyma saopauloensis; assembly: GCF_035610405.1. Classification (NCBI taxonomy): domain Eukaryota; kingdom Fungi; phylum Ascomycota; class Pichiomycetes; order Serinales; family Metschnikowiaceae; genus Australozyma; species Australozyma saopauloensis. Next base: position 1,470,780 of record NC_086133.1, read on the forward strand.
TTGATTGTGAGCACCCTCCTCACTGCCAAAATTGTTTCGGAAACTACGTTTGAGATGTGCTCAGCTCCAAGTTGCAGTTCATTGAAGACCATCAAACTGAGCGAGAATCGATCTTATTTTAATTCCTTAATATTAGTAAAATTTGAGTACATAAACTGAGCCGATTAGAAGTTTGATTTTCTAAAAAAGTCTTCTATTAAAGACTGGAAGACAAAAAAGGCCGTTTGGAACTCTGATACTCCTGTATATAAGCAATTTGGACTGGCAAGAGGCAAGATAGAAGTGTAGATCACCAAAATTCTTGCGATAATGGAAAAAATAAGTCTAGAATATCCGAAACTATGTTATATTGAGACTCGCTGCTCCTTGGTTGCGATACATATGTGATTTAGTGCTTAATTGGGTCGTAACAGAAATTGGGAAAGAGCCTATAAAGCGAGACAGTATGGAATTTTGAGCATGTGATCGCAGAATTACCGAAACAGAAGATGACTTCATAAGTTATTGGCTTCAAAAACTGAGATAAATGCAAAACTGAATGTCGTGCGCCCTAAAAGGCCGCTGAGAAACAAAACTCAAAGAGTGACCCTCCAAGTATAGAATATTAAAGCGCCCAGGGGCATGTGACACAAGCCTTGTTGACAGTAATGGAATCATATCAAAATATCCCCAATAATCGGCATGCCTGAGCTTGTGCGCCCAAAAAGGCCGATGCGACCCTGCGACGCGCCCCTACAACTCAAGGGCGCTTTTGGGCGTAGCCGATCTATTTTTCAAATTGATGCGGCGCGTTATGGTGGAATACTAGGGCAAACCACGGTATGTTAATTTTGAACCTATCGCGCACCCTAGTGCTTAGGGATCTTCGTTGTTTTTCGGAGCTGATGTGACTTTGACCTGAAGAAGGTAAACAGGGACGTGAGGTGACGACTGCCTTAGCGTCTGAGCTTGGGCGCCTTGAGGCGCAAAATGAGGCCACAGCCCTCCAGAAACATTGAGGATTATAAACTTTAATAAATTTTGCTGACTGCGAGCTTGAATCCAAAAAAGGCCGCTCAAATCCTAGGTGAGTGCCATAGTACTGGTTGAATCTCTCATTTATGCAGTGGAATATGCAACCAACCAACAAGATTTGTTAAATAAAGATTCAATTCATGACACAATAGATTCCAAATATTTCATTCGAACAGTTAGATTGTGGAAATTCCTATTTTTCTGTGAGTACGTATGAGTTTGGGGCTTGCATACCAAAAAAGTGAGAATGATCCTCGAAATTCGTCAGATCCGGCCGAGTGGGGTACAGGCAAGAATGAACTAAAACCGCAAAATATGCGAACACAAGATGACTCGAGAGACAAGAAAAACTCACTTTCTCATAATTTTCTGCTCAATTATTTATTGAAACATGTCTACGCTTTCTTAGAGTTCGAATAGCTCTCATTCTTCGCGGGTTTATCCGTTCTTTTTCTGCCTGTGAAAATCAAGCTTGTCCAATATCGAAGATAATAACTCCCGGACACTTTATTTTCAAAAACCCCAGCATTTTTGTCTACGCACACAAGTCTACAAAGAATTAGAGCTTTATTCGTACGGGAATGTATCTTTTTGTTTACCGGGTCTAAGCAGATGTCGTTACAAGGCTTCAGGTCCCAATGAACTGGCTGAAATCGAGGCTAAACCAATGAAGATTAGATTTGCACTAATGATATACATTTTTGGCAAGGTTTTACGCGCTTGTGGAGATTAGAATGGCCCATTTAGACACAACTCACAAGCCCCTTTAACTCAGAATCAGCCCATATTCTTGACAAGCAAGTATGTTCTGTAGAAACTTACGGGTAAGAGAGCTTTGAGGCACAAAATTTTAAGATCGAATGCCAAAACTGGGCCAGTTTTGTGCGCCAATGATAAGTGATGAAAACCAAGCTCAGCTTTAAGCACCCAAACTTGAATTCAATCATAGGAGAACGATTTTCCCCATTACATTGAGACTTAAAAATTTTTTACAAGACATTTTGATAGCAATCAGGCGCCTACAACATCTTCTAGACCAGAATTTACACCTTCTAGGATCACTTTCTTAGGGGCGACTCAGAGTTTGTTAGTAACTGGGCGAGTAATGCACCCGTGCATCCGGTGACATTCACGATTTTCACATACATTGGTCGATTCCAATGTAAAATATTTTTCAATTTTGGCCATGAAATGTATTCCAAAGACTGAGAAAAATATTCTTTTTACATGAGACTATCTTTGGAATTTTGCTGATTTTTTGCTGAGAGTCTGCATGAGTTCGAATCAATTGTTATTACCCTTGTTGCAAGCTACGAGCCGATACGGCAAGAAAGTATGTTGAGATTGGTAAATGTGAAAACTTCCAAGTTCAGAAAAGTGGTTTGTGTCTGAAAGCATCACATGATATACCTCATCGATGCTCTGCAGTGATTTCTATTTTGACCTAAATCGATGAACTCATCCTGCCGGATGCACAGAAGGTTTACATCTGATTCGAACAGCCAAATCCGTCAAATGCTACTCAAAGTATCCAAGATCGATTCCTTTGTGGATTCAATGCTCTTTCATCGTCATATTTTACGTCACAAAAGAACGCGTATTTTCTGGGAAGAAAATTCGACTCTTAGAGACTAGATGCCGTTTTCAATCACTATCATTATATTTGATAGAAAGCTGATGACTTATTTCGTGTTTTTCTAGTGACGGCAATATATTTGAAGTCCGATTTCGACTCCTGCGCCCTAAAAGGCCCTTTTGACAAAATCCAAAGAAGCTCTATGAGAATTGAGTGTCTCATGGCGCCTTGTGTTCCAAGAGACGGGCATGAATCCAATAACTGAACTACAACAAATGTTTTCTCAGGAATCACAATAAGCAGGCCTTGATTCCAAAAAAGGCCGATGTGACCCTCTGACCTCCTCTGCTACCGAACGGCTCTTTTGGGCGCAGCACTTTCACATATCAATATTTTATTAATGATAAGCTAGGATTTGATAAAACTTAGGACAAGGTTTTCAAAATTTATGGCCGCGCACCCTCTTCCCTCACAAAATTGGCGCGCAATTCTCCTCAACGTTTTATCCAGCATGAATGGAGACTCAAATACTCTTTCGACTCAAAGCTTCGAGCGGCGCCTCAGACATCAATAGTACCCTTTACCCCATTCTATTTCTCTACGGTGGATCTTACTCCTTTATCGCCCGAATTCCGCTCTACACATCAAAAAAGGCCGTTTCGGTCCTGAAATGTCCTGTGTATAATTACCAGAATGTTGTCAATGAAGAGACGATTAACAGCATTGCCGAGAGTAACTTCATTCTAGCCAACGAATTGCAGTGAAATGGCGTTGAAGAGATAGAAGAAAATCAAGTTTCTAGGCTAGATTTGGTTGAGACAGGCAGTGGCTACATCATCCAACAGGACATTCACTTTGCGACCGACAAGTCGAGGAAGCAAATACCAAACAGCACGGTATAAGAGGATGTACAAAAAACCGTATTAAGCAATTGATTTGTCTTTGAGATATTTCCACAAAGTCCAATCTGAAGCTTGTGCGCCCTAAAAGGCCGCTCCTCAACTCAACACAGAACAGAAGATTCAGATATCCATATATTGCGGCGCCTTAGGGCGTGCAAAACGGGCGGTTCTTCAAGGATTAAATTGATACCAGAACCATTCCAATACAACCACTGGGCGCACCTGTGCGCCCAAAAAGGCCGCCGCGACCCTGCGACCCACCCCTAGAACCCAACGGCTCTTTTGGGCGCAGCCGCTGGGATTCTGGAATTGGGAGGGCGTCTTTGAGTAGAAAAAACGGGCACCACCAACTTGTTTTGTTTGATTATATGCGCGCACCCATGTGTGGCGCGCCGTTTCAAGCTATTTGACTAAATCCACCAATGTGCTTGAGATGGTCAACAACAAAAACAGTGCTGGACCTCTCAAACTACGGCTTCCTGCGGCGCCTTAGGGCGCAGGCTGTAGCTCTGCTTTCTGGCCATCGGAAAATATACTTTCCGGCCCCTGCCGCCTGCTCGCTCGCCCACAATTACAAAAAAGCCGTTTCGACCCTTTGAGTGCATTCAATGCACCTCAGATGTGGCTCTGGAGAGCTATACTGCTCGAAAACCGAGCACATCTCCATGGAGATACCAAAAACAAAGGTCGCCTTACGGTGCAATTTGTAGGCACGGACTGGTGAGTAAACCAGACAAAATTATTCTTTGATAAATACTAACGGCGAACTTTGGCGCCCAAAAGAGCCGATGCGACCCTTTTCGCGACCCTGCAAAGGGTGCGACATGGCAGGTGAGTTGAGAGAGGTGCCCTCTCAAACTCAGGTGCGCCGCCCTCTCAATATTTGGATTTGAGAGGCGCGTTTAGGCTCAAATGACGGGCATGCTCGATCGCCAAGGAAATAATTTTGCCGCAACTTAAATAACGAGGGTGTTGCCCAGTACTGTAATTCGGTTGTGTCGCGCCTACGGGCGCGCACCAGAAAAAAGAGCACAACGAAAGCAATAATGACTCAGAGAGAGTGCCGCTAGTTTCAAATTAAATTTTGACTTTTGTTCTCCAAACAAATTCATATTTCATTCTTTCACAATGCAGGGGCGCACCCTTGCGCCCCATACACTGTTTTCGAACACCCCGAACGACGCTATTTCAGGGCCAAAGGTACCCCTAGGGCCATAATTGATGAATTTGGCCCTACGCACGAGTGCTAATCGAATTAAATGCAATTGATTACCGCCAAAATACAGTCCAAATGCTTGATTGCCGCCGAAATACAGTATTCCTGCGAAAATCCAAACGAATACCGTCATTTCGCTAACAAATTTTTACCTGCAGTACCTGTCAAATACGGCATATAAGGAGATATACAGGTCGTGCATGAAGGTTTTTAGCCGCCAAATCGCTCTTCTTTGCAGCGCAAGTTACTGCCAAAAATTCTGGAATTCGAAGTATCTCTGTAGTCAGATAGATGGCCTGAAGTGCGCTCCAAGTCTCATTGCGCGCGCACTGTGTGCGTGTGCCAATTCATAGAGTTAAACGAGAAATCGCGAAATCTGGGGTTTTCGCGCGACCTCAGAAATAAAAACATTAGTGGAGAAATTTCAAAAAAAATGAAAAAGAAGGGAAGTGCTATAAAAGCGTGGTCCCAAATTTTCAAAATTTTATTGTGAGCATCGTGCCACAATCATTTCTCGCGAGTAATCGCGAGAAGTGTGCTTCGGAAAGAATGATAGGAGTTCGACGAACGAAAGTTGTTGGGAAATGATAGCTCCGGGGAGTGCCGCATCAATTTCTGCAAAATTAAGCTAGAGAATTTTATGAATTTTTGCAAGACGCCGCAAAAAGACAAAGGGCGCAAGTCGTGCGCCCTAAAAGGCCGCTCCTCAACTCAACACAGAACAGAAGATTCAGATATCCATATATTGCGGCGCCTTAGGGCGTGCAAAACGGGCGGTTCTTCAAGGATTAAATTGATACCAGAACCATTCCAATACAACCACTGGGCGCACCTGTGCGCCCAAAAAGGCCGCCGCGACCCTGCGACCCACCCCTAGAACCCAACGGCTCTTTTGGGCGCAGCCGCTGGGATTCTGGAATTGGGAGGGCGTCTTTGAGTAGAAAAAACGGGCACCACCAACTTGTTTTGTTTGATTATATGCGCGCACCCATGTGTGGCGCGCCGTTTCAAGCTATTTGACTAAATCCACCAATGTGCTTGAGATGGTCAACAACAAAAACAGTGCTGGACCTCTCAAACTACGGCTTCCTGCGGCGCCTTAGGGCGCAGGCTGTAGCTCTGCTTTCTGGCCATCGGAAAATATACTTTCCGGCCCCTGCCGCCTGCTCGCTCGCCCACAATTACAAAAAAGGCCGTTTCGACCCTTTGAGTGCATTCAATGCACCTCAGATGTGGCTCTGGAGAGCTATACTGCTCGAAAACCGAGCACATCTCCATGGAGATACCAAAAACAAAGGTCGCCTTACGGTGCAATTTGTAGGCACCGGACTGGTGAGTAAACCAGACAAAATTATTCTTTGATAAATACTAACGGCGAACTTTGGCGCCCAAAAGAGCCGATGCGACCCTTTTCGCGACCCTGCAAAGGGTGCGACATGGCAGGTGAGTTGAGAGAGGTGCCCTCTCAAACTCAGGTGCGCCGCCCTCTCAATATTTGGATTTGAGAGGCGCGTTTAGGCTCAAATGACGGGCATGCTCGATCGCCAAGGAAATAATTTTGCCGCAACTTAAATAACGAGGGTGTTGGCCCAGTACTGTAATTCGGTTGTGTCGCGCCTACGGGCGCGCACCAGAAAAAAGAGCACAACGAAAGCAATAATGACTCAGAGAGAGTGCGCTAGTTTCAAATTAAATTTTGACTTTTGTTCTCCAAACAAATTCATATTTCATTCTTTCACAATGCAGGGGCGCACCCTTGCGCCCCATACACTGTTTTCGAACACCCGAACGACGCTATTTCAGGGCCAAAGGTACCCCCTAGGGCCATAATTGATGAATTTGGCCCTACGCACGAGTGCTAATCGAATTAAATGCAATTGATTACCGCCAAAATACAGTCCAAATGCTTGATTGCCGCCGAAATACAGTATTCCTGCGAAAATCCAAACGAATACCGTCATTTCGCTAACAAATTTTTACCTGCAGTACCTGTCAAATACGGCATATAAGGAGATATACAGGTCGTGCATGAAGGTTTTTAGCCGCCAAATCGCTCTTCTTTGCAGCGCAAGTTACTGCCAAAAATTCTGGAATTCGAAGTATCTCTGTAGTCAGATAGATGGCCTGAAGTGCGCTCCAAGTCTCATTGCGCGCGCACTGTGTGCGTGTGCCAATTCATAGAGTTAAACGAGAAATCGCGAAATCTGGGTTTTCGCGCGACCTCAGAAATAAAAACATTAGTGGAGAAATTTCAAAAAAATGAAAAAGAAGGGAAGTGCTATAAAAGCGTGGTCCCAAATTTTCAAAATTTTATTGTGAGCATCGTGCCACAATCATTTCTCGCGAGTAATCGCGAGAAGTGTGCTTCGGAAAGAATGATAGGAGTTCGACGAACGAAAGTTGTTGGGAAATGATAGCTCCGGGAGTGCCGCATCAATTTCTGCAAAATTAAGCTAGAGAATTTTATGAATTTTTGCAAGACGCCGCAAAAAGACAAAGGGCGCAAGTCGTGCGCCCTAAAAGGCCGCTCCTCAACTCAACACAGAACAGAAGATTCAGATATCCATATATTGCGGCGCCTTAGGGCGTGCAAAACGGGCGGTTCTTCAAGGATTAAATTGATACCAGAACCATTCCAATACAACCACTGGGCGCACCTGTGCGCCCAAAAAGGCCGCCGCGACCCTGCGACCCACCCCTAGAACCCAACGGCTCTTTTGGGCGCAGCCGCTGGGATTCTGGAATTGGGAGGGCGTCTTTGAGTAGAAAAAACGGGCACCACCAACTTGTTTTGTTTGATTATATGCGCGCACCCATGTGTGGCGCGCCGTTTCAAGCTATTTGACTAAATCCACCAATGTGCTTGAGATGGTCAACAACAACAAAGCTCATTTCTTTTCCACATCAAGGCCTTGGATGGTCTTTCAGGGCGTACGACATAGCCAGCCTCCTGACGCATTGAAGAGTCTACCACTGGTCTGTCGGTTCTACCATGATTGCTTGTTACACCAGAAACTTCGTTAGTACTGGAGATCTTTCCTTTGTCTGGTTAACGATGTGAGGTATATGCAGTTCTCGTCTGCTTTATTTCCGATTGATGTACTTACATGTTCCTCAATAGACCGCTTTCGAGAATTTTTCTCTGAACTTATTTATCTTGTGGACTATTTATATTGATGTTGAATCTTAAAAAAAGGTATATTAATTTAATGATACTCGTGGATCTCAATGAGATGTAGATCATTCATTGCATGTGTGATGGTGTATATAACTATTTCAATTTGAATCAGATGGCATTTTTAAGCGAAAAGTCGTGCACCGCCTAATTTTATACATATGAGATTTTTTGACCTTTGGAATTCCGTTTTTATTTTTTTGTGGGACAGTGGTGGACTCGAATTGAATCGCCTCCTAATATAGTGCGTAACGTTGATCTGGGCATATGCTAATTTTTAGTAATAGTAGCGAAAGGTTCTCTCTCGGTGGGAATCGTTTTACGTATGTTTTTACTTGAAGGCACCTTGTTGACTCAAAAGTTATTTTCTCTGGAATTAAACTATATTTTCTTCTAGAGAATGGTCCTGGGTATCTAGGTATTACCTCAGGTTGTATGTGGTGTTGTTGTTGACTTTGCTCACGAGGGAAAATGGTTTTTGCAGCCATATGAAAAATTGGTGTAAAATGCCAGTTTTGATTTGACCCTAGAATCTTGAAACATCGTGTTTGAAGTTTCAGTGGACTCTCATAAATAAGATTTACTCGTTCGTTGTAGTTTGGGCTTTTGTTGGTTAAAATCTGATCTCAAATGATGGGGTTATTCGTATCTATGTTTTGCGGGTTTGATCTTGAGGAGAAGAACCCGAAATTTGCGAAAGATCGATTTTATCAATTTCAGTCGTGAATTATTGAAAGCTTCGCCAACGAATCAGAAAAAAATCAAAATGCTCTTAATTGATTACAGTGCTCCGTACAATTAGATCTTGGTACATTTATGAACGGTTGTGTTGTTTTCTTGACTTATAGCAGTGCCTAAGTTCCTCAATAGGACATGTGAGACTACTAAAACTACTTCAATAGAAACTCATGGCGTTAAAAATTGTCTTTAACGAGAAGGCATGTAATTTCTTTGTGTTCAGTTGGTTTAAAGTCATGCAGAGTATCGAATCAAATGTCCTGAAGGGGTTACGGACGGACTTTTTTTTGGCTTCATATACTTTCAATATTCTTGAAATCATGGTTTGAGGTTCTGTCTTTCGCAATTGTTAAAATGTCATTGAACTGCAGTCTAGAGTCTTCAATAAACGAGGCGTATTTGACGTATCAGAAAACGAATAGATCTGAACAGAGTCGAATTTTATATGTCAGGCATCCCTGAGCTTTGCCAAATTTGTGCTTGGAGACTCATGATTTCAGCAATTGATAGTTTCGACAAGCAATTATGGTAATCTTTTGACAGCAATTATCCGTGTGTGCTGGCGTGTTTCATTGTAATCAATTGACGATAGAATCGCCTAGCTGCGTGCTTGACTATTTCTGACAATTTGAAAGGTTGGCTCGGTCCTACCACATATTTCTTGTGTATTGCTCATAAAGCATGCGAGTATATTGGTACTCGAACCGAACGACTTCAACACTCAGACGAACAACAGTTTAATTATTTGACTCAAACAAGATCAGGACTACTTCAAATTTTACAAGCAAATGGGTACTTACTTGCCAGATGAATCAAACTTGATTGTTCTACCAGAAGGCTCTGGTGATGTATAGTAAGCATCTGACTAATAAACACTCCATTTTCATTGGATTATGATTCAAATTAATCTTTCTCTTGCTATCGATTGTCTAAGTCTTGTTATTGAGCTCGATTCAGTCTCTCCTTCTTTAATTCTTTCCCCTTCCACCAACGTTAATCAACTCGACAATACTACATAAACATTAATTTCAAGACCAAGATACTGAAGGAGATTACGTTTCAGCAAGTTTTATATTATCCGCCCTTATTGATTAGGCGAACCTTGGTCACCATTGCTTTGATTCCGAATAATGATTAACGTGCTCAACCCTTTCAATTTAGGTCCATGGTTCAATCAATCATATTTAAAAGTCTTGAAAAAACACGCCAAGATTCTATATGTGTATAATGTCCTTTATTAACATCTATCATTCACAGGTTCGAACTTGTGACACCCAGGTAGGTCGAGGTGCAGGCCACTAGGTTATTTCAGTAGTTGCAGACTGAACTCGCAAATATAGTGATAGCCAAAATTCGTTGGCTACGTAGTTTCGTCTTGTTTAATGAATAAATATGGAACTTAAGAGTTAGTGTTCATTAAATATCGCGTAATATGCCAGAACGGTATCCGGGGAGGCCTCCCGCTCTGTTATATTCCAGTCATTGAGGCTCGAAGGCCCTATTTCAACGTAGGGACACATCTAGCAAATCCTGGAGCATCTGTCGGTTCTGCCCGTCGAGATTGAATATTCGTTCTTTCATCAGAAGATGGACAATTAAACGTAAATTTCAAAAAAACTCTGCGTAGTGCTTCCGAATGCTTCTCTGGAGCGTAGCACTTGTACAAGACTTTCCTTTAAGGAAATCACTAAAAGGTATTCAAAAAGCACAAAGCATCTCAATTCTGCCGGTAGATGAGGGTAAACTATATATTACTTGTCATTCCTGTGCACTCTAGTGCAAGAACAGTCAAGAACCTCGAAGTGGTAGAGTATTCCAACAGAAGAGTAGCAAGTCAAATTCGAGTAAAACCGATTGAAGTTGATATTTTTACTACGGCGACGTTGCGTTTCTTAAAGACTTGAATTTTCAAGTATTTCATAATTGTTAAGCTTTTGCTTTTGTCAACATAATTTGAGACCAAGAATCTAAACTTCCTTGTCGGTATATCGCTTAATCAAATCAATCAAATTTGGTTAAAAGAACTTGTCTTTTACGACAGAGAAATTGATCTCGCTCTCAAGTCCGCGCTCTTCTTCATTGACCGTAGCTTACTTGTCCATTCATCACCAAGCCTCCAAGACAAAATCCTAGGCCACAATCAACACAAGAAACCCAGCAGCTGTCAAAACAAAAACAAAACGTATCAAAAAGTACCAATCATATCTCGGTTGAGATCCTTCCTTGTCCTTGCTCATTCTCACAACCGTCCCCTCTTTTTAGGGAACCCCACCAATAACACGGGATCATTGTTTATTTTCAAGCTGAAAAATTCACGAATATCGTTGAGGAATTTCGTTCATTTTAAAAAACAATCGTACTCATTCTCGGATAAAATCCTCCTGAATTGAAACATTTCTTCCCATTAAAAAAGTCACATGACCAAACCTTTCCCTTTCCCTGCGTAAGAGAGAGTAGTGGACACTCCAGTGGATGTTGCCACGCACGTGACCCGCACGCTCACTACCCGCCCATATCAAATAATCAACATTTTACTTATACCACCCTACACCTCCAATTCTACAGCCGGAACCGCAGCTGTGCTCTTGTTAACCGGATCATTAGATATCACGGTTCCCATACATCATTTGCGTTTTATTCGCCTCTCTGTATCGTCCATATTCATTGATATCTAGCGCACTCTATTCCGAGTCCCCGATTTAGTGTCACAAACGCAGAAACAACCGAAAAAGCACTCAAACAGTTTCTTTTCGTCTTTTGATGACTACAACAGTCCCCTTGATATACTCGTTCCCCGAGTTCGAGGGTGTGGCCGATGCTGTAGCGGACCATGTGATCTCAGCACAGAACCTCACCCTCTACAATACCTTGGATAAGGCCATCGTTCAGAAATTGCGCAATTCTCCACTGAGCACTGTCCTTACCGAGATGGTATCGTCTTCTTCTATTCTGCTTCATAGCAGAAGCAATAGCGCGTCTAGCAAAGCCGATACGTTGAACAATTCCACCTTGGGTGGCCCGGGAACACCCGCCAGTGGCAGAAGAGTGCCTAAGTTGAAGAAAAAGTCTGAAGTTCGGTTTAAGATTGCTCTTAGTGGAGGCTCATTGATCAAGATCTTGCATCAGGGATTGTTGTCCCGAGAATCGGAGATTGATTGGGGAAAGTGGGATATATACTTTGCCGATGAGAGATTGGTTCCCTTTGACAGCCCTGACTCTAACTATGGCTCTGCAAAACGTGAGATCTTTGATCTTATCCAAAGTGAGGTCAAGCCAAGAGTGTACCACATCGATGAACTGTTGATAGACGATCCCCAGGAATGTGCTGATAGCTACGAGAAGATTCTCATTGATAACTTTGCTAAGAAGGACTCCGTCAAATTGCCAATGTTTGACTTGTTGCTTCTTGGCTGTGCTCCTGATGGACATATTGCGCTGTTGTTCCCCAACCATGGCGAGCAATTGCGAGAGAAGTTGGCCTGGTGTATGCCAGTTCTGAAGGCTCCCATGGGGCCTGAAAACAGAATCACATTGTCGATCCCTGTCATCTGCCACGCACACAGAGTCACATTTGTTGTAGAAGGTTTGACAAAAGCACCCATCATGAGAATCATTATGGAGAGACCAGAAAAAGGGTTGCCCAGCTCCATTGTCAATGAGGGTGCAGCAGGTCGTGTGACCTGGTTTGTGGACGATGATGCCTTGAAGGACTGCTATGATAGCACCAAGAAGAAGTACAAGTTTCTCAGCATAGATGAACCAATCATTTAGTTGAGCAAATCTCTGTGGGCTTGCAGGTATCAACGGTGTGATCCAAATCCCCCCGAGAACAATTTCAAATTTAATATCAATGCTAGGTATGATTCTCTCTTGGACTGGCGCCCTCCCCAAATGTTCCCTCAGAGTGCTCTTTCAAGACATTCAATTCCTTTCATTTCTTTACTCTTCTTATTTATTTTCTTTGGCTAGCTACGCAACGTACAGCCATGGGATATAGATGATTTGTTTAGGTCTGCATATCGCATTAATCATCACAGAATAATCAACTTTGTATTTCTTTTCGTAGTCACCTACATCAGTTTACGTCCCGCAAAAAAGCTGTCGGGCGGCTAAATCACATTGTAGTTTGTGCTTTATAATTTTCATAATCAGAAGGCTGCTTGCCAAATACCTAACCTGTCCATAGCCCGGAATACTCTTTAACTGATTTGGTTATAGAGCCATGCACCCCACAATACTATATGTACTGATTTGGCAATGTTTCCTGTGTGTAGCTGTGATAAGGTCCGAGCCATGCATAACGGCCACTAAATGTGCAGGACCCTTATACTCGTTTGAGTATCTTTCCTGCAGACCTTAGTATCCTTATTTGGAGCGATACATCTTTAGAAATGGTTTTAAAGCATACGGCATCTCCTCTTTTATCAACGAGACTTTTTTCCTTAATATTTTGGACTACCTTCGATCCTCATAATTTCAGATTTGTTTCCAGTTCGAAACTAGATCGCGAAGCAATCTGCGAACAATACCAAACTTGCTCCTGGTATTAATTCTCCAGGAATCACGAATTAAATATTTGAAGATCTAAGCATGTCAAACAACGGCTACTATTCAGAGATACAGAACGGGAGGGTAGCTGAACAACAGAACGAAAATCACAGAAACCCATACGCCTCCAGAACGTCAGCGGCACCAGAGTTCATGGCAAGCAGACCCTATCTGGACCTGAACGAGCGCTCATTTAACTACTTGAGACCACTTTCGTCCAATATTTCAGACAACTCTAATACTTACGTGGACAATTTGTCTGAAATACTGTCCACCGCTGGATTCGAGACACTGCCTAGCGGCAAAAAGTCCGGTTGTCAGACGCCGGCAAGAAAAACAATGAGTGAAGATCTAGAGTCACAAAAAGATGGATTGAAGAACGAGAAACGCTGGTTTAGTTTCATGTTCTCCCGCGAGGTGCCTCCGATTCCATCTCCTGAAGAGCGCCAACCATACCCATGGAAGACCTCCAGCCTTTTAAATAGAATGGTTTTCTTCTGGATTTGGCCTATTCTTAAAAAGGGCTATAAGAGAACACTTGTTCCGGATGATCTCTGGTACTTGTCCGATGATCTTAAGGTCGAAACCATGCACAAGAAGTACAGAGACAACCTCCACAAGATCCTACTGAAGCACAGATCGAAACAACTCAGAAAAGAGGCAAAATCGAGCAGCGCTGGAAGCCCAGATAATCATACAGAAGGCTCTTCCGGCTCGGATTGGCCAATGTGGGCTGTTCCTTATGCTCTTTTCCTCACATTTAAAGTTCCATACTCGCTTTCATGTCTCTTCCTTGCATGTTCTTTCGTATGTCAAGCATGCTCTCCGTTGATCACCAAGAAGTTGATCAATTTCGTCGAGTACAGGTACTTTGGCGTAATTGACACCTACAACGAGGGGATTGGCTGGACCTTGGGCGCTGTATTGCTAATCTTCGTCAATGGATTACTCCTCAATCACTTCTTCCACAACGCCATGGTTGTAGGTGCGTCTGTCAAGCTGATATTGACCAAGGATGTCTTGATGAAGAGTTTCCAACTCCTGGCACGTTCGAAGAATAAGTTCACCACTGGTAGAATTACCTCTTTGATGAGCACAGATTTGCTGAGAATCGACTTAGCAATTGGATTTCAGCCACTTGTTCTCTGCTTTCCAATCCCAGTTGTCATTGCTGTTGTCTTACTTTTGCACAACATTGGTGTGACTTCGTTGGTTGGTATTGGCTTATTTCTCTTGTCTTTCATTGTGTGCATTCTTCTTACTTCGAAATTGTTTTTCACAAGAGAGACTGTTGTCAAGTTTACTGATGAGAGAATTAGTTTGATGCGCGAATTGTTATCCAATTTGAAAATCATCAAATTCTACGCTTGGGAGTACGCATACAAGAAAAACATCATCAAAGTAAGGGAAAGAGAGATGAAGCATATGTTCACCATCAAGGTAATCCGTAACTTTATTACTGCTTACGCTGTGACTTTGCCCACTCTCACTTCCATGGTCTCTTTCGTTACAATGTGGGCCACCAATACCTCTCAAAGCGCTGGCCAAGTGATGTCGTCCTTGTCTTTATTTTCTATTTTAGCTCAAGCTATTATGTTGCTTCCAATTGCATTGGCAACTGGTGCAGACGCCACCATTGGATTTAGAAGATGTAAAGACTTCTTGGGTGCCGAAGAATTGGACTCCGGATGGGAGGAGAAGATGCTCGCAGGCGAGAAGAGCGACTTCTATTTGTCTTCCGAAAAGGAAAGACACAATGACACCGAGTCTCAATTTGATTTCTCTGGAAATTACTTTCCATCTGCCTCATCGTCTCTCTTGAGCGAGAAGCATTCCTATGGCTCCACAGCTATTGAGGTTTCACACGCAAATTTCGAATGGGAACAATTCCATGATGCCAACGATCAACTGAACGCTCTTTGGGAGGAACTTGACGAAAATTTTGCCCGGAACAAGAAGATCAACTTGGACTTGGAAAAGTTTCAGAGCGCATCCGTTAATTCCCAAACCAATGAAGACAACTTCAAAAAAGCTTTTGCTGGTCTCAGAGACATCAATTTCACCATTCAAAAGGGAGAATTCGTCGTTATTACTGGTGTGATCGGTTCTGGAAAGTCATCTTTGCTTAATGCTCTTGCAGGATTTATGAAGATGACAAACCCTGAGCAGGGCCGGTTAAGTGTCAACTCGGATATTCTTCTCTGTTCCAATCCATGGATCCAAAATGCCACTGTCCGTCAAAACATTTTGTTCGGCAAGCCAATGGACATTGCCAGATACCAGGCCATCATTAATGCATGCTGCTTAGATGAAGATATGAGACAACTTCCATTTGGTGATCGCACCGAAATCGGAGAAAAAGGAATTACCCTCTCTGGTGGACAAAAGGCACGTATAAGTTTGGCTCGTGCAGTGTACAATGGTGCCAGCATTTTGTTGTTCGACGACATTTTGTCTGCTGTTGATGCTCGTGTTGGTAGACAAATTGTCAGCAATTTGTTTGAGGGCCTTCTTGCTAATAAAACTAGAGTATTGGCTACACATCAGCTCTCCTTAGCCCTGACTGCTAAAAAGATCATCTTTTTAAACGGAGATGGAACAATCGATGTTGGAAGCACTGCCGAGCTTAGTGCCCGCAATTCTGCTTTCAGAGATTTGTTTGAGTACAGCAGTGAGCATATTAAAGTATCTGACGAGAACGAGCCTCAGGAGGGAGATGTCAACTACTCGAACGAAGACATTTCGCCCAACAGCTTGTGTCTTCTTTCAAATGCTGGTGGCAGCCCTTCAGGTTACGCAAGAGAATTTGGCGATAATGATGGCGCCTCGCACGTTTTGTCTCACGGAGCTCAGGATTTGACTGGGTCAGAACGTTTTGGAAAGACCATTGAGGATGAGGATGTCGCAGTCAATGCTGTGTCATGGAGTGTTTACAAGAATTTCATCAACTTGGGTTCTGGTATCTTTGGTTACTCCTCCGTGCCTATCTTCCTTCTTCTCGTGGCATTGTCAACTTTCTGCCAATTGTTCACCAACACCTGGCTTTCTTTCTGGATCGAGAAGAAGTTTAGTGGAATGCTGGATACCTTCTATGTCACCATCTACATTATTCTTGCTATCATGACCTTAGTGTTCACCGGTATCCAATTCACTATGTTGGCATATATGAACAATCGTTCTGCCAAACAGCTCAATGTTAAAGCCGTTGAGAAGGTTTTGCACACACCAATGAGCTTCATGGACACCAATCCTTTGGGCCGTGTTCTCAATCGTTTTACAAAGGACACCGACTCTTTAGATAACGAGCTCGGAGAACAGTTGCGCTTGTTCATATTCCCACTTGCCACAATCATTGGAATCATTATCTTGTGTATCTGCTATTTGCCCTGGTTTGCTATTGCCGTTCCTTTCTTGGTGCTTGTATTCTTGTTTTTCACAGACTTGTACTCTGGCTCCTCAAGAGAGGTGAAACGTCTCGAGGCTGTTCAGAGATCTGTTGTTTACAACAATTTCAACGAAACTTTGACTGGAATGGACACAATCAAGGCATATCTGTCTGAGAGTTTGTTTATCGAGAAGAATGACTACTTGCTTAACCGCATGAATGAAGCCTACTTCCTTTCGATCGCAACACAGCGCTGGCTCTGTGTCTACTTGGATATGATTGCTGCTACTTTCGCTCTTCTTATTTCAATGCTTTGTGTCACTGATCAGTTCAACATTTCTGCATCCTCCACGGGACTTTTGTTGAATTACGTCATCCAGATTGTGGGTTTGTTATCTTTGACTGTCAGAGCCATGACCCAGGTTGAAACTGAAATGAACAGTGTTGAAAGATTGCATTCTTATGCTTTTGACCTCCCTCAAGAGGCTGCATATGAGAAGCCCGAGTTCACTCCTCCAGCAGAGTGGCCTTTCACCGGATACATCCAGTTTAATGACGTTTCGATGCGTTACAGACCCAATTTACCTCTTGTTTTGAAGGACTTGAACTTCGGAGTCTATCCTGGAGAAAAGTTGGGTATCTGTGGTCGTACAGGTGCTGGTAAATCTTCCATCATGACTGGTCTTTACCGCTTGAGCGAGCTTGAATCAGGATCTATCACAATCGATGGGTTGGATATCAGTCAAATGGGTCTCAAGGACTTGCGCTCAAAATTGCTGATTATTCCACAAGAGCCTGTCTTGTTCAAAGGCACAATCCGAAAAAACTTGGACCCATTCAAGCAATACTCAGACGATGTATTATGGGATTCGTTGCGTCGTTGTGGTCTCATCCCGGATCAGGAAGTTTTAGAGCGTGTCAAACAGACTCGCTTGCTTGGTTGCAACTACGACACTTTGCACAAGTACCATCTCGATCAAATTGTCGACGACGATGGAAGTAACTTCTCTTTGGGTGAAAGACAACTTATTGCGTTGGCTCGTTCTCTCGTAAGAAGTTCTAAAGTCTTGATTCTCGATGAAGCTACTGCTTCTGTCGATTACGCCACTGACGCCAAAATCCAGCAGACTATTTCTAAAGAGTTTTCTCAGTCCACAATTTTGTGCATTGCTCACCGTTTGAAAACAATCTTACACTACGACAGAATTTTGGTCATGGACCAGGGTCGGGTCGCAGAGAAGGGCACTCCTTGGGTGTTATACAAACTGAACGGTTTGTTCAAGCAGATGTGTGACAAAGCGCAGATCACTGAAGATGATTTCCGCAAGCCGGACTTGTAAATTATTCCCCACTTCACTTCTTTTCATCAAAACTCGAGCTGATTTCAGCTTATATGGCATGTCTTGGACAAATACATACGCAAATAGCATAATATCCAGTATAGAATTTCAAATACAAATGTAGTAGCTAAACTTGGAATGATTCGAGAATTAATTATGTTGAAGTTGTGATTGGTATGCTATATGGTATGTGAAATGTAGAAGAGAAGGTAGGCGTTTGTGCTCTTGACCTCCTCTTGAGATGCGTAAGAAACGACACTGTCGTCAAATTTAAACCACTGACCAGAGCTATTCTTCACGAGAGCCACGTAATGACCCGTATTCACCAGACCCTGGTGGTGCACCATTGCAAAGAGCTCATATACTTTGTTGGTGTCTATGGCATCGGGGGCTGTTGTCTCGTCCCAATCAGAAGCATATTTAGTCAAATTCAAGAAAAGGGGTATGTCAACTTTCGTCTCAATTTTCGATGCTTTGTCCAGAAGCATGTTGTGTTTGAATCTTTTGAGTTGGATACTGAGAACGGGACTGAGTTTCTTGATGCGAAGAGATTTATGAGCCTTTGACTCCTTTCCGCACAGACTACACCTATAGTTCACATCAAGAAGTTCGTTATGAGTGAACTGATCCAAGCAATCATACAAAGATGGATTCTCGTTCAAATGATTAATCTCGAGCGGCAAGTCCACCAAAGGATCCACCGTCTTGGTGACATTGCCACAGCTGTTGCAAGCTATAGAACTTTCGAGCTCCCCCAGAAAGATCGAATGCATTATGCAGCGACATGGCAGCAGCAGAATATCGGCCAATTCTGCGACTCGCTCATGGTCGCTATGAAACTCGTTCAAAAGGAACTGCCAAAACTCATGTGCATCCTGCTCCTGGAATCCAGCGAGCAGGCGGTTTTTATACCATGCGGTTGTAAGCAAATTTGTGAGGCCGTATCCCTCCGCAGTTGGGGTGGTGTAGAAGTCTTTGAATGCTGAGTCAATCAGACAAGTAATACATGCCGAATTCTCGTCGATCATCTCATCGGCACCATTGTAGTGAGGCTGAGAGGGACAATTGAAAAAATGCAAGTCGTTGTTAAAGAACTGGTACCGGACCAATGGGTTATGTAACATCGTTTGTAGAATGCAACTCATGAAGCATGTGGATCCCATGTTGACAATGCCCTTCAACCCCTGGATGGCGCTGCCCAGTGGACGCGTGTATCCATCAATATTAGAATCCACATCGAAACTGGTATCATTTTCAGTACCATTTCCGAAAGTGATGCCTGTTTTACCATTAGGGGAGCCAAGACATGCAGCCACACAAGAAAGTCGAATCCGGTTTAAATCCGAATGATTAGTATAATTTCCACAAGAAAAGCAAAAGAGAAGCCCGTTGTGCGAATCGATAGCAAACATATGTCCACTTTCCTTCGCATGTTGCATTCCGTGTTTCTTGTAACAGCCTACATGTGGACACTGGAGACAAACAAACACCAGGTAAAAATTGGAAGTGTCACACAGTGAACATCGAAGCGCTTTAGCTTTGAACTCGTCCAAACGGCTATGAGATACCTTCAGTCCATCTTTTTTCAGTTGGTACACCAAATGCGATGAAAGCAGAGGATTGATCGCGATCGAAATGGCCACCGCCTGCTGATAAGTATTCAAGACTGTTTGGTATGCTTTGGTTTCAAGCACGGACCTTAAATGGGAACAGGGCTTGATTTGGCCGTAGTTATCTGGGGGTGGAGTGTGCTGCTGCAAGTTTGGCAGCTGATTTGCAACGGCAGCCGATTCCGATGTTGCGGGCAGCATGGCGGTTGCTTACTAGTTCTTAATTAGGTGGCTCTCGTAGTTTACTTTTTTATCTGGTGGTGGATATTGAGGTACTGATCCGATGAGGTATATCCAAAAAGAACCAAAGGATCTGTGCAATTCCGGACAAACTATGGCGATACAGTTATGAGCCCTTTTTAGGATGGTGCTTTAGATTTCCTGAAAGGTGCTTATCGCTGAAGCAGTACTCGGATCCAGCGATGATTTCTTGCTGTTCCAGATCTAGAGTTGAAACTGGGACTCTTGCGCAGGCTGTGATGGTAGCAGACGGCAAGTGTGTGGACAATTACGGGCCCTGTGCAAGATTTACGAGAACATACGGACTTTAAATTTTATGAATACAGGCGTATTATTGATATCGACATTGACAAACCGGGCAATTATCTCTCTTCTATAGGTTGGTGAGGTATTGTAGTTCATCCGAGAACAATCAACGCAGAATGGGCTCCATAAGCAAGACGTTATCTCCATGTAAGATGAGAAAATAAGGAAAGATTATAGCGAGATTTCTTGTCCATAGCTTTCACGAAGAGCAAAAGAGACTCGGGTGACTTCTGTTAAAATGTGGTACCTATTGTAGTTCCGGATGCTGACAAACAAAATAAAGAACTGAGATCCAAATTTAGGCTTAAAGCGAGGTTCTCGTGGTACTTGCAATCCCCCAGGGTTCTATTTATCAACTGGAATGTCCTTCTTGCTGCTTGGGATTTAGTCGTAGAAGTCACTGTCATCATCTTCTGGTGCATCTCTTATAGATTTTTTCACAAACCGGAGACGTCTTGTCTCCTCTAGATCCTCATCGAGCTGGTTGTTTTCAAGCCTCTCGTTGGCAGCATCCACAGCACCCACCTCGACCAAGACGCTCTCGATGTCTGGGGTCTTACAATCGCTTCCACCCAATTGCGTGAGAGTCACAAACTGTTTCACAATATTCTTCTTATGATAAACCATAATCGTAGGACAGTTTGCATCTGGGTAGTTCTCTACGCATCTGTTGGCGGGAATTTCTACAAATTTCACCTCGGGAAACTTCTGCGCCAATGACGTCGTGATCACACTGAGAAGGCGACTTTGAACGGCCAGTTGCAACGACATGTGCACGAAAACATAACAGTTCTCCGACGCAAGCGTCACTTCCTCCTCGTACTCAGGTTTTGTAATGGGCAACACCGATCCGTATTTTGACCGTTGCTGGAGCTGTTGGAGCTGTTCGAACCGCTTATTTTTGTACTCCTCCAAAAATTCTTCGTCCTCCTCATCTTCCAAGGCATCCAATTCGTCCATAGTCTTGTGTTCGAGACGATTTTCATGCTGTTTCTGAACTTGTTCTTCAAGAAGCCTTTCAAGCTCTTCTGTGGGAGATTTTGGTCTCTCTGGGATAATACCGTGAGCCCGGAGAATGTCGTTCCATTCCGTGTCTTCGGTAGGGTTCACCTCCACAGGTACTTTGATATCGTTTAAACTCATGTTGTAGTGTAGTATATGTAATTGTGGGGTTGAACAGCAACAATTATGGGAATGATTATGAATGATATTGAAATATGAAGTAATTATCTATATCCTCCTGATTGGTTCTTTCTAAAAAATTATGGTTGCTTGTGCGTTGACAGTAATCCTTCTCTATTGAACATGATAGTTACATGACTTGGCAAGTAAGATCATGCAAATTCTTCTCAAAATAGATACTAAATGCTTGCCTCTAGTCTTTTTGTTAGTCTGGTCCAGTCCATGTAGTCGCTCTTAGGTTGCAAGAGCCATTGCATGTTATTTGCCATCCAATTGATCAATGTGACAAAGAAAAGAGGTCCTTCTTTACTTTTTACTGGCACCTGCTCAAGCCACTCTGCCATATTCGCCCGGAAATTTTTCTCTGCCGTCCGGGCTTCCTCCACAACTTTCAACAATGAATACCCAGCAGCCTCAAGCTTTGTACGCTTGGCCACCATCATGTTGTTGCTGAAATTGGTAGCCACGTTGACCTTCACATCACTCTCTGGGAACTCACCTGGAATAGACACAAAAACGTCTACTGAGTCATTCTCGAATCGCCACAACTTTGGTATCTTTCCGCTTCCAACCGGAACTTGAACTTTGTAACGCTCCTCTGTGGCTGATCTATGAAACAAGCGTACTTGTGAAGCTAATTTGGCGCACATACGCTCCACTGCGAGATCCCGAGCGTCCTGCGCTTTCTTCAGTCTCTGCGGCGTCGCCTTCTTGGCCTCGCGAGTCGCATCCTTCTTTGAACCCGAAGCCTCCGTTGCTGGAGACACAGGTGCAGGTGTAGAGGTTGGGGTTGGCATAGGCAGAGGTGATGGCGATGGCTTTGGCGAAGCGTGTGCTTGCCTAAAAGAAACAAATTTCACAGTGGCGCGTTTCTCTTGTTTCAAAGCATGTTCCAAGTTTCTGTCGAGGGTCTGAATCTGTGATAGAAGCCCCTTTCCGTTGACTAGTTCGAGATCTGGGTTGTCGATAGCGCCACCGAGAGCTAGACGAGCAATATCTGCGTACATGCGCTCTATATTGACAGCAAATCCACGCGGGATGTCCGTATTTAGCACTAAAACGGATGGCAACGTTGCCGGATTCCTTGGGTACGTTGCAGGAATCGTGATATTGAAATTTAGCAGCTCTAACTCAAATGGAAAGTCTGGGTCGGATGGTATCAAGATGAAACTAAGGTATAATGGTTGCTCGGGGTCCTTTTCAACGACCCGGCGAATATGTGCAGCGATAATGGCCAGTTTTTCAGCCTTGGAGAGCTTCTTGGGCTGTGGCACCTTCTCCAGTTCTGTACTTTCCGTTGCAGATGGCTTAGGATGGAGAATACTAGAGACAGCGAGCCCATTGACGGTTATGGGAATGTACCTCTTGATCAACTTGACGACTTCGCCGTACCTTTGATCATCGGTTTTGTTTTTTGATCTTTTCTGAGGTCTTTTCCGCCTCGACTCCTCTTTGCTTCCTGACGGCTCAGGCGTGGCATTGTTCAGGGAGTTATTGGTACCGTTGACATTGCTGCGACGTGATCTACCACGTTGGCGAGGTTTGCGGGTCTTTTTCTCTGCCGGGGCCGAATTGGTGGCGATAGACGGTTCCATAGTGGGAGTATGTAGGAGCACTCTATGCGTAGTGGCAAAAAAAAGAGAGAAAAAATAAGAGGATGCCCATCCCTTTATATATTAATTGAAAATTTTATTGCAGTGCTATTTCTTCGGTTCGTGATGTTCAATTACTTTTTTCTGGATTGAACGTTTCATTCCCATCAATCTACTCTGTCACATTTGGATATGGTCGTTTTGTCCTGGTCAAAAGTGCTAGGCGCCAACGACTAAATTTTCGTATGCATCTGAATCCGAGAACATAAAAATAAAGCAATCGGCGCTGAGTAATTCCAACCTCATTGTTTTTCTCAGATCTGAAAAATCTTCTTCGTAGCGCAACTGAAGCCTATTCGAATCTTGATTTTGCACCCATTCTAGAACACCCATCCAAGGTCCTACCTCTCTGTTTTCCCAATGCAAAGCCCTCAGCCTTCGCAAAACCCGGCACCGGGACAGCCATTGAACATTCAAATGATTGTCTCGGCCATTGTCAATGCTCCCGAGCTCCGCGCAGCAGCTCGAGCCTTGTTGAATGTAACTCAATACATTGCAGACTATCTTGCGGTGGCCTGCGGATGTCTCTCCGGAAACACCGGCAAAGCTTTATGGATAGGATCTCATGTGAGCTGTTTTCTCGGTTTCTTCCTCTATGTACTGACCCAGGCTTCGTGGTGCTATATGCTCTCTGTGCTCGGCGCCGTGTTCACGTTCGCCGTCTCTGTGTGCCAACAATTCGAGGTTTTGGCATGCGAAGCTTCACAAAATAAGGAGAAAATACCCATTGCTCAGTTGGTGAACCTGGAGAGCACTATGCTTCTCGGCGCTGCCTTGCTCCACTTGACCACACCCCAGAACGGACTCAAGCTCGTATCGTTTGCTGTATTCTCATGGATCCACTTGGCGAGTTATGTTCTCAATGATGTTTTGCCCATTAATTCGTTCACGTCGTCTTTGTTCCCGGTCTTTGGTTGCATTGAGCCGGTACTCTTGAGTGTGGCCTGCTATGTAGACTACTTTGTTGTGGCTGTCTACTATTTCCAGGTCATTTGGAGGCAAGTGTCATTGGTCTATGCGCTCATTTTTACATACCTTAGTGTGCGGCGGATGGAGCATTCCGAGTTGTCACGCATAAGCTTGTACAACTTGGTCCGCTTCTTCCATAAACTCTCGCAGAAACCAAACGTTCCGGCACCAATCAGTCGATTTGCAGATGCTGTGAAACTGTTTGTGGAGGCCATGATACCTATTGGCGCCACCGGAAATGGATACCATGGGCCCCCTGGTAACGAGGCTGCCTCGTCCAAGACCAGAGCTACCTCAATCTTCTTCGATAGGGTCTCCATTATCGACGATCTTGAGTGAGGCCACAGTGCATGCCATATTGAATGCTTCCCGCAAGCCGCTTTTTCGTTTACCATTCGGCTGAGTATCACATAATATATATCCAATTATTCATGGTTATTGCTGTAGATCGATCTGATATCAGTTCAATCTCTCGTGGTTTATGACTCCTGATCTCTATTGTTGCATCCATTTCTATAATCTTCCATTTACAATGACGCTATTTGCTCTTTCAATTCAAGCAATGTATCCCAACCCGTGGAGTCTTCCCACATTTGCTTTCCCTTGGACATAAGAGACCGCACACTGGAGCGAGCCTTGTACTTCCAGTCCTTACATACCACATCTCCAGCACCATGCTTTCCAGGAAGTTCTCCAAGAGACTCGTATGCAGAAACAAGATCAGAACATGCCTCGACAGCCTCGTTCCAAGCTTCTTCGGAGGTGTCTAGGTCTGGACGAAGAGATGTGGCTCTATAAGCTTTTTCAGCGCAGTCAAGAGCAGCCCAGGGCTTTCCTTGCCAGATCTCGACTCTTCCCACGAGCCTCCACACTCTAGCATTATGGTTGACGACAGATGGCACCATGTTGCAAATCAAATCAATACATGACAGTTGGAAATGCGATCTGCGTTGATCTGCAGGGTATGGCTCCTCTACAAGAAGCTGGACGAGCTTCTCGAGCACTGGTATGTCCAAAACCACCTCACCTCCTTCTTCCTTTCTAATCTTTAAGAGCTCACGGGAAGCATGCAAAACATCGTTCCATTCGCCGAGCTTTGCGGCCACCAACAAGTAATTTTCAAAGATTCTCCACGAACGCTTCGCACCCTCGCCTTGTTGCAAGGCTCTCTTCAAAGCGTTAAACGCTTGCTTCGTTTTATCGAGTTTGAGCAATGCAGAGGCCAAGTTAGACCAGGCGTGTGAATTTGTGTCGTCCAAAGACACGCATCTTGTGAATGCTTCAGCAGCAATTTCTTGATTGCCACTCTCAAGGCCACAACAGCCATAGAAAAACCAGTTCTCGTAGTTCAACGGACTGGCACTCAAACAATCATGCATATGTTGCAAAGCCAACTGCAAGTCTCTCTTCAATCCAGAGTCAGCTGGGGGCTGGTAGTAGTATCTGGAGAGAGAAGCCTTGGCCTTGGCATAGTGGCCCACCTCCCACGCAGTTTCCCACAACTGTGGGTCTTGACGAATGTCGCCGAGAATGGAGATAGCGCGGGCATCTTTAGGGTGGCTCTCAAGACGTGCAACCAACATACGTTCTGCTTGCTGCTCCTCGTCGATTGCAGCGTAGCACAAGGCAGCCTCGGTGACCATATTCAATCTTTCGTAGATATCGATTGCAGACTTGATAACACCGAGTGCCATGTATTTTTCGGCCAATTTGGCATCCATCTTCCAGTGACCCATCAATGGAAGTTGGTGCATATATCTAAGTCTGGAATGGACATCTTCGCATGTGGTCTCTTGCAATTGAGGAATGGTTCTGGTTTTGATGTGAATACCAGCCTCCTCGACCAATGAGGTCATCTGCAAGATACCTCTCTCAACTGTGCGAGCTTTGGAAGTTTCTAAAAGCGATCTTTCCCAGAGAGCGCGGCCAAAGATTGCCCAATTATTATTGCCTTGGCTCGAATAAATGATTCTGCTCACGACAGCAAGCAATTCCTCTTCTACCATAGCATTACCAGAGGGAGAGGTCTGTTTGATGATTACAAGGCGCAAAAGCAATTGGAGAACATCGAGGTTCACCAAAGGGGGCTGTTCATTAGGGTTGAGAGAGCGAAGCGCGATCGGGATATCAGTTGATTGCATGCAAATTGGAAGAAGTTTTTCTTTTTCCAGGACAAGGTACGACAAATCACCATCCAATTTGATTTTTTTAGCCTCTTGAGCAGGGTCCTCGCTATTGTTGTTATCGTCGAAATCAAGCGACTCATATTGTGGCTTTTCCAAAAGCAAGTCAGAGTTCAACTCGTATGTTTGAGGAGCTACATCTGCAGTATGTTCAGGACAAAACTCCTCCATTTGACTTTTGGCTAAAAGAACTAATGACGATGCATGGAAGGTCTGGAACTTAGTACGCTTAGCCTTGGCGCCGGTAAGCACAAAGTCTAGTTGAGAGATTTTCGTGGCAGCAGCCAAAAATGGCTCGGCGAGGTGTTCTGTCTGAGCGTGGATTGCGTTTCTGGCATTCTCGAGGAAGAACACCATCAGCAAATTTTGCCGGAGCATATGAGCATTGTCGCAAGAGGCTGAATCTGGAAGCAATGCGTTCAAAACAGGTTGTTGAAGGAGCACAGACGATAGAGTGGCAAGAACATCCACCGGTTCCAGGAGAATCGAGAGGTGTGCCTGCAATGCTCTAGTGCGCCACCATGACAACGAGGCAAATTCAGCAGAAGAGGACGAAGACGCGAGCTCTTCGACGAATCGTGTACCCTCTGCCAAAACTTCGTCTGTCTTTACAGCGCTATTGGTGACAAGCAGGTGGCTACAGCCCATTAGATGTTCAAAAAGCGCCAATGAAAGCACCAAGAAAAACGGCTCCACCACAAAGTCATATGAGCTCTGGCCCTCCAAGCTGAGAAGCTCAATGGCATCCTTCTGTAGTTTTGCAGCGTGCTCCTCACCAAATGGGAACTCCACAGCGGTGAGCGGTCTCTGAGGCCCACAGAAATTACACTGAATAAAAAATTGAAGCAAAGCAATAGCCACAAGCTGTGTCTCAAATCGAGAAAGACTGTTCCCGATGGAATGTGCGAGTTCTCTGGTCACATCTTCAAGTGACGTTTCTGGGTATTTGGCAGCGATTTCTTTCGCGCCAACGAGCAGAGAGGGAAAAACAGACTCAACAGAGGTTCCGAGAGTGCCGCCCAAAATATGCTTGAGCTGTGGCGAGGTTTGGAACTCATTTTGGGGCTGGACCTTTTCCAACGGAAGAAGAAGAGCCAACTGAGCCAAGACGATTCGTTGCTGGTCTGTGATTGGCTGGTTCTGTGTGGAATCACTCATGATTAATTATTTGCGAATGATTCGAGTCTTTTTGTGACTATTTCTAGTATTTTGTGGTACTACTTAGTGATCGATCTACGAGATGCCGCGATGAGGTAATAGAAGGTAGTGAGATTCCATCGAAGACAGTAGAATCCGGGGTAAATCAGCGAAAAAGTGGTTTGGGATATAGCAGAAAATCGCCATGTAAAATCTTTTTTTCGTTGCTTGTCTTTTTCGTCTGATTTTCTTTTTTTTCCTGCTCGCGGCGCTTGTTCTCTTAGTTATTGTCTATAGATGTGTATTCATTGCCGCCGTAGGCTGTATTTCTGTAGTTCTGTAGAAGTTTAATTTCCCTGCCCAAAAAACGAGAGTCTTTTCCGTGTCTCGCCCCCATTGGCGCTGTCACTGCGCCTATGCGAACTCTCGCTGCGTTTCATGCCGCTGTCACTGCGCCGGTGGTCGCTGGCCTTCCGAGTCTTCTTCAACGACTGCCGGATCGCCACACGGCTCATTTCTGAGTTGTTGTTCTCGTCGTCCGAGGC
Source organism: Australozyma saopauloensis (assembly GCF_035610405.1). NCBI lineage: Eukaryota > Fungi > Ascomycota > Pichiomycetes > Serinales > Metschnikowiaceae > Australozyma > Australozyma saopauloensis. Next base: position 1,498,498 of record NC_086133.1, read on the forward strand.
AAAATCAATGACTTCCTCCTGGAAATTTACATTCGGTTCTCTCAACCCGGGGTAGCCCTTTTTGAACGAGGGCCTGGTCAGTTCCTCTGAAGCCCTGCCCCTAGGTATCATTTCATCGCTATCCATATCTATTAATGACATATCATCCAGATAAGATAAGTCTTTGTTGGATTTGTTGTTTGAAGAAAGCGCTCTCGATACATTCACAGAGCTAGAAGATGAAAGTCCGACCTCAAGCTCAATCAAATTGGTTTCAATAGGTTTGTGTCTAGATGGCATCTTGGAAATCGGAGTATTCTCTTCGAGGGTCAAGTTCAGAATCTGCTTGCTCAACCCGTAGTCTGGGATTAAGTTGTTGTGCACTGCAGGAGCTCTAGCTTCAGCCTTTGGCGTTCTCTCGAGTGCATCTCCCCATGGATTGCTGGAGCTAGTGGCGGGCTTCGAGGAACCTTGGTAGGGGCTCTTTGTTTGCTTTGAACTAGCCATAGTCTGGTAGTTCTGCGGATCTAAGTGTTGGTAATCTTGGCCCTGTTGAGAGTTACTGATTGGCCGCACTGTTTGCATTGAGGACACGGGGCCTGGGGATTGTTTCTGAATGAAGTCAGGTACCTGTGCGTGGTTAGATGTGGACGATGCTTTTACCGGAATCTGGTTCGGAGTCTTCTGCGAGATTGGCTGCTGATAAGGCAGGATGGTTTGTGGATTTATCTTAGTAGAAACGGAGTGCGTGCTAATACTTGGATTCATGTCAGTCGCTTGGTAGAAGTCGTGAGGAGCTGCTACTTTACCAGATGGTATATCAATGGGAGGCTGTAGTTCCGAAACAGCGGATTTCACCGGCTCTGGATTAGCAGAGTAAGACGACCGAGTGTGACTTTTCGTGCTTGCTTGCGAGTTGTGTCTACTCACATCTTCATGCTTCTCAGATGCGGAGCCTTCACGTTGTTTAGGTTGCGTAGAATTACCTTGTTGGAAGATGTCACTCACGAGTTTCTCGGCTTCTCTGTCAATTGTATTTGAGTGAGATTTCTCCCAGGCCTCCACATTTTCGAGCTCTGAGGGTTTTTTCTGGTGATTTGTAGTGTTCACAGGTGGGTTCTCATTGGAGGTTGCGTAAGGCAGTTTTGGAACTTTCGCCGAAGGACTGGCCACCGCATGATCCAAAGCATCCAAGGTAGGGTATCTATTCTCAATGTCATCCAAATTTCCTAAGTCCAGAAGATCTAAATCATCTGATGGCTCCAACTCGGGATGTGTGTTCGAATTAGGAGAGTGAATTACGGATGGATTACTGTGCTCGGAGGTCAACGGACTGGCTTGGCTAGGAACATCAACATGCTGCTCAACCGCACTAGAAGGTCTCGAGGGAGTTGCAAAGCCATTACTTCTGAGAAGATGCGTGGGTTTATTGAAAGTGGGAACACTGTGTTTTGGACCACGGCGCACTTCTGAAGGGATCATGTTATTTGGCGACGAGGCAACGACATTTCCTACCGCGACTGGTGCTACAGGTGCTGCTGATGCTGCATCTGCATGGGCACTGTCCAAAAGGTTGGCACGCAGAGAGGCAGCAGATCTGGCCAGTTGTTCTTTCAAGGCTTGTTGCTGTGCCGATTGGACCTGTTGCTGCTGTTGCTCATAGTAATACTGCTGTTGTTGCTGCTGTTGCTTGATGAGAAACTTTTGCTTTTCACGTTGCATTTCATGCAAGGCATGGAAATCATACGGACCAGCTTTTGTAAAGTCATCGATCTGCAATTCGTCATAGTCTTTATTGCACATTTTCGCAAGAAGCATTATGATTTGAACAATATTAGGACGAAAACGTGGGTCTTGTTGAAGCATGATGATAATGAGATTCTTCAAGTCACCCGAGTACAGGGGAGCCGGTGGGTCTGGTGGAAACTGGAACGAGGCGTGAACAATTGCAATATCGCCAGCAGCCTCAAATGGCGTTGTATAGTAGCAAAGCTTATAGAGAAAGCAGCCAATGGCCCAAATATCGGCCTTGTCATCTATTGTAATTCCACGGGTCAAATCAAGCATTTCTGGTGCCCGATACTGCGGCGTAGTATGGTACATGATATCGTGGCTGAGCATCTGAAACTCTTGTTGATCCTTTGGAGGTCTGATTGCAGTGGATACAGAGCCAAAGTCGCAAAGCTTGAAGCGGTTTTTGGCATCAATGAGCACGTTTTCTATCTTGATGTCTCGGTGAACGAGCTGTATCCGATGCATCTCATACACACCAATGGCAATATCCATCATGATAGCCAAGATTTGTTTCTCGGTCAACTTCTCCCGGATGTGGGCGTTCATGTATTCGAGTAATGATTTGTTGGGACATAATTCCATTAAAACAAGCACCTGGTATGTGCCATCGGGCATTCTTTCCGCATTCAGGTCGTAGTACTTGACGATGTTGCGTGCATCTCGTAGCGTACGCATGACATCGACCTCTTTTCGAAGTTCTGTGAGTCCTGCTTTATCGGCTACTTTGACCTGTTTAAGACAAGCTATGTGGGCTTTGGGGGGCACAGTTTCGACGCCTTCTTCATTTTCAGCATCGCGCTGTTGTGCCTGGACCTCGTAGATGCGAGAAAAGCCACCTTCCGAGAGGAATCTGACAACCGTTACGGTGTGGCTTCCAACGACGAGATTGGAGCCAGGTTCGAGCATTTCAAGCGGCGATTTCGGATACAGGGGTACAATTGGGTATGGCGAGTACGCTCGTGCAACTTCCAAATCCGAGTCTGTGGTTTTGACGGACTTGGTGGCGACAGGTAGTAGGCTAAGTAGGCTAAGTATAGGTATATATGGTGTATCTGTATGTAGGAGACGGATCTAGGGGGAGGGAGTGTATGGTAATGATAAGAACAAAAGAAGAGATAAAAAGATTTTGTTCGAAGAGAATTGGTTTAGGAATGGAAAGTTTATTCCGATGCTATCTATGGATGTCCAATTGTATTGGTACTGGTGCTCTTGTTCGTACGCTTTTGGCGGGAATAAGCGTCTTGCCTGCAGTACTGGCTGCAAAAAACAAGAGTATCGCCAATAGGTTTAGAACTCTTCCTTGCGAAGTTTTGTCATTTCGTCCAATGTAAACGGAACATATACCACTTCATGGCCTGCGGTGTTCTTCGTCAAAACACACATCTTGTGCTCCACATACTCACCCAACATCGTCTTGAAGTTGACCTCATTGCTAACAATGAACTTCTCAACACAGCGGTCGTAGACTTTTCGGAGCTCCACGGACGTCTTTGCCAGGCCCTTGAGTCCCGTGCGGCTTGTCTTGCTCAGAACGGAGGCCTCGATGGCTTCCATTTGCAACTGGAGGAGAACCTCGTACAATTTCTTCGCATTGGCCGTCAACGACGCCAAAACATACTTGGCACCACGGCTGCCCACAAATTTCTTGGACTGTCCCATGCTGAGGACGTCTTTGAATGACATTTCGACCGCGTATGGCTCATATGTGGTGACATCATGCCACAAGAAGTTGTAGTTCTTGAACCGGTAAAGATCCCAAAGCAAGCTCAGGTTCACATTGTCAGAGGACACAATGACCCATACGTTGGGTAATGCCGTCAATTGTGACAAAAGGTTCTGCGACCGCTCATCTCTGAAGGCCTCTCCATCGATGTTGTGGATCACCAAAACTAGACTAGCTTTGACAACTCTGTTCTTCGAGTTGCGACTAGCCAATTGCTTGAGATGACCCATGAGAAATGGGAACGCTTCACTGACATGCTTTGGCTGACGCAATGGTTGGCCCGTCGCACTGAGTATGGCCGCTGTCATATCGTGGAGAACTGCTTTCAACTTCGTTCCTGGGTTGTATCCATTGACAATCATCACGGGGGGCATCTGTTCATCTTCGCTTTCGCAGATTACATCGTGATACCAGCTCACGAAGTACTCTTCCAAGAAGTCCATGATCATACGCGCCTTTGACCCAACACCGAAAAAGTTGAGACTGTAGCCTTGGCTGAGCTCGAAACACCACTGGTGATAAAGGCCCTTGTGGAGCTCTTTGAGCATGTTTCTCTCCGGCCGGTGAACTAACAGACTCAATTCCACATACGGTGCAAACTCCTCAAACCCTAAGTCAGGAGCGTTTAATGACAAAGAGCTATCGGATGGCCTAAACCGGAGGTTGTGCTGTTCGAAGTATCCTTCGCTGCCCTCCAAGAAGAAGGCTCTCTCATCGATGAGTCTACCAGTGGCACTATCGTCTTCACGGATCAAAACGCCAGGAAGATGTTTCTCGACGTAGGTGGGATCTATGATTTTTCCGTCCTCGTCAATTTCTGGAACAGGCAAGGGAGTAAATTTGGCGATTCGCTCCAGCTCTTGTGGTTGTTCAGTCACGACTGAGTCTCGAATACCACTGACAATGGGGATATCTGAGAAAGTGCTGCTTCCCTTGTTGTCAAAATTGAGAGCGATTGCGGCCGTTTTTGTGCTGATAGTGCTCTTATTACCATTGTTGGAAATCAGCTTATCCTTCTCCTCCTCCAATTGTCCAAGGGTTTCGGCTGGGTCGGTAGGACCAACAGAATCGGACACCCCTTCTTCAATCTTGAAGATACTGAAGACCTCTTTGGTCACATTCTCTTGCTTACTAGGCCGGCCCTTCTTTGATCTCCTCTGCACGGGCGGTTTTGGTACCCGGGGTGGTTTATCCTTCAGCGCGGGTTTGGCAGCCTCGCTCTTCTTAGGCGATACGTTGTACTTCTTGCGGGCACGATACTCATCTTCCGAATCGTCATCGCTTATTGCACTATCATCGCTATCGTCGGAATTGGTCGTTACCGCTGAGGACTCCTCATCGGAGTCACTGGCGCCAGTGCTTTCTGCGTCCGACAGAACCACTCCATTCTCAGACTCCCTCTTCATGTCGCTCTTCCGCTTTTTGCGCTCATAGATGCCGAGCTGTTTCTGAAGCTTAACCTCCTGTTTCCGTTGGACACGAAGTGCGCGTGCTACACGTTTCTGGACCTCGCGCTCCTTTCTTTCGGTCACTGTGGCACGAGAACTTCTTCGAAGATCCTCGATCAGATCAATGATCGGTTTTGATTTATTCACTTCCTGGCCCTTTCTAGGTCTGCCTCTTTTTCTCTTGACCGGCTGTTCCGGCTCTTTTGGCTGCTCTGGATTTTGTAGTTGCTCCTCCAAGAGGCCAAACTCAGCATTCAATGCTTCGTCCAAAATCTTCCCCAAATGTTGTTCCTGCGAATCAGGAAGAGGTTCACTTTCATTGATCCCAATGGCTTCAAGAACAGCTTTGACAGCACCAGCATCACCACCTGGACCAACAGCACCACCAGAACCACCAGGATTATTAGGTGCCATCGGAGACAGATTTAGCAAAGGATTAGGAGAAGGGCCTAGGAGCAGATAAACAGAAGCGTCAGCATTGGAATATAGACTGGGGTCGAGGTTGGGATCGATGTTGGCCTCGGTAAGATTCGACATAATGATGGGTCCAAGGTCAACCTCGTCGGCGCCACCCTCAGTACCCACAGGCTTGTTCTGAGACGAGGAAGGCACCCCCGAGGAACCATCGGTGGTGTTGGTGGCAATGGTGGAGGCAAGGCCAGACGCGTTGGCAGCATCCTGTTCGTCCTCAGGACGAATCTTTCTAGGACGTCCTCTCTTACGTTTCACCTTTGGCTCGCCATCGTCGCCCAAACCGCCAGCGGCAGCGGCCTTGGCCGTGGAAGGATTGGAACCTTCAGCGCCCTCCACCACGATCTTTCTGGGTCTACCACGCTTCCGTTTGGGTTCAGACCCAGCTGCGGCAATGTCCACCAATCTGGGGCGGCCGCGTTTCTTCTGTGGCTCGTCGTCGGCATCTGGATCGTACTCGTCGTCACCTCTCTCCTCCTTGAACTCCATGTCCTCGGAGCTCAGTTCGTCGGAGAAGTAGCCTCCCGAGGAGAAGTCCACGGGTTTTCTTGCTCTGGTCTTCGTGGCTCTTCTGCTGGGCACAGCACCTGTGGAAGCTCCACTGCCACTGTCACTACCGCCAATGGCTCTGGTTTCATCATCTTCTGCAGCATGTTCCGGAGCATGTTCTGCAACCTCCGCCTTCACATCGACACCCTCAAGGCCAAAATTCTCCTGAGCTGGCACGGCAGCCGCGTGTGCTTCGAGCTCTGTTTTGAATTCATCCTTGAGTGGTTCATCAACAAACGCCAAACCGGCTTGCGCGCTTCCTGCGGAAGGACTGGTCAATACGCCGGCCGCGTGCGCGTTTATTAGTTGGGCCTCCACCTCGTGGCCATCCAAATGTGTTTTTTCGGGATTTTCGACGGGAGCATTTTTCTCGAGGTTATTTGTTTCCGCAGCAGCGAAAGCAGCATCCGCGTGGGGTTGCACGCCCTGCTCCACGGGCATTCCGTCCGAGTTGGTGTTTGTGGACATTGCGGGCACTTCTCGGTAAATTCTCGAAGAAGCAAGTCTGTTTGTTTTTGAATTGGGGAACGGGGGGTGGAGTTGCGTGTGTTTCGACGACGGAAATGCCCACGTGACGCGTCACGTGACCGGGCACTCTTTGTCCCCTCCTCACGCCGGGTTGCGGCTAATTTCTAAATTTTTCCGCCAAGTCCCAACCTCCCTAGCTCGGGCCCTATCGAGCAGCACTTTTTTTCGGAAAATTGCTCCGCATGTCCACTTTATTGTTGACACTTTCCACCACATGGACAGGTCTTTCTGCAGTACCATCTCTAACCAGATTGACACCCGTACATCCCCCGATTCGCGGCCTCATCCCCATCGCATCAGTAGCCTACACCTTAGCTCCAGGAAGTGGTAGGATCAGCCGGCTGGGAATTGACACAGAACACGCCCAATTAGCCAATCAGCTCTCAAAGCCTGCTTACGTAATCACTGTTGCCCAATTGACACGTCCACCAAAACCATGCTCTCCTTCTGCCCCTACTGCAGCAATATGCTCCTCATCTCTCAAGGTGAAGACAACTGCAACAAGCTATACTGTCCCACATGTCCGTACGAGTTCCGTGTGCAGGGATTCCAGATGTACGACCGTAAGGTTCTTCCGAGAAAAGAGGTGGATGACGTTTTGGGAGGAGATGGCGCTTGGGATAATGTGGACCAGACAGCCACGCAGTGTCCTGTGGATTCGTGTGGAAACGACAAGGCCTACTTTTTCCAGCTCCAGATTCGGTCTGCGGACGAGCCCATGACTACGTTTTACAAGTGTACGATGTGTCTGCATCAGTGGAGAGAGAACTAAGGGTCCTTCCAAGTAATAGGCGGATTGGCCAAAGTGACGAATATATCTGGTTTACAAGTTGGTGATCCTTGGAAGATAAGCAGACTGAGTTGGCGGAATAGAAGTACTGTTGAAAGAATTGAGTGTCTGACTCCTGTCTGATTCGTGTCTGAATCGTGTCTGATCCATGTCTTGTGTGACAGTAAAGGGCGTGATATTTCTGAAGGTTTCATGCGGGATTCTCATGTTGTTCACGTCTTTGAGAGGCCCGGGAGAAGCGATCTCATGTAATCGATCTGACTGAATTATTGTTGGTATTGCATTGGGAGAGAGAACTGCAGCAGTGAAGCATTGATGATTCCGAGTGCAACAAGTTCGGTCTGCTCGCTATTACGTGACATAAGTGTGATCTCTTGTCACTAACATATCACCGCTGCATTGGCAGAAGCGTTCTTTAGCTTTTTATTTCCTTTTGGGCACTCCCTTGAAACCCTATATGTCTATATGACGAACGCAGCACTCCAAAGATTGTCAGAATGACTTTCTGATTCAGTATTTGCTCTTCCAGCGCAAAAACATCTGCGTTTCATTGAAACTCTGATCTCCATCTTCATGCAGCAGCCACAGGCACTGATTCCTCGAAGGAACCAAAAGACGAGGCTATGAACGAAGTGCGCAACTCCTTTCGTGTCTCAAATGACACCATCGACCCTGTGCCTCCTGTTCTAGGACTATCACTTTCATTACTCTCCTTTCTCATCCTTGTGGCATCCAACAAATCAATAGAACTGTCACTGCTATGTGATGAGTAGTCGCTCAGACCGCCGAGTGTTACTCGACTAATTTTGCCCCTCTTGTTCGGTGCGAGTGGAACGTACTGCGGCTGGTTGTACTTCTTGTAATATAAAGACTGTTGGTACTCAATGAAGTCCTTGTAGGATTGCTCCTGGCGACGCTCGACCAATTTTTGTAGAACAAACTCTCCTTTTTTGTTAAATATAGGTGCATCAGGATTGTCACCGGCCACTTTCTGGAACACTGGCGCTCTAGTAACCTTCCGTAGCTGAATCAAGGCTGGACTCCTGGTAGTATCCTCTATAAATGCCTGTTCTTGCTCGCATTGTTCAATACTCCAGCGGTTCACTGTTGCCACGCCTCTCTGTAAAATGTGTTTTGGTGGATGGCCGAAATTTTTCAGCATCATTTCGTCAAACAAGAATTGGTCGCCAGAACAGATATCTCCATACAACCGGCGCATGTGGAAACCAGCCTTCCAGGCGACTCTCGAATGGCAACAAGGAAAAACTTGTTTCGGCCGAAACATTTTGATAAATTCAACCGTTTCTGTGTATGACAGGTGGCGTGAGAAGACAAGCGTTAAGTCCTGAGGTAGCATCTCAATCCCGTCTTTTGGAAGGAGCCAAGTTCTGTCACGAAAATAATAGAAACGATTTCCCTTCGCGGTGGTATGCAATAACTCCAAGGGCTCCGTTGTGGGTATGTTGTTGACGAGGATGGGACAGCAGATTCCTGCAAAGTCCATGATATTGAAGTTGATGAATTCATTCATGCGGATGGTATAAGGTTGATATGTCCTGCCCACGTGAAACAATGGAGACAGTTCGTGTTTCTGATTTATGCTCTTGTGAAGTACGCATCCATGGATCTTGTCATGCTTGCAAGATATCTGAAGGCGGCGCCGGAATTTCTCGTCTGTGGCGACAAGACACCCGCGGAAATACGAGAGAACAAATGCCCACACCTGCTCAAATCCAAGGGTTGTGTTTGTGAATTCAAATATGATCTCAGGGTCATTCATAGGATACTCTTTGAGTAGACAAATCATGGCATAGATGCCCAGATTGTTGGGTGGAATCTCGATATACGGCTCCTGGCGGTAATAGAATGTGGTATCAATGTATATGTTATCAAGGCATTTGTCACCCGATAGATATGGCTGTAAGAAGGGGAGTTGGCGGAGTCCATCACACCACCATTGTTCGGCCCGAACATCACCCGTACAAAGAACAGCCAGATGATGAGATTCCGCCAAACAAACATTTGCTCCGACTTTCATGGATTTACAGCTACAATCATCTTCTTCTCGCTCCACCAAGAACATGCACGCGCCTAGACAGTGGTAGGCCTCTATTGGCGTGACGAAAACGTCCTCGCTTATGGATCCAGGAAGCACGAGACGCGTCCTGGTGTTGAGCGGTAGTACTTCAACGCGCCGCATCACTTTCTCGTACCTTTTATCTGCTTGCAAAAGCTTTTTGGTTAATTCGGTGCAGTAGACTATCCCCAGAAACAGTCGGTTGAGGATTCCAGCCAAATGGTCCATATGACAGTGGGTTAAAAGCGAAATTTCCGTTCCGCAATTGAACTTGTCAAGGGATATATATGGAAACTCTCGCAAAATACCATCGAAGGTGTTGGACATGGCTTCTGGGAGAAGAGACAGTGGCTGCAAATCGAAGGTTGGTTGTGCAGGTGCGAGGATTAATACTAGGTCGGGTAAAAACACAGGTTTCAGAAATGAGACCTCAGAGATTATCTTTACTTTGTACATGAGAATAATGTAGAGCGATGAATTGCTTGATTTCTTTTAAATAATGTTGTAGTTTGGTCCTTTGATCGTGGAGTCTCTACCCATACAGTGATTCAACTTAACTCTGCGATAAAACAGCCCAAGACCCGCAAGATGTGATCGAGATATATGATGTTATATAATTCGTGATGAGCCATTTTTGAGGTTATGTGGTTCTGTACTGCTCCTCGCATAAACCAGTGTGAACTTGCATCTCTCGAAAGGTGTGATCAAATGGCCAAATACAAGCTCTTTCTGTTATTGCAGACAGCTACTAGATAAGCAACCCATAGTACTCTGCTCTATGATATTTTACCGCTAGTGGACGCCACTGCACCACAAATCGGTCACAAATTGGAAGCACAAGCTTTCCACTGAGACTTAGCCCATTCACACGAGCCATGCTCTCAATGTACACTATACGCGTGTGACCAAGGCCAACAAATCGGAGAAAGAACAAAAAGTATGCCACTGGCACGCATGTACCGGGTCCATTTATAAGTAAAATATCGGGGAGCGCGGTTTTATAGAGCTTTGTAGCAGTGGAATACAAGGACCGTAAGGTACTGAATAAAGACAGAACAAGCGGCTCTCCAACCTTCCGGGCTCTTGCCAATACAATGAACTCTGCCTTACTGAGAGTTTTGCTCTCCTCAACACCACGAGCCTTCAGAAGTGATGTCGAATCACCTTCAGAAACCAACCACGTCAATTGGTACTTCTCGAGCTCCATATCGGATAGAAGTCTCACCATCTCTCCAGTGTGACCGCCAGAGCCTAAAAGAGCCATTATTCTGGTAGGTTGACACTTGTCATTTCGAAGTATGTTGTGTTTTGTTTGTTTTGAATTTGCCGAGGCTTTGACGCTAGGGAGAACGCAAAGAAGACGAATGATTATTAGGATGCATGGAATGCATAGCATCAAAGTCGTAGCCATAAGTTTGTTATCCATCGACATGCTTTGATAAGGTAACTTGTATTATTGTAGTAGCTAGTAGATCGAAATCCGGGGAAGATCGATGAGTCAAACACAACTTGGTCTCTAATCACGAAAATCAGTACAATTACATAAAAATCCTAGATAGTAGCGTTGATTTTGATAAAACTCCTGCTTTTGAGAGTTTGCTACCGAATTCAGACTGAGAAGAAGCCAACACAAGTAAATAAGACGGTCTTCACACATCACAACTAAGTAAATCTGTCTTTACCCGTAAAGTGTTCGCTCATCCACATTGAGCATAAATTTTCTCCCTCAAGACCCGTCAATTGAACGAGTATGACAGTCATATGAGACAGTACGCGAGAGCTACCGTAAAATCCTCCAACATACATAATCAAGAAATGAGTTTTAAGCTCTGACGTTCATTGAAGAATTATACATGTTTTGCTAGCTTTGCTTTGGAACTTGTCACTGGATGTATCCGCGAAAGGATCCATCATAGCTCGAGATCCCTTGATAAAGCCTTGTATGATTGCTTGACTTCTTTTGTCTCCTTGTCTGTTCTCTCTTGAGATTCCAGTTTCTGCCTCTTTGTAGAATGGGACCCGTTCAGCTTTTTTGTACGTTTTCCCTTCTGCAGTGCATCTCTCTCGGCCAACTGCTTCATTACCTTGGTCACTACCTGCGCAATCTTGGCCTGCTCGTCGTTGTTCCGGCCTAGTGGCTGGGAGTTTCCCCAACTTACTCTTACCGGCTGGCTATTGACGAGGATTAGGCCTGCCGTGGCCAGATTAGAGTTGAGCCCGTTGCTACTGATAGCACTTGCACACTTGTCAGCGTCGCTGCGAGAGTCGAATACAACATATCCACATTTCGCTTTATGGACAATACGGACCGATTCGATCTTCCCATGTGTTTCAAAAAACTCCGACAACTTGTACTGGGGCATATCGGCACTGAACCCAAACACAAAGAACGACCTATCTTCGTTGTTCTTTGGCAGAGCTAGTGAGCCTCCAAACGGGAGCGCCGCTATTGTTTTTGATAATTCTTTGGTTGTGCTGCCTCCGCTGGTACGCTCTTTCGGCATCGATGTATTTGCAACAGCGCCTGAACCCAACTTCTGGGCCAATTTCGTGAGAATGTCCCGCATTTTCTCTTTCTTCTCCTCGGCCGTTTCGGTTTCTTCATTCTTCAAGCGTTTCTCGATCTTGTCGCCAATGATAGCCTTGACTTCCCTGTTCTTAGATGTATTTTCAACAGAATAGGGATTCGCAATCCCAGCTAGCTTTAACGCAGCGTCTCGTAGATCTAGCGGGATCTGGTAGTCAATATCGACCGAGCAACACTGACAACAATTGCGGGCTCTGGCACAGCTTTCGCAGATAACTGTCTTTTTCATTTTGCCAACCCTGGTGTCTCCACTCCAACGCAACGCTGTGAATGGACGGGTACAGAAGCGACACTCCTCGCCATTTGGATGTCTTTTCATTCGCACATGGCTGTTTTCTCCCAAACAGGAGCTGCAGATGATCGGTTGTTCTTCCATTAAAGAAGTGTGGAGTAGGCGAGCATTGGGGAGAGGAGGAAAAGGGAAATAGAGAATAATTCTGGACTCTCAATAATTATTATGTCTAAACGAACAAGAACTCATGCTTTGTTTTGTTTGTCAAGGTATCTTTTTGTATTATCTTCCATAGAATTTACGCGATGAGCATCGCCAAGGTACTTGCAAGAATGAGCTGAAGCAGAAGCCTACGAAAAAAACAGATTCGGAAGCGAGTAAAGCAACAAATTCGATTCTTTTTCCGCACTGATCTGTCATTTGAGATTCGTATGAGTGGCTTTCGGTTTCATTACCGAGCAAACCCACAAACAGAGCCTGGTAAAAGCAGTTGATGCCTCAGCAGTCTCTGAAGGCAGGTCTCGACATTTCAGATGGTTCGCTTTCACAAAGAACTAAATCTGTTTTACGTTTTACAATAAATTAAGCACTACACTTACTTAAGCTTGCAGTTGAATCCCCTAAATCCTATCGATTCCACTTTGAAGTGAAAAGACAGAATGTCAAGAACCTCAAAAAATCAAGTTCTTAGGAACCCCCTACATCTTCACAATATCAATGGTGAATGACTCCTATGAAGTTAGTAAAACCATTGTTTTGGAGTAGACGAGTCAGTGTTAAAAAGCTCTGTATTTTTTTATCCACACGAGGTTTCAGGTGAAGAAATTCGTTGTTGTTAAAATAGGAATTCATCCTTATGAGTCTTAGGCAGTTACATACATTTTGTAGTTGTATAATTATTAACCGATGTACCAATGGAGATTTCTTCTCAACTTATATGTTTTTCTCGCGGGGTTACCCGGCCGCGGGAAATGGGTGCAAATTCATTAGGGAAAGGGACGAATACTCAAAATGGGTAGTGCGCAGCTTCTAATTTCGCCAAAAGTGGCTTGCAGGCATATTGAATGAGTTCGTGGTCTTTTCCCACGTCATAGAGTACGGCGACTTTTTTCACGGCTGTGTCTAGAAACACATTGTAGCTCCAGATGTGGAGTAAGTGCTCGTGTTCAGTCACCATGTGGGCAACTTTAAATATGCAGAGGAGAATCTCGTTAATTATTTCGGCAGAATTATTCTTCTCATGTTTAATGTTCCAAAAGAGCGCGGTTGCATCATAGGTGAAGTCCCAAACTTCGTTGCGGAATAGATTTGTCTTTTCGATATCGTAGAGCGTAGTACTCAATTGCAACTTGAACTGGTCTATGTTTTTTTCAAGGCTCGCAGTAAGTGCTCCGGACAAAACCTTCCTGCCCACCTCTTCGTAAATCCCAAGGAACGTGAAGGGCCACACGACATCCATCTCGAAGTTGACCGTCTCAGGAAGCGCAGATCTTCTGACTATTTCAGACTCATCAGATTCACTTTGATGGAGTTCGTACGCTAGTTGGGCCAACAAAAAGCTCTTCCCATTATTTCTCGAAAGGTACTTCTTGGCGGCACGAACTGCTTGAAGACGGATTTCTTGCGACTTCTCGCAGTGCATAAGTGACATACAACTAGGAACGAATTTCTCTTCGTCGTTTTCCTTAATGGCAGCATGAAGACATAGGCTATATGATAGCATTTCTTCGTTAGAATCGTAGCGTTCCATCTTGATTGGCACTTCCAAATTAGCTTCGAGTGCAAGTTTAACAAATTCTTTATGAATGTACGACCGCAAATCTTGTCGATAGAGAGTCTCCAATAGACAATAGTGTAGCGCTTTTGCCTCTCGGAATAGAGCCGGCTTCAGAAGCCAGAATTGGCAAGATGTCAAAACAATCCCTTCATGATGGGCACCGAAAAACCTTACTGAAGTGTTGATTAGCTCATCTTTCGTTCGAGCCCCGTTCAAGAGAGCACTCACGGCCGTTTCGACAAACAAATTGGCGGAACCATCAAGACCTCGCGTTTCTAATGCACACTGCTTCAAGCTTTCTTCAACCACATGAAGCCCTAAAGGAGGGTATGGAAGCTCATTCGCTACCATCAAGTACGATCTGAGCATGACCCACTTAAACAAATAAGCTCTATCTTTCAAATCATTGAAATTATACCAAGTGGCCGAAGTGACTTCTGCCAACGCGGCTGCATCTTTGCCCTTGGAATCTAGACGTTGAAGAAGCTGGCGAACACACAACAACTTGCCATGAGCGAGGTTGCCCAATTCCGCTGCTCTTGGAAACATTGATTGCAATTCACGAATGATGTCTCCTTGTCTTGTCATGCTGCAGATCAGAAGAGCTGCTGCCTCTCTAATTTTCCACAGCAGATGTCCTAGGTATGTTTGAGACACTGAGTCTATAAAAGGGTTCAAATTCACTCTCGAGTCTGGAGAAGCATGCAAACGACTGAGCATAGATAAAATCGGTATGGCTTTATCTATTGACTTTTCCTGAAGATGAGATCGAAGTATTACTTGAACCTTTGGAAATTGTGAAAAAAAGAGGTCCACGCTGATACTAGGCTGGGTTTTATCTAATTGGTTTGAGCCAAAGAAGCTGTTGTAAAGTGCAGTGAACAACATGAGTGCACTATTTTTGATAGCCCAGGTAGGGTGATCGACTCTTTGCAATGCGGCATCGAGAGCGTCAGCAATGTATTCTTGGTAGTATGGTTTGAGAACAGATTCTTTGAATATTTGGGTTAAACAATTGAATGCATTCACTTGTGGAAGGTCAAGCACGGTTTCCTCCGAATCGCCACTTTTTTTAACAGAAGTCGAGATGAGCTGTTTCACAGCAATTTCCATGAAGTTTTTGATCTTCTCTCTTTGAGGCACGGTAGCAATCAAAATACCACTTATCAAATAAGGTAAACCCGCTGATCTTCTGGTGATAAGCTGTCTCTTTGTTTCAATTAATGACAAATTATACTGTAGCCATTGTGAGGGTTTTTCGCAATATTCACTTGCAAAACAAACAGAACAGCACTTGATAAAAGCTTGCAATGCTGCTGAAAAAGAGCCACGATGCGACACAGTCGAAAGTTGTTCCATCAAGTCAATACCAATATCTACCACTATGTCCTTCGATACGAGAGCCTCAGGGACTGTGATATCCAAAAGCGTCTCGATAAGAAGAGCTGATTCCTTGAGCGTCTTCCAATACGAGTCGTCCGCTTCCTGTGGCTCTCCATTGAGTGACAATTTGGCGGATACCTCTCGCCATTCACTGGTTGTGAATTTCACAAGTCTATCAGCAGTAGCTTTCATGGTAAGGACATACCTGTCAATGGCATCTTTGCTCAAATTCTTCCGATTGATGAGGATGTACTTGTTTGTCACAGACAAAATAGCGGAAATTGAGGCCAAAGAGCCACAGATATGCTGGCCGCTTGACTTTGACGACTCGAGGAAGTCCACAAGCATTTCGAGCAACAATTTAAACAGTTCAAAGTCATACTTCAAATAGGCAGTGGCAATAGTCAGGAACAATAATGCGTATGAGTCGGAACTACCGTGCTTGGATTCGGTTAGAAGGTACAATGAGTTTTGTAACGGGTTTTCGGAGATGATATGGCAAAGCTGTTCAGCCGGACAAAAATCGAGCATTTGAGAGCATTTGCGCCGTATGTCATCGTAGTTGTTTGTAGTCAATCGCAAGAGAAGACGCACAAGATCATCCAAGAATATGTGGAACATTTTGGAGCCTGCAGAGCTCGAGTTTTTCAGCTTTGCGGACCTTTTAACACCGTCAAACTCATCTATGATTATGAAATATAAAATCTCTGTGGCACAAGATAACTGAGCGTATGACGAATCCGGGACAAGCAATTTGCACATGATAAGAAAGACTTGCTCACAAATCTCGGTGGCTTCGACTATTTGGGCCTTCATTTCTTCAGATGGTTTTTTGGCTTGTTTTTCTGTGAAACCTCGTAGTTTATTCAATGCATTTCGGAGGTTGGTGACAAACACGGTTCTATCCTGAGGAGACAACAACTCTCGCGTGACGAATCTCAAAGAGACCTCGCACCTCAAGATCTTACGAACAAATGGAGGTGGAAGAGTATTGTTTGTTGCGGTTGCGCATACAAAGGCGAAAGCATCTAGACGAGTATTTCTATCTGAATGACAGAGAAGCCTCTCAATCAGAGACTCCAGCACGATCTTATTCTCGAATGGATCGTTCGCGCGCGATATCTCCATACCTGCGCGAAGCAACGGAAGCATGACCTGAGGCTGGTCAAGGATCTTCGTCTCGACGTCTAGACTCCGGAGCCAGTCCAAGTATAGGTCACAGACGTCTCTGAAGAGCGTAGGAAGCAAGTGAGTGACGATGTTAGCCCGCATCACATCATCAAGAAGGTGTTTGTCTAGCGCAGGAAGCCATGTGATCAAGTACAGCCCATAGTTTGGATCACGAACCCGATGAAGGTGCAACGCCAAGAGCTTACTGGCAGAATTGGCCAACGAATTGAACTTCATGGCATCGAGACAGATGCGAACAATATGGAACTCCCGATTGTTACTGATGATCTTGGCGGTGCGCGGCACATACTTGATTAAGGCCTCTAGGAGCACGAAGAAGCTCTTCTGTTGCAACGGCCTCTTGTAAATACATGAAATCCACGGTAAAAGATTCGCATCGTCACATTGGAGCGTGTCTACAAATTGAAGAAGCTTTTTCAACAACAATCCCAAGGCGTTGGAAAACGCACCCAGACTACTATGGTGCATTCCAGTTACATACGTAAAGACGCTCCTAAGGAACATCTCCAAGGGGCGCCACCGCGGCGCTTCACCAACCTTCTTAGCATACTGCATTATTCTCGTGAACCAAAGCAGACATGTGTCCACGAATAGCACGGCGCGATCATCGATCTGTTCAAGGCTGATGGAGATTTTTCGTAGAGAATTGGCGACGTTGACGAACTGGCCATAGCCTGTTACGTTTTCCAGCTCGAGATTCAGTAGTCGGTATTTTATTCGTCCGAGGTCACCGTCTCGGTTAAATTTTCTGTCTGCTGTCATGGAGTGTTGGTGATCTGTGAACGCGATGCCGCATCTGAAACATCTGAAACATGCGACAAATAGGTGTCAATGCAGATAAACTGAGGAGAAGAACGGAGGGTCGAACACAGTGAAATTTTTCAAAGAAACGAATTTTGCTATTTTTCTGTCTTTCGATTGGAGACGTTTTTTGATTGTGAGTGGGCGAGAGCGTTTGGGGACGTTGTTGCAATCTGCACCATGGTTTTGGGAGTGGGTGGTATGTCAAGTGGGAGATGTTTGGAAGAGGTAATGAATTGATGTAATGATGAAATTGAAAAGAAAGACATTGTGACTTTTTAGCATTTATCGATTTATGAGTTGTTTGGATTGTCGATGTACTGGAGGTTATCTATTGTGACCTCTGATAGGAGCAGACAATGATATTTGAATGGTTCAGAAATGTGTTGGTAGAGATATTTGGGGTTTTAAAAAGTGTTTTGTTCTTGTTTGCTTCATTTTTGGACACAATCGGATTTTTGAGTAGTGGTCTAAGATTTTCCAGTCTCTTGCTGACTCAATGAAAATGTGCAAACTAGTACCAAGTCACAGAGTTACTGTAAAAGTGAAAAAAACAAATATTGAAATTTAGTATATTTCACTTTCTGGCAGGTGAATTAAATTATTCGCTTCGGGTTTAAGACTCGTACGACCTCCATTTCGTCACTTGCGAGGTCGGCTGTAGAAACATACTTCCCCCAACAAGGCTCTAATCAAAAAAAGAGACAAAGAAGCACCAAACTAGCACGACATTATATATTCTACATATAAAACACCTTTACCAAAAAATTACTTCTCACTGAAGAGAATAATTCAGACCGACGAGGAATTTCAACAAAGCAGATAAGCTCGGGACTGATAACAAAGTAAACGAAATCCAAAAAAACAAAACAACAAAACGGAAAATTTCTCCCCTTCTTCTGTTCATAACACACACGTATCCCCATTCGATAATTCCCTGCCCACTCCCATCGACTTCCTCTTCAGTACTACCCAGCCACCCACACTCTACTTTCAACTACCGCTTCCTTTTTAAATACAATCACCAGGATCTGAACACACCAATTCCAAAAACTATTAATACAGCCTAACTACCCCCTCTCCAGCCTCTAAAAAATCATGTCTAAGCAAATCTATAACCCTATCAGCAAGTGCTGGTACTTCTACTACCACCATTTCCCATTCTACATGTTGACCGGACCCGAGCGGTTCTTTCTCCACATCTTCATCATGTCGTTTGTTTCCTTTGTAGCATATGGCTTGTTTCGTGTGATTCCCCTGTACATTCCCTTTTTGATTTCCAGAAGTTACTTCTACTTGACTGGCGATTTGTAAGAGAGAAGTGCCTTGGAAACAGTCGAAAAAAAAGGTGCTCGTAATCTGGTCGGAATCTATCGCCACGGTGTTCTATTTATTTCTTTTGTGTTCTTCCATCTCGAAGACCATGTCTTATCGGTGAGGACCTTTCTATTTTTTTACCCTTCTACTCCATCTCTTATATGTACCGGAAGCCAAATGCGCCGTTTAGGCCGCCGCGGCCCATCGGGAGCAGAGAATCTGGCTCTAATAATCTGAATAGCGAGACTTCCGCCAACCCCGATGTTATCGCGTCTGGCAATCGCGTCCTACCGACACCCACTACTGAAAATACTAATACAAGCTTTCCCGTGCAAGCCCGCGTAAAGAGGCTTAAAGTAGGTCTAGTGCGAAGGCCAGCCCCGGTAGCACCGGCGGCAGACCTGGCAGAACATGAGTCTCGGCCTAGTTCACAACAGGATACTTCCCAGGGCCTGAAAAAGTACTACACCGTGCAATGGAGAAAACGTACAAACAAGAAGAACAAGTCGTGGGAAGGCGACGGATACATCGTAGTAACAGATGAAGGTTCGGTTCTTAAAATCTTGGTCAAGGACCGCCTCTATAAACCTGTAGGACGCTCCAAGAAGAACACCGTAGAGGGCCTCATCCTTTTCGGATCCTATGAGGCAGAGGTCGACTCAGAGGCGTCGCTCGACGAAATACGAAGACTCACGTCTCCTGACGACGCGTTGGCGTTAACGTCCTCGCCGGTCCGTGAAAACAAATCGCTTTTCTCAGAGCCAATGAAGAAACACAACCCGCATTTGATCAAAGGGCAAGAATCCCTGCTCTTTGTGGAGCCTGATTCTGTTGAACCTGTTCTGGAACCTATTAAAGAGTCCCCTGTATCCATGTCGGTGCCACCAGCGGCTGATCTGTGTCAATTCTCCCTACCGATGATAGGCAGTACAATGAAACGCTTAAATGTCGATGAATGTCTTCTGGCAAAGCTCCGCGAACACCAGCGGGAGGCCGTTCTGTTCATTTACGAGTGTATAGTCGGAATTAGAGATCCAAACCACTTGGGGGCGCTTCTAGCCGACGAAATGGGACTTGGAAAAACTCTCACAGCAATAACGGTAATCTGGACGCTCTTGAAACAAAGCCCTATTCCTAATGAGAAACCACCTTTGAAGAAAGTTCTTATATGCTGTCCTGTGACCCTTATTGACAACTGGTATCGTGAGTTCACAAAGTGGCTCGACATAAACCGTATTGGAATCTTGGCGCTCAACAAGCAACAGACGGCAAAAAAAGATAAGCAAGATATTGTTTCGTTTGGGAAAACGAAAGTTTACCAGGTTCTCATTATGAGTTATGAGAAGGTAATGAGTTGCAGTCAAGAGCTCTCATCTGTAGACATTGATCTCATGGTTTGCGACGAGGGCCACAGACTCAAGAGTGCTGCTAATAAAACTCTTAACACACTCACTAGCTTTCAGATCCCTAGAAAATTGCTTCTCACCGGAACGCCCATTCAGAACGATTTAAACGAGTATTACACCATCATCAACTTTATAAATCCAGGGATATTAGGTCTGTATCCCGAATTTCAGAAAAATTATCTCAGACCTATCGTGAAGGCTCGAGATAAAAGTTGTCTCCATAAGGACACTCTCAGAGAAGGTAAGAGCAAATCGAATGAGCTTATCGCCATTACAAAATCCTTTGTGTTACGAAGAACTAAAGATTCAATAAGAAACTTCCTCACGGACAGAACTGATGTTTTAGTTTTTTGCAGGCCTAACAGCTTGCAAAAGCGTTTGTTCGAGTTAGCGTCATCATCGAACAAATTTACGTCAGTGATGGGCTCCGAAAGCACCACAGTCCTCTCCTTGATCAATGTCTTCAGAAAGATATGTAACCTGCCTTCTTTGGTCGTGGATGATACGCTCTTTCAGCAGCTTTACATGAATGCTCAATCGAAGCCAGAACTGCTCAATCCTCTGAACTTAAAGAACAAAGTTGCAGGAAGCAAAATTAATGTACTTGTACCGCTCTTGCTAGAATTTAAAAAAAATAGTGAAAAGGTGGTGTTGATCTCTAATTTTACCCAAACCTTGGATCTTTTGGAACTGGTCCTCTCGAAACTCAACATGCTGTTCCTTCGTTTGGATGGCACCACATCATCAAACACGAGAGATCAATTGGTGACCAAATTTAATACGAGTCCATTGTTCGATGTCTTTTTGTTATCGGCTAAGGCCGGTGGAGTTGGACTCAATTTAATAGGAGCGTCCAGACTCATTCTCTTCGACAACGACTGGAATCCGCTGATAGACCAACAAGCCCTTGCTCGTATTCACAGAGATGGCCAGAAACTTCCCGTTTTTGTGTATCGGCTCTTCACAGCAGGCGCCATTGATGAAAAGATTTTTCAACGCCAACTCACCAAAATTACCCTCAGCGACCAATTTTTGGATGAACACACGGATTCAAATCTGAATATTTTTGATTATGAAGATTTGCGCGATTTGTTCACTATCAATGACTCAAAATGTAACACTCACGACCTTCTTGAATGTGAATGCAAGGGAGATGGTAGTAGTACAGCAGCTCAGACCGAAGTAGAGACAGACACTGATTCAGATGAAGAGAATGGTCCCGAGATGCCGTCTTCCGGTTTTTCTAGTGCCTTGAGTTTGATGGAGGGTGCAGATACAAAGGAGCTGACGAAGACGAGAGCTATCAGAACGGCTCTTGTGCATTTCAAGCATTACGATCCCGCTGTTGGAACCGCACAAATTGAAGACCAATTGTTAGCAAGACTATTATCGAGGACTGATGGCGACATTAGCTACTGTTTTACTCATTTACAAGCAAGTGGTACTAAATAGTATATTCACAAATAATTAAAATGTATTTAAGGAAAATGTATATATAGGAAATAAAGAGATAGCCATTGAAAATCGACATCAAGGCACAACTTAAGCTTTTTGCTCAATAGGCTTCTCCTGAGCAGGCTCAACCTCGGCAGGCTTCACCTCAGCAGACTTTACGTCTTCAGAATCCTTCACGGAGTCTCTTTCCTGAGGAGTGGCCTCTGGCAATCTTTGGTTTGTGACAAACAAAGAAAAGATCAAGGCAATGGAAGCGTATGCAAAGTTGACGTAGAACACGTACTTAATGGCCTTCATGATCACGGACTTCAAGAAGTACTCACTGGCAGGAGACAAGCCGGTAATGTTCTGTTGAATAAGGCTTCTCAAGTTGTATTTAGAGAGCTCCTCAATGACAGCAGGAGACTGCTTCATCAATTCAGGCTGCAAGTTCTTCTCGATTGTAGAAGTGTAAACTACATCGGCCAAAATACCAGCAATGGCACCACCGACAGAACGACAGAAGTTGATGACAGTGGTAGCGAGGATAATTCCACCGGGAGTCTTTGGGGCAGTGATTTGACCAGCCATGATTGCAGCTTGCATGTTGATACCAATGCCAACACCTAAAGGAATCAAAAGACCGATCTTCTTGGAAGTTGGGGAGTCGACCTCAAGTAAAGTGAGGAGACCGGAGCCGATCATGGTCATGGAAGTTCCGAAAATGACAAAGGGCTTGACGAATCTGGTCTTCTTGACAAGAATACCACCAGTAATAGAGGTAAGGACGACACTGATGATAAGAGGCAACATATCGACACCGGATCTCCAGGCGGAGGCACCGTGAATGACCTGGAAATAGATTGCGAGGAAAATGGCAGCGGCCATGAAACAGGCGAACATACCATACATGGTGATGGCGGCGGCCATAGTGGGCCAGACTTTAACGACCTCAATTGGAATCAATTGATTCTTAGAGAAGCAAAAGTTCCAAACACCAAAGCCAATGGTCAAGAGACCACCGAGAACAAAGCAAGAGATGACAGCGCCCGAGTGCCATGGGAACTCGCCGCCGGAACCAAAGGTCATGGCCAAAAGAAGGAGAACCAAACCTGAGGTCAACAAGAAGATACCAGGATAATCGATGATCTTCAATTTGGCCCAGATGTTACCGTGACCCTTTGGAGGGTTAAAGGAGAAAATGAACACTACCACGGCGACGGCACCAACAGGCAAGTTGATGTAGAAACACCATCTCCAAGAGACACCAGAGGTGAAGGCACCACCAATAAGAGGGCCCAACACGGAGGCAACACCGAAAACAGTACCGATCAAGGCCATACCCATAGGTCTCTTGTGAATGGGAAGAATCTCAGTGACAATGATGAATGTCATAGTCTGAATACCACCACCGCCAATACCAGCCAAGACTCTACCACCAATAAGAACATTCATGTCATTGGCCAAAGCGCACATGAGAGAACCAGCCTCGAAGAAGAGCACGGCCACAAGCATGGTGCTTTTACGACCGAAGACAATGGACAATTTACCCCAAACGGCGACCAAAACGGCCATACTGATAAGGAAACCAGACGACAACCATCCGACCTGGTTCAATGCGTTGAATTTGCTACCCACAGTGGACAAGATGGTAGTAACGATCAATTGATCCAATGCGAACAAGAACATACAGAGGAAGAGGGAGGCAAGACAGAGCGCAAGCTTCTTGCCGCTCAAATACATGTCTTCTCTCTTGGTTCCATCACCGGCATCGGCCTCGAAAAATGCTGCTGGAGCAGATTCTTCAGCAACATTTTGCTGGTTATGGATCACAGACGACAGCAGCGAGTCTGATGGGATCGCAGGCTTTACCTCCTTTAGAGAAGCAGTGCTAGACATTATGATGTGGATTCACGAAAGAGAATTGCACCTGTAATTGTCAGTGCAATTAGAGTTTTAAGATTGCAGTAGATAGAGTATAAGCAACAGTTGTAATAGTAGCGGTACTAATGAAGAGTTATTGCTAGTCACTAGAGTTTGACTGGATCTATTGTCACTGTATTTGTAGCTGTATCAAGTGCTGTTCTCTCGATTCAACACGAAATTGCACACATATTTATATTTCTGCTCATCGATGGCAATTCAAACGGAGACGGCTGACGGATTGCGAGAGGGACGTAGACGCGCGGCGGGTGTCGCTGCACACAAGCTCTAACGCCGCCACAGGACTACACACAGACCCGCTTCTCTCGAGTTTTCGGGTCTGTTTACGAACCATATTGGGTCTGTCTGTAGGAATATGTGCAGCCATGGTACGGTTGAGGAAATACAGCTGTTTCTGGGGTATTTTTGTCGTCTCAAAAATACCTTCAGCTCAAGCATCTTCCGTATGATCTTCGGTCCCGATCCTATCGATCTGAATCCCTTTCCCAATGTGGCACTGTGCGCGCAGACTGGATTGCGTCAAACGGTAGTCCCGGGGAGTGTCTGCAGTCCCTTCCGAGAGTAGTCCTCGGGGATTGTCCCAATGGGGATCATTGCCGTCGCTTGCCCACTGTAACGCATGAATCTGGAAGACGGGACTGTTCCCCTTTGAGCGATGTGATCTCTGAAACATGGCCCTGCTGAATAATAGCGGCCCGACCATATTTGACGTTTCGGGTGTGTGTAATGATTAGAAGTTGGATCTTCAGCCGTGCACAATGGCTTACTGTATTGGCACCCAGTAGTATGATGCGACTCTGGAGTGTTCTACGCTTTTGAGTTCCATTTTTCTGATGCTGATTTGATTGTTTAATGCTGAGGTTGTTTTTGTATGTATGTGAGTTGCCTCATTAGAATTATTGTTTTGTTTTACTGGTGCATGGCCAGTAACCATCACACCACGTTGCTCCGTGTTCGGTTCTGAATATGTTTCTAGAATATTCCATGCCGGTTGATTCTAGACAATCTCTGACGCTTCAGACGGACCGCCGTGCGGCCAAACGCTACCCCTTGTTGGCACTCATCCGTGCCATGGCCGCTCTCGCGCGCTGCTCGCGCATGAAGCGCATCTTCTGCTGCTCTGTCATGCCACTCATATCGGAGACGCTGCTGAGAATTGTTCCTCCGAGACGTCCACCGGTGCTCACCTTTGGCTCCACTACCTGAGCTTCGGTCTCGGTCTTCTTGGCTAATTCTTCCTCAATCACGCGCGCCGTTTCTTTCAGTGCACGTTGTTTGGCCTCCTCGGCTTCTCTGGTAACCTCCTCGACTGTTTTTGGTGGTCCAACATTGCATGAGTCCCAATCGCAAAACAGTTCGCCCAACGTGGAGCGGCAGATTTGAAAAGTATTTTTCGTTTGTTCGTCATTATTAGCCAATTGAGCTGCAGTCTTGCCGCTATTATTCTTTGCAGATGGATCGGCCTTCAAATTCACCAAGAGCACTTTCACCATGTGTGGAAGACTCTGCGAGGCTGCAAAATGCAACAAAGTTGGAGTATGCCCATATTGCTCTGATGGAGTGAAGCGGAAATTAGCGTCAAGTCCATTTTTCCGAAGATAGTTTATTAGGAAGGGCGCCTTGGACTTTCGGAGAAGTCCAACTATCTCCTTTGTGTGAACATCCGAAGCTGCCACTGCGACAGGCTCTGGTGTTCTCTCCACCACCGGCGTGCTGGATGAGCTCTTCTTATCAAAATTCTTACGTTGGGTTTTCGGAAGCTCAACTGGAACCATGTATGTGAGTTTGGCCCATGCACTCTTGACCTCTGTCAACGTGGCTCTCTTCGTAGTGAACGGGAATGACTTGACCCTCTTATCGCTAGATTTGATCTCTGCACCTTCGTAGCCCACCAAAATCTTTTTACTGGCTGCGCCGGTCGCTCTTATAAATATATGTTCAGCTTTAGCGATGTAATCCTTCCACAGAGTGAGAAGCTCATGCACCTCTTTCTTCAATGCTTCTTCATTATACCTTCTTATACTTGAACCAGCGGAATTTGCCTTTCCACGGGCATTATCAGATGCACTTTGCGACCCACCCTGTTTCCTTCTGGTGGTGTATCTGTGGAATGTCTTCAGTTCCAACACCACCACTCTTTGCGCATCCATGGACTCCTTATGGTTCTTTGGGTTACCCTTGCTTTTCGTGAGCTGATGTGAGACCACTGCGCCTGCAAAGTGGCCACCTCCAATCATCAATAGCACCGAAAGACCAGTTCTGGAAGCTTCACTGTTCATCAGCTTCAAAGCTTCTATGAT
This sequence comes from Australozyma saopauloensis, assembly GCF_035610405.1. Taxonomy (NCBI): domain Eukaryota; kingdom Fungi; phylum Ascomycota; class Pichiomycetes; order Serinales; family Metschnikowiaceae; genus Australozyma; species Australozyma saopauloensis. The sequence goes on from NC_086133.1 coordinate 1,524,229, forward strand.
GGCTCCATCTTCCAACAGAGCTGAATCGAACAAGGCTTTGTACGCACCATATGCCTTTCCCTGCGATAGAAGTGGAGATTTGAGCAACAAAAACGGCAGTTTGGTGTTCATATGGCTGACCAGACTCTCTTCGTCGTCTTCAACCGCCGCCAGCACATCACCAACACTAAGCTTTTCTAATACAGTAGGAAGTCTATCTTCGCCAGATTCGCCCTCCGAACCGGACTCTTCGGAGCCAGAAATACTCTCCAACGATTGTGTTTCTACAAGTTCTTCGAATTGCGTTTCTGTGAGGGCTTCTAGGCCATTGACACCCCGTTTGAGGTTTAATCTATGGAAATCTGATTTATAGTGAGAAGCAACATCCTCTCTTGTGGCATTGGCACCAAATTCTGTTTTGCACGAGGTACATTCGCGCTGGTTCTTCGAGGTTGAACTTGGATTTGCACCCACGGAAGAAACAGGCCTGATCTCTGTCGCCAGCGATGCTATCGACGTCAAACTGTCGAACTTGAGCAATTCGAGCTCTGCAATTACTTTAGGGGCCAAGTCAAATACGTAGAGATTGTCCGAAGCCAGCATTTGTGAATGGATCTAGAGATGGGAATTTCCAAATGGGTGCGAAACCCCAGATTATATATTTGCTCAGAAAGAGTGGCAATTCTGTGGCAAACAAAACAAAATTGCAAAATACAATGAATGGAAAAGGTGAGAAATGAGTCATATTTTTTTTCGCTTGTAAAATTTGTGGTCGTTCAAGTGATTTTCACTGAAAGATAGTGAAACCGCTCATAGCGGTTATGATACACACGATTCGTAGGTTCGATTAAGTGGGCGTAATTGTATTTTCTAGTATTTACAAAGAATCCACAGGAAATTATTGGGATCCAAATCTGTGACACTCCTTCAAGAAATGCTCGATCTTCTCGGGCTTCATGAATGGGTGGGTACCGTGACCGAAGTTGACGATGTAGTTCTGCTTTCCTCCGCCAAAACCCTTGATCATCTGCTCGACCTTTTGAGTGATGACCTCGTCAGAACCGTACATAATACCGGGATCCAAGTTACCTTGCAAGGTGATTCTGCGGCCGTTGGCAACCTTCACTGCATCTTCAGGCTTGTAAAGCCAGTCAATGGAAACGGTGTCGTAGCCAGAGTCGCACAAATCATCCAAAGCGTACCAGGCACCCTTGGCAAAGACAGTAAGTGGGATGTTCTCCTTGACACCCAACTCGGCCAATCTGGTGGGCAACTTCTTGGAGATCTGACGCAAGTATGGCAAGCAGAACTCGTTGAACTCCCAAGGACCCAACTCACCGGCCCAGGACTCAAAAACTTGCAACATCTGCGCACCGGCAACAACCTGCTGTGCCAAAAACTCCACACAGGCATCGGTGATGGCCTGCAACAACTCGTGTGCCTTTTCAGTGTACTCGTAGATCCATTGCTTAGCGAAACGGAACATCTTCGAGCCCTGGCCCTCGGTCATGTACACCAAAAGAGTCCATGGAGCACCACAGAAACCCAACAATGGCACTCTTCCATTCAATTTGGTTCTGGTGAGAGTGATGGCTTTGAATGCCCAGTCAAGCTCCTTTAAGATATCGGGCTTCATAACCACACGGCCCATGTCCTCTACAGATCTGAGAGGGTCCACAAACACAGGACCCTTACCTTCGACCATCTCGATTTCAAAGCCCATGGCTTGTGGAATAACCAAGATATCACTGAAAATGATGGCAGCATCAATGAGTCCATCAAAGTGGTCTACAGGTTGGATGGTGATCTCAGCAGCAATCTCAGCATCTCTACAGGTCTCGAAGAAGTCTCTTCCACCCTTAGCTTTGTGGTATTCGGGCAAATATCTGCCTGCTTGTCTCTTAGCCGTTAGTATACACAAAAATGAAGAATTGAAGGGGCCACAGAAGGAGTTTTGCGACGGATATTTCACCAAAACATACCATGATCCAGCAAGGAGGTCTTTCGACCTTTTCGCCGCGGGCGGCCCTCAAGATGAGGTCGTTTTTTAAAGGAGCAAAGGTCATGGGTGGTATCTGGGGTGAAAAATCCGGATTGATAGCGTTAGATATAGGATGATTGGCGAGGTAGTGTATAAACTGGACCGGATTTTTTTTCTTATTTTGTATTTTTTTGATCCTTCTATTTATTTCTGAAGGTTTTCTTTTCGGTTTTACGGTGTGATTTAAGATGGTGCTAGTTGGTTTTGGTCACTTGGGTGACAGTGATACATCTGGATCGAGAGACGGATTTGAATGCGAACAATTTTGGGGATAAGGATTGTGAGAGAAATAAAGAGTTTCTTCAAAATCAATTGTTTGCCGTTTGACGGATGGTGTCTCTGTCGAGTCTAACTTAAAACTAATTTAGCAGATGAAGTCACCGGGATTATATGAGAAGAATTATTTTTCCCTACTTCAAAGTTCAAAATAATCAAAAAATATATTGTTATTTGTATACTTTTTTGTTTGTTTGCCTGATTGATAAGCAGGGGGTCTAGGTTTTTATTGTTTGGTTCTGGGGGGTCATTTTCTGTTCAGTCCAAAAGGAATGAAATCAAATTGATATCAAATTTATAGATTTCAGAATCGTAAAAGTTTAAGAAACTTCTCTGTATTAATTCTCATTGGGCACAAGTGGCTACAAAAACTGATTAGCAGCGCCAGACAGTACGCATAGATCTCATAAAACCGATATGTGAACATTTGAATATCTAATGGGTTAATTAGGAAATAAGAAAAAAGAATACGTACTATTTAGTGGAAAGCTTTTGATCATGGTCTTCTAGCTCGAAAATAGTCAGTAAGGTATAAATTGGACAAATATAGGAACGCAAACAATTGTCATTCCACAAATCAAGCCGAAGTGGGTGCCAGTTGAATGGTGGAGCAACTGTTTGGCTGTGGCGTTTGTATCCAAGGTCATTCCGTCAGAATGAATTGAGTTGTCTCAAAGCCGAAACCAATTTGTACCGAAGAACTTTCGAGTTGCAGTGCTAGGGGGTATACAGAGTTTTGTCATAATTAGTTGAAATACAAATTACATAGCAACCTCTTCTGGTATGAAGCTGATGTCTGAAAAAAAGAAATAAAATACCACTAAATCAGACAGAGTTAAGAGTTATTAAACCTGAAACAGGCACCATCTCTGGGCCATAGACTCATTTAGAGTAAAGGAGAGACCGATCGTTTTTCACTCTGCTTTGCGCCTACTGCCTACTTTATTATCCTATTCCTGCTAATAGAACGAAAACCATCTTGGCTTTGTACCGAGTTCCTCTGTTGGCCAGAATTTCAAGCAGTTTGCAATTCGCCGTATGTCGGCTTTGTACTCCTCTCTTTGGATGCCTCTCAAATGTGTGGCCCAATACAAGAAGTGGCCTGTCGAGAAAGAAAGCGCCCAAAGGAGGAGAAGAATGCCAAGAATTGTTCCAAAAAGTCCAGCAACTATGTTCAGCTCTCGGACAAGCTTTCTGTTCAATCGAAGGCAAAGGCCAACAATAAGTAATAGACCAAATAGCACGATGAAGACAAAAATTTTGCGCCTATATTTCTTGAGCTCAGGATTTCCATAGAGAATTCTGATTTGGAATAAGATGGAAGCCCCAACATAGATTTCCTGATAATAAGTGTTGACGTTTGCACACCAGACTTCCTTGAATTTGTGGACATCTACCAACAACTGGCCAATTCCCTTTGAAATACCTTCATGATCTTTTATTTCGCAGAATTCCTTGGCAGAATAGAAAGTTTTGACTTCTCTTGAACAAAACCTCATTAGTTCATCACTCCACTTCTGAGGTTTAATCACAAATTCGAGATCTCCATCTCTCAAATGCTTCAAACCGTCAATTAAATTGCGTTCTATCGGGCACTCGAACTGTGAATGATGAGAAATTAAATTATCCTTGATTTTTTGCATTCGCCAGTCGAGAAGATATACGGTGCGTTGATCAAGAGTGTGATCCCTCTTGATGCTCTCCGTCGCCTCTGCAACTAGTTTAGTGCTACGTTCTTTAAAATTCCGGTGTCTCTGAGATTTTTCAAATGATTTTATCTGAAAATTATCATTTGGTGCGCTTTCAACGACTGAAACGTGGCTTTGTCGGACTTCAGTCGTTGTACCTTGCATTGTCAAATTGCTCATTTCAACGGGGCCCGAGACATTGTGGGAATTGTCTTCGCTTTGTGTACTATTCATTTTGTAGTAGAGTGCTCAAACTATGAATCAGGTGTAATTTAAATTAAGTTTAAGCATAAAATAGTCCTTCCCCGATTAGACATCGTCTCGGGTTCGGAGTATGCTTCGCAAACAATCACATTTCAATAGCCCAAGGAATGACCTGGAGTTTATTTATGCCAAAAACTCTATTGTCATGCTTTGATGCCCTGCTATTACTGTGTAACCTCACCAATAGACTTGATGTGAGTTGGCTGCAAATTGAAGTTGATACTGCAGACAATACTACACATGGTACCAATTGCTTCTTTAGAAGTTTGAAGGATCAATAATAAAGAAAGAGCAGCTTTGAAATTGAAGAGCATAAAAAATGACCGAGAATTCAATGAATTGCAATATTCGCAACGGCAGTGCCACGCCATGCTTATAGAAAGGCCAAGCACTTGAGCAATCACAAGTCTGGCGTCAGATCTGCCGCAGGAATTTCGAGCCAAAAGACTCTACATGTGTGCATTAGCCGCATCGGAGGTTATAATTTACACAACCGTAGGTGTATTCAGAAGGTCATGCTCCTTCTCTATGGAGAATGAGAAGAACAGACCATCCTCATTGAAACCTCAAATGCAGCACTCTTTTTTTTTCCTTTGCCGAAAATGATTAGCTTGAAATGTGAGATTTGTTTTCCTGGACTCATACCTCACCATATCCATATCCTTCTGATGGCCCATTGTAGCTACACACACATATCCAAAGAACACTTCCAAGAAAATCTGAAGACATAATCACAACGCTACCGCAAAGACAAAAAAAAACCAACGGACCCCTTCAAAAAAATAAAAAATCTATTCACAAAGAAGCACTCCCTCCAAACCTCCAAACCACCAGCCAGCCTGTCTCCACATTTCATGACCTACACACACCCTCATCTCCAGCAAACCTTATCTAATACGACCTAATTTACTCTCAATTCCATCGTTGTCCCTCCAAAATGGCCAACAGCATATCCTCGGAACCCGTCCGGGCCCCTTCGCCGCAACGTGATGGTCTGGTGGTGCGCAAAGTGTCGCGAGCACTGGGTCTTCTGTCTCAACTGGCCAAGAAGCCAAATTGGTTCGTGCGCCTGTTCAGAGCTGTTTTTGGGTACAGAAAGACCACTCTCACGTTCTTGGTATTGGTCACATTGCTTAGTACCGTTTTAGTATCGTATTTCGACAATTCTTTGGAGTATTCAGTAGATATGCCCAGATCAGAAAGAGAGAAGGCAACCTTAGACTATTCGTGGTCGGTGCTACAGGAAATAGGTAGAAACGAACATACGTATACGTCTAAACACAACGACGAGGTCCATGACTATTTGGAGCTGCAGATCAAGAGCTTGGTCAAGGCAGTTCCCTACGCAGAGTATGATAATGACTTGAACTACACCAATAATCTCATGTTCCAAGTCAAGTACCTCAGCTACGACTCAGTGTCTTACTATGAGAGTAACAATCTTCTTGTGCGTGTCAATGGTCTGGACTCAACATTGCCAGCGCTCTTGTTGAGCTCCCACTTCGACTCGGTGCCTACTTCCTACGGCATTACCGATGATGGCATGGGTGTAGCATCCATGATGGGAGTGCTTCGCCAATTGTGTAGTAAGGATTCGAAACAGCCCCGGAGAACCATCATTTTCAATTTCAATAATAATGAGGAATTTGGTCTCTATGGCGCTAAGGCCTTCCTTTCACACCCTTGGGCAAAACAGGTCAAGTACTTCTTGAACTTGGAGGGAACTGGCGCAGGCGGCAAAGCTGTACTCTTCCGTGGAACCGACTATGGCATCGTCAATCACTTCTCCTCGGTGCGGTACCCTTATGCCAACTCTTTTTTCCAACAAGGCTTCAACAATCACTTGATTGCAAGTGAAACCGACTATGCTGTCTACAAAGACATTGGTAACCTTCGTGGTCTTGATTTGGCCTTTTTCAAGCCTCGTGATATTTACCACACCGCAGGCGACAGCATCAAGAATACCAATGCTCGCTCATTGTGGCACATGTTATCCAGCACCTTGGACTTCACTAAGCACATTTCCGCTGCTAAGATTGATTTGGATGGCGAGGACTCGGATGCAAGCAAAGACTTTGCTTCGTACTTTTCATTTATGAACTTGTTCTTCTCTGTGCCCATTTCGCAAGTTGTGATTATCAACATCGTGTTCTTGGTTGTCGTACCAATCGTCATCCTTTTCCTCTTGACGGTGGTCGTGCATTACAAGAAGGGCTGGGATGTGAATCTTCTCAATGTAGTGAAGTTCCCATTGTCGTTCTTAATCTCGCTGACTTTGTTGAGCTTTGGAACAGATGTTGTCTTGGTTCCCTTTAATCCATTCGTAGCCAACAACTCTGTCGAAATGTTGATTTTAGCTTTATTCTCTGTCTTCATGCTTTTGAACTATTGCTTCTTGAACTTGTTCAATCTTGTCTTTAAACCATTCAAGGGTCACCAACACGATGAGAAACTCGTGTTGTTGTTGGAGAGTACCTTGTTGTCATGGATCGTTGTTCTCTGGTCCACTGTTAAACTCGCTCACAACAGAATAGGCGACGACCATACAGGCGAGGGCCTTCTAGTTATCTTGTTTGGAGCACAAGCTGTGGCCTCTATATTTGGTTTAATCGGATGGAGTTTTCAAAGATCAAAGCGCTCCAAGCCCTCTCGCAGTGGCAACAATGCGGATTATCTGCCATTGTTGGGATCCTCGTCCAGCGCTCAATATGGTGCACACGACAACACTTCCATCGAGGACTGTTCCTCTCTTTCATTGCACTCGGATGACGTTGAATGCCCTACTGCTCATAAGAAGTCCTTCTCATATGATTGGTTGATCCAATTCATCGTGATGGTACCCGCATCATCTTTCATAATCTTCAACTGGGGATACCTCAGCATTGATGGAATCCACAAGTCCATTCAAGAATCGAGCCGCATGCAAGGTTTAATTTACAAGTTTATTCAGCTATTCGTCGCTGCTTGGGCTTTGCCATTTATCCCATTCGTTTTTAAATTGAACCGTAGCATCGTGTTCATCTTCATTGCTCTTGCAATTTCAGGTCTCTTAATCGTGGGCACGAAAACCCCTTTCGATACCTCCAATCCACTTAAACTCCGGTTCTTGCAAACCATCGAAATCGGCTCCAACTCAGTGCAGAATCTCATCACTGTTAGCGGTAGACTGTCGGATCTCACTAAGGAAATTCTATCAGACATACCATCCATAAAAAAGAGTGAACACAAAGTTAAAGAGCAAGAAGTGGGGGATGGCATGCTGATCTACTCATGGAACTCGACATTAACTCCTCATGTTGTCCCGGGAGTCGACTCTGTTAAGGACTATTTGCAAGTGGAAGTTTTGAAGAACTCGTCCTCTTCATCAGACGCACCTTTTGGTCTCTTGACAGGAGAACTTCGTATCACTGCTCCAAAAAACCGGAATTGTAAGCTAGCTTTCAAAAACTCACATAACTCCGTGAAAATATCCTCCGAGAACCCAGAAGAGAATTCTCCAGTGAGAACCGCAATTGTGTACAACAGCAAAAAGCCCACCAACGAGACGTATATGTCCTCAGGAGGAATTCCAGAGGGCTTCTCCAAGGACCACAATGGCAACTATTTGTTCAAAAGCTCCAAGGGAATTAGAGAATTGCAGTTGAATAAACTCGACTGGGACGCTCCATATCATCTTTCGATGCAATGGGTTCCTGAGATTGTTGAGTCTTCTACTGCTCTGTCTCGCATTAATGTCCTCAAACTCGGGATTAATATCGAGTGTTATTGGAGCGAGTTGGGTTCTGTTTCTGATGGAAAGAAGAATGACTTCTCTGTGTTCGAAACAGTGCCAGCCTACGAAGAGTTGTTGCATTACAGTCCAAACTTTGTCTCCTGGAGCAATCGCGACCGAGGAGTCGTTTCAGTGAAGCGTTACATCGAGATTTAAGGATTGAGTTAGAAGAGGAGCCATGCTATATACTGGATATATATTTAATACGGAATACTTATACATTGAGAATCTTCTAGGCGTCGACTTTGGAAAAAGAAAAACCAGGAACAGTTCATTCTGTGTAACAAAAAGAAAAATGAATGCGATTTCTGTGGATCGAACACAGGACCTCCAGATCTTCAGTCTGACGCTCTCCCAACTGAGCTAAAACCGCTTAGAACCCATGCCGGGACTCGAACCCGGAATCTTTTGATTAGAAGTCAAATGCGCTAACCATTACGCCACACAGGCGGTTCTTGACACTGAAAAATGGTACATTTATATATTCAACTAAACAGATATTAGTTTATTTCAATCTTAGAAATTTGCGCAATAAACTTTTGTTGCATGAATTTGAACATTCTGCTGATGTTCAGATGAACGAAGGATCAGTTCAATACCACGAGAGTGCAAATCAGGTTTGAGAAGAACATTAATAAAAAAAATGTTAAATTGTCAATAAAAATCCATTGTCGTGGAGTGTTTCCGTCTCAAGAAACTGTCTCCAACCATAGATGTTGGCTGCTTGCTTCAAATCAATGCAGTTTAAATTTGAGGGACACGAACAACCATCACAGAAAATTCTACGAAAAGAATAGGAAACTCCTGTTCTCCACTTTAATTCCCGTGTGTCTCTTAATTCCACAAATCCCATTATGACTCAGATCTTCCCGAAACCAAGTCTCATTAGTGAGAGAAGCACAAAAAAGACATTAAATATCAATCTAAGCTCAAATACTCAAAATAAAAAACGTCACTAACGTCAATTATTTTTTCTTTTAAACTGGAGGGTTGGCCGAGTGGTCTAAGGCGGATGACTTAAGATCATTTGGACGTTTGTCCGCGCGAGTTCGAACCTCGCATCCTTCATTATTTTTTTGTGCTAAAGGCAGCCCCACTCCAGTTGACGAATTTAAAGTATCTATTAATATGTCAGACATCATCAAACGTCGTTTGGTTATGAGGCTTGGTTGCGAGATCCAATCCAATCCGTGGTATGCAGATTGCTGTGGCTAGGTTGCTAGATATGACGTATGTGGCCAATGCCAATTGCGATTTCCAAACAGTTTAAATAGCCTTCAATTAGACCCCTCGTTTTGTTTCTTCATTATTTTTACAGTTTGAGTCGTTCGCACAGTACCACTTAAACCCAAACCTGAAACGTCTATCTGCAAGAGCTCCAAACCGCTTCTTTCAGATTACAGAACTACTCAAGTACAGAAACACATACCATGTCTACCCCACACAAATTATTTTACAAGGGTTCCAGCGCTGACTTCGTCATTTTCGTCGAATCGCCTGAAATCCTTGCCAAGTACCACAAGGGTGAAAACATTCCTTTGATCGACATTGTTTCCATTTACAAGGTGTTTGTCAACAGACAAGGTGGTGTTGAAGGTAAATTGGATGAGGCCTCCAAGGAAGAATTGCAAAATGAGTTTGGTCCAAAGGCAAAGGCTGACGACGCTATCCGTGCCATTTTGGAGGCCGGCGCTGACAAGTCTGGCGTTGGTGCCATTAAAAGTGATGATCCTTACAGAGGAGAGTAAAATGATTGATGAAAAATGCATGCTGACGAGAGAACTTGTTAGTGATAGTTTACATTACTGAGTAGTGTAATTCACGATAACACAACGGCACATTGTAGAACTGGGATTTCAAGCTGAGGTTTTGAGTAGAAATTATCTCATGACTTCAAACTAATAGATAGTATTCCCATGAAGACTTTTTTGTTCGATCTTCCTTTTATAAGGAATGGTACGAGCCAGAAGAACCCATCACTCCAATCAACATTTTCCGTCATTAATTGATTAACTTTTTTTTTTAAAAAATAGCAAGGTTTATAAACATTCAATTTGCTTCTTTATTTTTTCATCCAAGGGATATCCGTTTTTCGCCTTCGATATCGATAAAGAAGCATAGTCAATTGAACGACAAATAGCCCAGTTAATAAAAGAAACGACCTGGAAAATATTGACAGAATACCCTCGAATTCTCAAATTACTATCTTCTTGTCCTTTCCTACTCTTTTTCTCCCCTTCTCCACACTTACTCTTCCTACTTCCCACACTATGAGTTCAAGAGCACTCAGAAGATTAGAACGAAGCAAAGGTTTGACGCCCGAGGTGGAGCTACAGGAAACAGATACGTATGAAGTACCTGCTGCCAAAAAAGCCAACGCTTTTGCACTCTTCAATGGCTCCGAAGAGTCCGAACAAGATGGTTCGGATTCAGAGCCCGAAATCGAGCCTGTTGTTGAGAAAAAAGAATTGCCAATTGAATCATCGAAAAGAAATTCGAAGAAGTCTAAGAAATCTGTGAAATCTCCGACAGATCTGGGAGATGATGACGATCTAGACAAGTATTTGGAGGAAGTCAGGAAAAGAGACCAGGAAAAGCTCGCAAAAAGCTCCAAAGTGGCTGTGAATGACGAAGAAGATGACGACCAAGAAGAAGATCCGGAATTGCCTTTCACAGAAACTGACCCGCCTATTGCATATACTGATGCTAACTACTTATACTTCACTACGGAAAGACTCAAGAAGTGCATGCACCTCTTGTCGGTGGGACTGGTGAAGAATTTGGATCCGGACACCGAGCTCAAAAACTTGTTTGGAAATTTGTCCATAGAAACGATTGAGGATGCTAACTCCACTACCTCCCTTGCCACATCTCCCGAGGTCTTGGCTCAATTCAAGAAGTTGGCTCGTCTTACCCGAGGCTGGGGCGGAAAAGATCACCGGAGTGTCCCCGGAACATCGAGGAAATTGCTTCTCACCCGAATCAAAGATGATTGGTTGCCCACAGCACAGAAGATGCTTCTGATGGAGGACTTCACCACACAAGAAGCTGTGGAAACAAAGTACTACAAGGAAGAGGACGCAGAATTCTATATCATTGAGCTGAAGGTAAAGAAGGAAGAGAAATTGGGAATCAAGTACTTTCAATTTTCTAAACCATTGAACATCCAAGACAGAGTAGCCAACACTCGCTTCTATGCATCGGTAGTGATAACCCCTAATCCAGATGAATTGATGAAGCTTCTACAGTCGTACCCATACCATGTTGAGAATTTACTACAAGTTGCCATGGTCATGTTGAGACAGGGAAATAACAAGGCCACCAGCAATGCATTGGTTGAAAAGGCTTTATTTGTATTTGATAGAAGTTTTGGAAAGCGCTTCCATGAGCTCTTGCAAAACGGTCTGACAGAGCTCATCCGTCTTCCATACGAGCGCTTCATGAACAGACAGTTTTACTTGTCATTGTTCAGAGTAATTGTAGGACTTGGAGAGCGCTCGACCTTCTTCACGGCTTTGAGCTACTGTAAGTTTCTTTTGGCATTGTCTCCAGCGGAAGATCCCTTGGGTGTACGGTACTTCATCGACCACTATGCCATTTTGAGTGAGGAGTACAAATACCTCGTCGATTTTGTCGATTCTCCGTTGACACAGGTCTACAAGCAATGGCTTACACCAGGCTTGGCTTTCTCAAAGGTTCTCGCCTTATTAAGATTGAAGAGGCAAGAAGATGCCACAGCTGCATTGAAACAGGCAGTGGAGTCTCATCCATTTTGCGCCTGCGAGTTGTTGCAGCGTGTGGCAATAGCCGGGCACCTGTCATTAAAACTGTCCGATTTCGCTGCTTCTGAGACGATAGCATTGGCAGCTGAAACATATTTGGTACGCGCATCGCTTCTTTGGAAGGAGCCAAGTGAAATTGAATTTCTTCACAAGGAAACGATGAAACTTCTTGAACAGAAACTGGCCAACAAATCATGGCTTCTGAAATGGTTGGGACTGAAGCAAGAAGATAAAAGAGATGCAGAAATCCCAGTCAATTTGCTACGCTTTGTCCTCTTGTCGGGTGAGAATAAGGTGTTAGCTAAAGTTCCACATAAGGTCTTTGACATGGAGGAGACAAACGAGTATGATATTTTACCTCCAAAGGACAATTCCATTCAGTATGATGTCTTCAACGGAGAGAGCAAGCGCTCCATCACAGACCACCTTTTAAACTATATGGATCACAATCTACTCGGTGCCATTGTTACTCAAGGCACTTCACAATTTGAGGATTTTTTGGATGCACCACAAGATGGAAACGAGGGAATTGAGAATTAGAACGTGTATTTCTAGAAAGCAGCGGTTGCAATCAAACGATGATACTGTAGATGTAGCTTTGTAGGGATCAAGGAGTTAATTTAAAGAATATTGTAGTTTATTACACAGAAGTAACTTCACGCTGAGAGAAGAAGATTTCCCGGTTGCGGCCATATCAAGTGGAAAATACTGTTTCCCGTCCGATCAACGTTAGTCAAGCCACTTAGAGCCACACTGAGTAATGCAGTGGGAGACCATGTGTGAAATTGTGGTGCTGCAATCTTTTTTTACATTCCCGGGTCTTTTCAGATCATATTTGAAAAACCAAATTGGCTGACTTTGCTCAGGCGCCGGATAACATGAGTACAGAAAAGGGGGCACAATTCGAGATTGTCTTCGAATAATAATTTTAAGAAATTAAATGCTTTTTACCAACTAATCAGTCATTGTAAAATCATGATTTCTTAATTTATGACCCTTAGCCGAAACTCGGAACTCTCTAGAGGAAAGCGAACGGGATTATGAGCACAAAAAAACCATCGATCGATTCCAGACAAAAATGCATAAAGTGAGCAGGAAGTATTGCAAAGAAAATTAATGGATATTTAACCAATACGCAATACTTCTTTCAATTCACATCGCCCATGGACCGCCAAACAAACGAACACAGACACTTTTCGATCTCAAAAAAATATCCAAAAATATAAGCACCTCCACTCTACGTTCTTCAAAAATCTCTGTTTTGCTTTTCATTTCCATTGCTCTTCTCGTGTACCCATCCTTTTCTTCTTCTTCTCTACTGCACTATAGTCGCATTTTAAACTGCCTACTATTTACTAGTCCCACTATATAGCACCACTTGTCCCACCACAATCCTACCACCGATGATCGCAATCGATCTCAATTTCGCCGACATACAATGGCAATACCACATCCTGACGACATTTTTCGTCGGGGTTATACTCCCGCTCCTCTACTATCTTTATCAGCGGTATTTCACCTCCACACCAAACAAGTACAATAAGCTCGAGGCTGCGATAAAATTGGATTACGCCATTCCTGACGAGGCCAAGCCCCACTGGAAGGGCCGCAGACTCCATCCTCCGCACGTTACTGTGAGAACTGCCGAAGATCGGGCCAGTATTCAGAGTTACTGTCCTGCAACAACCCAGTATTTGGGAACTTTTGCATGTACAACACGAGAACAGATGGACTTGCAGATAGAGAAGGCTGCCTTTGCACAGAAGAGCTGGAAAGAGTCGTCGTTTGCGGTCCGGAAACAGCTTTTGCGTACGCTAGCTCAGTTCATATTGGACAACCAACAAGACATTGCGCGGGTCGCGTGCCGCGATAGTGGCAAAACAAAGCTCGACGCATCTATGGGCGAGATTATGGTCACGCTTGAGAAATTGAATTGGACCATTGCTCACGGAGAACGGGCATTAAGACCCAGTACCCGAAGCGGACCATCGTCGCTCTTAATGGGCCTCATGAAGAATGCAGAGGTGCGGTATGAGCCCTTGGGTGTAGTTTCGGCGATCGTGTCGTGGAATTACCCATTGCATAATCTTCTAGGTCCCATAATTCTGGCCTTGTTCAGTGGTAATGCCATCGTAGTTAAATGTTCCGAGCAGGTGGTGTGGTCCTCGGCTTGGTTCGTGGGAATGGTTCATGCTGCTCTCCGTAGACTAGAAATATGTGAGGACTTAGTCCAGTTGGTGTACTGTTTTCCAGAGGATGCCGACTACTTCACTGCTCATCCTGGCTTGCAACACATCACATTCATTGGCTCGAAGCCAGTTGCACATAAGGTTTTGCAGAGCGCCTCCAAGGAACTCACTCCGTGTGTTATTGAGTTGGGTGGTAAAGATTCCGTTATCGTTATGGACGATGTATCTGATTTAAAGGCCTTGTCATCCATTCTTATGAGAGGAACATTTCAAAGTGCGGGCCAGAACTGTATTGGTATTGAGCGCGTGATATGCGTGGCCAATGTCTATGACTCCTTGGTTGAAATCCTTAACGAACGAGTAGGCAAGCTCCGACTTGGTTCTGACATCGATCAACTGGACGAGATCGACATGGGCGCCATGATATCAGATAACCGTTTCGACGAGATCGAGCGTTTGGTCCAGGATGCAGTTGCCAAAGGTGCTCGTTTGTTGCATGGCGGCAAGAGATACCTGCACCCCAATTACCCCCAGGGCCACTACTTCGAGCCCACATTATTAGTAGATGTCAATTCTACCATGGATATTGCAAACCAAGAGGTGTTTGGTCCTGTGCTCACAGTGATGAAAGCTGGCGACGTGGATGAAGCGGTGAAGATCTCCAACAGCTGCGAGTATGGTCTCGGAAATTCTGTCTTTGGAGCCAACTTCCAAAGATGCAATGACGTTGCAAACCAATTGGAGAGCGGCAATGTCGCCATCAACGACTTTGCAACGTTTTACGTCTGCCAGCTTCCATTTGGTGGATGTAAGAAATCCGGGTTCGGTAAGTTTGGAGGAGAAGAGGGGTTGACAGGGCTCTGCAACAGCAAGTCCGTCGTGATGGACAAGCCACTTTTGCGTGCATTTGGCGTCAAAACTGCCATCCCACCACCCATCGACTATCCAATTGCTGACGATAAGAGGGCCTGGGGCTTTGTCAGCAGTCTCAACACAGCCAGTTACGACAATCGGATCTGGAAGGTGATGAAGTCATTTAAAAAATTGGCCAAGGGCGGCGCCTAGTAATAGACACTGTAATATAGAAATTGAATGAAGACAAGTACTGCTCTGATTCTCAGAATCGATTGTCACCTCATTCTGAATTGGAAGCTTCATCTCAGTCAGAATCAGCCTGTTCAGTAACCTATAAAGGACTGTCACTAGAATATTGAATTGAAAATATTGGGATAAACTCTCAATTTCAAAGGCACATCAAATGACATGGTCGCAATTTCGATGCTAAGACAATACAGAGACCGACTCGGGCCAAATGCGCCAGTCAACATCCCGCTACCTGTCTAGTTTGCCTGACCGAGATATGAATAGTGCTAGCAACTTTCGAGTTTATACGGCAACAATTTCAAGTCTTTTAATTAGACTCATAAGTGAGAAAACAGATCAACAAAGATAGATGAAGAAGCATGTTCCATCAATATCACCGGAAGCGACTTGATCCTAGTCTAAAACAGTTCTAATCGGGAGCTTTGTTGGAACCGAGCGGTCAAGATATTCTTGGATCTCGAATGAGTTTTGTGGTGTTCATTCTTTGCTTCAATCAGTTCTTGCAATCCCTCTGAAGCAAGAATGAAACCGGGACTCAAAAGATTTAAAGCTCGTTAACCTTTCAGAATACCCAGTTTCAAAAAGCAGCATTTCGGGCCTTAAACGGAATGGAATTTCTGTACACGGAAGGCCCCCCGAGCGACTTATCTAGATATGCTGCAACGCATTGTTGCTAGAGTGACCGTTCATGTTTAATGATCTGTTTACTCGGTTAATACTTTAGCTTGAAAACCTGTATTATTTGCTCTATAAAATCGACTATACTTAGTCATACTTATAGCCAGATCTGGTCACTAGGTTAGGTCAGATCTTTAGGCAAGCTTACGAACCCCAGCTCTCGTTCTCGTAAAAGCATCATCGGGTCGTCTGAGTCTTATCGACGGGCTGTATTAGCGGTCCGACGCTGACTCGCCCTATCGTCGTTATCCAGAGCATCTCATTCGATGTGCCTTATCTTACGTTCAATAATCCCAGAATATCATTCGATCTCTTCTCATCCTAGCGTTAACAGCTATCTCGATATTCTTTTTTCGGTATTCTAGCCGAATTACTCTATGAGATATCTAAAAAGTGTCTTCTTGGTAAATCAGAAGGAAAATGTACAATCGAATAATAACAAGTCCCGAGCTATAATGCACGAGAGCAGTGATTCTTAGCGACAGTTCACTTTCTTTGAGTAAATACGCAACAACAGCCTCACATATTACTGTCCAACGAAGATGAGTCAACACTGCCTTTCGAAACAGGCGTTCACATGAATCTTTGTATTTGTAAGTATACTCTCCATGAATCACCACTTAAAGGATTTATTTATTATTATTTTTTTTTTTTTTTCAATAAGTACGTATTCCTTCACACTCTTTTTATGATATACTTGCAACTTCTCCAATACTTCCGCTTTCTCAAAAACCACTGACGTTTCAGACGCTTCCAAGGTTTTGGAGACGTATACCCTCCAAATAGTTGTCGCCGGGTTACCGTCCGGTAAAGAAATACCAGACGCAGAATGAACCAAGAGGGAGGATAACTTGGAAGGAATCTTGGTGCACGAGCCAAATTAGGTAC
Organism: Australozyma saopauloensis; assembly: GCF_035610405.1. NCBI lineage: Eukaryota > Fungi > Ascomycota > Pichiomycetes > Serinales > Metschnikowiaceae > Australozyma > Australozyma saopauloensis. Next base: position 1,540,890 of record NC_086133.1, read on the forward strand.
CAATCCATTGATCGCCCGGTAGTTTTGCACTGTTTTCATGAGCTTCACTTTGGGGTGGTATAAGAGATGCTGTTTCTTAATTCGATCCCAATCTTTGGAGTGTCTAAATCTCCTTAAAAATTTTATGATTGCATGATGGTCAAGAGTTGTGCCTGCAGCGGCACCACCTGCAACGGCTATACCAGGATTTGTCGAGGAAGCTACAGCGCCAGCAATCAATGTAGAGGTAGCCATGAGTCTGAACGTGTAGCGAATCTTACAAAAGTAATAGAGCCTATCATTTTCAAGAATGCGTACCAATCGATCCACCCAGTTCAAGAGTATTTCACCCTCCAAATCAATCCCATTTTTTAAAGCTCTCCAAATTTCAAATGCAGAATCCAATATGAATCCTAGTGAGCAGCCTTTTCGAATATTCTTTTGTCCTGATCTCAAGTCCTTTGTGATTTGAAAAATCATTATTCTATATTCCTCAAATGTGGCTGATTTCAATTTCGTGAACTGATCATCAATCGAGGAGATCAATACTCCAGTCTTCGAAGCACCCTTAATACACTTTAAGCTTTTCTCGCTAAACTCCCGGAACTTGCGATTGTATTCGATGGCAAAGAGTGATACTTCGTTCACAGCTTTTTTTAACGCCTTCCCATATGAAGTGATTTTTCTATCCTTCAAGTGCCAATTTGCAAGGACAATTTGCAGATCTATTCTCGCGATGGCAGAAGACTTCCGAAATCGAATTTGATTGAGATTCAGAACAAAAACACGATCGATGGCGTCTTCAGAAAGAGGTGTAACAAACTTCAGCTGAGATGGATTGTAGTACTTGTCCACGCCAGTTGGACAATGATTGATCTCTTGTAAAGCGGGAACTGGTCTGGCTTGAAAAATATATTTGAAATTATCTTTCAGCTTTCTCCAAAGGAACGGAAACAGTTGGAAGTGCACTGGATGAAATAACCAAACAATTTTGAGGCCCCTCTCAGATTTAAGCTCTGCAAATAGTTCTTGTACTTTATAGTGCTCGATTTCCAGGGGCTTGTTGCCAGTCTTGGCTTCGCATATAGAATAAAGTATTGCTTCCGCCCGGTTATCACAGAAATAAAGTTCCATCAAAAATTTCTGAAACTTCGACGCGGAGGGAGGATTGAAGAGCTCTTCAAAAATAGGGAGAAGGGTAGCATCCTCAAAAGCTTTGAGAAACAAATTGTTCTCAGTGCACGAGAAAGCTCTGTCAGATGAAGCGTGCTTGCCATGAATGAGGTCCAAACCATTGAACCGTTTGATAGCTGCCATCAACAAGGTCACGAGTTTCCTCTTTTTTTGATCAGACAGAGTGTTGCGAGCCACTCTCAACAAAGCTTGGCCATGAGCCGTCTTGAAGTGATTGAGAAGTAGCACGACTTCCTCTTCAACAGGATCTTGTTCAGGAATCGCAATGAAGCTTTCGATTATCCTCTTCGACAGATCAACAAATCTAGCTGCCAAAGGTAATTCCGGATCATTTAAGATGGTATTATCTAGGTGTGACGAGAGCATTTTCAATTTGCCCCAATTCCGATTTTTGAGTGCAGACTCCATAAATCTTTCGCCGCTTGATTGAGTAAGAACAGCTACGATCGGTGCTGCGTCGAATCTCAATTCGGATGATTTGTCCTCTTTGACGATTCGTTCAAATAAAATAGTGGCTTGACTGAGCAGGATGCGTCGTTGTTCTTCAATACGCACGGCCACCTGAGCAGGAGCGGGAACATCCTGAGCTCCACCAGGAGCAGGAAGTACCTGAGCTCCACGAAGAGGGAGGCCAGCTCGAACTGCTTGAAGAACTGCTTGAAGAGCTGCTTGAAGAGCTGCTTGAGCTCCATCAGGATTGTGAGCATCATGTTGTTCATCAAGGCCTGCTTGACGAACTGCTGGAGCTCCATCAGGATCGTGAGCATCATGTTGTTCATCAAGGCCTGCTTGACGAACTGCTGGAGCTCCATCAGGATCGTGAGCATCATGTTGTTCATCAAGGCCTGCTTGACGACCTCCTTGAGCTCCATCAGGATCGTGAGCGTCCTGTTGTTCATCAAGGCCTGCTTGACGACCTCCTTGAGCTTGACGACCTCCTTGAGCTTGACGACCTCCTTGAGCTTGACGACCTCCTTGAGCTTGACGACCTCCTTGAGCTTGACGACCTCCCTGAGCTCGAGTAGGAGCACGGAAAAGTCGAATTGTTTGGCCACCTGCTTGTCGAACTCTTGGAGCTTCATCAGGATCGTGAGCATCATGTTGTTCATCAAGGCCTGCTTGACGACCTCCCTGAGCTCGACGACCTCCTTGAGCTTGACGACCTCCTTGAGCTTGACGACCTCCCTGAGCTCGAGTAGGAGCACGGAAAAGTCGAATTGTTTGGCCACCTGCTTGTCGAACTCCTGGAGCTTCATCAGGATCGTGAGCATCCTGTTGTTCATCAAGACCTACTTGACGACCTCCTTGAGCTTCAACAGGAGGGGGGCCAGCTGGAACTGCTTGAAGTCCCGCTTGACGACCTGCTGGAGCTCCATCAGGATCGTGAGCATCCTGTTGTCCATCAAGACCTGCTTGACGAACTCCTGGAGCTCCATCAGAATCGTGAGCATCCTGTTGTTCATCAAAACCTGCCTGAGCTCTACCGGGAGCGAGCCCAGCTGGATTTTCATCGAGAACATTCTCTCTATCCAAAGATACAATCATTGCTATCAATCCGGCCGCCCACCGACGGTCTCCATCAAGGAGATCACGGACCTTGTTAACTCTGGCTTCAACCACTGATGTGTTACCAGCTTCATGGGTGATATCAAGGGAGAATTTGGCCAAAATTCGCATGAACGACTCACTGAGAATAGGTATTTCATCGCCAGCGCGATGATTGCTATCTTGAGATTCATCAGCAGTAGCTCTAGCTCCAGCGCTATTGCCAGGTTCCTCAATTCTCCTGCCAGAGGTCTCACGAAATGCTAGCAACACTTCTTCATTGAACAGCGGATTGTTCACCATCGCGTCAGCAATGCAGTAAAGCTTCACTTTTATCCTCAAAGATCCCGCGCTGCATGGCCGAATGCGCCGAGGAGGATGGGTGAGGGGGAATTGCATTTTTACTCTGTTGTTTCACAAAAGCGACCTCCAATAATACGATGAATACGACTGGAGAAAGACAGAGAAACGAGGGTGTAAACTAGAAAATTGATTCTTTAATCTAAGTTATGGGAATTGAAGGTTGACGCTAAAATTCTCGTAACTTAAGGAAAAGAGAAGTTGTTGGGGAGTCTGAAACAGAGAATGGCTGCAAAACTAATATGTGCAAGACCTAGTTCATAGTGCGTGATTTCGAACGAACGAGAGTATGCGATTTGTTAAAAGGTGATTTCTTGAAAATACAATAATTCAAAAGAATCATGGATAGGTGATGTTTTTTTGAATTTTGTTTCCGGCGTTGTTGGTGCTCTAGAAAGTGACAGGGGCGAGAGACGGAATCTGTGGCACTAAGGACTAGACTCATAATTCGTGAAGTATAGTAATATGTGTCAAATATTAAAGTCCGTTATTTTATGATAATTATCGCATCTTTTTTGCACAAAATGAATTGCTGTACGATAGATACGCGTGACGCTGCAAGAACTGTCCGTCAGGTGCCGACAATTACGTATATTTGGGCGACTCCTTCCCTTAAGCATCAAAAATTCGAAAATCATGATCTAGCGCTCAAAATATCGATAGTTCAATGATAGCTCTGCCATCCAATTTGCGCTTGCCAGGAACAATTGTGGTCACACCAGTGCTTCTGCCACTGACCAAGTCAGATGGCAATTCCTCTTTTTATTTACTGAGCAGAGAAGTATGAACTGTTTGTATCAGAATAAAACAAAGTGCTCCAAGTCTCGAAGCGTTTAGATGTTACTTTGACTTTGTCGTTGTACACGGAGCAGCTCAAAAGCATTTTTGGGTCAAAATAGTGATACTGCTCCACTTCACATCGAGTCAAGGATCGTTTTTGCTGCTTGAGTTATCAGGATCTAGATTGAGCTCTCTCGATCGGAACAGCTTCCGCATTTGCTGCTGTTCTGTCCAATCTGATGCGCCATATCGGTGAGCGGTGTATCAGCAGAGACAATGACCTCGAAGGATCAGCTTACATTGCTTCTAGACAGTTGAGGAATGCCTTCAATCTTCGGCGAAGCGAATTTCATCAGACTGTGCCATGTGCGAGCTACGCGTAACATTCTCAGCATGAAGTTTGCAACGCGATCAATTCAATCATGCGCAGAATTGACGCTTATGACTGCATTGATTGTGCAGCATAACATAGTATTTCGATGTGGACTTGGATCACATAGCACAGAGGTAAAAGTGTGTTCAGCCTAGGTGCCCATCGCTGCGCATAATCCATATTTCCTATCCGATTCTCCGCACAGAGCATCTTTTACAACACTAGATCCTTCTCTTCTCTATCTGACTGTTCTTTGTTGATTTAGCAGATGCCTCTTGATGCTCCGCGGTGGAAAGCCCGGATTCTTGCCAGCCGGGACCCGCGTCCAACTAGTGGGTCCTTCGTCGCCACTTATCAAATTGTTCGAAATTTCAAAGCTGCTCTCAAATCTATGGAACACGATCCTACAATCGCGTATACGCTTTTCAAAGTCATCCACGAAGCATTTGGGAAATGTAGCTACACGACACCGAAGCCATTTGCCAGATTGCCATCGAATCGCCGTGAATTAGGATATGGCGCAGATGTCTTGGACACTGTAGTCTCCAATCCAGATTTGAGCTTCAAATTGGCATTGCGGTTCCTAAGTGCGATGCGGATTCAACCTTCCCCTGAAAGAACTCTTGGCATCGATTCGCTATACCCAGGCGAAGTCGAAGTGAACGCACTCATTCAGCTTATGGAACAGGATTGTTTCGAGGGCCCTCGACTAATGTCACGGATTTATGAATGGGTCTATGCTGAAATTTCAGAAGCTTTCGTGCATCTATTAAAAAAGCCATTTGGATCGTATAAGCCAAGTTATAGCGAGCAATGTTTGGATAAATCTTCACCCCGTGATCCATTTAGTCCCAGAAAGGGGTTACTCAATGATCTTCAGAGACGTTTGTTGCGAGAGATAGTGGCGCATTTGGTGTATGAAATAGTGAAAGAAGAAAGGGTTTGCTCCCTTAATGAGCTAAATCCGCTAGTTGACGCTCTACTTCGATCAGCTGGCGACCAGTTTGTCGGAATCATGTCAAATCGTGCTTGCTTGGACCCCGTCGATCCATCTTCTCACTCAGAGCACACTGATCTGAGTATGCGACAAGAATTGCAAACAGGGTCTCTCTACGAACAATATTTGAGTTCTATGATGTTCTCTTTGAAATTCACAAGTGCTCATCCGGCATTTGTAGATGCCAGAATTCTCCTCACCGAATTCAGGACCGCGGTGGGCCAGGCGTTCTTGAAGGGGTTCGCCAAAACTCTATGTCACCCTATCAAAACAATCTTCATTGATATGCTCGTTTCAGCGAGTGCACTCCTCAACGGGACACCAGACCAGGAGATACTGCACTCTTCGCCTCAATGCTGCCGAGAGGCACCCATGTTTATCAAAGCCCTTTTAACACCAACGGGCTATTTTGTCTTCGATTCAATCGTCCATGCATCAGAGTTTCCTGCCTTTAGAGCTCTTGTAAAAGAGATTCTTGTGTCTGGAAAGGTGAACGCAAAGACACTTTTCTCCATGGCTGTCGCAATGAAGGAGCATTGGAACCTCGAGATTGATCTGAAATCTTTAAGCGACTTGCATGGAGTCATTAATCTGTTCACCTGCAATTCCTTTGTCCTTGCATCATACCTAGAATCTGTCTCTCCAAGACTGTTGTCGAATACATTGAAGGAGTATTTCGGAAGTCAACAGATTCCATCTTCTTGGATTTATAAGGGTACTGAGAATTGGTATCGAGAAAGAATTGTCGAATAGTGGCCGCAAGGTTCAGACGGCGCTTAGCTTTCCTTCACTTCTTTGCGAAATTTCTGCTGTGAATTTTACCAGCCGCCGCTGCATTTCCAGAAGGGCTGAAAATTGTACGAGAGAGAGAGGGAGTCCTTAGAAGTTTCGAGCATATTGAAGTATCAAAGACCGAAAGCTCTGTGGGTGTTGTCTTGGTTCTACTGATTTTCAAGGTATTGGTCTATGTTACGTCGCAGCTCCATTTGCTTACGATAGCAGCTAACTATTCAGACGGCAACGGGATACACTCAATTTGCTAAACTATATCATGTCATGTGGACGATATTCGAAGGTGGGTATTCAAAGGTGGATATTCGAAGGTGGATATTCAAAGGTGGATATTCGAAGGTGGGTATTCGAAGGTGGATATTCGAAGATGGCTATGTCTTTCGCCTCATAGGTTTGTTCATGAGGGTGCTGATGGTGTGAGAATTTACTTCCAAAGTTCTGATCAGTCCAATAAATTATGTGATAAACTAGTGTTCTTTTAGATTGTGCAGAAGTGTATTATTGTATGAGTCTCCGTGGCACGGGTGTTCTTAGGTCAGACGCACCACAGATAAAGTGCTGTTCGCTCGTCGCACTTGTTGTGTAAAAGCGCGTCAAGTTACGTTTCTCATCTTAGTACTATATAATTGCATATTTTTACCTCTTTTCAAGAAGACACAGAAGAATTTGTCACTCAATACGAAACACACTTAAAGTTCGACGTCCTGGCTATGAGTTTGATCCTCTCTGTAGTCTAGCACATGATGCTCAAACTCAATGTCCTGCAGGGAAATTATCTAAATGTCAGACATCGTCAGATTCTTACTTGTCTACTAAAGCAACGAGTTACTAGGAGTGTATTGCCTATCTTCACTGTCCTTTCAAGGAGGACTTTCTATGGATTTATATAGTAATTAAATCCCTCATGTTAGGGTAGTTAGGATGCACTTAGGAGGACGTTCACGGTTAAGTGCGCTTAAGGGCATTTACACTGATTTCGTCAAAACACCCGTACCTCGGGCACAGATTCACCCTCAGATGCAGGAAGCCCTACCAGGCGATGTGTATATCATAGTCCACACTGGTTTCTCAATTCACAATTGCAGCAGCATCCGTATACTTCGATTGTGTAGAGTTGTAGCATGGGCCGAAACTGCGTGACGATAATTCGAATAAACACAAGTTGCATTTTCTTTTCAATCAGAATTTGATATCCTATTTGCATGGAAGCATTAGCGTCTTTAGTGTCACATTTATCACTCGATCTTGAGATGCGAATGCACTTGATGCGCTGTAGTATTCTCTCACTTCTTCTCATTCCATAATATTATTTAAATTTGTTGTTAGGTTGATCGTTCATGTCTGATGATCTGTTTACTCGGTAAGCATTTCGATTGGAAACCTGTATTACTTACTCTATATCATTGGCCGTAGCTAGCCCTACTTAATTCTCGGACAAGCCGGGGGCCACCTGAAGCGTATTGACGGGCCGTCGTGGCAGTTCGAAGCTTCTGTGCTATCCTATCGTCATTATTCAGAGCGTCTCATTCGATGCGTCTCATCACAGTGTCGACAGCTATCTTGATCTTTTAATCGGATACTCTAGCGGCGAAACTCTATGAGTTACCTTACACTGTTTATCAAGAGGAGGATGTGAAGCATTTGCAAATACCTCTCACTTTGATCCCAAAAACGCGATATTCTCCTGCTCACACTTTGAGACCGATGATATCATGGTTTTTCAGGGGCAGCGATTCTCAAATCATCTGGTAAAAAGTGAGTTGAGTCAGAACACAATCAACAAGTGTTTGCAACTAAGTATTCAGTATTGCAGAAGAAGCTAATCTCGGTGAGGTAGTCTAGTGACCTGTAAGAACCGAGGTGATATCGTGAGATTTTGGCAGAGGAAAGAAAGTGCAATGTTTTAGGAAAACTTCTTTTAGTTAGCAAAGAAATGAGGTTTCAGTAGAAGGCATCATATAAAGGAGTGCCGCCAGAAACATGTCGAGTTAAAGCCAAACGAGTACCATTCAAACTGGCATAGAATTCAGGAAACAATTACGACTAGTCGTTATTCAAAATTTTGATTATCTGTTCCGGTAAACGGGATGATACAATATGATTCTATCAATCGTTTTTAGCGTATTTTTTGTGTCATATTTACCCACGTATAAGTGGTCTTTAGCCTTGTTATATGGTCCTGAAATTCAATCGTCTCCTGTTAGGTTGACGTTAGAATGCTTACATCAGCTAGCCGAATTAGTAAGTCCCGATCTGGGGCACGATTATTAGGTGTACCAGGAAGGTGGAAACCGACCTACGACGTCTGGCTGAAGGGTCACAGGTCGGGATGCAAGAAATTCTCGTATATAAAAGGAAGGCTTCACCAGCCAGTTTCTGTTCGAAGGTCAATCACTACCCACTCTATTTTAAGTAATAAATCAGTTTAACTATCGGTAACCTAACTTCTCCTCTTTCGAAATTTAGACACTTTGGGAGGAAATGAATCCATACAAAAATAAAAAAAGAATTATTGGACGATTCTAATCTTTCTATTTGCATACGTTGTATTAATATCAGGTATGTATTAGCCGACATCCGTGATTATTTAAACCCAGAAGTTCGGAAGTATTCACCTAGGATTAAACTACGTGACAAAACCCACCGCCTTAGTTCAGCACATAAGGATTACCATCGGGTCCATAACGATATTTGCCCGATTTCTGCAAATAGAGAAGGATGAACCAATCCTCCCTTTGAGATAGGGGTATATGGTCGAAAAGCTTCTCATTCAAAAATCTCTCCTGGAATATTTCGGGCCTCCGGCTAGTCGCTATTCCTTCGCCTATCTCATTCTGAGTTAGCTCATCAGGAGCATTCAGGTCAGATCTTTCAACATCAGCTAAGGCAGCAAGAAGTGCCAGATTATCGAGGCGATTCCAGCCTTTGTCGGATTCGAAAAAAAACCACCTACCCATAATAGAGTATACAAGGATCTGGAACTCCTCTAAAAGAAATTGCAACTCCATGGTGAAATTTGAATGGAAAGAAGCCAAACACATAAAAGGCTCTGATTTCAAATGCACTGCGTCTTTTTTCTCTGGGTTCGCCATATCCTTAAGGTTATTCAAATCCTTCTCAGTCATAGCTCGATACTGATCCCAAATATCAATTCCCAATTGTATATTTGGAATTGAGTATTCCGCATCTAATTCGCCCCTCACGATAGCATTATAAGACTCCAATTCCCAAATCAAGTATTCAAAAATCTTGCAACAGCTCTCTTTAAGAAAACATGTTTGCGCCAAAACAATGTCTTTCACCGAATAGAGAAGGACTATCACAAGCTCTCGTTCAATCAAAGATGGTTTGTGGATAATATCCTGTAGTTGGATATTAATCATTTCAAGTGTCAAATCCTTGAAATCTTCGATTCCATCAAGATGTAATTTCAATTTTGACTTGAGCGAAATTTGTGAAAGTGGTGGGCATTCATTTGAGACCGAAGAATCCAATACAGAAAGTTTAGTTTCAGGACTAAGACAGGTGGGTTGTTCACATGGCCAATTTCCTTCAGTAGTGTTGTGAGGATCCACTGGAGAGATAAATGCGTTTCCTTTCCAATTTTTAAGAAAAGATGGCAGACACAACGACAGAATGAGCTCAATACCGACATCACTTGACATAGTGGAGACCAATTCAATTTTGTCGACATCACTACAAAATTCAACATCATGAACACACAAATCTTGAGCCAAGGAGCCAATCAACTTTATTGTATCATCATTGCCAGAAGTAATTGCTTTCATGATGTCAATTATATGCGGAGGTAGCGGAAACATAAAAAAGTGTCTGAAAATGAACGAACCAAACTCTGTTTTGGCATACCCATTAACAAGGACTTGCATCTGGTTCTCAGGATTAGCAGGGGGTGCTCGGTGTTCTGGCTCAATGACATGCTCGTTCAAAGATTCAAGAATTGTCAGGAGAAGTCGTGGAAGAAAAGGTTTCTCGTTCCAAATAGCATAATTGAATCCTTCCAAAAACTTTTGTGCAACCTTTGTCATTAATGGTTCAAGGAAAGCCTTTTTATCTTCTTCCGGTAAATCATCCCCTACTTCTTCAGTGATGTCGCGAATCAAATCAATAGCCAGGTCTTGTTGTTTTGCAGGCAAATTGTATGCGTCGCCCTCTCTTTTGGCATACAGAAGATATCTGAGGAGCGTTGTCAATGTGCCATCATACGGCTCCTTTGACAAGACTTCGATAAGCTTCATTCCTGGTGGCTCGAGTAGAAATCCCAAGAGGTGTTCATAGTCGTCATCACACTTACCCTTTCCCTCATCTTTGGCAAACCAAATCAACATAGACCGTGACATTTCCTCCAAAAGACGTTCGACTTCTGGGTTTTCATCAACTTGTGCTAATTCAGGCTGAGCAGGATTGGGGACCTGGGCATTTGGTAGAACGGGCTGTACCGCATCGTCAACAGGGCCATTATCTGCCATTCAATGAGCTTTGGGGAGTAGAGAATAAAGGAGGTTGAAACTAGAGGAGGAGGGGGAGGGGCAGTAGTAGTAGAAGTGGTACTGAGCTAATATCTTTTTACGTCTAAAAGAAGTAGGTGCTAGACAACAAAGAGAGGTTAGGTTTTCTCAGAAAGAGAGTGGTGGATATTTTGTAATTTATGAGGAAAAAGCACCTCCTTTTATATTCGGACCAGGAAGCAGACTTGGGTCAAGTAAATTTCGTTTGAGGCACAATGTCCAGCGCCAAATTGCCCGTTTCTGCATTTGAAAGGGAATTCACGACTAATTGACTGAGCAGTCGTGCAGATAATTGCAAAGTCGCAGTATTTTGAATTCACCGCCTATCATAGCTCAGTATTTGCGGGATTTAATCTTCGATTAAGGAGTTCAACTCCCGTGTCTCGTATCTGACACATCTATCTGCAGTACCAGAAGTACATGGAATCCTGTCAGACCCTTCAATTGGATTATGAGGTTATCGGTCGTCTATTCAAAAATTCCGAGAACTTGACAAAAGCAATGATGAAGAAACGTAAAATATTGATGAGAGGAACATAAAAGCAGAATTGAGAAATCCCTGATGGGTACTTGTTAATAGACATGGCGGGAGGGGGTGGGGTTTCTTTGCAGGACTAGAATCACATTCTGCAGGCTAGATTCAGGTGTACCGGACAAGGCATTTACCTCCGTTTCTTTATATAGATGAACCAGAGTCAGTCTGGCATATTGAAATAGAACCAACTGGAGTTCGCATCACCCCCAAAGTGTTGTTTGTCTCGCTCCGATGCACTCTGTCCCAATTTTTTGTCTGAAAGCCTCTGCCTTACCACCCACTCAGACAATGTCAGTCTAATATAGCATTGTGCATACACTTCTGACCTGCATGTACGTGTTTCAGGTTGAGGTTGAGAAGTTTATGGGGAAATACCTCTAGTTTCTCCCATTTTGATCAATATATATCTATACGAAGGATGAGGGCCTTTGAACATCTGTTTGTGTAGTCACTCCTTCTCTCAAAAACGACATGTTGCATGGTTATACTCGAAAGAGACATGATGTAGAACTCAGTCATCTCGCCCCATTTATTTTAATAGTTGAAGCGGTAAATATATTATCAAGCTCTGCCTGAAATATTCCGAGCGAGGAACATTCATCTAAGACAGCCAATCCCATTCTGAATGTAATTGTTACGTAACGCATAGAGTAATACGACTAGGATATCGATTAAAGATACTAGAGACAGCTATTGACGCTAGGATGAGACATATCAATTGAGAAGTTCTGAATATCGACGATAGAATATTACCAAAGCTTTGGGCCTCCGATGGGCTTTGGATGGCCCAAAAATATGCCTTAGATGACTGTCGGCTGATCCGATGCTTGATAGTCGGATGGCCCGAGGCTAGTCCGATGGTGAGTCTAAAATGGCCTTGGGCTCATTCCAGATCTCACCTACTGGTCAGATCTCGGGATGTAACTACGGATGGCCATGGTCGATTAAATAGAGCAACTATTACAAGAATTCTAACTAACGTGCCATCTAGGTAAACAGATCATCAGACATGATCAATCAATCTAAAAGGTTCTCGTTTCAAACTCAACAAACAAATAATTTTAATCCGAGACGTTGATTCGCTCGTCGGCGACTCCCCATATCACCTACGGCTCCTGAAAGATTCCAATGCATTTTGGATGACAATCCCATCAGCCAGCGACACCAGAGAACGTATTGCCTTTCGTCCGGATGTCAAACGAGCCCCTAGTCGGCTATTTCCCAAGTACTCTCTTGCAGCAACTGAAATTCTCAACTCCAAAGCCCACGCGCTTCTTGAGGCGTCCGATAGGAACGATTACGTGGTACCGCACCTGGCTACTAAAAGAACGCGTGATTTTTGTATTGTATTCGAAATAAGCTTCGTCAATGACATAAATCAACCCATTCCCACTACTCTTGCCCTTCTCCGCTCTCTCATCCTCGATCGCAGTGACAGCACGGTTTCCTGATACCTTGATTTGGAAAACGATATTACAAATTGCGTCTCTGCCACTAAATCATCCCGCACACCACGCCTGCCACTCTGAGAGGCCGATTTCAATGACGCGTCTTACTCTTTGGTTTATGTGATGTACCCCAAGTTTTCCGCTCCCACATGCCCACGCTGCTTCCGGGACTTACGGCTTATTGTAAACCTTGACAATATCCTAAGTTTCTCTCCAAACTACGTATTTATAAGAAGCATGTCAAAACAATAATTACCATTCTTCATGGCAATCAACACCAATAGAACTATGACCAATGTATTTCCGGGTCCCTGGTATCGAAAGATTGGTCATCGAATAACGGCGGAGGGTATTACACCTACTTATACGTCTCTGGGAATTCGGCGCTCCACATTCTTTGACCGAAATCGTGTCTTTCCTCGGCCATGTAGAATAATTCCAGGACATAATTACAGCTTATGCCCATCGTGATTCGCGAGAATGTCGCCTTTGATTGGACGAATGGGTGCCAACAGTCTTTTGAAAATCTCAAACAGACTGTTTTGGACTTCATGTCTGTCCCAGAACTTGATCCCAACAAGATCCGTATCCACACTGATGCCAGTCAGTTTGCGGCGGCGACTGCCATTCTTTAGCCACTATTCCTATATTCTGGCATCCTATCGAACACCGTTTCGAAAAAATTTACATCTATCGGCGTATTTGGGACATCTACATCATGTCAAGAATTCCGATACTCTATCGAAGGGCAATCTTTCTTTATCGTCCGTGATCAGGAGTCCCTCCTGCAAATGTTCGCTCAATACCGCAGTCTCAGTAGACCACGAAGCCAAATAATCTGCGGATATAACGTTGTATACTGATCCTTTTTCAGTATTCCGCCACCGTCTTCCCTGGCGCGAACAATTAGCTTGCTGATCATTTGTCCCTTCTTAAGTCGCAACTGTTTTGAGAGTGCTTGGCGCCCTCGTCGCTATTGAGCCGGGTTTGCAATAGATCAACTTGTTTCTCGCAGCCTACACTGAGGGCCCCTCTTCGGCCCGCTGACTTACCACAAAAGGATGTTCCCGACACCTCTGTCGATGACGATACTAATCGAGTAGATCCGGACTATCACCTTCTCTATTATATTAATTGATTGTGCATCCCTCGTGAAGCTTTACATTCTTTAGTTTGCCAAACGCACGTAGGCGCCCGGCGGGACACATGGGTGTACGCCGATAAGAGCAGTGTTTTGCACCGCTAAACTATTTTGCTGGAATGTAAAAGTTTTCAAGTCATACTTCGCTGAATTTGACGTCTGACTGAGGGTCAAATTTGCTTCTAGTAAGCCCGCTAAACCATAACCCTCTTTACCTCGCTTAGGGTGGGAGACCGATATTACTACTCATTGGGCTTCCGACGTCATTTTTAAAGGACGGACAGTAAATGCCACAATAACAATTATTAAAATGTTCTCCAATCGCACCCATTTTTACCCGGTATGACGTGATATCTAGACTTGTGACTTCGTCGAAACCCTATTATTTCCCAGTTCAAGAGATACACAAGTCCATTCAATTGATCGTGGCCGCCAATTGTTAGAACAGTATTTCAGGCACTTTGTATGGTGTTTCAGTTTGCTCAGACTTGCTCCTCGCACGCCATTAACGGTCTGACAGTCCTGTAAAGAATTGTCACAAACTCATTGAGACAGTCCTTCGCCTTTATGTTTTACCGAATGTTTAGTGGTTATGCTGTCTTACAATGGGAGGACATATTTCAAATGCGCAACTTGCTACCTCTCTCGACGGCCGTTCTCCCTTTAAAGTCAGGATAGCCCTTATCCTGTCGGCTTAAATCCACATGGTTTGCCCTATTGTTGAACGTGGCAACATTTATGCCAACGAGTTATCCGAGTCATAAGAGAGGATGGCATACGTCCTCAGCGGTACATCAATCAGACTTTAAACAGGCCGAACAATAACACAACTCGCGCCATCGTGACTTAAACTTCATGGCTAGCCTCCAGTTCTATATCGATATATTCCAAATTCAGTCTCACCCAAACGCCCAGATCGCCGTCTTAGTACCCAAATTACGCACCAAGTACGCCAGATACTTTCGAATCTTGTCCGTTCTCAGCCCTGTCAACGACGAATTTACACTGCCATATTCGTACCGTGGCAGCCCGATATTCACACCAGTACCCCTAGATCGACAAAGCTCATCTTTCATCAGTTTTTATAACCGCACCTCCGCGGAGGTTCGGTTCAAACGGTCAACGACGGTAAAGTTCTTGTAGAAATTCATGATGTTCTTGGTCCTCAAAAACTAGGATAAGGCCCTAGCATTAAAGCAAGAAAGAAACCGACAGATAAGTTTTCTTTGGGTGATATTATAAAGTGTCGATCCGCCTTTCAAATTCCGCTTCAGAACTATCGCGAGATTACGCACAAATTTCGAATCGAACAAAATCCGAGCTTCTAGATCAAACGCAGCTCATGATTCGGGGGAATATTAGGTAATTTGTAGAGTACTACCACTAGAATGCCGGATTATCAATATCAAGATAAGCTCTTGGTAAAGACGTGGAATATAGGCACAACACATTATTTTCATTGAATGACGACGGTTGATCGATTAGATGATACAAGAGTCGTTGGGCTCTCATTGTCCGATAACTGGGTGAAAGAGGGCTAGGTGACATCTCATTATCTGTTGAGATAGCCTGACTAAATTGAAAATAGTGCTAGCTACGTTTGAGTTTTTGGTCAAAAAATTTAGGTTTTGTCTTTTAGAAAATAACGGAGCAAACAGATCAACAAAGATGGATGATCATACTAACAAAGTCAGAATCAAACAATTCAATACCACACTAACAACAATGTCTACATATGATACCCACACCGTCTAAATGAGCTCAGCCATCCGAATCCTACACCTGCTTCTCGTAACGTTTATTGAAATTTGATATCTCTAGCATACCCACAGTTTTGCCCAGCAGAACCCAAACAACACAATGTCACGGACCCGCCCGCAAAACAAATGACTACAACCTGAGTATACCACCATTGCCCTGCAGCAACAGCTCTAAGCATTAATATGCAACTCAGGAGTAGGCTTGGTAGCAGCCTCCACCAACAAATCAATCACCGCCTGCTTCTTCTCAGAGAACTTCTTCTTGATTTCCTGCAACTCCTCCTCGACCTGCTTGTCGGAATCCTTCTCGATGGACTCATTCAAGCCAGCATGATCAGCCTCGTACTTGTTCAACTCTGCTTCTTTTTGGGACTTGTACTCGTCGATGTCGGCCTGAGCGTCAGACTTGGCGGACTTGAGGCGAGATGTTCTGTATCTGCGTGCCTCGTTGACAATTTCTGCGGCGTCTTTCTCCGTTTTGAGGAGCGATTGGATGCTGGAAGACATGATGTATGTGAATGTGGGAGATAGTGGTTGGAAGATGTAAATTGGGTGTGAGCGGGTGGGTCACGTGGGAGATAAGAGTGAATCACGAAAGTTAAAAAATGGTGATGAATAATTTTGTGTCAAAAAATTCTCAATGTTCGAGGGGAATTTTAATACTCCATTAATTTCGGTAGTAATATATTTTTGTGTTGCAGCTCTGGCTTGGTCTTGATTCGATACGGGATTCAATTATAGGTGTGTAAATCTGTAGCGAAGACGATTGAGAGTAGATTTGTAGGCAATGGAGTGGAACAAAGGCAAGTACTCTTATCGGTTGTTTATTTCCTAGTTATTGGTATGTGTGCTACGTTTGCATAGCTTGATCAGTTTTGGCGCATGTAATCGCATATTGTAGAGAAGAAAGGGCCGAGACGTATAAAGTATTTTGTTGTCAATTTTCATCTTATTTGCTCGGAAGAGAAGTCAAGTGATTGAATAGTTTGGTGCGTTGTGCCTCTTTACCAAAAAGCGGCAATCGAACGATTTCGAACAAAAAGCGCTCAAACAATTAATCTGACAATCAGATGAATTAATAATTGTCTGTATCTACACTTTTATTCTCGCAAGAACTTCCATGGCACCATCCAGGTACAAAACTCTCTATCATTGTATCAATTATCTACCCATTACTCATTCGACATAATTTCCTTCACCAATGAAGCGCAACATGTACTCATCGATGTGTCCAATTCCATCGTCGTAATCCTCGTCCTCGAAACCATCATCGCCGCTTCTCTTTGGCTTTCCTGGATCCTTTCCGGATTCATCGAAATCATCTTCGTCCACAGCAACCTCCTTCATCGCTTCTTTTGCCGCCTTTCGGTCCGCTTCATCTTCTGCTTGTGCCAACAAATCAGCATTGACGTTTTCGCCGATCGGCTTGTCTGATAAATTACTGATAATGCTTGTGTCATTCACCAAATCTCGGACAGAGAACTTGCCTAGATAGTCTGTGGTGAAATCTCCCTCCTGAATCACTACATTATCCAACTGTCTCTTTTGATTAGCTTTTTTGAGAATGTTGGACTCAATGGTGTACTCAGAGACAAACCGGTAAATGTGCACATCTCTCAGCTGTCCGATTCTGTGACAACGGTCTTGACATTGCTTATCCATAGCTGGATTCCAATCAGAGTCATAGAAGATTACAGTGTCTGCACCTGTTAAATTAATTCCAAGACCACCAGAACGCGTAGATAAAATAAAGACCGGGATCTTCGGGTCACGGTTGAATTTTTCTGTCATTAATTGTCGATCCTCGATCTTTGTGGCACCATCCAATCTCATATATCTGTAGCCATGAATATTTAAAAACTGCTCCAATATGTCCAAAACTTTGGTCATTTGAGTGAAGATTAAAGCGCGATGACCTTTTGGAACTAAATCATGAAGTAGTGTCGCCAATTTTTGCAACTTACCACAGTCATATTGAAGTAGTTGTTTATCCGGGAAAGCAATAGACAACTTGACTTGGGCATGATGATATGGATTAGAGATGAGATCCTTCTGTACATCTTCTCTCACTTGAGATTGTGTACTGACAGGAATGATTTGGTCTTTCATATCAAGTGCCACGACTGTTGGCGTGATGACGGCAAACTTTTCAACAGAAGGTGCCATGAATTGCTTACGCGTAGGAATATCCATGATCATGGTATCCACCAACTCGCAATTCTTCTTGTACGTGGCTTTCTCGACGAAACGTAAAAGAGAATCTCCGTACATTGGCCTCCGCAGGCACCTAAGCGTGTTCAAATAGATAACCTGTTGTAATCTATCTCTCAAATTGATTTGTTCTTCCAATTTCAAGCGCTGATTGATATGGATCAAATTGGCAAGTGGTCCCTCAGAAAGGGTTGAGGACTCAACGTCTCGCCCTTGCTCAATCAAGTTGTCCAATTCTTGCACCTGCTCCTCGAGCTTCTTGTTAGACATAAGACGTTGCTTTGCTGCCGCGCCAAAGTAGTTGAGGTCATCTTGACAAGTAATATCAGCATTGAGAACCTCTAGAGAAACTTCTGGGCTCTGATTAGCATTAAGAAGACTAAGAACGGTTTGATTGGCAGTGTTGTAGGTGTTGGAAACGGCTCTTGGCATAGAAAAGGAGGTCACGATGGGGCGAACCTCAAACAAGTCAGGATGATTACACACCTTTCTCAACTGCATCAAACAATTAATGATGGACAAAAAATTTCCTGACTGAAGAGTCTCCTTCGTCTTGGCTCTTGACATGAAGTCATCGTACAAGTATCTTTGTCTGTTAGAAAGTCGACAGTAGACAATGTGTTCATATTTTCCTGGCATCTGTTTCTCAACATCTTTTTTGAGACGACGAAGTAAGTATGGACGCAAGACTTGGTGCAATCGAGCAATCGTGTCTTTGGTTTCTTTGTCTAGTGTGCTCGTTACATTCTCCTCAATGACATCTCCGGTGCCTGTTTTCTCAAGAATTTTATCAACGGGTTTTCCAAACCATTGTTGGAAATCCTCAAAGTTAGCAAATCCCTCTGGCATCATTTGCTCAACTTTCGAGGATGGCATAAGGAAGTACAACAAAGACCAAAGCTCCATTAAGTTGTTTTGCAATGGTGTACCTGTGAGAAGTAAACGATTCTCGGTGCTGAAGTTAAGAAGGGCATTCCATCTAGTTGAGCGAAAGTTTTTGATGTTGTGAGCTTCGTCAAGAATCATGTATCGCCACTTCTTTCTCCTGAATGATGACTGGTCATGAACGACTAATTGATAGGATGTGATACAAACATGAAAGGCATCTTCTTTATTCCAACCCTTTCTTTTTTGTGCTCTCTCTTGGACAGATCCATAGTATGTCAAAACCTTGAAACCAGGCGCAAACTTTTTGAATTCCATTTCCCAATTAAGCATCACAGATGTCGGGACAATGATCAAATGCGGTCCCCATATATGGTGTTCACATGCAAGATACGATAACAAAGATATAGTTTGGATAGTTTTACCCAAACCCATCTCATCTGCAAGAATTCCATTTGTGTCGTTGTTATACAAACTGGCCAACCAATTAAGACCTTGTTTTTGATAAGGCCGGAGAGTTCCTCTGAGTAAGGATGGGAGTGGGACTTCTTTAACTCTCAATCCATTGATTTCCTCAGTTTTCACATTTTCAGTCTCATCTTCTTTCTTGCTCCTCGAGACGTCACCATTAGAAGTTTTACTTCCCTCTTCCTCGTCGACTTCCATTTCATCCTCGGATTCACTAGCACTTTCAGAGGAAGTGCTCAGTTCATCATCCATAGAATCAGAGAAGTCATCGGAGTCTAACTCATTGGGTCCGGATGTTGAAATACTCTCAATAAGCTTCTTCTGCTCTTCATTATAATCTGTTGAGTATGTAGCATCCTTTGGCTTAGAGTCATTGCCGTAGAGTGCAGCAAGGCCATCTCCTTGAATATCCTCTTCCTCCTCTGAACCAGACCCATTGGTATCAAGAGCAGCTCCATTTTTGTTTTCATCTGCAGTAAATTCGCTATCGACAGTATCACTTTCAGGATTCGGAGTCGAGTCGAGGGTTCTGCGACTATCATCATTAGACTCTTCGTTTAGGGATTCCATTTCGGTAGCCTCTCTGGAAGAGTTTGTGCGCTGAACACCTAATAACTGGTTTGAGTAATCAAGGACTCGGTTGAGTTGCTCCTGGCCCTTGACCATTTTCTCTTCTTCCTCTCTTTCATGCTGTAAATGCCTGTATACCTTGTTCGCCTGCGACCATCTTTTCTTGACAGCTTGAATAGCAATTCTACCCATTTTCCTAAGGTTTTGTTCCTGTTCACGGGCAAGCCTCTCTTTTTCACCGGCCTTTCTCCGGAAATGCTGCTCCACCATTTGAGCAATTTTGCCGGCTTTAGAGACATGATATCGTCTATAACGTGCCACGTTATTCGCAAATTTTAAGCCTTGAGTCATCAAGAAATCGTGCGAGGTCATGTCATTATTGGCACCTTGTATTCTAGGGAAGACAGAGCCATTCTCTCTGAAGTAATCCAGAAAAAGCTTACTGGTGAGCGTTGGAACAGCAATCTTTCGCTGTTCAAAAGAAACTCCATTGTGTTCAATTCTATTTTCCTCATAAATCTTGGTGTGGAGCTTTCTGAGCATATCTTTTTGATCGTTTAAAATTACTTCGTAGTTCCCAGTGGACGCACCACTTGAATCATCGACAATAGCAAATCTGTTTGCTTCCATGAATTTAGAAATCCGAGACTCGACAGTAGGAGCGCGTAGGGTGCGCTTTTTATCAGAAACTATTTCGATCGGTTCAGCTTTATACTCCAACAATTTCGCAGACTCCTCAGTGTCGTTTTCAGCACCAAACTCTAGTAGCGAGGGTTTCCAAGTAGGGATATGCGAGGGATGTGTGATTTTTGGAGGCGGGAGAGAGAACTTGACTGTTTTCAATTTAAATGAGGAGTCTAGGCCAGACAATGACACATCAGAAACATCCGAAAGATCATCACAGTCATATGCTAAAAAGTCGATGTCAAATCCACGGACCGCTTCCATACCCTTGGCGCGTTTGTGTCTCTTGATTGAGGGTCTATGTCTAACAGCAGTGGAAGGCACCGGTTTACGGGCTACAGCCGGCAGATCATCGAAAGTCAACAAGTCAATCTCATTATTTTCACACACACGAAGCACCTCGTCCATAAATGGGTATTTCTCGCGGAGAATGGCTTCACGTTCTTGCATCTGTTTCTTCTGTAGTCTTAAAGGAATGCTGTCCATATTCGGAAGCAGCGCCTCATCCCATATAAGCTTATACTTATGTTTATCTACAAAGTACTGGAATACCTCCGGCATTGCTGAACCGTTCACAGCAGCCCATGCGGGCGAGAAATCCGTAGGATTCCAATCCACCAAAGATCCAAATTCCTGAAGCTGGAAGAGCTCATTTACGTACACATTGAAGCGAACTATCGTCTCCACTAACTGTGCCTGCGTATCCAGCATATGGGCTGTATTGGCCAGGAGATCGTAGTTCTGCTCGGCTTTCGTATTTAAATGCTTGGATGGGTATGAAGGAGTCAAAGGCTCAGGCGATAGCGACAGAGCGGCTCTTCTTTTTCGCGTATTATGTTCTGATCCCGATCGGGAAGAAGACACACTTTTCATTGGGTAAGAATATCAGCGTAGTGGCGTGAAATCGTGAAATCTAGGGATCCACTCACTGGGGTGTAGTTAAGGTGAGAAATTTCGAGGAGCGCGAAATATGGGGTTGAGGTGAGGAAAAAATATTGGGAAAACCAATGGGAGTGTGCAATGGATGCATTTGATAGGTGGAGAATTGTGTTGAAATCCTTTTTTCAATTAATTTGTTCCATGGCGTATTTCTGCGTTGTTGATTATGTTCATTGGCTTTTAGGGTATTCTATTGAATGTATGTGGAAGTCGTAAGAGAAATTGAAATCACTGCATTTTGGAGCTAACAAAATAGTAGAAATTTCAAAGTCTTTGAGACCTTTCACTGTTGGTAATATTGGTGGGTGAACGCGTTTGATTTGTGTTACGTAGGAGCAGATGATGATATTCGCATAAATTGAAACATAGAACTTGTTCCTGGAAGATGAAATATAATATTTTCTCTTTTCAAATCTCAGATTGTGTTGTCGATATGCGCTGGCTTTTGCCATGTAGCTGTTGTACCATGCTACACAAATGTATGAGGCGCAATCTTGTTCAGACTTTTGAAGGCTTTGATAGGCATTTAATATTTACGAAAGATGATACGCTATTCACATAAACATGGCCTGTCGCATATTTTAGGCTCTCGGACCATAGAAACGGCCATCTCAGAGCATGGGCTAGTCCAATAGTCAATCCGTTCCGATTCTTCATGAAGAGAGGGTAAAATTTGCGGTGCGAGTTGATAGAGACGAACTGGTCGCGCTGCCATCTGTCGATACAATTACAGATTCTAAATATCTAGGCAGTCTTGTCAACTGTCTAAGAGACAGCTTTTGGTAGAGACAAGCTGTGGAATGAATACAATGTCAAAGAGAACTAAGAATCAATTCAATTCGAATATGAAATTCACATGAATTCTGGACGGCTTTCCAGCTTTGGAAGATTTTCGAGGAAGTATAATACTTGATCTAAAATTACGACAGAATGATGCTTGTTCCCTAACAATCCTGTTTTCAAAATGTTTCTAAAACCACCTCTATTCGAAAAGAGGGATCCTAAATAGTGGGCTGTCCAGCTGAATCCCTTCATTACTGAGTCCTTTGTGCATTCCTGAGCAATTATCAACGAGATTGATTAAAATAACCTCAGAATTGAATAATTCAATTCAATCATCAAGCTACCCAACTTCAGAATGGCATCGTTTTGCAGCATCTCCTATCATTTTCGTTCATCGTGATTGTCACATGTGAAACACAATCACACTGACACCTCGCGACACATGCAAACAAACTGTGCAAGATTTTCACGCCGTCTATTTAGACAAGGTTTCTAAATCCTTTTTAAGCGAAATGCATCCCCCTATGATTTTTACCGGATTCGGCCCGTTTCAGGATTAGCCGGATTGGCACCCATTGTTATTACAATGTCATGAGAAATTCAACACAGAATGACAACAGCTATTGCCAAAAAAGAGCAGAGAAATGGAGCCCTGGAAAGTACTATAAATATGTATACTATCCAAATCCCTCCTCATTTTCGAATTGATACGTTCATTACTCTTCGGCTCATACACTCAGCAAATCAGCTGTCAATTCGTACATTTACTGTTACTACTTGTATCACAACGGAAATGAAAGAAACCCGTACACTACCGAACCTCATTCATCACCTACACCTACCTCGGTGTGTTTCATGACCTGAACCCTCGGCTCCAACCTCAAACGCCTGTCTGCAGTCTGCATCCGATACCCGCGAAATGCGGAGAGTGAATGTGATAGCCTCTATATAAAGAAGTCTGACCCCAGATTTTCTGCAACCATTTTCTTTTCCCTGAACAAGTCAAAAGACCCAATTGTCGCTAAATCTTAGCAGCCAAAAGCAGAAATCACACTTTATAATTTATACACACGTACACCCCCGTACACTTTCAAGTATCGAACAACAAAATGGACAGATTGAACCAATTGGCTGGCCAATTATCCCCATCCTCTAAACAGGCCCTTCTCCAGAAAAACCCCGATGATGTTGTAATTGTGGGTGCTTACAGAACCGCCATGACCAAGGGAGGTCGTGGTGGCTTCAAGGACGTGGGTTCGGATTGGATCTTGACCAAGTTCTTGGAAGCGTTCTTGAAGAAGACTGGCGTGGACCCCACTTTAATTGAAGACGTGGCCGTTGGTAATGTGTTGAACAGAGCTGCCGGTGCTTCTGAGCACAGAGGTGCATGTCTTGCTGCAGGGATTCCCAACTCTGCTGCTTTCTATGCTGTGAACAGACAGTGTTCTTCTGGATTGATGGCCGTGTCCGACATTGCCAACAAGATCAAGTGTGGTGAGATCGACTGTGGTATTGGTGCAGGTGTGGAGTCCATGTCTGCCAACTATGGTCCTCAATCCATTCCAAAGGTGGACCCTGAATTGCAGGAGAACGAGCAGATGGCCAAGTGTTTGATCCCTATGGGTATCACCAACGAGAACGTTGCCGAGAAGTACAGCATTCCACGTGCCAAACAGGATGCTTTTGCCGCTGAGTCGTACAGAAAAGCTGAGCATGCCGTTTCTCTGGGACTCTTCAAGTCTGAAATCTTGCCTATTGAGGCTTACACTCGTGAGGATGATGACGATGACGATGAGGGCTCCGGCGAGATCAAGAAGAGCATTGTTGACACTGATGAGGGTCCAAGAAAGGGTGTCACTGCCGAATCTTTGGGCAAATTGCGTCCTGCCTTCAAGCCAGACGGTGTTACCCACGCTGGTAACGCTTCCCAGGTTTCTGATGGTGCTGCTGCCGTTTTGTTGATGAGAAGATCATTGGCCGAGAAGCATGGTTATCCTATCCAAGGCAAATTCGTGATGTGTTCTTCTGTTGGTGTTCCACCTGAAATCATGGGCATTGGCCCAGCAGTGGCCATTCCCAGTGTGTTGAAGAAGACTGGTTTGACTGTCAGTGACGTTGATGTGTTCGAGGTCAATGAGGCTTTCGCTGCTCAGTGTTTGTACTCTGCTGAGACATGCAACATTCCCTCTGATAAGTTGAACATCAACGGAGGTGCCATTGCTTTGGGTCATCCTTTGGGTTGTACTGGTGCTAGACAATATGCCACTATCTTGCCTTTGTTGAAGAAGGGGCAAATTGGATTGACTTCCATGTGTATTGGTACTGGTATGGGTGCAGCCTCTATTCTTATAAGAGAGTAGAGAAGATATGCAAGAATTTATGATACGGAGCGGCCTAGTAGATCTAATCAAGAATAAACGAGTCAACGGAAGTACAGATGAACTGAATGTAATAGGTATGTCAATGGGAGTTCAAGTGAACTGGATGTAATTGAGCTGTCAACGAAAGTCACGATGACTTGAACATAATAAGGTCAACGAAATTGAAGTTAGAAAACGAATCATGCAAGGTAACATTTTGCGACAACAGAGAATGAAGCTGGAGTCAGAAGTTGTGCAACCTCAAAACAGCCAATATCCGGGATATAGTGATGATCGGATAATACACATAGGAATCTCTGAAATTTTTTATTCTCACTACGGAATTCGATTCGTGCCAATTGTCTATGATGCACATTCCACACCAAATCTCGCCTTATCTTACTCTTAACGATAAGATTTGGTTTGCAAAACAGCACCAATGGAGTCCGCGACTAAAAATAGAGAGTTGATGCACGTACATATGTCTGGACAACCATCAAAGTTTAATTTTAGGGTCAGCGATCCAGTGAAAAATTTTCATGGCCCGATTGGGAGGACATTGACCAATGAACATCTGCAATTTCCTAATTGAGCCCAAATAGAACGCTGGTGCAGATATTGTACAGGCCGAGAAAAAAAACTACCAACAGCAATTCCGTAAAATAACGCGATACGTTCGAAATACAAGTCAAAAAATAAAATCGAACATGAGCAAATAGATAAAAACATTCTTGTGGTCCAGCAAATTGAACAGGTGACTCCATTCAAAGTTTTACGAAGTGTATATCTCCCGGAAAAATAGGACTACATTGACGCATATCCCTCACCAATACACAATTCCAGCCATGCATATACCCGAAATATGCCATCTTTACGCACGCCTTGCCCCTGTTCCAGTATCCTAACATCAATAAAGAAGGCGTAGAATGAGTCAAGATGCGTACTATGGTGGAATTCGAAGTGATCGCAAGATGCCATGAAACACGCAGGGGAGAATGGGCCGGGGGATCGTTCTAGGCTGGACATTCCAAAAATATTGGAAACGATGCAAATCAAAGTCAGCGGTGCGCCTCGGTCCGGTGTGGCAGGACATTCGATATGTTTCTTAGCTCCGGCGACAACTCCGAGAACGATCGTCCAGAGAACGCTCGGAGAAAAATCGCTTTTTTGTTCATTGTAAATGTGAAACTCTTAAAGAAAAACGCCAAGCAGTAGTCTTCTTTTGGCTCCGGATTTGTAGTTTCATAGTACATCATATCAGTACCAATCTGCTTCATTAACAACCCACCATCCCAGAGATATGAAGTGGAGGTGCCCAGACCGCCATAGCTCAATACGAACAATATGACCCCACGGGTACTTTCTGGGTCTTTCTAGCGATACCCTGACACCACTTTATTTGCCTCTACGTGCTTCCACATAAACTATTCCAAATGAAGTTACCCCCTAACAAAAGCAATGAAAACCTTAACATGAAAAATTCACTAAATTCCTAATTAACTCTTCCGCAGATTACGCTGGCAGTCCTGTCGCGTGGGTCGATCGAGATCGCTCCTACCTTGCCCAGGCCCCTGTTATCGCGATATTCACCGTGTATCATACGTTGAGGCGGGGCAATATCTACAGGCTCCTCAACGCCGTAGGAGCCTCTCCCCTATACTATAGCCAGACCATAGGAGATCAAGTGGGGATCCCGGAAAGATCCTAAACGATTAAGATTGAAGAGATAAAGGTCAAATTGACAGCAAGAGGGATCTTTGGTTTTAACTAATTTACCCCACTCCTTTTTTTCTGATCTATACAAATTTTGATTTATTGCCTTAACCTATACACTCTCAATAATGCCCTTTGAAATAAAGTGGATGCATTTTTCTGCAACCGGCCTGCAGACAGTCGACATCGCACCTGCAGACAGTTGTTCAACGGAAAAAAAGTAACGAAAAAAGTAACGGGCAGTGCACTTCGGCTAATGTCACGCCACCTGCAGGCCCGGACCTGGGTCTCCCTATATAAGTAGCTCCAATTCCCATCCTTCCGTAGTTTTTTTTTCTTCCTCACTACAATCAATAATCACAATGCAATTCAAGTCCGTTGTCCTCGCTTTGACTGCCGTCACCGCTGCTTCCGCTGCTAACGTTTCTAACGCTTCCAACGGTTCTAACCACTCCAACCACTCTTCTACCTCCTCCAAGGCTGCCGCTGGTCAAGTTGCCAACGTCGGTGTTGCTGGTGTCGTTGCCGCTGTCGGTGCTGCTTTGTTGTTCTAAACACACTGCGGTTTATTGACTAGTAATTAGAAACGGAATGGTAAAAGTATTTCCTGTGGGAGTATTTATTTAATAATAGTGTTCTATATGTATTCTTTAATTTGTTGCAAAATATAATATATCGCCAGGAGCTATTTTCTCTGTAAGCCGTAGAGTATCTGTTGCTTTTGTTCTGTAGCACCACTTTCCAGCGGCGAAAGTTTTTCCGCTGTTGACGTTTTGTCAGGTGACACACTCAAATTTGACTAAGTCCAACGGCGAAATCAAATCACGTGATGTGCCAGCCAGTACACCACAAGACCTCTCCCATATGCTTAACTCCTATCTCCTACGACTACTATCGAAACTCCTTCATCATGTTCACTGGACTCATTGAAACCATCGGGACCGTACTTGAAGCCAATGCCCTTGACGCTTCTGTCTCTGGTGGAAACGGCGTCTCGCTTGTCATCGGAGACTGCGCTGAGATCTTAGTTGATGTTCATTTGGGTGATCTGATCTCCACAAATGGTGTTTGCCTTACCGTGACTGAGTTCGATGAAAAAAAGACCTTTTTTAAGGTGGGATTAGCACCAGAGACGCTTAGGCGCAGCAACTTGGGTGAGTTGGTGTCGGGATCCCGAGTCAACTTGGAAAGAGCAGTTAAGAGCGATGTCAGAATGGGCGGACATGTAGTACAAGGCCATGTGGACACAGTAGCTCGGATTTGCGCGAAGCAAGCTGATGGAAACTCTATTGCGTACACTTTTGAACTACGCGAGCGGGAGAACATCAACTATATTGTCGAGAAGGGCTTTATTGCTGTAGATGGCACATCTTTAACAGTGACAGGTGTCGACTATGAGAAGGCGCAATTTTCGATCATGTTGGTCAGCTATTCGCAGGCGAAAGTGATTCTTGCTCTGAAGAACCTTGATCAGTATGTCAACATCGAGGTAGACTACACGGGCAAATTGATCGAGAAACAAGTGCAATTGACATTGCAGGGCCAAATAACAAACGAACTGAGTCCTTTGAGTCAGTACATTTCCAAAGTCGTTGAGAGAAAGTTGTCAGAAGTGTTGAGAAAGTAAAGGTCCAAGCATGATAGTTGAGATATGATTGTAAGGAACGGCTTGAATATAATGATAATGCGACGGTATGATAAATTAAAACTAAAACATAATTTCAATGAACATTTCGATTTCGTAAGTTGGTAGTTATTAGGACTCATTGAAGTCTTTTACCTATCCAACATCCATCATTGCATTCAAAGCAAGACTGCTAGAAGAGTATTATAAACGCTATTTGCTTATTTCAATTATGAGCTAGCTGGGCCTCTGTTTCCGAACCCAACACTGTTCAAGTGTTAACGATTACAATCTTAGTTCATGGCAGTGCCATGAAATTTGAATCGACTCCGACAAAAATACTCACAAATAAAAGATTCGAGGAGTTTCTTCTCGGTATCGTGAGATTAATATATCGAGCTTTTTGCTGTTGTCTTAAAGTATGCTTGCTCTAGATGTGTATCACCCTGATCAAATTATTATCAAATCGGGTCAGTCGAAACATGCATACACGAATCAGCCATTTCAATGCAAACCGGACAAAGTTCGGCCCGTTTTGAAGATGTACGATAATTATTCTTAGACAATTCTTCAAGAGATGATCGAGTGCCTTGCTGAATCTGTCGATTTATTGTTCTACTAGTTTAAGCAAATCTAGGAATTAATCATACTTCTGATAGCAGAAGAGAAATTATGATTGTGATACGTGATACCGATAGAAAGTGAAAGCCTTTGGCTTTTTTTTGTACAATTGTGAAATACTAGCTAAGAACATACCATGTGACTAGTCGACTGTAGCACCCTGAGTGAAGTTCGTGGGGGCATGTGGGCGACAGAGCTGGCCGAAGACTTAGTAGTCAGAGCGTCCATGTCTCGATGAAGTGTATGAATTCCAGCAGCGATAGAATTTGACAAGTCTGAAGGGCCGATTGTTTTTGAGCACTTAAGACAGAATCGACAGATCGGCATGAGTCTGGCTCGGAGCCTCCGAAAAGAACCTAGAACGAAAAGAAAATCTTATTGAAAATGAATGAATCATTACTCAGTAATGATCTCTAGATATGTCCGTTGGTGAATGATCTGGGCTGTACTTATTTGCCTCCAAGACAACACTCACCAGTTAATAAATTTCAGTGTTATGCGATTGGCAAAGAGGTCGAAAAGCCAATTTTTCCTGTAAATAAGATACGTGTATGGAGTATCTTCAATCCGCAAGTAAAACTCGCTATGCATAAGGATCTACAGATCGACGATGGTCACAGACTATATAACGACCCTTCAGAAGAGTATTGAGAAAGGTTAACTCCAAAAATAAGAGCACGTTGACAGGGCGGATACGTCCATATTTTGCAAATAAATGTGACCTCTCATGGTAGAACGATGTATATTTCTTCCTATTGTCGTGCAACACCCGGAAATCCTTCAACAATCAGGATCCATTCGAAAATGCAAACGGGATTAAAAATTCGAGTCGTAAGACATCAATTCTCATCCACATTTCCTACCTCTTTTTTTACATCTCGATCTCAATTCTGGTCGCCCTTGGGCTACCACCACAAATCCCTGAACCTAGCGCCTGGAAAACAAAAAAACTTTCAAAAACAAGACAAGGAATTTATATCATGTTCCCTCCTCACTAGCACCGCTAAATTGAGTGTATGTATTTTGTTCACTCTCCAAACTCGACACTGGCACCTCCACCAATAGCTGCAGGAAACACAGTCCAAAAAATTTCACTCACCAGTCCTCCTCTGCAATGTTCACCAGACTCCCCGTAGTGGCCCGGTCGGTCAGAGGGTATGCCACCCAACCCACAGGCTCGGACTTCTTGTCCAGCTTGATGAAAAGAATCGACAACCTCAACGTCGAAATCAAGAAAAAGAAGGACGCTGCACCAACACCATCTCTGGAACCTTTAAAAAAGACCCATCACAAGGCAAAGGTGCACAAGGCTCAACCAGCTTCTCCAGCCCCTGGCAAATCTTCGGCTTCTAAGACTAACCGCACGCAGATCGCCTCAATGGACCATCCTATGAAGAGCAACAGATTCGACTTCAGAAACACCGAAAAGAGCGGAAACACCGAAAGGACAGATGCAAGTGGAACTGGAAATAGAAACAACTTCAAGAACAGAAAGCTGTCTGGATTCATTGACGCCCGCCCAAGATCCAACGATTCCAAGCCTGCGAGACAGAACAGAAGAAACGCTGCAACCGGAAGCGCAAAGCAGACGAAATCCGCAGAGGACACCGCAGAGACCCCTGCTCCTCAAAAGCAACGTAGAGACGGCCCTGGATTTAAGGCTAAAGCCAGCGGGCGTAGAACAAACGGAGCTCGTGGCGATAGAACTACAAGTGCTCTTCCCCTGAAGACCATTGTCGCTTTGCCACTAGAGCCAAAGATCACCGGTGACACTTTCTTGTATGGAAAACCTGCCGCCATGGGCATTCATCTTGGGTCCAGAGTAGCTGCAGTGTCCAAGCGTGTTCTCTTGGAGTCCAAATACCCATACAAGTTACCTCTGGCCATTATTCAGCAATTGCCACCCCGTAGACCCGACACCAACCAATTCATTGCCACTAGTGACTACAGCTTGGACGTAGATGTGCTGTTGCTCGCCAGCAAAGTGAAGGAAGTGGTCAAGGGAGAGACTGCTGTGTTGGAGACCGGAAAAAAGCTCAGCGCAGTTCAGACGGAAGCTTGTGATGAGTTGATGAGAAACAGCACAATCACTGTTGCGCAGAAGCAAATGATCTATGATCTTTCCAATGGTGTGAAATCTGTGAATGATGTTTTAAAAACCGCTGCATGGAAGCAGTAAATGTATATAGCCAATACCACGGCACCTTAGACGGATGTATAGATGAGGACATGGAAACCTTGAAGGTTTCTAGTACATTGTATAGACTCTAAGAGAGGTTAATTGCTAGTCTTCATTGCTGAGTACTAGCCTAATTATTGATCTTGTCAAAACTTTGAAAATATTTCAAGTAAATGAAGAACTGACTCATAACTGTGCTATTTTTCACTCGTCTAATGCCCTGATCTCTAGTGTCTAGCAAGGATCTCAAAATACCTTCGACGGAATATAATTCAAACAACCATCGAAAACGACCAATTAAAAATACGAATAGAATAGAAATATTATAATTACAAAAACCGTTTAAACAAAAAAAAAAATATATGCTCCTTCCTTTTGCTCCCTTCTATTCCGTCACTCTGGTAACGCGCACCGCGTATACGCGTAACGTACCTCATCTAATTCAACCTCATTTTAGAATTATCATAGCAACAACCACGTCCTGATAAGGAATTGACGAACAAAGATACAAATCTCAAAAGAACGCCAACGCAGTCCACGAAATCGTAGTCCACAGTTTCCGGCACAAAATTGTATAGATCTTATCCCATCAACTACAAATACCAGAACACACATTTTCCAAATAAGCCATGGACTTCGATAGCTCTATTCTCAAAAAGGTGAAAGAAAGACTCTATGGCGTGGACACCGCCACACAGGCCATTCCTTCCTTCGAAGAATCCATCTTATTTCTGGCTCCCAAAGAGACTCAGGTAGTTTCGGTAATTGAAACACAAAATACGGAGAAGCCACAAAAGACCGTGTCCAAACCGCTTCGGCCAACACTCAAGACAGCGGCGGTGGCACTCCCACAATTGGAGCTTGATCTCTCTGACTTCCAAAATGCACCGGTATCAACTCAGAAAATAGACACCCATCCAGAAGGTGCGTCCCAGTTGACTCAATTGACTCAGCTCCCTCACTTGAGTCAATCGACCCAAAATGTAGAATCAGAAGAAAGTGCTCCGCTCGTAACCGCTGAAACTCAAATTATTCCAGACTCAAAGGAGACACAGCTTCTCGAATCAGAGATTGCTCGCGCATCGCTCACAGACGAGGAAGAGGACCTCAATGATGACGCTAATACGACTGTTGACTCGTCTATCCAGAAGACGGTTACCACCAGGGCCGAGCTTGATCAGATCGAGCGGGACTTATCTGACCAAAAACTCAAGAAGAATATCCAACCTGCATTTGCACAAAAGTCATTCAATCCAATCGATCGTCTCATGGAAGCTTTTGATAGCGAGAGCGAACACGAAGATCCGCTCAATAGTGAAAACGCTGCTTCCGCTCTGAGCCCCAGCACCTCTCCAATACAAGCTGCTACGGCTGCCAAGGGTGACATTCAGCTTGATGATGATGAAGATTCCGACTTTGAAATCCCGGATGCTATTGATGTTCTTAACAACGGCATCAAGGCTTTGACACCTAAGAAAAAGAAATCTCCCATTACTGATTACGCCTTGAGACTCAAGCACCAACTCATGTCAAGCCCTTCCAATTCCTCGAGAGAGTTGATTTCCTTAGATGATTCCGATGATGACTTGGCCATAGAAGAACCTGTTGTCATACCCTCCTTGAGCAAGGAACAGGAGTTGCTTGTGAAACAGAAGTTCTCCAAAAAGCTTCCCAGGAAGCTTCCGAAAAAAAGAGACCTCTTCACTTCCTTGAGACGTGCTAATACAAAGCAATTGCGTCAGATGAAATTGGAACATCCTGACGCAGAATTGATAGAGGAAATTGAGAAGGACGAGGAAGAAATGGGTAACTTGTTGGAGCGGGAAATGGAGCGCGCTAGAAGAGTCCGCAAGAAAGAAAAACAACAGGAAAAGGCCAAAGCAGCCCTTCTCCGAATCTCCAACGGCGATCTCAATAATTCGGACGATATGGACTACAAGTCCAACGAGGAGGAAGAGGTTCCTGACAGCGATGATGTTGCCGACTCGGACATTCCAGAGTCAGGCCAGCTGGAAAACGAGGATGATTTAGACGATGATGAAAATGGCTCAAATGTATTTAAGCGAGCCAAAAGAATTATTTTGAGCGATGATGAAGACATTATCGACGAGGAAGCTGCTGTGCCTGTCGCAAAACCAGCCTCGAGATCATCAGACCTTAGAAATGATGACAGTTATATGTTTGGAGGCGCAAGCCTAGATATCGATGAAGAAGCCGAGGACGTTGTGACCCATATTCACAGCGACCAAGCTCGGCCTGATACGCCTCTTGACTCGATCATTCAGGATGGTTTTGATGAATCATTGTCGCCAAAGCTTTTTCTGAACTTACCTCCTAGATCGCAACAGAACATCTCCATGGACGATTCTATGTCAGCGAATGTTACTATAGAACCAAGACATGTCCCTTCATTTCAAGAAATGAGCTCTACTCAATTCTCTGCCGCACATGAGCAAGAGACTCAAAAAGACTACATAGGCACCCAAGCTGATGAGGTGCTTCCTTCACAAGTAATTCCGTACTCTGATGACGAAGACGAAGACTTTGCGCTTGCAGTGAAGAGAGGCCGTCAGAGTGTGCTTCAGACTAAAGCATCTGCGGATATCCAACCAAGCTCTGACATTGAGGATGTTGACCCTGCTGAAAAAGCAGAAATCTTGAAACAGAAGCTCGAACTCTACGAGGCCAAGATCCGCCGGAAGGAGTTAAAAGCGCGCAAGCTACGAAAAGAAATGGAGCGCCGTGGAGTGAAGGGTGTTGTTGAAGGAGAGGCTGAGGAATCCGAAGATGAATGGAAGGGTATTGGTGGTATTGATCAAGACTTATCTGACAAAGAAAACTCTGAAGATGAGCGAATGATCGATAACAATTTCGACCTCGTTTTGAACGACGATGACGTGCGTAAGAAGTTCATGGAACAGTATCAAATCAAGGACAGACAAGAATTGGAGAAGTTAATCGACGATATAAAAAACCATAGACTCACAAAGCGTGCCAGGTCTTCTCGATTTGATGTCGAATTGAGCGATGAAGAGGATGAAATTTTGATGGCGTATAGAAGAAAGAAGCTAGAAGAGCAGAAACAGCGACTCCTTGAGAACAAAAAAGTGAATTCTTTGTTGAAGAGTGAGAAATCGAAGGCTTTTTTCGAATCCATTGCCGAGGAAATGAGTCCACACATCCTTCTTGACAGTGAGAATGAAGACTCTGTGGAAGAAACTCAAGAGGAATCACCATCTATCGCGGACAGCCAAGTCACCGAAGGTGACGCCGAGTCTGTGCCAATGAAGAAACACATGCGCTTAGATGAAGCATATGTCCAAAAACAGTTGAGTTTCTTGTGCAGCACGGAGGAAAGCAAGTACATTCAAATTCAACAGGATGCAGATTTCCAACATGGAGTCGATGAAGAGCCCGTGGAAGACATCGCCGCTCTCAAAAGCAGGTGTAAAAGCAATTTGTACTCCTTCAGCGGTGTTGACTCTCAGAAAGAATCCAACAAAAGAGATTCTGCCGATTTACTTACGGATGACGACGAAAATGATGACTTTGGTCATGTCTTCAAGAAGCCTTCTATGGTAAGCTCCTTCAAATTGTATCACGAGAAACAAGTTGGTCAGGTATCAACAGGCTCATTCAGTGGTGTGACTGTAAACAAACAATACAAGGTGGCTTCTGGGTCGAAAGCTTCAATAACGTACATTTCTAAGAATGTCAGCTTGAAGCAAACCGGCGTGCCAATGAAAAGTGCACACACGCAGGCTATCGAAAAGCGTGTTGACCACGCCAAACAAAATAGCTCTCTATTTAGAAAGGGATCTGCCTTCGCTTAAATCCTTATTGAGTACTATCGTCTATGAAATGATAACATATACTACAACGAAAGATACCGCTCATGTTCACGCCACATTCGAACCGACAGTTCGGCCGCAAGCGTGAAAAGTCCTGTAAAAGAAATATGTACACTTAGGCCTCATTGGATTCGAACAGTCAAGAGATGCTTGAATATCAAATATAATTTGCGATGTCTCTTTGCCTCAATCAGTTCTTGCGATCGATCTCAAGGACAAAGTTGAACAGATGTCAAACGTTTTTGGATCTGTTAGGTAGACGTTAGAATGCTTACGTCAGCTGACCAATTTAGGAAGTCTCGATCTGGAGCACGGTGTAAATCGACCTGTGACGCCTAGCTGAAGGGCCACAGATTGGGATGCTATTAGTTCCCGCATACAAAAGAGAGGCTTCGCCCGCCCGTTTAAGTTAAGAGGTTAATCACTATCTACTTTTTTCTAAGTACTAAATCAGTTAAACTATCAGTAGCCAAACAATACCTTTTTCATTAATAATGTACTAGCATTCTCAACAGTAAACATCGAAAATTTCTTTTTCTTGCTTTTGTTCCACATACTTTTTCAAAGATAAATTTACTACGAATTTCGGATTGAAAGAATAAATATCTCCAGAGTCAACTGTTGTATGACAATTGCCCTGATATTAGGTGCTTCAATTTTTAATCTTTCTCACATGAATGTCAATTCGCAATTCGTGTCTCAAGCATCATCAAGAATGTACTGCAACCCTTTCGAAAACGTGTGTTCATAAGCTGGGGTGAAATATTAGAAGTTTCAATTCCAATCTTGCATATCTATCATTATCTCTTTCATAAGACCTCAAATCAATCAGTTGCATATTGAGGAAGGGATGTGAAGAGATGAATTAAAAAAAGAGCGATTCTTTGAAGGCATCTTTGAGCAAATCCGTCTTCATCAGCGACAAAATAGGAGGCTTTGTACATTCTTTGCGAAAGAGTGGTGATTTCACAGGGGCTTTTGTGCATTTTTCCCTATCTAGGGGCGGACGACGTTTTGCCATGAAATCGTTGTTCACAGAGATGGGCTCTTTCAAGTCTTTTTTCATCTTCTTTATCTTTTCAGGTGGTGAATGCGTCGAACATGGTACGGAAGAAATTGTATTCAAGGCAATGGGCGAAGTGCCCACCAAGTTCAAGAAACTGGTGGCTAGCGACTTGCTTATTGAATCGATACTACCCTTGCGATCTTGTTGTTCCGGTTTTAGGCTCTGTGCAAACTGAGAGTCTTTTAGACCTCGTGGAGAACCTAAGGGTGAATTCATTAGTTGAAACAAACCATAACTAGATTTGCGTGTTGGTGTCAAGGTTGCTGTGGTTGTGTCCGTATGCGGTGGTATTCCAATTTCTATTGGATCAGACTTTTTTATAAGTAATTTTTTGGAAAGCTCCTTGAAATTCAGTGGGGCGTCAAATGGCAGTGAGTAGATGGCCTCTACCGTTTGTTGAGTCAGCGTTTCTCGCTTTTGTGTGTACAAAATGTCAACCGGATTGTGAAACTTTTTTGGTGCTTCAACTGTGAGGGTTACTGGCGCTGAAAACACTGACTCGTACGAAACCGACTTCTTCAAAGTTGGGAGCTGGCCCTGGAGGTCAATCCTACTCTTCCGCAAGAATTCGTTGAAGTTATCAAAATTTCGATCTGGACTATATGAGTCGTAGTCAAAGTCCAGGTGTTGAACACTACTCATGTCGAATTCATCGATGTTAATTCCAGTGAAAGAATCCAAGGTTAAAGGCAGATTTGCATCTTGATGATTCTCAACGTTACTTCCTCGATGTAGACCGAAGGAATGCGTCGATGCTATAGAGTCACGATGGGGCCTTTCGTCCATGATGCTCGAGATATCTGACGAGGATGCGTTCAGAACATACCTGGATGAGCCACTTTCAGAAATTGCTTGAAGAGTTTCCTTCTGTTGCAAGTCAGGAATTGGAGGAAGATTCGGTGCCAAAGGATTGAAATTGAAGGCTCCGCTAAGTCTGTACCGCGACTTCTTCTTCTCCACCTTCGTGGATTTGCACCGTAGTGGCTTCAAATTGAGGTTCAGAATGGAAAGCATATGATTCAATCGGGACCTTTGCTCTGGCTCTGGTACATCATCCTCTTCTGCTGCAAAATTTAGATTGTCAAAGCCAAAGTTCCGCCACAAGTATGTGTATTCCTTGTACAAGTTCGAGTATGACGTCTCATTGGTATAAATGTCATTAGATGGCATGTTCACTTCTAGAAAGTAAGATTTCTCATGGAGCTTCTGCATCTCGTTGAGATAGCTGTTGTTTCGTGAGATGAGCTGGGTGTAGTTATCGATCTCTGTATCTGCCGAAATGATAGAGTGGTGGATATCCATCAACAGCGACACTACCAGGTTCAGCTCATTTACCCTATTGAGGAGCACCTCGCTACTGGTGGTAATAGAGTCTGCAAGAACCAAGAGCTGGTCTATTTTGGACATGGAAGCGATGGCTGGTGTTGTTAAGCTCAGAGAATTTCAATGAATGAAGCCGAGGGAACGGTGCAAATGGCAGGTCTCTGTGATGCCAAATAAGAAGAATTATGATTACTTGTGGACTTTGATGATAGGATGACAAGGTGTGGAAATATGGTCTATGAATTGGATGGTATTGGGTGTATCATGGCTTTACACCTAAAAAGATCTCCACTGTTTACTAATACTGCAGACAACAGAATCGATAGATGAGATGCATTTACCCCAACGGACAAAAAATGATGATGTACAAGGTAATATTAGTTTTTAAAACAAAGCGAGAGAGGCCGAAATAGTTCAGTATGCTGGAATTCGTCCAGAAATAGTTGCTGGCCCTGAGGATCTGAAAAGCGTTTGAGACGGTTTTGCCTAATCGGGCTGTAAATACAGTTTCTCTGCAGCCTGCAGAACCCTTTAGAATTGACAAGGCGTTATTCACTGTAAAATGACTTTTGTTTTGCTAGAAAATATGCCTATGAAAAGAAACTACCTGTGAATTTCTTCAATCGTGTTGCCTTTTTTATTCAAAATCTGAAGGTTTTATGGTTGTTTCGGTTTTGTAGTTGTTGTCTTGTGACTATCCAGCCACCTAAAGGGTACCAGTTGTTGATATTCTCCAAAAGTTCAGGATCATCAAAGTTTATGCATTGGATCATCTCTTGAATTATGTTTTGGCTCTTTTCGGCCAATATTGAAGATCCTTGATCATGCCTGGTATTCATCGAACACTGGAAGATCTGAGTCTGAGAGACTGCTTAACATTACGATTCATGATAATTTCTGTGAAGCTCTAACTTTGAACAATGTGTCGTCCAACACATATGATATGTATAAAATGTGCGCTAAAACCAATGGTTGCGGCCATATCAAGTGAAAAATACTGTTCCCCGTCCGATCAACGTTAGTCAAGCCACTGAGAGCCATACTGAGTAATGTAGTGAGAGACCATGTGTAAAATTGTGGTGCTGCAATCTTTTTGCTTCTGGCTGATTTGAATACCAGGCACTCTTCTAGTCAAATTACTTACTTTGACCCCAATCGCATTGACACTATCGACTTTCTTGCTGAAAGCGAGTAAAAAAAATTGTGATTAATATAATCGACACTCATTACGGTTAATTGACATATAGAAATACCTGAGAATGGTGTAAATCATACAAAAGGAGAATCGTCTCAACTTAACAATTGCAAGAGACTCGCCTCTACATGAAACAATGCCTTGGATGAATTAATTTATTGTGTTTACTCGGGAGAATCCCTTTTCTTCTTTTTCTTCTTCTCGCTGGACTCTTCGCTGTCCTCTAACTTCCTCTTTTCTTTCTTGTCCCTTTTATCCTTCTTATCTTTCTTCTCTTTTTTCTCTTTCTTGTCCTTCTTTTCCTTCTTCTCTTTCTTTTCCTTCTTCTCATCAACTAGTTTATTTTCATAGGCATCCTCCTCAGGTGCCTCGAAATCCTTTTGTCTCTCAACCTTGCGTTGCTCAGAAACCTCCTCCTGGCGGGCCCTCTTTTCCTGCAACTCTCTCTTCTCCTTTTCTCTCTTGCCCAAGAAATACTCACCGCTCTCTATCTGTAAATCAACCTTACGTGGCTGTTGTGCTGGAGGGAATGGTGTGTACACTCTCTTCTCCTTCTTCGGAGCAGCCTTCTTTCTGGCAATATTCTTCTTCTTGAAGTTGGGCAAGAAACGATCCCAGTTCTCGTTGGCTAGCTCTGGGTTCTTAGCTAACTCCTGTTTGATCATCAACTCCTTAATGTAGTAGATAGGATGAATGTTCTTCATACAGTCTTCGACAACTCTCCGGACCTCTTTCAAGCCCTTGTATGGACCCATGGCACTGACGGTGTTACCCTGCACCAAAATGTAGCATTTGGTAAGAAGCTCTAAGGCTTTAAGAGTGTTTCCATTAGGGCCCACCAACCGCTGTCTTCTTTTAATGAAACGATCCTTGTTAGAAACAAACGTGCCGATCTTAATGACATCACATGCAATATCATCCTGGAGCACCTTCACGGCCTGTGGGAAGGGCACGGACCGGGCTAAGAGCTTGATCAAGTCACGGGCCTTCAAAATTACAGCAGGATCGAATGTCTTACGGGTGGTCTTCACGGTCATAGCACCCTCTACCAAATCGAGCTGGCATGCAATCTGGTGGTCTTCTAGCGCCTTGGTGACATCGGCCCAAATCGATCTCAAATAGTTCTCTCTGTACTTGGGGAAAAGAGTAACGAAGGACGATTCTTCACTAAATGGAAGACCGGTAGCATTGTCTTCAGGCTTGAACTCATCGATCTTCCACTTGTCAATGTCTGGAGTGTCCCATGGTTTGTCACGGTTGTGAGATGATACCATGACGTGTTTTTGATTAAAGAGTTTAAGAGAGACGCTTTAGGTTTTGTGCACAAAAAAGCTTTGGTCTTCTAAATACAAGCTCTGACAACTGTGCTTAGGTTATGAATCTAGTGCACTTGTTCGGAGACAGATCGCTGTTGGCGTGGGAATAGGTGAAGTATCAGTGTGGAGTGGCTGAAAAACAGAAGGTGAGAAGTATCCGCATGGGATGAGGAGTTGAATATCAGAAGATGAACTTTTTTTGATATTAGAAACAAGTGAAAAATTCCCAGGAATTTAATAATATTTTCTCTGGTTCTCAGTAGCCGTTTCTTCCTTTATCTGAATGCACCAAGTTTGCGATGCTCATCGCGTATTTTTTAGTTGCACCCAATACCTACACTTTACAAGCAACAGCTCAATCTCATAATAATAACCACCGGTGGTCAATTCTGTCGAGTCTACACCCGAGATCAAACATATTTAAAGTCTTTTTCTTCGAAAAATGGCAAAGAGAGGTGCCAGCACAAAAGCAAAGAATACGCCTAGACCACGAGTCTTGGGTAAAGTCACTAAAGTCGGTAAGGGATCGAAACAATCCAAGTCCAAACTCAGCCAGGCCTCAAAAAATGCTCGTGCTGAGATTGACAAGTTGAACATGGACATTACCAATGTTCAATCTCTCCACTCGACATTGGCAAAGGCTGGGCTGGCTCCCAGACCGGCCGCTGCTCTCGATGCAAAGAGTTTACGGGAGGGGCTAAAGAAGGATAATGAAAATAAGGAGTTGAATGCTCGGGCAGAGAAGGATCTCACTGCACAGCTTGAGCTCTTGACGGGAATGGAAATATGAGGCTTACATAGTACAAAATTGGTATCGGATATTTATAGTAATCGTGAATCTTT
This sequence comes from Australozyma saopauloensis, assembly GCF_035610405.1. Lineage (NCBI taxonomy): Eukaryota > Fungi > Ascomycota > Pichiomycetes > Serinales > Metschnikowiaceae > Australozyma > Australozyma saopauloensis. The sequence continues at coordinate 1,580,951 of NC_086133.1, forward strand.
TTGATTCGAGAAAAATGTGAATTTACTCTTGTCTCTGAAGGGAGTGATTCAAGAGGACACGAATTGACAGTGTTGTATTGATAAAGATATCAAAAGAAGACTTTGATTTTGATTTTATTTAAAAGATTTATTACTTAATTATCCTTCATCTCCCCGAAGTTTTAAATTCAGTTCATTAGATCGATCGTTGGGAATTGTCAGTTGTAGAGTCAAGGTGATCTGGACTTGTGAAGATTGCCTTGCAATGCAACAGCTCGAGGCTTTAGCCTTGAATTAAAATAGTGGGAAAGAGAAATGAATTCATGTAGAACAACTAATTTATTGCTAGATGTGAACATTTGAAATTGAAGTTCGTTGCATACCCCAATTATTTTCTCCCATTCACCACTTCTTCTCTATTTCTAAGTGACCTTGGCCTCTCAACAGTTGTCCTTGAAATTTCTGCTCCGGTATCGATTTTCGCGTACGGAAATCTATGAAAATGTCGGTAATCTCCATCTCCCCACTTCCAGAAGCTTCTGATTCCCTTACTAATGTCTCCCATTTATCTCCTGCATGTAGTCCTCATCTCCCTCATCTCCATTACTTGATCCATCTGTTCCACCTCCAGTAATTCCACGAAAATGACAAATTCAGAAATGGAAAATACCCAAGAGCATCAGGAACAACCCGCCAACGACTATGATGAAGAGGCATACGTCGATCAGGACGAAATCGAGGAAGTGGCAGACGACCATGGCCTTGCCCCAGAAGATGACGATGATGATATGGATGTAGAAGGTCAGGAAGAGACATTGGAAATTGATATGTCCAACAATTCATGGACCTACTTCGATCAGCATAAGGATAGCATTTTCACAGTGTTTAAGCACCCCTCATTGCCCATGGTAGTCACTGGTGGAGGCGACGAAACAGCATACATGTGGACTACGCATACGCAGCCGCCGCGTTTCGTGGGAGAGCTTGCAGGTCACAAGGAGAGTGTCATTGCTGGTGGTTTTACTGGAGATGGCAAATACGTCATCACAACTGATATGGCTGGCTTGACACAGGTACACAAGTCTGCCAAAGGAGGACAAAAATGGACCAAATTTGCCGAGTGGGATGACCAGGAAGAATCCATTTGGGTTACTGTTCATCCTCTGCAGCTATATTTTGCCATGGGTGGCCAATCGGGATCTGTTTGGGTATACCGCATAGATGAACAACTGGGCTCCTTAGAACAAATAATGGGAGGCTTCTCCCACAGTATGGAATGTAACGACGGCATATTCGTCGATGTTGACAACCAGGAACAACTTACTCTCATAACTTGCTCAGAAGACGGCTCGATTGTGTGTTGGAACGCCTTCACCGGTGCCGTTCGTTACAAGTTGACGCCACATGACAATTTCAAGGGCGTTGAAAGTCCATGGGTTAAGATCACTGCCCACAAAAACGTGTTTGCCGCAGGCGCCAGAGACGGTCAGTTGGCTATCGTCAACTCGGACACTGGTAGAATTGTCCACACGGTCAAGGCGCTCGACAACGCTGACGACATTGCTGATCTTTCAATTGAGGCTTTGGCCTGGTGCCGCAATCCAACCGTCAACATTCTTGCCGTTGGCTTGGTCTCGGGAGACGTATTGTTGTTCGATAGCTTACAGTGGAGAGTCAGACGTACTATCAAGTTGGAAGATGCTGCCACCAAGCTCGAGTTCATTGAGAACACTCCATTTTTAGTGGGAAGCTGCATGAATGGCCGGATGTATAAGTGGGATGCCCGTACGGGAGACGAGATGTTTGTCGGATATGGTCACAACGCGGGTATTCTCGACTTCGCCGTTATGGACCACGGTAAGAAGCTCGTCACTGCCGGAGATGAGGGAGTTTCATTAATTTTTGAGACCGAACAGTAGTGGATGCGTATTGATATCAATGGAATGGATAATGGAACCATCGTAAAACAGTAATTAAGATGTAAATACTCCTTTCAAAGAAACGCATAAAGCTGTGTGCACTAGTCAACCTCGCTACATCTCAAACACAGATGAAGGTTAACACTGGAGGTGTAATGTGAACCCATTGGGTGTGCGTTTTTTGAATTCATTCGATTTTTGAATTTCTGAATTTATTCGATTTTTGAATTTTCGAATTTCTAGGCTTTCCACGGAAATCCTCCAATTTCGCTCTTTCCAATACATTTCACGCCCATTCACAAATTATACTTTGCGCGATTAAAAAACCAAAACGCCACCAGAACTTATTTTTTCATGCACGAGAAGCACCAGTTGAGACGCTCTATTCATCCAAACCATTGATAATTTTGCCATCTTCCCCGTACAAAATTGCATTGCCACCAGCCTTATCAACGTTCTATGATGTCACTCCACTGATTCTGAGAACCTTTTTCCTTCCCGAATATTGTGAGTTCGAATGCAGCTTTCTTATGAAATCCATAAAAAAGATGATTTGTTTCACTTTTCTATTCTTGAAATTCGAATTCTCCTTCACAATCTAATATTTTGACGAATTCGAGAAACTGTTGATTTCAGCCGCACTTCCATGCACTGACTTTCCATTTCCTACATCGGAGCTGTGCAGAATTGGGCAACCATTCCGTTTAGCAATTCCGCGTTCCCCCACAAAAAAAAAATATAAATAGGGCCGGATTCCTAGTCAATTCCTCGTCTGTAGTTATTTAGGTTTCTTCAATACCAATACATCTTCTTCCGTTCTTGACTTTGCCTCTGTTGCATCTCATCGGATAACTGATTAACAACTACACACAAGTTCCATTATCAATTGAACAGAATGTCAATCCCTGGCAAATTCGGCTTCGGCACCATGTCTTTGACCTGGACTCCAACTCCCGCTCCTTTGGAACAGGCACTTGAGACAATGCACTACTCTGCCTCAAAGTATGGAGTTCGCTTTTTCAACGGAGGGGAATTCTATGGGCCAGACCTCAACAATATCCTGATTTTGGCTGAGTTCTGGAAAGCATACCACAAGGAATTTCCTGACTTGACCATTTCTATCAAGGGAGGATGTGATCTCAAGACGTTAGCACCAGATGGATCGAAACCCTCTATCAAAAGAAGTGTCGACAACATCCTTAAATTCTTTCCTAGAGAAATGAACCCTAGACCAAAACTTATCTTCGAGATGGCCCGTGTTGACAAAACCGTTCCTTATGATGAGACAATAGGATTTATCAAGACCCACGTGGATGCTGGAGAGATCGACGGTATCTCGCTTTCGGAGGTCGGAATCGACTCTATTCGTAAAGCTCTGAGCGTGTCTCCAATTCAATTTGTCGAGCTCGAATTGTCGCTCATCTGCCAAGATATCTTGGATAACGGAATTTTGAGAGAGCTTTCCGAACAGAACATCACTGTGGTGGCATACTCTCCTTTAGGAAGAGGGTTCTTGACCGAAAGAACTGCCAACGACTTTGACTCATTCTACAAATTATGTCGTCGCGAGGGCGATGTGCGTGGTATGATTGACAAGTTTTCCGAGAAAAACTACTGGGGAAACACGAAATTCGCTGCCAAGCTTCAGGAGTTCGCACACAAAAAGAACACAACCTTAGAAGTATTGGCTTTGTCGTGGATTTTGGCCCTCAGCGAGAACACAGATCTCTATGGCATCAAGAAGATTGCTAAGGTTGTGCCTATCCCAAGTGGAAGTACCCCAGAAAAGGTGGACGCCAACTTAGGCCTGGTTGTAGACTTAACTCACGATGATTTGGAGGAGATTGCTCAGATCGCAAAGAACTATCCAATTCAGGGTTATCGTTACAATGCTCATCATAAGGCGTTTGAGTTTGCCTAAATGATATGAGCCTATGACCACCAAATCATATAGCTTCCTTTTTCATGAAATAAATTAGTATGAATATACGGTTAGTGAAGAGCATTGTAAAATAATATTCCAGATTTCTTTTCCCTCTTGTGTTCTGTGTGGACACCCTCAAGGCCAAGCTACCCCAGAAGTTGACGCAATATAGAGATTATAACACCTTCATATTCAAATCTAACAGCTTAAAAGTCAGAATTGATACATAAAATTGCAATATTGACCTTCCCAAAACCTTAAACACGTCTAAATTCGTAATCAACAAGTCACGTGACACGCACATTAGCTACACAATCTCGTCTTCATTTCAGCATCCACTGGCTGCAAATACCAATATAGAATTATGACTGCCGAAGACCCAACGATGCGATCGTTCAATGCTGACAGCCAACTGCTTTCAGATACTGATCGGAACGCTTCTATGCATACCTCTTCGAAATTGTACAAACCGCTGTCCTCGGACATGCTATTTTACTACGAGAGACTACTTCCCTTCAAGCAGATTTTCAGATGGTTGAGTCACTCGCCCAAAGCCACGCGTGAGTTCACCATGCGTGAGTTCGCGTACGAGTTCCGGTCTGGTGCTTATCAGCGGTACAACTCGTTTGCATCTGTGGATGAATTCAAGAAATCGGTAGTAGCAGCTAATCCGACGCGTTTTGAAGTTGGAGCGGTATACGCAGTGAATCCGAAGGAGCGCAAAAACTTGCCGAAGTCGGCTATGAAGCCGCTCCAGAAGGAGTTGGTGTTTGACATCGATTTGACCGATTATGATGAAATCAGAACATGCTGCCTGAAGACAGACATATGTAAGAAATGTTGGCGATTTATCCAGGTTGCTGCTGAGATCATAACTGCGGCGCTCCGGGAGGACTTTGGTTTTGAGCACTTTATTTGGGTGTTTTCTGGTAGAAGAGGTGCCCATTGTTGGGTGAGCGACAGTAGAGCGCGGCTGTTGGATGAGCTGGCGCGCAAATCGATTGTAGAGTATATGGATGTCTTAAGTGGGCGAATGCTGAAAATGGGCCGGACCTCACTTGGAATTAAGAAACCCTACCACCCTCATATCGAGCGGTCGTTCGATGTGTTAAAAGATAAGTTCTCCGAGATTATCTTAGAGGAACAGAATCCCTGGGCTACTAGTGCAGGGTCGGATACCAATTGGGATCACGTAGATACCCTACTATCGTTTCTTCCAGACCAGGGTCTCCGACAGGCATTAAAGAGCAAATGGCAGGATCAGGCCTCGTACTCGTCATCAAAACAGAAATGGGACGATTTAACGAGCGTTGGCCAGAAGGTTCTCAAGCATCAGTCGCAGGCCGTCCAATTGACTGATGCCAAAAAGGAAATCATCATTTATTACATGTATCCTAGATTGGATGTGGAAGTGTCCAAACAAATGATTCATTTGTTGAAGTCTCCATTTTGTATTCATCCGGGAACTGGAAATGTATGTGTTCCGTTTGATCCTTTTAGAAACCTCTCAAGTGATATGGAAGATGATGCTTATGGTTTCAACCCAGTGAACGCACCAAATTTGAGCCAGCTTCAAACCGAGATTGATACTTGGGATGCAAATAGTGCGTACAAGGCTCCTTCGGAATCCTCTGAATCTGAGGCCATATCAGATTATGCCAAATCTTCTCTCAAGCCTTATGTTGATTACTTCAGCACCTATGTGAGCTCAATAATTAAGGACGAGCTTACCGGTAGTAACAAAAGAGCACAGGACCTGATGGACTTTTAAATCTACGAATAAATGACATGGGATGATTAAATAAACGTTGAATTGAAAAGTATTCACTGGCCTCCGCAAATTATAGGAGGATCTGACCTTTTTTGTAGTCGATGTCTTCTTATGATAATAGTGTGCTCAACGACTGTGTTTGGTTCATGGCGTTCTGAAGACATATCAAGAAACCAATGCAATTGCTCGTTCTCTGAGTCGAGTTGAACGAATCCATTAGTGACGTCTACATTGTTGTAGGTGAGGATCGGATAATGCCATTTAGGCAAAAAAATGATCGTTGGTCTGGTCTGCGCAACTGATGCTTGCTGGAAGTCAAAGCCTACCGTGAGCTCAAAAACAGTCTCCTTTATATCGAAGTTGGAATTCTTACGGACGCCCGGGCTTGTCATAATGTAAGGTCGTATGACAGCATTGACAGCACGAACGCCATCAGGCGACGCGTAAAAACTCTTGTGATGCTCTTTCATGCGACGGGGGCCATGATTAGAAATCATAGATGTGGTCTCTGTCGCATCGTCTGAACAAAAGGAGCTTGCATCTGATTCAGATTCCTGCGTCTCGATCAAATCTGTAGGGCAGAAGATGGACGACAAGAACCTCTTTTTGTGATAGAGAAGTCTATTCTTCACGAGTTGCCTCGAAGATGGACTAATTCTACTGCCGCCATAACTTTCACGCGAGAAGGTAGAGCTTGTCTTGAAACTTAATGCCTCTACCTTTTTGAGCAGGTCCTGAGTGTCACATAGAGCTGCCACATCTCGATCATCAGAGGACCAAAAAGAGAAATCTTCGTTATTCCAGTGGTCTCCCCATTTATGACCGTTGATACTTGCATAGCACCAGTAAGTATGATGCATGTCTGAGCCTTCAAGAGCGTTCGCCAAAGCGTCGAGAGCTGAGGTCTGGCAACGGAAACGACCGTTATTGTAAGATCTCTTATTATTCATATCGAATGGCATTCCAGTCTCAGACATCAACACCGGGATATCACCTAGCATATTCTTCCCTTCCTTTGTGATGTCACAAAACTGCTTTTTGATACAATTCCTAATTGCTGTTTCACCCAATACGATTCCAAATAATGGATTTGAGTACCTATCTCGCATGATTCCCAAGGTATCGACGTTGAACCTATAGTTCCACGTTTTAAACATCAAAGACATACCGTCATAATAATGAGGACAATAAATTGTCTTCTTGTCAATAATTCCACGTGGGTCATCTCTCAAATTCGGAGGGATAACTAACACAAGCGGCTGAATGAGAACAAAGGCATCGGGCGCCAGCGCACGTATCATCTTTTTGAAGCCTAGATAAAAGTTCACAAAGCAGACATTGACGAAGAAATTTGTATCCACTACATCATAGTCTTGATCTTGGCGATAACAACCCTTAAACCTTTTGGGACTATCATTGAAAAAAGTTGGTTTCAATAGCTGACATTCATTTGAAGCAAAGGCTAAACGACGCTCTTGACTAGTAGTGTCCAACAGAGCCATTCTCTCATCATTGTAATTCCAAATACCAATTTGGGAGTATATGCATGTATCTGGAAGCCAACCAGACCGTTTCCAACCATAATGTTCATCACAGTCCATCATTTCTTGTGCAGAGAGCCAAACTCGGGCACCCTTAGGGTCCATGATTTGACGACCACACTTTTGGGGCCCTGTAATCGCAATTTTGTACACATCAACCTCAACAGGTAAACCAACTCCAAGCTTCAAGCAGTCAAATACTGTAGGAGTTGTACCAATTCGTAAATGCTGACAATCAGGAATTTTGTCCAAGTTTGGGTGCCCTACCAACCCTTGATTAGGTTCATTGAGCAGCTCGAAGCCCAAAATTGTACCATTAGCTAGCAATAGTGGTAGACGTTTCACAACTGCCAGCCATAAATAGCTCAAAGCATTGAAATGATGCTCTTGGAGATAATGTTGGATGTTAGTGCCATTAATTTTTAAGTTGGGGAAATAAGCTTCTCCTGCAAAAAAGAGCGTGAACATGGTAAACAGTGCAAGTCGTTTATAATTGGAGGTCCACAACATTTTGGGGTAGCAACTAGATTCGCTACGTAATTTCTCGTCAAACTGGCCATCACTGTGCAACACCGAAGCACCAGTGACGGAGATACGCTTTGGTTGCAAGCCAGCAGCAAATAGTGTCCACATTGGCGCTCCGGATCCTCCACAGAATCGTGACCACACATCCTGGTGGCAGTCAAAGAACACATAAAGCCCGCCTACCCTATGAATGATTCGCAACACCTCGATTGTATAATCCACAAATTCCTCGTCATATTTCCCAGGTCCCTCATGCTCTAAGGCCTCCCATGTCACCAAGTATCGTATGGTGTTGAAGCCCCAAGATTTGATTCGGCGAAAATGCTCTTCAGCCTCTTCTAAGGGAAAAGGACGCCCAACAAAGGACACATTGTCACCATCATAAAATAAGTCGTCAGCTTTGCTCGCATCCCCCAAATATGACGGCATGAAAGGCTTGACAGGAAGTTTCATTGCCGCATCCACGTTTATTCCCTTGAGAACTACTCTTCTTCCCTGAACATCTACCAACTCGCCATCTTCGACAGTAAGTGGCAGACACTTCGTAATTGAGTTCTCCGGAACACCATCAGGCACTTGTCCTGGACCAAACTGCTTCGCTAGACATTTAGCACCACCAGCATGTGAGGGCCCCTTGTAGAGATTGATTCTTTCAGCGACCACCTCGTGGGCCAAGCGGGCCCCAGCAAGAAGAGACTCTATGGAAGAATACATGTACGTTCTAGAAGACAAAATAAAATAGGTCGCAATCTCGAAAGAGGTATTGGACCCCTCTTTGATCTTGAGTGTGATAAGCAGCGCGGTTATACTATGAGATTGTATACAAGAACATCTGGGGTGACCGCCGCACATGCAACACATGAAGCATATCTATGCAGCGCTGAAGTAAATAATTTGCATCCCCAATGTAATACATACTATTGGTGCAAAAGTTCCAAAGCTTTCTTCTTAGCTTCCACTTGCGCAGATAGACGCCATGCATCCTGATTTTCTGCATACTTGTTGAACAAAGGTACAATTTTTTCTCTCTTTTGGCGATCTGAAAGATTGGCAGGATCGGATTTGCGAAAGAATTTGGGCGCCAACTCCGGGAGCCAGCGCGGATCAATGGCAGTGGAGCAGTGCATGTACTCCTTGGTTGTGAGCAAGAGTGTGTGGTAAATGACGTATTCTACGCTCTTTCCAAATAGAGCCAGCGAAGGATGAAGATGCACAGGCGTCTGGTCGAATAAGGTGTTATAGACTCCGTCTTGTGGGTCTCGCCTGGCCAGATTTCGGAAGAAACCAGAGCAAAACGCTCGCCGGATAGTATTGTTGTTGTCGTTACTGAGAACACTGAGTTTAAACCGGGCCATGATAGCCATTAATTGTCCTCTTACATCGTAGGCTCTTTTCATGCTTCGTTCGTAGATAAAATTGTCCTTACACCAGCGGGATGAGCGCCCACTCAGCTCCCAAGCTCTATAGACATTGAGATATGTGAGATGGTCTCCGTGGATGCTGTGAAATCGTTGTTTTCTTTGGTCCGCTGCGGCCTGCTTCTCTTTTGGTCTATAGAATACTGTTTGGACAGAGAGCATGGCTACGATTGTAAGAATTTCTGACGCGCAGCCATGATCAACTGAGGCCAAGACGGTCTTCGCAAGAGCGGGCTCCATTGGAAAGTCTGCCATCTTTCTACCAATCCCGGTTAAATATCCGTTGTCGTCCAAAGCGTCCAACGTGTATAGCTCGTGGAGGGCATTTGCCATTGTTTGTGGCGGAGGAGGATCCATAAATCCGAAATTCATCAAATCGTGGATGCCCATTGCTTTGAGCATTAAAATGGTGGCCGATAAGTTCTGTCGCTGAATCTCAGGAATCGTATTAGGAAGCATCTCATTGTGAAATGCCGCTTCCGTATAGAGGCGATAGCACTTTCCAGGACCTGTACGACCAGCTCTTCCACTTCTTTGATTGGCTTGTGCCTGAGAAATGGGAGAGACCACCAAACTATCCATTCCTAGCTTCGGATCGTAGGCATTGATTTTAACGAAGCCTGGATCGACAACATACTTCACTCCGTCAATTGTAATCGAAGTCTCTGCAATATTGGTTGCTAGAATAACCTTCCTCATCCCTTCTGGCGCTGGCTCGAACACCTTGGCCTGTAGCTCTGAGGGCAAAGCAGCGTAAACGGGAACAATAAGAAGCTCAGGTACAGCGCCGCCTAGCTTTTTCATTCGATTTGTCAAAGCGTCAAACCCGGTTTCGATTTCTTCTTGACCTGTCAAGAATACCAATATATCACCGTCGGGCTCAGCGACATGAATTTGCATGACACAATCCAAAGCAGCCGCCAAGTAGTCGGGCTCAGGCTCACGCGAAAAGTCAATTTTAACAGGAAAAGTGCGTCCCGGGATCTTAATAACAGGGCAATCATTAAAGAAGTGGCTAAATTTCTCTGAATCAAGTGTTGCCGAGGTAACAATTACTTTTAAAGAGGGGTTTTTACTTGCTGCATCTTTCAACAAGGTGAATAGAACATCAGTGGCTATTGTTCTTTCGTGAGCCTCATCAAGCATAATTAACAGATATTTCAGCATTGCAGGATCGAGAAGAGCCTCCCTTTGCAAAATACCGTCGGTCATATACTTGATTTTCGTGTCAGCAGAGGTCATGTCCTCAAACCGGATAGTATATCCGACCTTTTGTCCAACTTTGCAGCCCATCTCCTCAGCTACTCGTGCTGCCACTGAAACAGCAGCCACTCTTCTTGGCTGAGTGCACCCTATGAGCTTTTCCTGACCATCTCGCAACATAATACCCTCCTCATACATGTATTGCACAATCTGTGTTGTTTTACCTGAACCAGTTTCTCCGACAATTACCAAAAACTGATTATCGCGGACAGCAGACACGAGTTCTGCTCGCATGGAATAAATTGGAAGCGTCTTTCGAGTTTCTGGAATACTCATTTTCGACAATTTATTAGCCTTGGGATTTGCCTTTTGTTTTCTTCTCCATTGACTAATGACATCCTCCGTAGCTTCTTGGCGTTTCTTATCTTTCTTCAATATGGCATCCAAAGCGGCACCACTTTCATCATGCTTGCGCAAAAGTCTACCTTGCTCTTTTTGCAAAGAGTTTTTTTCGTCCTTCATCTGTTGTGCGAGCTTTGAGCCAGTCATCGCTGCACGCGAAAGCGATCCCTCCGGATTTTTGAGAATGATCATGGGATTCACTGACATAGCATCAGACAATTTGCCTTTGAGAAAAGCTGGTTCTTTTATGTCAAGCTCAACTTCAACAAGCTCATCCGAATTCTTGTCTTTGGCGAATTCATCCTCCTGGGCCATATTAAGTTCTGGATAATCAGCTGCGGAGGCAGCGCCCGAAGCTATGAGTTGTTGAATCTCCCATCTTTCTGGTGATGTGAGTCTGCGCCTTTTGTTAATCTCGCGCGATTGTTGACGTCCTCTATCGTCTCTTTGACGCTTCTCATGGCCAAGCAGATCCAGATGATCCACACCGGTGATCTGATCGATGCCCACCATCGATAATGAGATCTTCTTAACACCACCATGTGCGGTGACAATCTTAACCACCTTCGCATAGAGATCCTTGTCTGCTTGCAATACATCCAGTGGATGTCGTATTCTAGTTCTGCCATCGAACAGCATCGCAGAAATATGACAAAGGCCCACAATTTCGGAGTTTTGTATTTTGATAAAGGCACCATACGGTACTATATTAGAGACTGATCCCTTGTAAACACGTCCAACCTCGACAGAAGGATCTCTACTCATCCGTGGCACCACCGTAGGCATATTTGTGTTTTGGATAGGATCTAAGGTTCTTCCTCCGAACCCCATTCTCGGCAGCTTATTGCTGATGGAATCACTCTTACGAGATGCTGAAGAAGTAAATGTAGTTTGTGTCTTTTGTGAAGGTCCATTGGTCAGATCCTGGCTGACCAATACATCGTCAGGTAATAGTGTTGATTTCTCAACCACCACAGCCTTTTTTTGTATACCAAGACCTTGTGCATGTAGGATTTCAAAAACACTCTTCAAAAAAGCGTCTGGAAATTCATCTCCGCCGTTCGAGTTAACTACTATTCTGTAATTTGCGTATTGTGAACTTTTGGCATTAGACTCCACGTACAAGTTCTTAAGGAAGCGAGAGATTGTCCAGTCCTCGTCAGGCACACCGATATGTTCTTGGACTAGCTTAGCAATCTTTTGTAGAAGATCGGAGGAACTATTCATGGAAGTTTATATGTTTAGTTGGATTCTGGGGATAGTCACGTGCAGATGATGGAGATGGGCATCTAAAAGGAAGGCTAAGACACATGAGATTAATTTACTGGTATTTCCGTATAAAATAAAGAACTTGAGTAGATCGTATTAGTACTAAAGAATCGATGTTTGTATGCTCAACTTCAGCCAATCGATGGCAGCTCTGTATGGATAAGCACGAGGAAGCACAGTCTCGTCACATATACTCGTTTATTCATTCTAATGACGACTTAGCAACATGCAGCCTAAAGCGCAACACCAGGAAGTCTAAAGTTCAATAGCACGCACACCATCTTTGCCAACCACCTTCACGTAAACGCCCTTGAAGTCAATTGGCATGCGCATCTCCAACTCCTTAACGCACATTCGCAAAAGGTCCAATCCCGCTTCCAAATCCATGTCTTTCCGGTAATGTCTATCAAACAATGATGAACAATAGAATGCAGCGTAGCCATGGGCCGCGTATGGCAACTCCACATGTGTTCCTAAGTAATCGATCCAGCTCAACGCGGGCACATCTGTCTTGGTATCATAGCCACCAATCAACACATTTACCTGGTATGGTTTACGCGATCTGAGTGATGTGGCAAGCTGGTTGCGCACAAACAGTGCCGTTGCCTTTGGAGACAACTCGGTGTCATTTTCACGCATCAGATACAATTGGATATTGGCCTGGATGTATTCCGCAAATTGCACGGTATCGCCAGCCTCTCCAGTGTATGCGAGCAAGTTGTGGGTGTTGAGGATTCTTGTTTTGTCGTCGTTGGCTTTTAAAACAGAAATGCCTCTTGTGGCGGCTTTGGAGGTAGCCACGAGGGTACAATCTTGTAGTCTTACGCCGAGGATAATATCCATTCTGCTATTTTGGTTTGGGAAATTCGGAGACTGAAATGTAGGGAATTGACTAAAAAATAATAGTCAGTGGAGTATTTTGTATGGAATTGGTGTAAAGGTTTGCCACTAGTGCGGGAAGTAGTCTGGGGAAGAGAGAACCCATGGAACTTTAGCGAATTTGGTGCTTTCTTCCCTTTGAAAAGTGTTGTAATGATTTTATTAATTATTCGAATCTTTTCGTGAATTTGCGAAAGCCGGTTTTTGTCCTAGGTAGAAGGATGCCATTGTAGGGCACAGACACGCTGCCATTGCCGTTGTTTATGGAATTTCTTAACCAGAAGGAAATGGAAAAAGGTGTCAGGAATCGGTTGATGCTTCTATGAAATAACTCTTCAGTGTTTGAAGAATTGCGATTTCATGACTTGATACCATACACCGGCCTACACCGCTTAAACCTAGCTAAAAATCTGCGTAGTTATCCTGAAAAAGTTTCAGCAAATTTGAAATAGGATATACTGCTAAAAAGAGTTTTGTGGACCCTATGCATCGCTCGCGCGTAATTGGTTCAACTACAAAGGTCGTGCTCATGTGGTGTTCACATTCTTGCAGCAAGTACTCTTAAAGAACTGGATAAAGGGTGACTGTGCTCCTACAGGAGAATTCCGATATTAGGTTTTGAAAAGCTGCTGTTGTGTTCTTGTTTGATTGGTGTGGCCCGTGACATCTAGGCTCAATTGTGGGCTTGAGAGAAACAGCTCAATAAATAGAGAGCGTTCAACCTCAGAAGGGCGTACTCAATCTTCTCGATTTCTTTTCAAGAGTATATATGCCTCGACAGATCAAATTATTGTTTCATGAACCCTCATGCTAATTATTATTTACTGAATCAAGATCTGATCTCGACTATACGACTTTTGGCAGTGAGAGTCATGTAGTGCAATTGACGAACACAGCTCAACACTTGACAATCCTGAGAATCAACGCATGATCTCTAGATAGTTTTCTTAATCTTTCAATAAGGATGAATTTGAAAACATTGAGTAATCCCTCCGACTACCTATTTCCTCGAATCCACATTGCATTCGTGTTGCAAATCTTCGTCCAAGACTGGAGTTTCTGGCTCGGAATTATTCAAGGCAGGGATCTGAAATTTGATTACTGTCTTCGATTGTAAACATGCAAGGGTTCTTTTCTCGAACCACCATTTTGACTCTGGTTCATCTATTTAAAGAAACAGAGGTAAATGAATTGTTCGGCACATCTGAATCTAGCCTGCAGAATGTGATTCGAATCATGCAACAAAAATTCACCCCTCCCGCCATACCTACTGACATATTCGCGTTCAGCGTTTCTAACTGCTGCTATCTTTTTCTTTCTTGGTAAGATTTTTGATTACTTGGTCAAACAATTGGAGTTTTTTGATGCTACCTAGAGAGGCGAATTGGTTGCGGGACAGCCAATCCCTAATCTACAATCGGGAGTTGAAATTTGAATTCAGTAGCAAGGTATGATTCAAAAGAGTGTCGAAAATCATGTAGATTTGGTGAGGCCAGTAAAGAAAATGGATGTGCCTTTCAAATCAGAGCCTTCCAAGATCTTGACTTCGTTCCATTGACGTTCTACTCTGTAGTTGCAAGGCGTTTTAGAATACCTCCAGATATTTACATACTCGATTTCGGGTGGAGGATCTATTCCGAAACCAACAAAGGCTGGAATCGCCTCGATGATCTGGAACTTTTACTAGCTCTAGCTGATGTTGAGAGATCTGACATGTATGTTCCTGGTAAGCCAGCTCAGAATGAGTTAGACAAAGGAATAGTCACGAGCCAGGGGATTGAGTCATCCCAGGAGACCTTCTTGAAACTTCCTGACCATACTTCTTGAAACTTCCTGACCATACTTCTTGAAACTTCCTGACCATATAGATGAATCTCAAAGGGAGAAATGGTTCGTTTTACTCTATTTGAAGATGACTGGCCAATACTCTCAAGGGCTCAATAATCCTCCTTAGTTGCTTGGTTCAACTGTTGATATTCGTCACGTAGTTTGATCTGGCGTGAATTCGTTTGAACTCTTGAGTCCAAGTACTCACGAATGTCAGCTAATATACATACTTGATATCAATACAAGGTATGCAATTAAAAAGATAAAAGTAGTCCAATTACGTGTCTTTTTATTTGCATGGATTTGTACAACTAAATTATCTGTATTTCGAAAGAGGAGACGATTTAATTCCAGTACCATATCACAAGGCTAAAGATCACGTATACGTGGGTAAATACGATACAAATAAAGAGGCAAATTATGGAAGGTAGAATCATATTATAACATCCAGTCTACCGGAACAAATGAACAAGGATTTGGAATAATGACTAGTCGCAATTGTTTCCTCGAAATTATACCAATGGTAATCGTTTGAGTTTGACTCCACATGTTTGTTTCTGTCGTTACTTCTTTATATGATGCCTTTAACATAAACCTTTGCTAGGCAGAAGAAGTTGTTACCAAACATTGCACAATAGAAGCGTCCTAACATACGTTAGGCGCCAGTCCATCGTGCGCGGAGAGTTAATAGGAGAGATTCAGATGATGAAGAGAAAAAAGAACTGTATTGATTTATATGTGTGGAGATTTCCAAGCGAAATTCACTGTGTTTCTTCCCTATGCCAAGATCTCACGACATTACTTCAATAGACTATCTCACCGAGAATAGCTTCTTCGGCGATATATAAGATTTAGCTACAAACACTTGGTTGCTATGTTCTGACTGAACCCACTTCTTGTGAGATGAATTGAGAGTTGCAGCCACTGAAAAAATCTGATATCATTAGTCTCAAAGTGCGAGCATAAGTTTATCGTTCAATCGAATATGTGTGAATCATTTGAGTCAGAAAACAAATAGAGAAATTAAATTCCGTTTCGTTTTCCTTGTAAGTCATTTTTGGGAGAACAGTGTGAGGTATTTGGGAACACAACACATCGCCCTTGGCGAAGTCACGGAGTACAGGGCATTAACTCCATTCGTCTCTCAATACCAATTCACGAATGTTATAGTAGAAACACAAATGCTTCAATCGCAACCAAAACATCAAATTATAAATATCTATAAAATGCAAGTCGTTTTTATTCGCGTTATCGAATGCAGTCTCGGCTATCGCTTACACAACTAACATAATCGAAAAGCCTGGAATTCCACCTGAGCGAGAAGCTTTCGCCACATCGATGGCGAAGAATGAAGCTACTGCAATTTTGAATTGAATAAGTCATTCTAGAAGAGCATTAGTTTATTAACAACAATATTGGACTCCCCGAAAGTATCAAATTAAAATTTCACAACATCTCCACCCCCAAGAACCTACATATAAGGCGAAACGAAGCTAAGTGCCGTCTGAACAACTAGGCCATCTTCTGGGACTAAACGTCTCATTCGACCTTTCTTTCCCGATACCAATTTTTAGTAGCCTTAGAAATCCATGAAGATGGAATTCGGTTTGTTCCAAAATTTTCCTTCAATGTTTTCGACAACAGTCTTGAAGAGACAGGTTCTTGATATGACGCAAGAACAAAGGAGATGCAGGTGAACGAATGAAGGACTCCATGCAAGTCGCTTAAGGACTTCAGATCAATTTCGAGATTCCAATGCTCCTTCATTGCAGCAGCCACGGAGAAAAGTGTCTTTGCGTTCACTTTTTCAAACGCAAGAATCTCTTTTACAAGAGCTCTAAAGGCAGGAAACTCTGATGCATGGATGATTGAATCGAAGACAAAATAGCCCGTTGGTGTTAAAAGGGCTTTGAGAAACATGGGAGCCTCTCGGAAGCAACGAGGCGACGAGTGCAGTAACTCCTCGTCCGGTGTCCCATGAAGGAGCGCACTCGCTGAGACGATCATATCAATGTAGATAGTTTTGATAGGATGACAAAGAGTCTTGGCAAACCCCTTCAAAAACGCCAGGCCCACCGCGCACCTCAATTCGGTGTGAAGATTCATGGCATCTGCCGAATGTGGACTTAAACGTTTTAAATAGCTCATCATCCATTTTAAAGCGTCTTCATAACGAGGCCCTGCTTGCAACTCTTGTCGTATTTTCAGATCAGTGTGCTCTGCGTGAGAAGATGGATCGACGGGGTCCAAGTAAAAACGCTTTGACATGAACGTGACAAATAGGTCGCCGGTTAAGTTGAGTAGAGCGTCCACTAGATAGCCTACCTCACTAAAGACTCTTTCCGGGCTTAACTCATTAAAAGTGCACATTTTTTCTTTTTTCGCTATTTCATACGCCAAATGCACCACTATCTCTCGCAACAAACGTCTCTGGAGATCATTTAGATTCCCCTCTCTTGGGCGAAATGGGTCACGGGGTGAAATTTGGCTCAAGCATTGCTCGCTGGCGCTTGGCTTATACGATCCCAACGGCACTTCAAGTAGATGCGCAAAAGCTTCTGACATTTCATCATAAACCCATTCATCAATCCGTGACATTAATCGAGGACCCTCAAAAGGATGGTGCTTCATATGCTGGATGAGAGCGTTCACTTCAACTTCGCCTTGGTATGGCAGATCTTTGCCACTAGTTCTTTCAGTAGAAGGTTGAACCCGCATCGCGCTTAGAAACTGCAATGCCAAATTTAAGCTCAAATCTGGGTTGGAGACTAGAGTGTCCAAGACATCCGCGCCATATCCCAATTTACGGCGATTCGGCCGCGATAGGTGATACGGCAACTGTGTCGTGTGACGACATTTATGGAAAGCTTCGTGTATGACTTTGAAAAGCATATACGCAATTGTAGGATCGTGTTTCATAGCCTTATGAGCGGCTTTCAAGTTTCGAGTAATTTGATAAGTGGTAATAAAGGACTCACTAGTTGGACGCGGGTCCCGGCTGGCAAGAATCCGGGCTTTCCACATCTGCTATATTAACAAGTAACAGTCAAATAGAAAACTGAGGATCTAGTGTTGCTGAAGATGCTCTGTGCCGAGAATCGTATAGTAAGTATGGATGGAGCGCAACGACGCTTGGCACCTCAGCTAAACAGAATGTCTTAATGCTATGTAATCCAGGTTCACATCCAAAGTTTATTCTATGCCGTAAAATCAATACTGTCTCACTGATACTTCCGCGCATAGTTGAACTGATTGCGTTGCAAACTCCATGCTAAGAATGTTACGCGCAGCTAAAACATGGCACAGTCCGATGGCGTCAATCCGCTGTGGATTAAACGCACTAGCCTTAAGCAACTTACGCTATTCCATTGAAGCCCTTGTCTCCGAGATACACCGCTCACCGACATGGCGCCTCAGATTGGACAGAACGGCAGCAAGTGTGGAAGCTGTTGTGATAGACAGATTCCGATGGATTTGAATGACAAAGATTCTTGACATTGATGTCAAGTCATGATTTTGATACGCTTTCGAGCTGCTTTATGTAAAACGACAAAGTCATAGTAATATCTAAACGCTTCGAGACCTGGAGCACTTTGTTTTGCTCTGATGCAAATAGTTCATACTTGTCGGCCGAGTAAATTAACCAATAATTGCTGTTTGACTTGGTCGATGGCAGAAGCACTGGTGTGACCAGACTTGTACCTAGCCACTGTGAATCTGATAAGAGAGTTATTATCGCAATAACATAAGGTCGGATGCAAAATCACTTTATCCGGATATTCGATGTATCAGAAGCAGAGTCGCCCGAATATATGTAGTGTTCCACCCCTGATATATAGGATAACACATACTCAACGAAAAGTAATTCCTTTGTGTACAAAAGAAGCGATAAATATCACAATAATAAAAAAGAACGAAGCTCATCTGATCGCGTACTGCAATGAGGTATTTGACGAATCATGAGTTCTTCCTCGTTGCCACATGTTCTCTCGTCCCTGTCACCATCTCGCGCGCCAACAACGCCGGAAACAAAATTTAAAAAAGTAATAACTGTCCATCATTCTTTCACATTCTTTCATTTTCAACAAACTTACCTTTCAACAAGTTGCATACTCCTGTTTGTTCAAAATGACGCATTATAATTTGGGCCTTGCACATACTGCATCTACTTTTGCAACCATGTCCCGCCTTATCTGGTTCGGACTCCACAACAACTCTTTTTTCCTAAAGTTACGAGAATTTTACCTCAAAGCTTCAATTCTCCTTAACTCAGAAAAAAATATCAACTTCCCAAAACGCACGCCCGTTACTCTGTCCCCCTTTATTCGTATTCATCCTGTTTTTGAACTCGCTTTGTGAGACAACAGAGCAAATATGCTGTCATCTGAAGAAATCAAAGAGAGGCTCTTATGCATTTTTCACGAAATGGCAATTAATCCGCTGTTCAAGGAAGAAGTGTTGCTGGCTTTTCATGGGACCTCTGACAAAATACATGAGGAACCTGGCAACAGCGCCGGAACTGAGACTTCTGCTGATGAAACCGGAGATTCAAACCAAGATACTAGTGACACTTTTGAGCCTTTAACGCAAGATTTGATCAAGTCTCCCTTTAGTGTTACTCGTGAAGTCAATGACAACACGGTGTCTGAGGCCAGAGCCAAACGATCCTATAACAATACGACGGCAAACTCGATTGTAGTTCCATCCTTGAGAGACTTAATGATTGATTTCACCCAAGATGGGGAGCAAGCTGATCCTGCTCGAATCAAGGCTGATCTCGCTCAAACCCAGACTGAAACAGGTCAAGTCCAGGTTGTTCCCGCTCAAGTACAGGCTGAGCCGGCACCTGTTCAAGTTGCTGAGCGCATTGAAGAATAGCGTCGCAAATTGCCTAGTCTAGTCACAATTATAATGAAAAGATTATCGTAGAAGAGGCGAGCTCTCCGAAGAATTCAATGCAGACTCACTTGTGGCCGTTCTAATTCAACCAAGAGGCGAGTAATTTACGGTGTATGCACTTTGCTATGATCGATTATATGGAGTAACAAATACAGGATTTCTAGCTAAAAATTAATTGAGTAAACAGATCATTAGACGTGCATGATCGGACTGACAGGGAGAAACTTAGAATATTATCGAGCTGAAAATGGCAATAAGAAGTAATTTTTCGGAAGGAACATGGGAATTTTAGAGCGGAAAACTCGCGGTACATCGCATAAACCAAAGAGTCAGACACGCCATTGAAACAGCCTATCGGAGTTGCAGACGTGGTGTTTGACATGATATAGTGGCAGAGACACAATTGGTAATATCGCTTTTAAGATCAAGGTATGAGGAAACCGTGTTATCACCGCGAGCGAGGATGAGAGAGCGGAGAAGGGCAAGATTGGTGGGAATGGGTTGAGTTATATCATTGAAGGGGCGAAAATCGAATACAATACGAAAATTGCGCGTCATTTAAGGAGCCGGGTGCGGTACCACGTAGTCGTTCTTAAATGACGTCTCAAGAAGCCTATCTCAACGAGGTCTTGGACTTTGAAGTTGAGAATTGCAGTAAGCGCAAGAGAGTACTTGGGAAATGGCCAACTAGGGACTCGTTTGACATCAGGACAAAAGGCAATACGTTCTCTGGTGTCGCTGGCTGATGGGATAGTCAACCAAAATGCGTTGGAAACTTCCTAGAGCCGTAGGTGATATGGGAGAGTCTCCGACGAGCGAATCAACGTCTAGGGTTGAAATTGTTTGATTGTTGAGTTTGAAACGAGAACCTGTTAGATTGATCTATCATGTCTGATGATGTGTTTACCTAGATGGTACGTTAGTTAGAAATCTTGTAATAGTTGCTCTATTTAATCGACCATGGCCATCCGTAGTTATATCCCGAGATCTGACAAGTAGGTGAGATCTGGAATGAGCCCAAGGCCATTTTAGACTCATCGGGCTAGCCTCGGGCCATCCGACTATCAAGCATCGGATCAGCCGACAGTCATCTAAGGCATATCCTTGGGCCATCCAAAGCCCATCGGAGGCCGAAAGCTTCGGTGATATTCTATCGTCGATATTCAGAGCTTCTGGTTCGATATTTCTCATCATAGCGTCAATAGCTGTCTCGATTATCTTAATTCGGTAATATAATCGCAATATTCTATGCGTTACGTAACAATTACATTCAGAATGGGATTGGCTGTCTTAGACGAATATTCCTCGCTCGAAATATTTCAGGCAGAGCTTGGTATTATATTTGCCGCTTCAACTATTAAAATGTATGGGGCGAGATGACTGAGTTCAACATCATGTCTCTTTCGAGGCTGACCATGCCACATGTCGTTTTTTGAGATAAGGAGTGACTAAAAAAGCAGAGAATCAAAGGCCTTTATCCATCGTGTAGATGTATGCTGATAAAAATGGAAGAAATTTATGCTAGTTTTGATCCAGAGGTGTTTCCCCTTAAAACTTCTCAACCTCAACCTGAAACACGTACATGCAGGTCAGAAATGTATGCACAATGCTATATTAGACTGACATTGTCTGAGTGTGTGGTGAGGCAGAGGCTTTCAGACCAAAAATTGGGACAGAGTGCATCGGAGCGAGACAAACAACACTTTGGGGGTGATGCGAACTCCAGTTGGTTCTATCTCGATATGCCAGACTGACTCCCTCGATCTATATAAAGAAACGGAGGTAAATACCTTGTCCGGCACACCTGAATCTAGCCTGCAGAATGTGATTCTACTCCTGCAAAGAAACCCCACCCCCTCTCGCCATGTCTATTAACAAGTACCCATCAGGGATTCCTTAATTCTGCTATTATGTTCCTCTCATCAATGTTTTACGTTTTTTCATCATTGCTTTTGTCAAGTTCTCGGAATTTTTGAATAGACGACCGTTAACCTCATAACCCAATTGAAGGGTCTGACAGGATTCCATGTACTTCTGGTACTGCAGATAGATGTGTCAGATACGAGACGCGGGAGTTGAACTCCTTAATCGAAGATTTAATCGCGCAAATACTGAGCTATGATAGGCGGTGAAATCAATATACTACTACTTAGCAATTGCCTGCACAACTACTCAGTCAATTGGTCGTGAATTCCCTGTCAAATGCCGGAACGGACAATTTGGCGCTGAACATTGTACCTCGAACGAAATTTACTTGACCCAAGTCTGCTTCCTGGTCCGAATATAAAAGGAGGTGCTTTTTCCTCATAAATTACAAAATATCCACCACTCTCTTTCTGAGAAAACCCAACCTCTCTTTGTTGTCTAACACCTACGTCTCTTAGACATAAAAAGATCTCAGCTCAGCACCACTCCTACTACTACTGCCCCTCCAGCTCCTCCTTTGGTTTCAACCTCCTTTATTCTCTAATTCCTAAAGCTCATTGAATGGTAGGTCTTGGCCCTGGCGACGATGCGGTACAGCCCGTTCAACCAAACGTCCAAGTCCCCAATCCTTCTCGGCCTGAATTAGCACAAGTCGATGAAAACCCAGAACTCGAACGTCGTTTTAGGGAATTGTCACGGTCTATGTTGAATCGGTTTGCCAAAGATGAGGGAAAGGTCAAGTGTGATGACGACTATGAACTACTCTTGCGATTTCTACTCGAGCCACCAGGAATGAAGCTTATCGAAGTCTTGTCAAAGGAGCCGTATGATCGCAAATTGACGAGGCTCCTCAAATATCTTCTGAAGGCCAAAAGAGAGGGCGATGCATATACTTTGCCCGCAAAACAACAAAACTTGGCTATTGATTTGATTCGCGACCTCATTGGAGAAGTAGGAGATGATATATCGGATAAAGATAGAAAGGCTTTCCTTGAACCATTAGTGACAAAGGCTGCACAGAAGTTCTTGGAAGGATTCAATAATGCTATTTGGAACGAGAAACCTTTTCTTCCACAGCTTCTTCTGACAATTCTTGAATCCTTGAACAAGGGTGTCATTGAGCCAGAACATCGAGCACCCCCTGCTAATCCTGAGAACCAGATGCAAGCCCTTGTTAATGGGTATGCCAAAACAGAGTTTGGTTCGTTTGTTTTTACGAAATTGTTTTCATTGCCGCCATCTCCGGAGATGATTGACATCATGAAAGCAATTAGTTCTGGCAATGATAAGGCAATAGAATTGATCAGCTCAATGGCTACACTGATGAGTGCCGATTCAGTTGAAGATCCCAGTCCTCTGGAAATAGTCGGATTGGTCTCCACTATGTCAAGCCATGCTGGTCTTGAACTCATTCTGTCGTTGTACCAGCCATCTACTCGAGACAACTTCAAACAATATATAAGAGATAGGTACTCATCTTTAACTTCGGAAATTCCTGAAAATACCAATGAAGGAAACTGGCCATGCGAACATATCGGGCGCACAAGTTGGACGCCTAAACTTTTTGAATTGGATCCTCCTGATTCGAATGAATGCCCACCACTTTCACAAATTTCGATCAAATCAACATTGAAATCACATCTTGTTGATATCGAAGATTTCGAGAATATGATATTCGACATGATTGATTTCCAACTACAACTTGTTATTTACAAACCATCTTTAATTGAACGAAAGCTTGTGACAGTCATTCTCTATTCGGTGAAAGACAGTGTTGTGGCACAAACATGTTTTCTTAGAGAAAGCTATCGCAAGATTTTTGAATCCTTAATCAGGAAAGTGGAGTACCTTGATGCTGTTCTGAGTGGCGAATTGGTTGCGGAACACCCAATTCCAAATTTACAATTGGGAGTTGATATTTATAATCAGTACCAAACTATGACTGAGGAGAATTTGAGAAAACTTGAGGATTTGGTGAAGCCAAATAAGGAAAATGATGTGCACTTGAAAGCAGGGCCTTTTGTGATTTGGACTACATTCCAATCATGTTCCATCACGAAGTTGCAATTAGCTTTAAAGGAGTTCCAAATGCTCACATACTCTGTTTTGGGTGGCATCCTCTATTTCGAATCCGAAAAAGGCTGGAATCGCCTCGATACTCTGGCACTTCTTGCTGACCTAGCTGATGTTGATAGATCTGACATGAACGCTCCTGATGAGCCAGCTCAGGATAAATTTAGCGAATTATTAGCGACTAGCCGGAGTCCCGAACTATTCCAAGAGAGATTTATTAATGGGAAGCTTTTCAACCATATAGATAAATCTCAATGGGAGAATTGGTTCGTTCTTCTCTATTTGAAGATGATTGGCAAGTATTGTCACGGGCCCGATGGTACTCCTTATGTGCTAAATTAAGGCGGTGGTTTTTTGTCACGTAGTTCAATCGTAGGTGAATTCTTTCGAACTCTTGGGTTCAAATATTCACGGATGTCAACGAATACATACTAGATATAAATACAAGGTATGCAAGTAAAAAGATTAGAATCGTCCAATAATACTTTTTATATTTGCATGTATTCATTCCTAACTAAAGTGTTTAAATTTCGAAAGAGGCGATGTTAGGTTACTGATAGTTGAACTAATTTATTGCTTAAAATAAAGTGGGTAGTAATTGACTTTCGAACAGAAACGGGCGGGTGAAGCCTCCCTTTTATATACGAGAATTCCTAGCATCCCAAGCTTTGAACCTACAGCTAGGCGTCATAGGTCGGTTTCCACCTTCTAAAAACCGTACTCCAGAGCGGGACTTACTAACTCGTCCAGCTGACGTAAGCATTCTAACGTCTACCTAACAGGAGACGATTGAATTTCAGGACCATGTGATGAGGCTAAAGACCACTTATACGTGGGTAAATATGACACAAAAAAGATGCTAAAAACGATTGATAGAATCATATTGTATCATCCCGTTTACCGGAACAGATAATCAAAATTTTGAATAACGACTAGTCGTACTTGTTTCCTAAATTCTATGCCAGTTTGAATGGTACTCGTTTGACTTTAACTCGACATGTTTCTGGCGGCACTTCTATATATGATGCCTTCTACTGAAACCTCATTTCTTTGCTAACTAAAAGAAGTTTTCCTAAAACATTGCACTTTCTTTCCTCTGCCAAAATCTCACGATATCACCTCGGCTCTTACAGGTCACTAGACTACCTCACCGAGATTAGCTTCTTCTGTAATACTGAATACTTAGTTGCAAACACTTGTTGATTGTGTTCTGACTCAACTCACCTTTTACCAGATGATTTGAGAATCGCTGCCCCTGAAAAACCATGATATCATCGGTCTCAGAGTGTGAGCAGGAGAATATCGCGTTTTTGGAATCACAGTGAGAGGTATTTGCAAATGCTTCAGATCCTCCTCTTGATGAACAGTGTAAGGTAACTCATAGAGTTTCGCCGCTAGAGTATCCGATTAAAAGATCAAGATAGCTGTCGACACTATGATGAGACGCATCGAATGAGAAGCTCTGAATAATGACGATAGGATAGCACAGAAGCTTCAAACTGCCACGACAGCCCGTCTATAGGCTTCAGGTGGCCCCCGGATTGTCCGAGATATAAGTAGGGCTAGCTACGCCCAATGATATAGAGCAAGTAATACAGGTTTCCAATCGAAATACTCACCGAGTAAACAGATCATCAGACATGAACGATTAAACTAACAACAAATTAAAATAATATCATGGAATGAGAAGAAGTGAGAGAATACTACAGAGCATCAAGTGCATTCGCATCTCAAGATCGAATAGTAAATGTGATACTAAAGACGCAAATGCTTCAATTGCAAATAGGATATCAAATTCTCCTTGAAAAGAGAAAGCAACTTGTGTTTATGCGAATTGTCGTCACGCAGTTTCGGCCCATGCTACAACTTTATGCAATCGAAGTATCCAAATTTACTGCATGTAATTTGAGGTTCTCAATCAAGATATTTTTTAGATGCATAGCACTCAGCTTAAGGGCTATTTATGAGCGTCCCTTCGACCTTGACGAGGGGCTACAGCAATATCAATAGTGACGGATGCTGCTGCAATTGTGAATTGAGACACCCTCTCAGAATGTGGACTATGATATACACATCACCTGCAAAGGCTTCCTGCATCTTAGGCGGGATCTGTTTGTAGTCCAGCACATGATGCTCAAGCTCAATGTCCTGCAGGGAAATTATCATAATGTCAGACATCGTTAGATTCTTCGTTGTTTATTAAAGCAACTAGTTACTAGGAGTGTATTGCCTGTTCTCACTGTCCTTTTAAGGAGAACTTTCTATGAATTTATAAAGTAATTGAATCCCTCATGTTAGGGAAGTTAGGATGCACTTAGGAGGACGTTCACTGTTAATGCGCTAAAGGGCATTTACACTGAGATCGTCAAAACACCCGTACCTCGGGTACAGTTCAACAAATCGAAGCTAAACACCGTTTTAATATAGATGGCATCTCCTAGAACTAAATCTCTCATCCGACATTTCTTTCTCGTGACCATTTCTTAATAGCCTCAATAATCCAAGAACATGGACCCGTTGGCCTCCAAAGAAATTCGTCCACGTACTTGAAAACAATATTGGGGGAATCTTGGTACGATGCAAGAACAAAGGAGATGCAGGTGAACAAATGAAGGACTCCATGCAAGTCGCTCAAGGACCTTAGATCAATTTCGAGGTTCCAATGCTTCTTCATTGCGATAGCCATGGAGAAAAGTGTCTCTGGATTAACCTGTGGAAACACAAGAATCTCATTTACAAGAGTTTTGAAGGTCGGACACTCTGATGCATGGATGATTGAGTCGAAGACAAAAAAGCCCATTGGGGTTAAAAGAGCTTTGATAATTATGGGCGCCTCTTCGCAGCATTGAGGCAAACAGTGCAGTAACTCCTCGTCCGGTGTCCCATGAAGGAGCGCACTCGCTGAGACGAGCATATCAATGTAGATTGTTTTGATAGTATGACGAAGAGTCTTGGCGAACCCCTTCAAGAACGCCTGGCCCACCGTGGTCCTCAACTCGGCGAGAAGATTCTTGGCATCTACGCCTGCCGAATCAGCACTCTCAACTTTCAAATAAGTCATCATATATTCCAACTCTTGCTCATAATGAGGCCCTGTTCGCAATTCTTGTAGCATACTCAGATCAGTGTGCTCTGAGTGAGAAGATGGATCAACCGGGTGTGAGTATGCACGATCTGACATGATTGCGACAAACAGGTCGCCAGCTGATCGAAGTAGAGCGTCAACTAGCGGATTTAGCTCATTAAGGGAGCAAACCCTTTCTTCTTTCACTATTTCATACACCAAATGCGCCACTATCTCTCGCAACAAACGTCTCTGAAGATCATTGAGTAACCCCTCTCTGGGACTAAATGGATCACGGGGTGAAGATTTATCCAAACATTGCTCGCTATCGCTTGGCTTGTACGATCCAAATGGCTTTTCCAATAGATGCACGAAAGCTTCTGACATTTCAGTATAAACCCATTGATAAATCCGTGACATTAGTCGAGGGCCCTCAAAACAATCCTGCTCCATAAGCTGTATGAGTGCGTTCACTTCGACTCCGCCTGGGTATAGCGAATCGATGCCAAGAGTTAGTTCAATAGAAGGTTGATTTCGCATCGCATTTAGAAACTGCAATGCCAATTTGAAGCTCAAATCTGGATTGGAGACTAGAGTGTCCAAGACATCTGCACCATACCCTAATTCACGACGATTCGATGGCAATCTGTCGCATGGCTTCGGTCTCGTGTGGGGACATTTCTGGAATGCTTCGTGGATGACTCTGAATAGCATATACGCGATTGTTGGATCGCGTTCCATAGAATTGAGAGCAGCTCTCAATTTCCGAGTAATTCGATAAGTGGTGACGAGGGACCCACTAGTTGGACGCGGGTCCTTGCTGGCAAGAATCCGAGCTTTCCACCTCGGAGCGTCAAGAGCCATCTGCTAGATTATCAAAGAACAGTCAAATAAAAATTAGAAGGATCTAGTCTAGCAGAAGATGCTCTGTGCGGAGAATCTTCTAGGAAACGTGGGTGGAGCGCAGTGACGTTTGGCACCCAAGCGAAAAATAAACTCTTTATGCTACGTGATCCAAGTCCACATCCAAAGTTTTTGCTATGTTGTCAAACCAATACTGTGTCGCCGATACCTCTGTGCAGAGTTGAATTGATTGCGTTGCAAACTCTATGCTGAAAATGTTACGCATGGCTAGCACATGGCACAGCCTGATGACGTTCGCTTCGCCGGAGATTGAACGCATTCCTCAATTGTCTAGAAGCGATGCAAGCTATTCCATCGAGGTCATTATCTCTGCGGATACACTGCTCACCGATATGCCTGGTCGGACTCAACAGAACGGAAGCAAGTGTGAGAATTTTTGTAATTGAAACAACTCACTCTGGATTCCAATGAAGAGGCTAACATAACCAGAAGTGAAGTGGAGTGGTGTCACTATTTTGACCCAAAAATGCTTTTGAGCTGCTGCAATTAAAATGACAAAGTCATAGTATCATCCAAACGCTTCGAGACTTGGAGCACTTTGTTTCGCTCTCATACAAACAGTTCATACTTGTCTGCCAAGTAATTTGACCAATAATTGATGTTTGGTTTGGTCGGTGGCAGAAGCACTGGTGTGACCACAATTGTTCCTGGCAAGTGCAAATTGGACGGCAGAACTATCATTGAACTATGCATATTTTGAGTACTAGATCATAATTTTTGAATCTTTGATGCCTCAGGGAAGGAGTCGCCCAAATTAACGTACTTATCAATTCCTGATGGATAGTTCTGCGCCACGCATACCTAACGTACATCAATTCATTTTGCACAAACAAGGTGCGATAAATACCATAACATAATGAGCCTTGAGATCTGACACGTATGGCTATACTCCACGAATCATACGTCTAGTCCTTGGTGCCACAGATTCTGTTTCTCGTCCTGGTCACCATCCAAAGCACCAACACCAGAAACAAAATTAAAAAAAAAACACCTATACATACTTCTTTTGAATTATGGTATTTTCAAGAAATTACCTTTTAACAAATCGCATACTCTCGCTCGTTTGAAATCACGCATTATGATTTGGGTCTTGCACATATTTGTTTTGCAGCCATCCCCTGTTTCAGACTCCAACAACCCTTTTTTTTTCTCCTAAAGTTACGAGAATTTTAGCGTCAACCTTCAATTCCCATAACTTAGATTAAAGAATCGTTTTCCAGTACACACCCCGTTACTCTGCCCTCCTTCTGTCGCATTCATCCTCTTATTGAGCTCGCTTTTGTGAAATAACAGAGTAAGAATGCAGTTTCCCCGTACCCAATCTCCTCAGCCCATTCGGCCAGGAAGCGTGGGATCTGAAGAGACCAAAGAGGAGATCGATTGCAATTTTGACGAGATGGCAAAGAATCTGCTGTTTAAGGAAGAAGTGCTGCTGGCTTTGCATGAGATCTCTGAACAAAATGAGAAACCTGGCAATAGCGCTGGAGCTAGAGCTACTGCTGTTGAATCTAGAGATAAAAATCACGGCGCTGGCGACACAGTTCCTATTTTCAGTGAGTCGTTCATGCGACTTTTGGCCAAGTTCTCTCTTGATATTACCCATGAAGCTGGTAACACATCAGTGATTGAAGCCAGAGTACAGAAGCTCCACGATATCTTCAATGACGACCCGGAGTGGACGCTCAGATTTAAAGCATCGATTGAATATGCTTTGGGAGATAAAGCTCTTGGTGAAGCTCATGGTGGTCCCGTTTACGGTGAAGCTCAAGGGAGTCGCCAAGCAGGTCTTGATGAACCTTAGGATGCTCGTGTGCCTCGTGGAGCTCAAGCAGGTCTTGATGATTATCCGGGTGTTCCCGCTTTCTTGTGGAGCTCACGCAATTCTTCAAGCATTTCAAGCTTGCCCGAAGATCCGAAGATCCGACCAGATCTGGCTATAAGTATAGCTTATTATGGTCGATTTTATAGAGCAACTAATACAGGTTTTTTAACTAAAAAAAATCGAGTAAACAGATCATTAAACATGAATGGCCGCCCTATCAACCACACAGTCAGCCATAAATTCACTGCCAACGACAAGAAGAAGTCACAAACCGATCAAATCAAAATTCCAATCAAGCATACTCTTCGCTCGTCCAAGTTTTGAATTAAAAGAAGAAAAAAATTCACTGCTTTTCAAGCAATATAAGCAATTACCCTACTTAACCACTGGGTGGTATACAGTACCATATTTATTCACTTCAAATCTCAACTCCAAAACCAAACTTCTTTGTCCCATTTAACCTCCACAACCTTTGTTCGTATCCTCAATTCTACATAAAATAGCATATTATCATGGAAACAGGATTACCACCAAGCTGGAGTATTAGACTCAGTCAGACCCACAAGAAACCATACTTTGTCAATCTCGCTACCAGAGAATCGACATGGGAACTTCCCTACGGCAGTGACACAGAAAAAGCTGCCGAGTACTTGGAGAAATACGAAGCCAATGGTAACAAGCCATTGGTAGCTGACGATGGAAAGGTTAGGGTGTCTCATCTTTTGATCAAGAATGAGACGTCTAGACGTCCAAAATCATGGAAAAGTCCCGATGGCGTAACGCTTCTGCGTGATATGTCCATTGCCAAACTCAAGGGATTCCGCAACCGTATCTTGAATGGCGAGGTTTCGTTGGCTGAGGTCGCGCGCACTGAAAGTGACTGCCTGTCGCATGAGAAGGGCGGCGATTTAGGGTTCTTTGGAAAGGGCCAGATGCAGCCTGCGTTTGAGGCAGCATCATTTGCATTGAATGTGGGTGAGTTCAGCGAGATCATCGAGACCGACAGTGGAGTGCATCTTCTTCAGCGAACCGGATAGGCTACTGCTGGATCATTTATGTGAAAACGGGGTAATAAATATATGTTTTTTACCATTTCATTCTAATTTTTGACCTCTATTTTGGAGCGAAGTTTCATTTTTGTAGTGTGTTTCGGAGCCAGTTTTGTACGATTTCACACCTTTTGTTTATCTCAAACTACACATCAAGAGTATTCAGAATGCATGTAGTTTGAAGTGGATGGGGGTTGCGGTCAGGGCCACTACCTTGTCAGTGAACAACTAAAAGCCATTTTGAATTAGCGCAAAACAAAAGGAAAATTCTTGAAACTTCAGAAAGAAATTATTGTCGAAAACAGAAATCGTTTCGTTCTCCCTCTTTTACCAAAAGCGGTTCTGTCATTCCCAATCTCCTCTCTTCACGTGCTTTCACACAAATATCCAGGCCCTGTGACCATCCCCACAGTCACCCACACTAACTACTTAGCTACTCCAGAAAATAAACGAAGCAAATTCAATTGAGGGTTTAAATCGGAAAACAAAACCTACACCGTTTAATATCCTCTCCATTTATCAGGAATTGACAACTCTTGATTCGTTATATTATCTTCACATAAAGATCGAAACTGTGGATATTAATTTTGGAACCTTGTTCTACCATAAGACAATTTTGAAAACTAAAACTTCGTCATATTGATTCGATTGAGTACAGCAAACTCACTTCATCGATATAACATAAGCCACACCACAGATCCAAGGACTACCTGAGGTTGCTTCCACCCAAATACGAAAAAAGACATACCAAAAATAAAAACAGAGCCCAAATCGCAGAATGACATTGAAATCTGTTCCTCAATGGCTCACCGATCACCAGGATCAGGTCACGGATACCCCAATCTACAGGGTCACTAAGGAAGAATTGCTCGAGCTGCTCAAGAACGACGAACCAGGCTTGGCTATCATTGACATTCGAAACGAGCAGGAAGATAAGGGTGTTATTAAAAAGGCGCTCCACATCCCAGCAACTGTAGTCGATGGCCCCAGTGGCATAAACGAACACTTCTTGGAGCCTGTTCTCGACTGGCAACCACAAACAAAAAAGATCGTCTTGTATTGTAACAGCTCCGGCAAACGCACCACATATATCGGAGGCTGGGCCAAAGATTATTTGGCAAGCATTGACAGACAAGACTTGGAGGTGGTGATTTTGGATGAGGGAATCACTGGCTGGGTGAAGGGTGGTGATGAGTTCAAGGACGAAACGCTCTATTATCCAACTGAATAGTCAAATTGGCAAACGAAAACTTTTTAATTCTAATTGGATTTGTGTAAACCTTATTGTACTAGTTCTATCATCAAAAGAGGTGCCGCATTTACAGTGTAGAATCAAAGTAGGCGTGATTGCAAAACACACACTCGATAGAAAAACATTTCTCGCGGAGCAGACTTAGAAGAAAGGGTTAGATTACGTGCCACGTTAAGATAATAATGGAAACACATCTATAGGTGCACAGTCAGGATGAGCATGCAAGTATTTGAGGAAGACCTGTAGGAATGTAGAGTATATGGCTATGGCCAGAGTAACCCTTATTGGCAACGATCTAGTAGCTAATTATTCTATAACATTTGGTAGCGCCGGTGAACTCAGAGGGGTTACTCTGGCTATAGCTATAGACTGTATACTCGTTCAGGTCTTCGTGAATGTACTAGACTACTTATCCTGGCCGTGTCTGGGGCTCCTTTTTATCTTCTTCCAAGTTATTACTCTGCCATAGCATATAATCCCGTTCATTCTTCCAGCTCTTCTCTGCAAGCATTGTGTTTCCCGGTGTGTATGTTACGCATCTACACTTACAATCGATAACTAACAGAATCAGCCATAGCGGAGGCCACATGAGCGCTAAAGCAATCTCACTGTATACCCACATCGTGAGAACTCAGATCCATTGCATTTTGTTAGAAATAATGGAGGGGTTTTACACAACTAATTGAAAGGGCCAACTCATTTCAACGTGCACTCATTTACGAAATCAAGTTCTTTTTAATTGCTCTTGCCTCCACAGAAAATTCTAGCTTGTGAAATTCGTCCTCTTTTAAATTCTATAGAGGGTAATTTCACACCGCTGGTTGTGCATTCAGAATGGCATTTGGAGGTAGGGCCATCTATTGTCACGGCATCAAATGCGCCTCTATGGCTTTAAAAGATTGCGCACTTCTACCGAATTCCATGTGGTCCAGCTTAAAACCCGAGCGGAATAGTGACAGGTCCTTCCATTTGGGGCCCCAAATTGTCCTTCTATAGAAACGGCACCAAAATTGAACGGCACCTATGGTTGCAAAATCCTGCAGGAGAACCGGATATACGAGATCAAACGGCGACTGGTGCTACGGCAATGAAATTGCGGCGTTTTCTATTGTCTCCTGATTGTTCTATTGCCTTTATCGTTGGTTTGAACCCTGTGATGGGACTGATCGGATTTGATCTCCGTCTGCAAGGCACTTTCGGGAGCCATGCTAGGAAATGGCGCGAAGCAGTGGTGCTTTGCGGCATGATTCCATATTGAAACTAAAGAGTAGAATGTCAGTTTGAATTGTAGTTCTTAGTCGAGATAAGCATAGCAACAAATGTGACTTCGGTGCGGAGAGTATAAGTGATCATCTGGACGGTTGACCAACGGCCTCGATGGAATTCAAGCAATGAATCTCATTGAATTATTTTGTTTCGTTATCACGTCATTTACCTAACGCAATTGCCACGCATTGAACATTACCTACGCTTCATTTTTTCTTCACTAGGTCATACGCTTATCGGGCCGGTACTAGATAGTTCAGGGCCACTTCGCATTCTACAGGTTTGAGTGGGCCAGGGCAAAAGTCGCCCCGGAACCACCAGACCTACGAATCAAAGTTTTGAAGACATGAATATGACTTTTATCAATTCAAAGTTTCTACTAGATTATTTTGAGTATCAACAATACTTCTTTGGTCTCTGTTAAAACTGATGATCCAGAGTTACCACTAAAAGTCGCTAATTTCTCTCTGGCGCAATCTTCCTATCCCACCAATCTCCTTCATCTCATAAACTTCACCTCTTTCACTGTCCCCTAACTCTCTCTTTCTCTTTCCGCCCTCAAATTCTATTACACCTCCAGATTCTATACCATCTCTCTATCCCTTTGCACTCGCGGCATCCACTACATCAATGTCCTACGCCGTCCAGGTGCTCGGCACCACCATTCGCACTGTTCGCGCAATTAGGGCCAAACTTCCATCCACCTCGACTTGTCGCGCCCCCTACCCCAGATTCTCGCGCACCCATATATATTATGGCCACCTATCCCCACTTCGTAACTTCCATTCTTTTCCCTCCACAATGTGTACGTCCACTCCACAAAGGGAAATCCTCCCCACCAACGTCAAGCCTGTTCGCTACGACTTGACATTGGAACCCGACTTTTCCGATTTCACATTTAAGGGTCAATTGGCCATTGATTTGGATGTCAATGACACCTCCGACAAGATCACCTTGAACTGTCTCGAAATTGACATTCACGATGCGGCCGTCAACGGAAAGGCTGTGTCCAAGATCTCCTATGACGAGGACATGCAAACCGCTGCTTTTGATTTGGCCGAGTCCCTTCAATCGGGCTCGAAAGCTACCTTGTCGCTCACTTTCACTGGTCTCTTAAACGACAAAATGGCTGGTTTCTACCGTTCTTCCTACACTGACGAGTCCGGCAACACCGCTTACTTGGCTACCACGCAGATGGAGCCTACGGATTGCCGTAGAGCGTTCCCCTCGTTCGACGAGCCTGCGCTCAAGGCCAAGTTCGATATTTCCTTGGTCAGTGACGCCAAGTTGGTCCATTTGTCCAACATGGACACCAAGTCCGTCGAGGATTTGGCTGACGGCAAGAAAAAGACCGTTTTCAACACCACTCCACTCATGTCCACTTACTTGGTGGCCTTCATCGTAGGTGACTTGCGCTGTGTAGAGAATCACGACTACAACAAGCCAATTAAGGTTTGGGCCACTCCTGGCTCCGAACACCTTGGAAC
The DNA here is from genome assembly GCF_035610405.1 of Australozyma saopauloensis. Classification (NCBI taxonomy): domain Eukaryota; kingdom Fungi; phylum Ascomycota; class Pichiomycetes; order Serinales; family Metschnikowiaceae; genus Australozyma; species Australozyma saopauloensis. The sequence goes on from NC_086133.1 coordinate 1,615,370, forward strand.
CTACTCTGCCGACATTGCTGCTAAAACACTCAAGTTCTTTGACGCCAAGTTCGACATCCCCTACCCTCTCCCAAAGTTGGACATGGTCGCCATCCATGATTTCCTGGCCGGCGCCATGGAAAACTTTGGTTTGATCACCTACAGAACTGTCGATTTGCTCTTGGATCCATCTCATACCGATGTTAACACCAAGCAACGTGTTACTGAGGTCGTCATGCACGAGTTGGCCCATCAATGGTTTGGTAACTTGGTCACCATGGATTTCTGGGATGGTTTGTGGCTTAACGAGGGTTTTGCCACCTGGATGTCCTGGTACGCTTGTGACTCCTTGTATCCTGACTGGAAGGTCTGGGAATCTTATGTTGCCGACTCCTTGCAGCTGGCCTTGACCTTGGATTCTTTGAGATCTTCTCATCCTATCGAGGTGCCTGTTAAGAGAGCCGATGAGATCAACCAGATCTTCGATGCTATCTCTTACTCGAAGGGCTCTTCCTTGTTGAAGATGATCTCCCGCTGGTTGGGCGAGGATGTCTTCATCTCTGGTGTCTCTCTCTACTTAAAGACACACATGTGGGGCAACACTCAAACCTCAGACTTATGGGCTGCTTTGAGCAAGGTCAGTGGCAAGGACGTTGTTGCTGTGATGGACATCTGGACCAAGAAAATTGGATTCCCTGTTGTTCGCGTCGAGGAGTCTGGTAACACCTTGACCCTTACTCAGAACAGATTCCTTGCTACTGCAGACGTCAAGCCAGATGAAGACGAGACTTTGTACCCCGTTTTCTTGGGCTTGAAGACCTCTTCTGGTATTGATGAGTCTCTTACCTTGGATAAGCGTTCGACAGAGATTAAACTCGAAACTGAGGACGACTTCTTCAAGATCAATGCTGATCAAGCAGGTGTCTACAGAACCGCCTACTCGCCTGAAAGATGGACCAAGTTGGGTGATGCTGGTGTGAAAGGTAAGTTGTCTGTCGAGGACCGTGTCGGTTTGGTCGCCGATGCTGCCTCCTTGGCCTCCTCCGGTTTGATCAGCTCCACTGATTTCCTTAACTTGGTTAAGGCTTGGTCTGGTGAAGATAACTACGTTGTTTGGGAGTCTTCTTTGACAAGTATCTCCAAGATCAAGATGGCTCTTCAATTTGAAGATGACTCGATCAAGAAGTCTTTGAACGCCTTCTGTCTCGACTTAATTAGCCCAAAGCTCGCTCAGGTTGGTTGGACGTTCTCTGACAGTGATTCTTTTGCTGAACAGCAGCTCAAGTCCTTGTTGTTTGGTGCAGCCGCTGCCAATGGTCATAAGGAGGTTGTCGAGTACGTCAACAAATCGTTTGATGCATATGTTGCTGGCGACAAGAGTGCCATCAACCCTAATATTAAGGCTGCTGTATTCAACACTGTTGCCCGTCTTGGCGGCATTGAGACATACGAGAAGATTTACAAAATTTACACCAACCCAGCTTCTGTCGAGGAAAAGATCGCTGCATTGAGAGCCTTGGGTAGATTTGAGTCAGAGGAGATTCTCGACAAAGTCACCGCTTTGTTGTTGCAGACTGACATCGTTAAATCTCAAGATGTCTACATTCCAATGCAAGGCATGAGAGCACACAGATTAGGTGTTGAGAAGTTGTGGGCCTGGTTCACCGCAAACTGGGATGCGATCTACAAGTTGTTGCCTCCTGGTTTGTCCATGTTGGGATCTGTGGTCACCTTGGCTTCCTCTGGTTTCACTCAAGAAAAACAGAAGGAAGAAGTGAAGAAATTTTTCGAGGGTGTCAACACCAAGGGCTTCGAGTCTAACTTGGCTCAATCTTTGGATATGATCACAAGTAAGGCCAACTGGGCTACTCGTGACTCTGAGGACATCAAGTCTTGGTTGAAAGAGAACAAGTATTACTAATGACTGGTCAGACTGTGATACCACGTTATGTATTGATGTAAAATAGGTTGCCTACAGTAATCCACATTCAACCTTTATTCTTAATTTGTAAACGACACTAAAGGGTTTAGGGGTAGCAAAACTGAATTCGACACACCTACAGACGATGGTAATGAAGGCAAATAAAACCTACAAGTATTAGAGAATATCGTTAATTTTATTGTGTAATGTATCTTTTGTGAGTCACGCTGAATTCTTCCGGGCCGTGCCCGTATCTATCTACGTATGCAAAACTCCACAGACTTAAAAGGAAGCAACAAAAGATTCAGTGGCAGCCTTCAAGGTAGCCAATTGCTCCTTGGTCAACTCACCAGTGGTTCTGATGGCCTCAATAACCTCAGGCTGGTTGGACTTCAAGGAAGACATGAAGGACTCCTCGAACTCACCGATTCTAGACAACTCGATGTCGTCCAAGAAACCGTTGACACCAGCGTAAATGACAGGAACTTGCTCCTCAGCAGCCAAAGGAGAGTATTGCTTTTGCTTCAACAATTGGGTCAATCTCTCACCTCTAGCCAAGGTTTGCTTGGTAGAAGCGTCCAAGTCGGAACCGAATTGGGCGAAAGCAGCGACCTCTCTGTATTGAGCCAAGAACAACTTCAAGGAACCGGCGACTTGCTTCATGGCCTTAACCTGAGCAGCGGAACCGACACGAGAGACAGACAAACCGACGTTAATAGCTGGTCTGATACCCTTGTAGAACAACTCAGCCTCCAAGAAAATTTGACCATCAGTGATAGAAATGACGTTGGTTGGAATGTAAGCAGAGACATCACCACCTTGGGTCTCAATGACAGGCAAAGCGGTCAAAGAACCAGCACCGTTGGCCTCGGACATCTTGGCGGCTCTCTCCAACAAACGGGAGTGCAAGTAGAAAACATCACCAGGGTAAGCCTCTCTTCCAGGAGGTCTTCTCAACAACAAAGACAATTGACGGTAAGCAACGGCTTGCTTGGACAAGTCATCGTAGATGATCAAAGCGTGTCTGGCGTTGTCTCTGAACCACTCACCGATAGAACAAGCGGTGAAAGGAGCCAAGTACTGCAATGGAGCGGCCTCAGAAGCAGTGGCAGCAACAATGATGGTGTACTTCAAGGCATCGTGGGCCTCCAAGGTCTTAACCAATTGAGCGACGGTGGATCTCTTTTGACCAACGGCGACGTAGACACAGTACAACTTCTTGGACTCGTCTTGGCCATCGTTCCATCTCTTTTGGTTCAAGATGGTGTCAATAGCAACAGCGGTCTTACCGGTTTGTCTGTCACCGATAATCAACTCTCTTTGACCTCTACCAATTGGGACCAAAGCGTCAACAGACTTCAAACCAGTTTGCATTGGCTCGTGGACAGATCTTCTTGGCAAGATACCTGGGGCCTTAACCTCAGCCTTGGCGGTGGCAGAGTTGTTCAAAGGTCCCTTACCATCGATTGGGTTACCCAAACCGTCGACGACACGGCCCAACAATTCAGGACCAGTTGGAACCTCAACAATCTTACCGGTTCTCTTGACGGTCTCGGACTCCTTGACAAGGGTGTCGGAACCGAACAAGACAATACCGACTTGGCCGGCCTCCAAGTTCAAGGCCATACCTTTAACACCGGAGGCGAACTCGACCAACTCACCGGCTTGGACGTTGTTCAAACCGAAAACACGGGCGATACCGTCACCGACGGACAAGACTCTACCGGTCTCGTTCAAGTTGGAACCCTCGGAGACACCTCTGATTCTCTCTTCCAAGATGGAGGAGACCTCGGTTGGGGCAGCCTTGGCGGAGGCGTGACGGATGGCAGCGACAGCTGGGCGAGCCTGGGAAGTTAGTACGATGAATTTGGATATGGATGTTTGCGACTGCGTGACTGTGGCGGTAGCTGCTGATGTGGAATGGGTGTGGGAGTGAGTGAAAAAAGTCGAGCAGGAAGAGAAAAAGAGGGGACAAAAGAAGACGAAAAGACGACTTGTGCAATTGAACAATGACGTTTCGCCACAGACAGTGCCTGATATAGGCACGCCGGCTCGCTACACAGATTCTAAAATTTTTCAGGCCCGGTGCTGGAGACCCTCCCATTCTCAGAAGCCTATTGGAGGAACCCACGGTCCGGGATCGGAGCGGCAACCACCACGCCCACGGAAGAGATATCAACACGGCGTCTTCACCGACGTCTCCGCAGACATGACAATTGTGTTTCTCGCCACCATTGAGGACCCAGGAACGGGCCCCAGGGCCTTGAGAAGTGGAATTCACCAAAAACATGCACTGGGGAAAAACGACCACGAAAACGAAACGGGAAAAGGAAAATTGGTACATACGAGACGCATTCTAGAGACGGAGGCTGCACGGACGGCAGTACGTAAGACAGAACGAGCTGACAACATGGCGACTTGGGGAAACAGAAAAGTCTGGGTGGAAAAGAAAAATGGAGGACGAATTGGCGGTGGTATATATTAGCAGGGTGCGCGCGAAACGCAGTCGGCCATATAGACACGGGAGGGCGCGCTGTGATTGGTCGGGGCGCCGGAGGTGGGTGGTAGGCGCACGTCCGGGAGTCGGGTTTGTTCGCACTGTAGGGGAGATGGGATAGGACGAAGGGTGAGGGTAGATGTGGTAGAGGATTGGTGGTTTGGGATAATTGGTCGTTTTGGGAATTTTTTTTCTGAGAATTTTATGATATTGGGAGAATTGATTTTTTTTTGGTTCTTCTTTTTTGATGCTGTTAAAGTATTGGTGGGATAATTAAGATCGCTTCCAGAAGGTTGAAGGTTGAAGGCATAAGGGTTTGGAGCGTCTGGAAAATGGGATCTTGGGGGTTTCGGAGTTTGTTTGTATTTTGTTGTTTTAAGCTTTGATTTGGGTGTTTGTGCCATGTGTTGTTTGTTTTGTTTGTTTTTGCGTTTGGTTCATTTTTCTTTTCGCTTACTTTCTTTCTTTTTGCAGTGGTTGGTCATTTTTATTTGAGTATTCAAAAGTACAGGGTCGAATTTGGCATAATTTCAAAAAATTGCTATGATTATCTAGGCAAAGCAATATAAGTAAATAGTATATCACGCCTCTATCTCGCTCAGTCCATTCATGTCATTGTGTTGCCTGTCTTGATGCATCAATACGAGAAGATCTTTGAATTAAAGTGCTTCCTCATACGGCCCTAAACATCGAGTGCTTCTGCTATCTTGAATGCGAAAATGCTCCATGTCGAGAGTTTAAATTGCTTTCATAATTATTCCGGGGTACAACAAGACACATTGTGTCCTCTAGTCATTCTGAGATGCCACAAGAATTACTGACTGTTCCACATCAATCAATAAGGTCGCTTAGTACTTCCATAAAGGTTTTTCGGCAACATTGGTATGAACAGAAGAGTTCATGCGTACAAGTATCGAGGGCACGTCTTTTTCTTAGATTGAGTTTTAATTGGACTACCCTCTCTTTATCTCTGATCTGTTATCATCTCCCTCTGCTGCTATATGTTCCTCCCTATTTGTGTAGTGTGGTAGTGAACGCCAGTTGTAAGCTCAACACCTTCATGAAAAATATTTACCCGACTAGACAAAAACTTGTATCGTAAAATAAAATCATCGAGAAGATTTATTACTAAATCCAATTGCTTAACTTTGGAATACTGGTCAGTGCAACGGTGCAATGTGCCATTGCTGAACGAAAAATGAAACGAATTCGAGATTACCAATTATCCAACAATTCCTTCAATACTTTGAATGTGAGTTTTCTTTTACAGTATGTGATATTTCAAGTATCATGTTGTCCCATTGCCTCATAGGTGGCTCTACCTTATCAATTCAAGAATCACATTGATCTATATCATCGAGGGACACTCTTATCTATACAATTGGTCGAATTCTTTCTTGAAGAGACTAGGAATACGTTCATCATTTCGTGAAAACCCGTGAATAGTCGTTACACTGAATATCGCTACTACTGCAAGGACGAGTATACCCTCACACATAGGAGCTTCGCTGTGGTCAAGAATTGATATTTAATTGGGAATATCGCAAGTTGAAGGCAAAGACATGAATCGTGTTGTACAACCGATTTAGTGGTAGGAAATGGTTTGATGGAATCTAGAACCCGTCAGGGAGCCAAGAACCTGGACATGCTTTCTACGGAATGAGGTTCTCCCCACTCGATACTTGGGGATTTGATGACAACATAAAGTTGCAACTTTTTAATTCAATAGACAGGAAAAGTAATACTTTGGGGACCGACAGTTGACTTGCATCCTATGCAATATATAAACGGTCTATAGAAAATGAGAATGACGGATACTTTTCAATAAATGAGAGAATTTTTTCTTCAATTAGAGCCAAATTCTTTGTAAACATTCCCAGAACACTAAGCAATATATCGCTCCAATTAATTTTGAGGTATCGCAAACAAGAAACGAAAATACACATTTTTGCATCGCTATGGACAACAATCACGCCTCTCGCGAAAAAAAGATCTAATCCAAGAGTCCGAAGTGAATAGGCCTCGGATATAGGCTCATTCGAACTCGGATATTATTTAATCAATCCGAATATTTGACGATCGGAGAAACTCAACATCTCGACGATCAAATGAAAAAGGGAGCTATAAATTTTACAAGTTAATTTGGCTATGGATTAAGTTTTGCATCATTCCTCACGACCGTTACTGCATTGCACTACAGAGACGGCTGAAGACTACGATTATGCACCTATTGAGGATTGAGTTTCCAATTGACAAGACTTCGTTGAGGGCTCGTTGTAGTTTTCTGAGTTCTGGAAATTTTGAAGAAGTTTTCATGAAACTTGTTACAGCATGCAATCATTGGTGAGATCCTATTCGTTTGACTCTGCAAGGTACTGAGCTCTTCCCCTCGATCGGTAAAAGCGAATGCGTCAAAACTCCACCCACTGAAAGGCGTGTCGCAAACTCCTGTCGATTGGGATATCTGAGAAGAGCACTCCTCAAATGACTATCATATTGTTGAATTGCTAGATCTAAGCATCAATTGGCGGAAGAATCTCAAATTTAGCGATTGTACGTTGCTTTTTCTGACTTAATTTCCAATTTCTTTACTAATCTTGCCAAAATCCCAATGATCATTTCTTTAACTGTAGCGTTAAGCTAGAGTTTGTGTAAAAATACTCAACCATACCTTTAGCAACTGGCCAGCAATTAACATATTTCAAATATGAGAGATAAAAATGTGGAAGCAACCCTTTTGGATCTTATAGAGACAATGATGCAACTCTTTTGTCTCCGGTTCGTGCGTAGGTCATGCCCATGTCAAGCATAGCACTCTATGCGTATTTCTGGAACGCATACAATAAAGCAAAGCTTGATGCCAGGTGCGAATTCAAAGTTAGCATGTTGAATGTACTGTGCGGAAAATCGCAAACATGAAATTCCCTCGCATTTCGTTTTGGACGGGCGTAGCATTACCTTCGTCCTCTTAGAACTTAATTTGCACCCAGTACCATCATCTTGTCAAAATTTACCACAATCGGTGTTTTAAATTTCTTTGGAAGTCTCAACAGCTGTAGTCGCGATGGTCTTAGATTTGCAGCCACCGCAAGCACATCTAGACCAAGCGCAGTCACTTTACTTGCATTCGATTATAGAAATGCTAGTGCAGCGAATCTCAAAGTACGACCAGAAGCACAGAAAAATCTTCGACCAAACGAAATTAGTCGGCGCTCTCTGCGATCTCCCGGGAAATTGGTTTCTTATATCCATAACGCAGGAGAACGCCACGTATGACTTAATGAAATTAATTTTTTATTTTGAAAGCAAGTATAGTATAGATTACTATTTCTCAGAGGCTGTTCGTCATGTCCAGAAGCTCATTGATACAATTCATCCACCTCGTGAAAGCAATGATGCTGAGACCCTCGTCAACGAATTGAAAACAGCAGCAGGAAAATCATTTTTGAAGGGTTTAGAGACAGTTATGGAAAATCCTATCCTAGACATTTACGCCCAAATGTTATCGGCAGCATGCGGGCTATTGAGTGAACAACCAAAAACAACTATAGCTAAAACTGCAGCTCCGATTGCACGTATTCAATGTAAAGCAGACCTGCTTGTAAGGGGATTCATAAACCCAATTGGATTCTTTGTTTTCAATGGGATTCTTAATTTGCAGCTGGATCGAACTTTCAAGAGTTTTGCAAAGTTGCTTCTCAAGCGTGACGATCTGACGGAGCTGGTTTTTTTTACCATTATCTTTGAGGAAAAGGATAGGACTGGCCTAGGGGTAGATCCGGCACCTATACGAAAGATACTTGAAAATCTATGGTGTTGCGACGGCGTGATGCTTATTCTATCATCAAGAGAGAAGAGACCAACTCTAAAACAAGTGCCGAAAGAGTGGCGACCAGCTTTTCGAGCTGTGTATAGATGGCTTAAATAGAATCATTGATGGATATGCCGAGTTGAGATTCCCGCGGTTTCGTGCTTCGTAGATGCTGCGTTCAACTCTGACCATGCTCCCCTCACCTCGACTGCCGACAACACGATATCGTTGGCATTAAGAAGGCAATTAATAAGATTCCCAATTGTATTAATTGGCCACTACAGAACAAGTCTCGGGACTTTCATGGCCTTGCAGCTGGTCAATGTAAGGCTCTGGCTGAGAGGCGTAATGGGATGCATCTATGTGGAAGTTCAAGTCCACTCTCATAAGGATCCAAAACACGAATTGCGCTATAATTCTCTATATGAGAAGAATGCGATTCTCAAGCTAACAGTAACTGAGCAATCGTATTCTCACAGTTGACATGAAATTCACTATCTTATTCATGTCAATCTTGTCAATCAATAAAGAAAGCACTTTCCCGGAGTATGTAAATGGACAACTAGAGGCAGATACTCTCGACATTAGGGAAAATTGGGAATGCTATGCAAGTAGGTCCCATCGATCACCCCAGAGGCTACTCGATCCAAGTGTGAAACTGATGTGATCGGAAGACCTTCGTTAAACTTTAACGGTCAAGAAATGCTTGATTTCAAATGAGTCTTGTGGTGTCTCTGTTTCGCCATAGTCAGTTCTTGCGACCAATCTCAAGGACGAAATGAATGAAACGTGAAGTATGACAATTTTGAAACTCGTAGCCCTTTCAAACTATCAGGTTTAAGAACAAAATTATTTTGGGCCTCAAAAAAATTGAAACCGCTGTCTACGAAAGGCCTCTCGAGCTACAAATCTAGTTGTGCTGTGATGCAGTGAGTTCTTGGTAGACCACAAGAGATATAGGCAATCAAAATCTAACGCGTTTTGAGTTATAGTGCTCGAGAGCAGTAATTATTGGCAATATTTTACTGTCGTATAGCAGCCTCGCAACTGTTTAACACGGACAAGTCACCCATGCCTTTCGAAAAAGGCTCTTCACATAAAATCTTCTATGTGGATGAGTTTGCCCTACGAAACACCACTTTAAGGATACTACTATTATTATTATAATTATTCTCTAATAAGGATATCCCTTCACCTCGTTTCCGGCCCTCTAAATACCCCACGCGGTATTGCCTTCAGCTTCAATAGTACCAGCTTCACAAGTAGCTCAGGGGAAGGATAACCAGGAAGAGTTAGTGGCAGCTTTGGAACGATCCATTCAATCTCCAAATTCATCGGCCGGCCAGGAATTTTCTTCATTTTCCATGAGCTCCTCCTTTTCGGGATGGTACAAGAAATGCTGACTCTTGATTTGATTCCAAGCTTTACGGTTTTCCAATCTACTTGCAAGTTTATGGATTGCATGATGATTAACAGTTGTGCCTTCAGCGGCTACACCTACGCCAATCAATAGGAAGTAATACAGCCTGTCATTCTCAAGAATGCGTACCAATTTGCCCACCCACTTCATAAGTCTTCCACTTTCCAATGCAACTTCTTTTCTGAAAAGTCTCCAAAATTCAAATGCAGCTTCGATAACGGATCCGATTGTGTAGTTAGTCTTGATCTCGTTTTGTCTTAAATCCAAGTCCTGCTTCATTTGAAAGATCATCCGTTCATATTTCCCCTCTCTGGTTGGTTTCGAATTCTTGAATTGTGTAACGATTGAACTGGGCAATACTCTAGTCTCTAGAGCGATCTCAACACACTGTAAGTTGCCTTGGCTGAAGTGACGGAACATGCAACTGGATTCAATAGTAAAGGTTGATACTTTGTTTACAGCTTTTTCAAAGCCTCACCATATGATGCTAGTTTTTCATCCTTCAGGAAACGGCTCGCAAGGACGATATATCGATCTATTCCCGCAATGGCAGAAGACCTCTGAAATTTAACTTGATCGAGATCTAGGTCAAAAAAACGATTGATGGCGGCTTCAGAAAGGGCTGCAACAAATTTCAGCTGAGAGGAATTGCAGTACTTCCCCATGTCTTTTGGCTGGCAACCAGTTCTTTAATACGCGAAATCAATTGCGGCGGTACGATTCTTTGACGATGGTCTGATCTTGTCGTAGCCCTTTCTCGCCTTGATCTTAAGTTTTGAGTAGTTTTAGGTAACTCATGGAGCAGTACGGCTAGAGTTTCGAATTAAGAATATCGACATAGACATTTCGATTGAGAAGCTCTGGATAACGACGCAGACGAGCCGTAGACGGCTCGTCACTTAGCCGAGCTTGTCTAGTATGTTATCTCAGAATATAAGGGCTAGCTACTGTCAAATATAGAAGTCAACTATTACAGGTTTTCAAACTAAAGTGATAACCGAGGAATCAGATCATTAGACATGAATGATCAACCTAACAAGTAGTTAAATGGATAAAACAATCGAACAAGTTCAAGGCCAATAGAAGTTGTGAGCTTTTCGTGCAAATTCAGTAATTGGCGTTCATCATTTACTGAGACCACAACACCAGCCTTAACCTCGTAGATAGAGACAAGCCTTGCTTTAGCCAAGTGGACAAAGGGGATTTCGTTTGCAAACATTTGGAAATTTGGGCTGGCTGGAAAGTCAAAAAATTCCTCAAGAATAAGGACGCCGATGTCATTTTCGAAAGCTTTGAGGAACAAGTTATATTCACTGCGCGAGATAGCTCTGATAGACGAGGCATGCAGCCCATGCATGAGGTCCGAACCAGTTAACTGTCTGATAGCTGCCATCAACAAATTCCCGAGAACCGCCTTTTTTTCATTAAACCGAGTGTCGCGAACCGCTTTCAACAAAGCCTGGCCATAAGCCGTCTTGAACTGGTCGAGAAGCAACACGACTTCCTCTTCAACATAATCTTGTTCAGGGCCCGCAATGAATATTTCGATAATCCTCTTTGCCAGTTCAACATGTGTAGGTGCCAAAACTAATCCCGGATCATTTAAGTTTGTACAATCTAAGTGTGAAGAGAGCACATTCAATTCGTTCCAATTCCGAATTTTGAGAACAGACTCCATAAATCTTTCGCCGCTTGGTTGAGTAAGAATGGCCACAAGTGAGTCTGCACTAAAACGCTCTTCGTAGAGCCCCTCCTCTTGTACGAGTCTTTTCAACAAAATACTGACTAAACGCGGCAAATTGCGTCTTTCTTCCTCAGAAAGCACAGAACGCTGAGGATCAGGACCAGCCTGAACCCCTCTTTGGGCTGCTACTTCCTTCAAAGAGATGATCCAGTCTTTGAATGGTATAGCCCACTGCGGGTTTTTCACAAAGAACTCGCAGAGCGTCTCTACTTTGGCGGCAACCACCGAAGTATCACCAGCGTCACCAGGATTCCAAAGGGCTAACTTGGCCAAAACTACGACGAAAGACCTATCTAGAATCTCTCGTTCACCAGCAGGAACTCTCATCCCAGCGCCATTGTCAGATTGCATATCTTCTTGCTTAATATTCTCAAGCGCCGCCAACACTTCTTTCTTCAACAGCGGGTTAGACTCCAAGCCGTTGAGAAATTCAAACAGAATGCGTTTGGTCACGTCAGATTCCGCGCTTCCTGGCCGAATGGGACGAGAAGAGTGGGTACAGGGGAATTGCATTTTTACTCTGTTGTTTCACAAAAGCCACTTTCAATATTACGATGAATACGACTGGAGAAAGACAGAGAAACGGAGTGTGTACTGGAAAGTTGATTCTTTACTCTGAATTTAAGCGAATTGAGGGTTTAGGTTATAATTCTCGTAACTTTAGGGAAAAAAGGGTTGTTGTGGGGTCTGAAACGGGAATGGCTGCAAAACTAGATGCAGTCTGTGTAATACCCAAATCATAATGCGAGATTTCGAACGAACGAGAGTATACTATTTCTTCAAAAGATAATCTGTTGAAAACATAATAATACTAAAGAGTGATAGACAGGTACAAATCTTTCAAATTTTGTCTCCGGCGTTGTTGGTGCTCTAGATAGTGACAGGGACGAGAGAACATGTGGCATCAAGGAAAAACTCATGATTCGTCAAATACCTGATTGCAGCACGCGATCAGATGATCTTCGATCCTTATTAATGTCGGATCTTTATCGCAAGTTCTTTACACAAAGGAATTACTTTTCGTTGAGAATGTGTTATCCTATGTATCAGGGCTAGAACACTTCATAAATTTGGGCGACTCTTTTCCTGATATAACGAATATCCGGATAAAATAATCTTGCATCCAACATTGTGCTATTGCAATAAAAACTCCTATGCCAGATTCACAGTGGCTAGGAACAAGTCTGGTAACACCAGTGCTTCTGCCACCGACAAAGCCAAACAGCAATAATCACTTTATTTACTTGGCAGGGAAGTATGTACTATGCTTAGATCAGGTATAAAAAGTCAAAGCCCTCCAAGTTCCGAAGCGTATATTACTATGACTTTGATGCACATGGAGCAGAAAGCATTATTGGGTCAAAATAGGAACACCACGTCACTTACCTCTGATACAAGAATCCTCTTCATTGATATCCAGAGTGAGTTGTTTCAATTACAAAAATTCTCACACTTGCTTCCGTTCTGTTGAGTCCGACCAGGCATATCGGTGAGCAGTGTATCCGCAGAGATAATGACCTCGAAGGAACAGCGTACGTTGCTTATGGACAATCGATGAATGCGTTTAATCTTCGGCGAAGCGATTATCATCAGACTGTGCCATGTGCTAGCTACGCGTAACATTCTCAGCATGAAGTTTGCGATGCAATCAATTCGACTATGTACGGAAGTACGGCGACACAGTATTGGTTTGACAACATAGCAAAAACTTTGGATGTGGACTTGGATCACATAGCACAAAGGTTTATATTCAGCTTGGGTACCATGCGTCGCTGCGCTCCATCCACATTTCCTATACGATTCTTCGCACAGAGTACCTTCTGCAACTTTAGATCCTTCTTTTTTTCTATTTGACTGTTTTTCGTAATCTAGCAGATGCATCTTGACGCTCCGAGGTGGAAAGCCCGGATTCTTGCCAGCCGGGACCCACGTCCAACTAGTGGGTCCTTCGTCTCCACTTATCAAATTGTTCGAAATTTCGAAGCTGCTCTTGAATCTATGGAACGCGATCCAACAATCGCGTATATGCTATTCAGAGTCATCCACGAAGCATTTGGGAAATGTAGCTACACGAGACCGATGCCATTTGCCAGATTGCCATCGAATCGTCGTGAATTAGGGTATGGTGCAGATGTCTTGGACACTCTAGTCTCCAATCCAGATTTGAGCTTCAAATTGGCATTGCAGTTCCTAAGTGCGATGCGGATTCAACCTTCCACTGAAAGAACTCTTGGCATCGATTTGCGATACCCGGGCGAAGCTGAAGTGAACGCACTCATTCAGCTTATGGAACAGGATTGTTTCGAGGGCCCTCGATTAATGTCACGGATTTATCAATGGGTCTATGCTGAAATGTCAGAAGCTTTCGTGCATCTATTAAAAAAGCCATTTGGATCGTATAAGCCAAGTTATAGCGAGCAATGTTTGAGTAAATCTTCACCCCGTGATCCATTTAGTCCCAGAGAGGGGTTACTCAATGATCTTCAGAGACGTTTGTTGCGAGAGATAGTGGTGCATTTGGTGTATGAAATAGTGAAAGAAGGAGAGGTTTGCTCCCTTTTTGAGTTGAACCCACTAGTTGAAGCTCTACTTCGATCATCTGGCAACCAGTTTGTCGCAGTCATGTCAAATCGTGCTTCCTTGGACCTCGTCGATCCATCTTCTCACTCAGAGCACACTGATCTGAGTGTGCGACAAGAATTGCAAACAGGGTCTCTCTACGAACAATATTTGAGTTCTATGATGTCCTCTTTGAAATTCACAAGTGCTCATCCGGCATTTGTAGATGCCAGAATTCTCCTCACCGAATTCAGGACCGCGGTGGGCCAGGCGTTCTTGAAGGGGTTCGCCAAAACTCTATGCCATCCTATCAAAACAATCTACATTGATATGCTCGTTTCAGCGAGTGCACTCCTTAACGGGACACCGGACCAGGAGATACTGCACTCTTCGCCTCAATGCTGCCGAGAGGCGCCCATGTTTATCAAAGCCCTTTTAACACCAACAGGCTTTTTTGTCTTCGATTCAATCGTCCATGCATCAGAGTTTCCTGCCTTTAGAGCTCTTGTAAAAGAGATTCTTGTGTCTGGAAAGGTGAACGCAAAGACACTTTTCTCCATGGCTGTCGCAATGAAGGAGCATTGGAACCTCGAGATTGATCTGAAGTCCTTAAGCGACTTGCATGGAGTCCTTCATTCGTTCACCTGCATCTCCTTTGTTCTTGCATCGTACCAAGAATTTGTCTCTCCAAGACTGTTGTCGAATACATTAAAGGAGTATTTCGGAAGTCAACAGGTTCCATCTTCTTGGCTTTCTAAGGCTACTGAGAATTGGTATCGAGAAAGAATTGTCGAATAGTGGCCGCAAGGTTTAGACGGCGCTTAGCTTTCCTTCTCTTCTTTGCGAGATTTCTGTTGTGAATTTAACTGGACGCCGGTGTATTTCCGAAAGGGCTGAAAATTGTACGAGAGAGATTTCGAGAGAGAATTTGAGAGAGATGCTTTTTTGTTACAACAGATATGAGCATAATGGAATACCATTGGCCGAAAGCCTCGCGGAATTAGCATTGGTTTTACCGATTCATGAGGTATTGGTGTAGGCGACGTCAAAGCTCCTTTCACGTTCTGATGGCAGCGAGTTGTTTAGGCGATAATGAGATACCCTTTGTTAAACTTTGTCATGTCATTTAGATGATACTCGAAGGTGACAATCGCCTCATATGTAGGTTCCAAGACGATGGAGATGTTGTGAAATTTTGATTTGAGAGTTCCGAGGAATCCAATATTGCGGGTATTAAACTAAAGCTCTTTTAGAATAATATGATTAATTCAAAATTGCAGTAGCTCTTTTCCTTCGCCATTGATGTTGCCGCAGCTTCTCGTCCAGGTGGGATTAAGGCTCGAAAATAGCCTCAAGCTTAGTTCCATGCATAGAAAGATCTTGATAGAGAACTGCATATTTCATTCAGGATTTTCTATTGTGTTAGTCGAAGCGTTTGCCGAGACTACGTGTCGATAACTCGAATAAACACATACTGCATTCTATTTTCAATCAGAATTTGATATTTTGGTTGCAATTAGGTCATTTTTGGTTTTGCTATCACATATCTAAATTGGTTAAGGCAAACAGGCTTGCTGTAGTTCTCTGTGGCTTCTTCTCGTTCCATTGACTACTCATCATTGTAATTCCGTCTGCTCAGTTCTTATTTTATTGAGAAAAATTGATACACACAAACGGAAATAGCACTATCTATTATCCATTCAGGCTATCTAGACAGATGAGGGGCTGGCCAGCCTTCTTTCGTTCAATTGCCGGGCCAATGAGGGCCCGGCGGTTTCGAAATCGTCTTATTGTCGTCATCCGGAAAATGTGAGTCGTTTCTTATCCTAGTGTCGTTATCCAGAACCTCTATAATTTTAAAATTCGGAACACTGATGGTAATAGTCTATGAGGTACCTAACACTAGTCTTCATAAAACCTACACCAATTCCACAATTATTAGAATTCCAAAACAAGTAAGTCGACATGGGTGAAATAATTTCTTTGTATTCACTCAAATCGAATTTCCTTATCTTATCTTAAATACCATCTTGCATATCCTTACTCATCCTCGCATTGCTCCTACACACCAGCGAAAGCAATTATTACTCATTTTTTTAGAATACCTCCAGGCACACTCGTCCAATTGCAATTCCAAAAAGAAGTCTATACTGCCAAGTTTGTGTTGTGATTTGGAAAATTACTTGCACTGTTTTTTGGCCTCTCACGCGTATCCTAGACGTGTCTTTCGGAGTCCATTCTGAAGAATAGAAAAGAGGCAAATCTCCATCTTCAAACCGTAAACAAAGTGAAATATTGAGTGATTCCTCACCATAATGTCTAGAAGAACTCGTAATACCGGCGTTCGCGGCCCGAACTCGGCCTTGACCGAGTTTCTTCGTGTAGAAGGTATCACAGACGCATTTCGTCAAAGACAGGGCCGTCAGAGAGCTGGATCAGGCCGTGGATCGGGCGCAGTCTCGGAAACGCCTGAGACGGATGCCACTGCAACCAACGGTACGACTAGTTTGGCAGAAACACCCGGTGCAGACGTGTCAAACGATCTCTCTGATGACGACAACGATGTGGAATACAGAGACGATTTGTTCAACCCAGATGACTTCAAGCAGCTTGGTCAGGAAGATACATGTGTAGATTGCGGAAACCCATTCACATTGACTGTGTACTCGCGCTTCATCGAGGCGTCGAAAGGGTATATCTGTGAAGACTGTAACGAACTTCTTCGTAAGAAGGAACGTAATGTGCGAAAGACTCAGCAGACCGCGCGCAAGAGACGCAAAAAGGTGGCCAAGGCATTGTTGGATAAGAAGACGGTGCGCATTGCATCCCTTCAAGATATCTGCATTCGTGCCATCTCCAGCCATATTGAGGACGTAGATGCTTTGGGCGACATCGGCCAAACTAATATCAATAAGATCCTGAAGATTCTTTCGAAAAATAGGTCTTTAAACGACTCTACAGTGACACTTTTCTTGAATCCTTCCATCAAGGTGCTAGAGCTCTGGGATTGTTCCAATGTCACCAGTGACTCATTCAACAAAATCGCAGCTTATTGTTCCCAACTTGAGTCCCTTACTCTTTTCATGTGCGGTCAGCTCCATAACGATAACATGACATATTTCATAGACAAGCTTCCAAACCTTAAGAAGCTCGCGCTCAACGGCCCTTTTCTTATCAGCACTCCACAATGGGTCGACTTTTTTGAAAAAGCCGAAAGTCCCCTCGAACAGTTTGAGGTGCGTAACACTCATCGCTTTGGTAATGACTCCTTGATTTCTTTGCTTGAACGCCGTGGCAACCAATTGACACTGTTGAAGCTTTCCCGGCTCGACGGTCTCGATTCGGAACCAGTCTATGGGCTAATACCACAGTACTTGGCTCCAAGTAGACTAGAAGAACTTGAGTTGTCTCACCCTCACCAAGCAAACCTTATCGACGATGATCTCTTGATCCATATTCTAGCCACTACTGGCGAAACAATAAAGTACTTAAATGTCGACGGATGCACACAATTAACTGATTCCTTTCTTACTGAAGGTGTGGCTAAATTCTGTCCTGTTCTCGAGACGTTGTCTATGAGAAATTTGGAGCTAATCACGAATGAAGGTATGAGAGACGCTTTTGAAGAGCTTGGGCAAATCAACTACGGTGGTCTACTGTCAATTGATCTCACAAAATGCACAGGACTCGGAAACGAGGCCATTGAGGCCATCTTTAAACACTCTGGAAAAACATTGGTGGAGGCCTCCATCAATTCGGTCAACAATCTTACAAACTCTTTCTTGGTGCAAATACTCACGGATGACAAAGATGAGAGCAAAGTCTTAATTCAAAAATCTATAGAAGACGGCGTGAATGATGGCATTGATGAAGCACCTCCAATGGAAGTGGATGGCGATGAAGAAGGCGACGATGAAGGCGATCTAGAGGCATATTCTTCGCAGCCCACTAAATCGAAAGTGGTCTTCTATCTGCAGCAATCACTCCCTTTACTCACCAAATTGGACGTAGGATTTGTCCGTGCTTTCGACGACCTGGTGTTGGAAAAGTTCAGCGAGGAATGCCCAAAGTTAGCCATCGTGGAGGTTTTTGGAAATAACAGATGTACAGCCAAGGCATCTGTCCGGGACGATTTGCTCGTTATTGGTGTCCAAGGTGAAAATTTGTAGCTTCGACTATTTATTTTACGTACAACTAATCATGATAAATTAAAGGCGAATTAGCCTTGTCAACGAGTCTAAACGTAGGAAGCGGCGGGATTTTGTCCACATCTGAGAGCAGGATCCAGTCTCTCTCGATCCATGAATTTGTGATTTCAGGACTATATTCCCTAACGACTCCGGGGTGCCCAAGTTGTTTCTTGAGAGTCTGTGAGAATATACTTCCCTTCTGCGCCGTCAGATTGTTTCTGGACTCTACATGGTTTTTCGAGAGTCGCTTTCTTGCAGAACTGTTGACAAACAAATCCTCCGAAGTATCTCTGTGAGTGTTAATCAATGGTGACAAGAGATGTTTACTCTCAGGAGACGACATCGCCTTTGTAAGATTGCAACAAACAAAAGCATGTTGCAATTCAATAAAAGCGTCAACAGACTGTTTAGGAAGAGCTGTGTTTTCTTTTAAGTAGTTGACAATGTGTCCTAAATTGACAAAATTCTTCATATCTTGACCCTCGAACCTGACAAAGAAGTTCCAAAACTGTACTGACCGAGCTAGAGCACTCTCTTGGTGGTATTTGTTGTAGAACTTACGAATTCGTAACACGTTTTCGTCGCTTACTCGTATCAATTGAAGGTAGGAGACTATAATCAGTGAGATGCTGTCATCGTTCAATAGTTTTTGTAGCGACATGCTATGTTCAGGCTTTAAAGAGTATTCTTCTTTATTTTGGATTTCATTCTTCGACAGTGAATCCTTCTTATACCGGTCAACCCGGTCAAAGTAATTGTTGATAAGAGTTTCAAGGAGAGGTTCAGAAGAGGCAGCTGGGACATGTTGAACCCAAAGCCTGATTAAAGTCTTTATGTCATGCAAATATGCCGATTTCACATATATTGATTTGTCCAATGTGCCAGAATACTGCTTGATAGATCTTATCATATCTATGTTCATCAAGTCAAATTTAGCATTGTTCATCAAAAATTCGGCATATTCATCTCTCAATTGATAATCTGCAATGGGTGCAAACTTGAAGATAGCAGCATCATACAACGATTGGACCTTTTCAAATTCTGAGCCAACTGTGATAAGAAATGCGATGTACTTCCGCCATAGCTGTGGCTCGTGGCAGTGTGGAATCAAAGCACGCTCAAATATATTTAAGATCTGAGCGACTTGAGATTCCTTTTCGTCCGGGGTGGCCGTCTCAAGTATTTGCATTTCGTGATCCAAGTACTTCAAGTACACCTCGAACTGTGCATCATAAGCCGAAGACAGCGTGGGAACAAAGGAATGGAGTTGGAGTTCAGACTCGAACTTCCAGCAGTCATTCACTTTTCTCTGTGTTTCGGTGAAAATGTCATATGTGAAGGCATCGAGGATTTGCTGGGACTCTTCAGAAGAGAGTTCGTCCGCCAGGGACTTCCCGAAAGGAGCAATTTTGGTCGCAAGGAGCTCCGAGTCTGTGATTATTTCATCGATGCGATATTTTTTGGCTGTATCCAAGAATTTGTTATAGAAATGCGAGTACAGGTAGAGAGGTAGAGTCACTAGTTGCAAATACACCTTTATTAGATGCTCTGACAGGTCTGATATGGATGACTCAAACGCAATGTAAGAATCCCAAAATGTTTCGGAATTAAAATTTCTACCAATGACGGATGCGCCACGTTGGAACTCCAGCCGTATACTTTCGATCTTGTTGGGATCAACGGATTCTTGAGAGTTTGAACTGGCAGAATCAATGGTAGATGGTTCTCCATTTTCAGCAGATTGGTTTTTAGAGGAGTTCTCAGTCGTGGTCTTCTCTATTTCATGACTTGAGTCTTCTACTTTTCCCTTTTGCACGTCTAAATCATCTACCAAAGCCTGCAAGTATTCGACCCATAACGACACGCTTTGCGGACAAGCGGTCACGGCACACTTTAAGCAGTCTACAAATTCCTTCTGTCCAAACATTTTAAGTTTCACGGCCGCAAACAGACGCCAATAACCGGCCATAAGAGGAAAGAGCGATAGGAGCGCCGAATACAGCTCTACGACAGCCGTTTTCACCGCTTCAAGCGGCTCTTTTTTCGCCAAAGCCATCCCATAGCAACTATCTAGCACGGCGAAGAGCTCGTCCCACTTTGCGAGCGTCTGGGGATCTTCAATTGCAGAATTGTAGACCAAGTTCCAAGGATGGGTATTGGACGTGGGCTTCAGCGGGAGGTTGTGGTTTGAGCCCTGTGCCGACTCTTTCCGATGAGGTGGGAACGCTAGTTCTAATGGATATTTCGGAAGGGCCATTGGTGGATGTTTTAATTAAAATGGATGTGGTCTACAGTAGAAATGAAATATGGGGTAGAGATGAGCATTGATGATTTGGAGCGGCGAATTTCGAAAAGATTTAGGAAATTCATTATTGAATCGTTTGTGTTTCTCAACTGATTTGTTCTACTTTGTTGGCTGAGCTCTGGTCTAGTTGTGATTGGGTGCAAATTGGATTCAGACGCTCAGTGACAATAACGAGTTGCACATGGAGTATGAATATTGAAACATTTTTAAAGCAATTATTGAAAATGAAATTTCCAAAACTCTCTCGTCTGGTCTAGGGCTATTGATGCAGCACTTGTCGAACTAAAAGAATAGATGATCCACTTTCCAAGAGCTAGAAGATATCGTTTCTGAGAAAGTCCGAATGAGAATAGTTCTGAATATTTTGGAATTGTCACTCTTGCCTTCAAAATCCGCGAGATTACCGTTCTACTGACGTTTCCCCAGATTCTCCATTCTACAACTCATCGATACAGAAATCCAACAGGAAATCGATTCATACGCTTCAAATTGTAAAGCGCCCAAATTCATTCACTACCCCTTGTTATTTTAAGATAGTTTCGTTAGTAAAAGGTGACTCCTTTGCTTTCTATTTGCCTTCTTAATTCAATATGGAAAATCTACGTTTAGTGGCTCCTATCACATACACCAGCGAGAATAATTCGGCAATTGTTAGCCTACTAGGTGGAATAGCCCCTCCTACAACGTCTGGCTTTTTGCCGAATATTCTTATCCCCATAAATGGCAGTTTGGACGTAGATTCTATCGTTCAACAAAACGACAAAAGAACAGCTCGTGGCCAGGGCCAGGCGGCAGCAGAGGCCGCTGGCGCAGATGAAATTGACTCTGAAGAATTGCTAGATGGCAAAACTGAGCAGGATCCGCAGAACTGGCGTGTTCTTGATGCTTTTGCGCCTACAAATCGTTTGGAGCAAATCAACACCGTATTCCTCCAAGACTTTCCAAGTCTTCGCAAGAGCGCCACCGTGCGATGCTTTGACTTGGTTTTGTCTGCATGTCCTCTCAAAGTTCCGAAAACTTACGATTTCACCTTCTTATCGGAAACTGTAGGTCGAGACGTTCGCGGCGTCTTTGTGCGCTTCCACGCGATAGAGGTTACTCGCTGGGTATCTCAAAACATTGCAGCTCTTCTTCCGACAGTCGTGGCCGCTTTTGACCCTGAGCTTGGCGGAAATGAGGCTGAACAACTCTCTGAAGCTAGTAGAACTGCAACTGCAGCAGAGATCGCCAAAATAATATCAGAGAAGAAGTACTACAGCCATGGAACGACTCGCACAGGAACAGAGGATCTAGATGAGGTCATGAAGTACTATCGAACATACAAGGTCGAAAACTCGGAGTTGGTAGAGGTGCCGAAAGAGTTGAAAGAAGTCATCGTCAAAGATATCATGAAGTTCCGCTCGAAGGTACTCACGATTGAGCGGGAACGTAGAAAACGTGAGATTGAAAAGGAGAGGCTTCGTGCCCGTACTAGACTAACCCTGATCTACGAAGGTATTAAAGCTGCGCCAGTCGGCGGCGAACAGGCCGACGTGGAAATGGAGCAAGACGAAACAACCAACGAAAACGAACTGCTCAATGCCCTCACAGACAAGGAGTATGAGGAATACATTGAAAAAGAAAAGGCCAAGAAGACCGAAGAGACCCTTCAACAGAAACTTCACGAAATCGAGCGACTTGAGCAGTCTGAGAAAGCACCACTTCTATCTAGACTAGAGAAGGAAATGGGCTACGAGGAGAACCTCATTGAGAACAAGATCGTGTACATGGACGAAATCAAGGTCTTTCTGGAGTTGGACGTTGCATCGGCGGCCACATGTTCCAACGCCAAAGTTAAATCGTACTACACGAACTACCCCGAATACATGCGTCTACGGAATCACGAGCGTGCGCGTGAAGAAGAGAAAGATGCGCTCGATGCCAAAGATGCAGAAAGTGAGCCTCTCCAATCCGGATCGATCATTGCAAAGAAGCCTGTGGAGGTCAAGGTCAAAGTCTCGGAAAGCTCTTCAGCTGGTAATTCCACGAAAGCTAAAAAGTCCATTCAAGAGATGCCGCAAGCTTCTTTGGATGCAATCAAGGAAAAGATCAGTGTTCTCATTGAAGAATATTTGGGTATTAAGGAGGAGCTGTTAATTGGATTCGTCTACGACTTTGTCTTCGAGAATGGTCTTGAGTCCACAGATGAACTCATTGGCGAGCTCCAGGAGACTTTGGATGAAGATTCCCAAACAGTTGTGAATGAGCTACATGCATACATAGAAACGCTTTGAGCAAAAAATAATGTGTGTATTGTCAATAAAAGGCATATGTGGATCGAACTTGAAATGTTCCTTGTCCTTTGATGCATGAACGAATTGTAGAAGTAAGTTGTTATAAGGAGTGACATGGAACTGCTCGCAAGAGCTAGATCCGGGAATAAGTTATGGGAATTTACTCCGCCCAACCCAAAGAATTCAGCGCGTTGACGGGAACAGAGATTTGGAACTTGCCGGTTTGGCTAGAAACCGGGCTTCTGTTGGAGTGGTCGCTATCCACACGGCTCTCAGAGTCTGTCGACATGAGCTCAATGTTCTTCTTCTTGTAACGGCGGAACAAAAGAACCATAAGAGACATGTATGCAAGCGAACCAATAGAAGCTCCAACGGCAATACCTGCCACTACACCAGAGTTCAGTGTCTTGGAGTCGGAAGACCCAACAGAACCATTGTCTGACTGAGGTGCGGCGGTTGGGCGAGCAGCGGTGTTCAAACCGGTAAGCGGGATACGAATGTCAATCAATTGTGCCAACATGTTCGTTGTGGCATCTTTGTTCTGGTACAACTTGGAGCTAGTGTCTCCAAGCAACAGCAGCAAGGTATCAACTACATCTGCTGGGAAATAAACCTCAGCCACTGAAATAATATAGTTGACGTCCAGAGACCCAAAAGGAACAATTCTGTTGACCATCACCTCAGAAAGCTGTGGGTTTTCGTTGAATGGGAACTTCAATACCTGTGGCAAGTAGTCGAAGATCTGAGCAGACGAAATCGAGTGTGACACCACAAATGGATAGTTCAAAGGCTCCTTAAATCCAACAGTGACCAATCTGTAGTTGTCGCCTGGTGTGGCTGTGTTTGCTGGTGTAATAGCTTTTGGAAGTCCAGAGGTTTGTGGGACAACAGTGCTGTCTGCCAGTGCCAATGTGGTAGAGGCCACAGCAGTCTCGAGTACAGTAGGCAACCAGTTGCTGACTGAGGAGGTTGGCTTTCCGGTTGGAGTTGGAGCTGAAGCTGCTGGAGTTTCGATTCCAGTAGAAGGAACCGAAGCAACAGGAGTTGCAGTTGTTACAGAAGGAACTGGGCTAGGACGAATTGGGGATGTCACTACAGACTGAGAAGGTGCTTGGTTGGCAGATGATGCGATACTGTCTTCGCTCGAGGACGTTTCAATAGTCGTGGATGGTGCAGTAGTTGAGGCAGATTCGGCCGACAGCTCTGTAGAGAGAACTGGAAGAGAAGAAGGTCCAGACGAGATAACCAGGGAGCTGACAGGTGCTTCGGAGGAAATTGCAGAAGACACTTCACCAAGAGTGATAGAGCTACTAGAAGAACTTGCGGTGCTGTCAGTACTAGTAGCCACTGAGGTAGGAGGGGTAGTAGTAGCTGGAGTACTTGCCACAGCGCTTGTAGTTGTAGCGCTTGATTCACTCACCAGCGTGGAGACAATTGGTGCAGTAGAACTCACTGGTGCAGTAGAACTGACAGGAGTGGTAGAACTGACCGGACTGACAGATTCAACGGAAGTGGTTGGGATTATAGATGAAGATTCAACGGAGACATTCAGAGAAGAAGAACTGGAGCTTGCGGAGCTGGTCAGCACTGTCGAACTTGTGAGAGGAATCACAGGTGTCGTTGTTGGCTCAGAAACTGCTGTCGATGAGCTAGTGCTCTCAGAAGCAGAAGTCCAAGTAGAGGGAGCAGTAGTTGATACAGATGACACTGTTGGGGTCGCAGACTCAGAAACAGTGAAGCTCGATGACAGAGATGGAACACTGGATGTAGTCGAAAGCAGGAGAGTGCCTGTGTTCAAAGATGTAAAACTTTCACTTGCGCTGGTAGAGGTTGAAGAGGTGAAGAGAGTACTACTGCTCGAGAAAGTGGCACTGCTACTGCTAGAAGTTTCTGTTCCTGGAGTCGTAGCAACAGGAGTGGGCGAAGATGAAACGGAGAACTCAGAAGAGAAACTTGAAGTTGATGCAGTCGTCGTAGCAGTATCGGGAGTTGGGTTCTTAGAAAGCATGTTCATGTCACTAGCAGAAGAGCTTGATGATCCAGAGGTGATAGATGACGAAGCACCCAAGAACGTAGAAGATGGACTCTCTGTGGAGGTCAAGGACGCGGTTCCGCTCGTAACAGAAGATGTTGCAGATCCAGAAGGAAGTGGAGAAGAAGAGGCATTCACCGATGCAAAAGAAGAAATTGATTCAGAAACAGTGGAGAACGACGAGGTTTCCGCGGTTTGGGTGGAGTTTCCTGCAGCATTCAAGACCATTGTGGAAGCAGAAGATGTTTCGGTAATAGAAGAGGATGTTGCGGAAGTAGCAGAAGAAGCCAAAGGACTAGAGCTGGCAGGAGCGCCAGAGGAAGAGTCTGAGGTAGAAGCTGCTGCAGAGATTGTGCTAGGAGTTGTGGTAGCGAATGAAGAAGCAGAGCTACCGGTAGCACTAGAGCTCAGAGAAGATGCAGAGAATGTGGGAGAGCTCGATGAGGGAGTAATGGTAGCATCACTAGCTGTGGTGGAGCTTGAGCCTACAGACTTCAAGAAGTCAAACATACCAGCAGAAAAACTGGAGCTCTGGGCGCTGAACGTACTACTAGAAGCTACGGGTGTCTGAGAAGAGCTGGAAGCCACTGGTGTCAGGGAAGAGCTAGGAGCCACAGGTGCCAGAGAAGAGCTGGGAGACAGAGAGACTGGAGCAGACAGGGTAATCTGTGGTATCGAGAAAACTGGAGTAGACAGAGTCAGCGATGGGCTCGAGGAAGCTTGAGCCAACAGCGAAGACTGAACCATCTGGACCAGTGGCTGAGAAGCAGAACTGGATACTATGACAGTAGACAGACCCTGAGACAGGGGAGCAGGGAAGGAGAACTGCTGTGTAGACTCTGGAGTAGTTGAGATGGGGGCACTCGAAGAACTTGGCGAACTTGACGAACTTGGCGAACTTGGCGAGCTCGACGAGCTAGTCTTTGACTGCATCAAGTTCTGGAAAAACTGAGCGCCTGCTGGTGTGGATTCGGACGAAGCAGAGGAGGAGGCGCTCGGAGTGGAACTCGAAGGACTCAGTGAGAAACTACCAAGAATCTGTGTCGAGGGCTGAGCAAGCAGCAATGACGTAGTGGAACTCGACGACGACGACGATGGAAACGACGAAGAGGATGAGACAGGAGCTGCAGCCGCAGTATTGTTGCCGTCCAAGAACTCGTAGAGGGCATCCTTAAAGTCCCTTTCAGTAGGTCCCGCAGGGGCAGCCCAGGCGGAGGCAGCCGACACGAGAATGGCGGCCAAAGTGTGTGTGGAAAGCTTCATTGTGATTTAAAAGAAAGACGGGGGTCAGAATTTGTGGGTATCAAGCTTCAGGGCCATAAAATACAAGCAGGGCTGGAGCTAAAGGGATAGAACGAGTGACAACAGGAATGCGATATTCAGAAAAGGTACGGGTTCAAACTTTTGTTCAGAGCTTGAAATTTTCTTTTCGGTGCTATTCGAACCTGTGGTGGGTTGAGTTTCTCTGTCGAGTGGGTATCACTAATAAGGTTTGGTTACGCTTCGAATATTCAAAGTCAATCGAATTACAAAGTCGAACGCTTGGTCGTGCGGTAGCAGCGTGTTTCTTTTACAACAGCTGGGACTATAAAAAGGGCAGTGGTCGCACCTGTTTTCAGTGGATGTGTTTTTACCTCTTCGGGCAATAAAACAGGGCCTGGAAGCGAAAAAAAGCCGGAAAAAAGACGAGCCGGATGCTAGAGAGGCAGCGGGACGAAAGGCGGGGCCAAAACAGGCAAAACGAGCAGTGAAAACGACGTTTATTGACGGCTAACGTCGACTTGGTAAGGAAGACGAGTTGTTGTGATGAAAGCAGTTTCAGTGGGAGAAGGGTGGATCATAAAGGCAGAGGGCCCGTACTGCATGGGAAGGCCGCGCCTGTGGTAAGGGCGTCTTGTCTGCAGGCGCACACCTTAATTTGGGCGCCCCCTTCCTGATGCATATAAACAGTGGTACACAAAGGGAACGTGGATAAGGGTAAGGTGAGATCCAGACGCAGTGGGGCCTGCATGCGCACATGCACTAAAACTTTACTGCTAAACAATGGCCAGTATCTGCAGGCTGCGTTTTTGACTAAACTTTACCAAACACCAATTTTTCAAAGGGAGTCCATTTTCATGGAAATGGATCTAGATCTTCGATGGTTGGAGCTCAAGATCTGGAGCATCTCTTTGTTGGTTTCTTCTTTGGCGCTAGCCGTCACTCCCGAGAACGATCGCATGACCCCTTCGGCCAGTTAAACTATCATTGATCTCTGTGCCTGTAGATAGTGCAGCTATTCTTAGGTGGTGCTCTTAACGCTCCGTGCGTCGGCCGTTTCGTGCGTCGTTTCTGCACACCTAGACCAAGTGGCAGTGCAATTTCTACGTTTAGGGACAAAGACGCCAGAATGGGCCAGAATGGGAGCGCTGCTAACTTCTGCCGAATCGGGAAATAACGCTGCCGGATATAGGCGCGCCGTGTCTTGACGGGTCTGGCCCGTTGGTCGAGATCAAGGGCCTACCGTTTGCAGCCATATCGAAAACATCTGTTTCAGTGAATGTCTGTGTTGGTACACGGTGCTGGTGGTGTTTGAAGATGAGACGATCATTTGACTTTTCAGGGGCTGTCAAGGGTTCATGATCTGGAGATGGACCTTCGATAAACACGGGCCAAAATACAGTGGTTGTAATAGGAAAAGAGCTCCAAGGTGTAATTTAGTTTGAAGAATTATTGATGAAATGGTTTCGATGGCGAGATAATTTTGTATTGATTTGTATGTGGTTGTATGTATTGCTATATATTAAGAGGCGCTGAACTTTGGCTTCACAACATGTATCTCCAATGATCTGATCCGAAGAAAAGAATCCGTATCAATGGGTTGATTGACTGCTTCCGCGACTAAGTAATGGAAATTAAGGCGATTTCTTGTCACGTCGCCCTTGCATAAATTGCCTTTTTCCTTGACACTTTCGCTTTCACGGCTACTAATCTGCAGCTCCAAACTTCATAGACGTATGGTGCACTTTGCCGGTTTTGGTCTAGGCCGAACCTGTGGAACTCTTGGTTGCGTTACTTCTGGAAAAACTAGATGAAAGGGGCTGCGGTATAGGGCTCCACTGGAACTGCGCTGCCCTGGCTCCATAGTTACGCCTGCCTGTTGGACGGATTTTAGCTATATGAAATCTTATGTCTTGCTTGAATTTCTTTTCATGAGTAACCGCTCCCAGGAGTCGTTTGCGTCCTCGCTTGTGTTGGCGGGTCCAAATCAATAGTCTATTTGGAGTTGGGCGCCAGGACATGCAAGTACCCCTCCACCGGAGCGATCACTCTATCACTTTGATCTGGGGCGGTTAATTTGCTTTTGCTGGCTGACTATCGTCATTGTAATTTAAAAGCTATTGTAGATAGAATTGGCCAATGGGCTACACACCAACACCTATCTCTTTCCCTAGCCAAAGTTTCCATTTAATTCCTGTAAACACTGAATTTATAAGCCACGCAATCGCTTCATCTCACAAATTTCATTCCTTCCTATTCTGTTGTTGATGGAAACGCGTATAGTGGTTAAGGTCCATGTATCCGGCTCGTCGGCCCTGAACAAACCCAAGCAAATATTGTCTCGGGTGTCTATTTCCGTCTCAAATAAATCCAAGATAAAATTGAGCCTCAATGTTCATGGCGCCACGGTCCATGGCTCTTCTATTCCTGTCAATGTCAAAATCAATCCAACCAAACCGCTAGACGACGTTCGAGTCACCACCAAAAAGCAAGTTCGAATCGAGCCGGCAAAAGTGCCATAATATTTTTGCCCTCCTTCCCCAATTGTCGTTTCCATAAAATTGATCTCCGGTATTGGAACATCTCTAATACTACTTCCCTTACCCCATATTAATGACTCGCCTAAGACGAATTGATCGGCTGTTGCTAGCTGAATGCTCTAGCGAGTCACTACCAATGGACGAAGATGACCAAGATCTTCTCATTGGCCAACTTTCGGCAGAAAATGACGGTAATCACGCATTGTATACCCGAATCTTGGTTTCCTCAATAGTAATCGAGTTTCCTATCGTGGCGTTTCTCATACGAGCAATTATTAGTCGAGAGGCAAAGTATACAGTCCATTTCATGCTTCTGAGTCTTCTCTGTTTGATTGGAGCCCTCTATGATGTTTCTGCGGTGGGAGCTCGCTTACAACATAGTCCATTGGTGCCTACCTCCTTGGTGCATGGCTTATTCTCATTCAAACTGCTCTGTGTGGTCAACGGCCTACTATTGGTCCAGTTTTACACGGGAATTTATCGCCAGTATGGGTACAAGAATGTGTACATGTTTCTAGTGATGCCTCTTGTCAACTACATCATGATGATTCTAGTCAGAAAATGGCATGCGCTGACCGCAGCCAATATTCAGCATCTCTATGGGCTACGCTATAAATTCAAGAGCGCTTAGTATGGTATTATAATGAATTCATGATTGTATAAGTAGACTTGTAAATCGCCAGGGTATTCTACAGTTCATATTTGAGGGCAGATCTGGCGTAAATTTTATCTCAGTATTTCTTTGTTTTAATTTTCGGAGCCTCTTCCTCAATTTCTTTTTGCGTTTAGATACTAGATAGTTTGATTGACCATTGAGACAGAGAAACACAAACACACCCAGACATATAAATCGAGTACCTGAGCATTACATTGTCAAAAATACTTATTTTTAAATTCAAAATTGCAAGTTTACACTCATCAACTTCCAAGGTTTCCCCACAATCCAATTGCCTCATCGCATCTCATCTCATCGCACCTCATCTCATCTCATATAGAACCGAACTCCACAAATATGGCCAAGAGAGAGTTAAGCGGTCCCCAAAAAGGCGGTCAAAAAAAACACCGCAATGGCCATGGTCGTCAATCCATGCGCACGGTCACGCGTACGGCCAGACGTGATAAACCCGAAGAAGTTGAACCTGAAGTCTCGGAATCACTGGAAGATGAGCAAGAAGAAGCACCAGTCGCCGATAAATTCCAGAACATCAAGGCATACGATGCTCTATTGACTCTTTTGAAGTCAGATCAACAGAACATTGAATCTACAAAGGCTGTAAAGGAAAGATCAAAGAAAGGAAAGAGCCACGAAACCAGTGGATCCATTGAATCGAATGAGGAAGATGATGAAGTCAATGATGATCAAGATGCGGAATCTTCCGATAATGAAGATGATGATTCCGAGGATTTCAAGGGCTTTGATGCTGAAGAAAATGAACAAGAAGAGGGTCAAGAAGCTGAGCAAGAGGAATCTGTTGCTGGACTCAATGTGGAAGAGCCCTCTGAAGATGAAGAGGAGGAAATGGAGTTCGATGCTTTCGATGATCAATCCAATTTCAATGCTCTGGAGGATCCCTTTGAAGCACACTTCAACGGTGTCACTGAGGAATATGCTAATAAGAAAAGCAAGCTTATCGAGACAGCCAAGTGGGAAACAACAGCTAAAGCATCTCTTGCGGATGGCTCTTACATTGCCACCACGCAATCACCACCTGGCGGCGCCTTGGCTAGTGGATTGATTGCCAAAACCAATAATGTTGAGAAGTATTCCACACTCAAGCAAAGAGTCAGATCAGACTATCTCCGCCACCATTCTGAAAACTTGGACGAGTTGGAGCTGGATCTTCTTCATAACATGCTCGAGTACAAGGATATCAACTACCCATACAAACTTTACAACAACGCATCATACAAGAAACTCTACCTTTTGCACGTTCTCAATCATGTTTTCAAGACTAGAGACAGAGTGATGAAAAACAACGAAAAAATACGTAATTACCACGATGCATTGAAGAACGGAACCCTCAAGAAAGGCGCTGTTGAGCCTGAGCTTCGAGACCAAGGTTTCACTAGACCAAAGGCCTTAATTCTTCTACCCACCAGAAATGCCGCATACGAACTTATCGAACAAATCATCAAGTTGTCTGGCGCAGAGCAACTGGAAAACCGCAAGAAGTTTAAGTCTCAATTCTACGAGGAAAGTAGTCCGCTCCTGACCAAACCTGATGACTTCAAACACACATTCAAGGGTAATACCAATGACTTCTTCAGTGTGGGACTTAAGTTCACTCGTAAGGCTGTCAAGTTGTACTCCTCATTCTACAACTCCGATATCCTCGTCGCATCTCCTATTGGATTGTCCATGATCTTGGAGGACCCAAAACAATCGAAGCGTGAATATGATTTCTTGTCCTCCATTGAAGTACTTGTCATTGACCATGCCAATCAAATTGAGATGCAAAATTGGGACCATGTGGGTACAGTTTTGAAGTATCTTAACAAGATCCCTAAAGACTTCCACGGTGCTGATTTCTCGAGAATTCGGATGTGGTCCGTCAACGATCAGGCCAAACTTATGCGCCAGTCTATGGTATTCAGCGAGTACCTCACACCAAACATTAACAGCATTGTATCTCGGTCACAGAACATTGGGGGCAAAGTCCGGTATCGTCCGATTTTCACCAGCAAGACCTGTATCATGAACTCTGTGGGTCTTAAAATCAAGCAGATCTTCCAGAGATTCGACTCTGCAGATCCACAAAATAACTATGAGGCTCGCTTCAAATTCTTTGTGAATTCGGTGTTGCCCTCGACGCTCAAACAATCATCCTACGAGAATGGACTTCTTGTATACATCCCGTCATATTTCGACTATGTCCGTGTAAAAGCGCACATGAAGCAAAACACCAGAATCAACTTCGCATCGATTGATGAATACTCGTCCAAATCTAAGATTTCCAAGGCACGTTACGCATTCAGTGCCGGAAAAGTGCAAGTGTTGCTCTACTCGGAGAGATTGCATCACTACTCCAGATACGATCTTTACGGAGTGAAGAATGTTCTCGTGTATGAGGTGCCCTCCAATCCTCTCTTTTACAAGGAGCTTCTACGCTATGTTGGAAAGTCGGTTTACAAGGAGCAGGCTGATATCGACTTGTCGTTTGTTAAAACAATTTATTCGAAGTGGGATTCCATGCCGCTTGAGAGAATCGTTGGAAACGAACGTGCGCCAGTGTTGTGCAACCTGGTAAATGAGTTGTATGAATTTCGTTAGGCGGTCCGCGTGTGCTAGGAGAGACTGAAAGTGTTGTCATCAATAGATACTTACATTTAATTATAGATAGGAGCGTTATGGCTCTGGGATTAATGAGATGGTCATGTAGACAACTGGCGGGCTCTGGCCGTTGATCACAATGATTTTAATTCGCCAATTGATCCCGACCGAATACCGAGACACTCGGTCTTGTTTGTAGCTGATCTCAGTGGAATGTTCTCTCAGGCATTCGAATACACTCTATTCTTCTGTTTCGGGTTTTAGGTTCATTTATCATTTACAGGTGCATATCTTGCAATTCAGCGTAGCATCACATCCAGTAGAATCGAAGCCTTCATGGGCCGCATATTCCAGGTTTGTTCGAGTCTTGTCCTCCAACACGTCTAGGCGCTTAAAACCTTGAATGCCATGATAAAACAGCCAATGGCCACATACGGACTCAACCGCTCGCCAATACGGGCGAATTTCCAGAACACGCCTAACGCACCGCTCTTGTTTTTGTCGAGCAATGCCGGCCACGTAGCATGAACATATGTACATGTGCACACGGCTAGAAGAAGCACTAGGAGGAGCGACTGGAAATGGAAAAGAGCAGACTAATGTTAGTGATGAACGAGTTATACGGTTATACGAGTTATGCAACTGTGTCTCTGCTTGAATATAGAGGGTGCATTGTGGAGGTAATAATGGATAGTGGGTACATACCATAAGAAGAAAGAAGCAAAAGAATTAGGATTAGCTGAAGAGGAAAGGCGGGGATTCGTTCCTTATATATGTTTCAGGTCGTGTGGATTGCAAAACTCTGGAGGTGGAGAATTGGTGTTTCTTGTAGTGGTTTTTGTAGTAGTAATACTTATGGTAGTACTAGTAGGTATAGTTTTACTAGGGAATACTTAGTACGTCTGATGGTCAGAGCAACTGGGTGTAATAAAATGAGAATCGGATCGTAAAGGCAAACTTTATCTTCTTTCATGTTTAATTCCCGTTTTTTGAATCCTTTTTTATAATCTTCCATATGGCGTTGCTCCCATTATTTGTCTATTTCTTAGTCCTTTAGCACCCCACATTCTAGTACTTCTTTTTCCTCCAAACTCAAAAGAGCAGTCAGATTGTCGTTCAATTCGACATCAAACAATTCAATTGCTTCCAAGCTTCACACCAACACTGATTTTTTCAAATTGGAACTCCTCTGACCCACTCTTTTCATCCAAATCATGAGCGGCGAAGAAATCGATCAATCCTCCTTCGCAAGCATCCTTGCTGGTGTTCAGAAGATGCGGGATCAATACGAGCCTCAGGTTCCTTCAAGCAGTCGGAGAAAACTCCCTGTTCCGACCTCTAGCCGGCAAGAGGCCCCGGCGGCAAATTCATTAAAAGAGACGCCTGGATTGGTCCAGAACAACGTAATTGAGGTTTCTGAAAAGCCTGATGCCTCTAAAGAAGTGAATAGACCCAGACCCGAAACACCAGGGTCTTCCTCGACCCCTGTGGCTGCTGTTAGCTCCGGATCCATGCCGAAATCAGACCGTAGAATCAAAAGAAACCGGCCCAGCCCGAGTGTCCATTCGTATACGTCCATTCAAGTTGCTCAATCGCAAAAGGGAAATCCGTTACTCGAAAGTCCTCTTATGAAAATCACACCATGGTCCTATAACGGCCAGGTGCTCCTGGACTACTACATAAATGCTACTATTCAGGTCCTCTTTCTTTCGCTCAAGTACCACAAGCTTCGGCCCGAGTATGTATGGCGGCGCATCGAGCGGCTTAAGGGAGGCACGTCGAGTGCCGACGTCGACATAAATGACCAGGCTCTAAGGGTGCTTTTGGTGGTTGTAGATATCGACCTGCCCCAGGATGCTCTACGGAGTCTACTGGTGATCTGTGTGAAAAATGACCTAACGTTAGTGATTGCATGGTCGTTTGAGGAGGCCGGAAACTACATAGCGTACTTAAAGCTGAACGAAATGGCGCGCTCCAAGGTGGCCTCGTCCATCCAGGGCATCAAGAAGGGCGACTACAACTCCCACATCGTGGACACGCTCACCAGCGTCCGCGCCGTCAACAAGACCGACGTGGCCAATTTGCTTGCCAATTGCAAGTCTTTCAAAGATATAGTTCTTGCGGCTGCCAAAGACGATGGACTCAAGCAGATCCCAGGTCTAGGAGACAGGAAAGTGCAAAACCTCCAAGCAGTGTTCACCAACCCGTTCATTTTCAACAAGGAGAACTAGTTCTGTTGCTGCTGTTGCTGCTGCTCCATCAACTTCAGACGCAACACCATGTTGATGTTGTTGACGATGGCGTTCTTCTGCACCAAGATATCCTTCAACTTCTTGGAGTCGTCGTTCAATTTGGTGAGTTTTTTGTCGTAGACGATCTTGGCATCCTTGCCCGACTTCTCTACAAAATATCCGGTGCCGATATCCACCAAGTATTGGCCCTTGTCCTTGACTGCTCCTGGCAAGTAAAGCGAGCTGGTCATTGGCACCAAAAGCTCTTTGGGGTCCAGACCCTCCATGTTTTCAATGGTGCGGATACAGTCCTGAAGCTTGGATTGTGCTGTTTGGAGTGCTTGGAGCGACTGCGTGAAGTGTTCAATCTCTTGTTCTGTTGATTGGCGGATTTCGGCGAGTTGCTGAGGTTCTAGCTGGGACAAGTCGATTTTTCTCTGGCTCATGATGTGAAGCGATGTGTGTTGGGTATGGCTTGGGGTCGAAAAGGATGAATTGGCTGTCTATGCACTATAGTAGTTTAGTAGTGGGCGATCTGGAGAACAGTGGTAGTAAGTGAAAAATGCGACAGTACTCCACAATTGGGCTGAGGATCGGAACTTGAAATAGCCAATTTTGCAAGAGAAGAAAAAGATCAATCTTGGATTTTTTTCGGCTCTTGTTTATTTCCTTCATTTTTCATTGTCAGCTCCGTTTTCGCTATCCTCCACTGCTGTCTCCTCATCGTCTTTATCAGTTCGCTATTCTGCGTCTACACCTCGATTTCACAGTAATACCTAGACAAAATGGGAAATGATGGAGGAACAATTGCTCGGGGAAAGGATCTCCAGGCCATATTCGGCGCCGAGGCGGCTCGCAATGCTGAAAACACGCACGAAGCAGAGCTAGTATGTCTGCTCACGTCGCTACCGCTTTCCAAAAGCGGGAAGAGCGAACGAGTCGCCGCTGACTACAAGGGCAATTTGTTTCTCAAAAAGCAGCTATTGGAAGCTCTCCTCGCAAAGTCCTTGCCCCTGGCACTTTCCCATATCAAGTCACTAAAAGACATCGCCGATGTCTCTGTGCATTTCGACACTGAAGACAACATCGTGTGTCCTGTCAGTTCTGCCAAACGGACGAAGCATTTTCCGTTTTGTTATCTCCGGACTTGTGGTTGTGTTATTGCCTGTAAAGTGCTAGG
This sequence comes from Australozyma saopauloensis, assembly GCF_035610405.1. NCBI lineage: Eukaryota > Fungi > Ascomycota > Pichiomycetes > Serinales > Metschnikowiaceae > Australozyma > Australozyma saopauloensis. The sequence continues at coordinate 1,650,583 of NC_086133.1, forward strand.
TGAGCTTCGGCACCATCTCCACATCGACGACACCACCGAAGAGGCGGCCGAGAGCGAGTGTCCGCAATGCAGTGGTAAATTCATGTTCAACTATGACGTTGTGATCATCAATCCTCATTCTAAAAAGGATATTGACTTGAATGAGAGAAATTATATCTATCTCATCGACACCCTACGGATGACCCATAGCAAGACACCCCTCAAGAGAAAGAGCGACAAAAGCGACAAGAGCAGCAACAAGAAAAGGAAAACGAAAAAGATAAAGCCGGATGATAACAATACCGAGAAAAGCTGAATTTATCCTACATACCGGTGTTTGCTAGTCACACTTCCTCTCCTTCGCTCCATGGTCTACAACCTCCATAAAGTTCTGTTCATTCGAATAAATATTTACAAGCAGCTAAAGAAGCATCTACTCCTTCTCTTCGGCACGGGCCTGGTCATACTCGGCCTTGTCAAACTTCAACTTGTCTCTGTTCATCTTGGCAAAGTCGGAGTTCATGTAGATGTTGAAGGCAATACTGCCGGTACCCACCAAGCAGAAGCCGATGATACCATACACCGTGGTTCTGTGGATGATGTCGGCAAGGGTCACAGACAAGGGAAGTTTTGCCATTTTGGTGGTTGATAAGGTGGGTAGATCTGGGGTGATAATAGGGAGGATATGGTAATGGCGTGTCACGTGGTCCACTATCGGTGAAAATTTATGGTGGAAACAAAGAACGGGGAGACTTTTTATTGTTAATTCTCATTAATATTACTTTCTAATTCTATTTCATTAATTTACACTCTAGAGAAGATATTGCAACCATTTGCCGTCGATGTAGTTTCTTTCCACCAAGCCGGGATTGTAGAACACCAACTCCGGCAACCAGTCCTTGTTGGACTGTCTGAAAATATTTTTGTACTCGCCGTCCGTGTCTGGTTCCAAAAGTTCGTCCACGATTTTCCCGAGAATATCTCTGCTCAAGACATTGATTGGGGAGTACCATGGCGCCTCAGTGTCCTCTGGCCCAGGCAAACCGTCTGAAGCGTACAAGATGGAATTTGTGAATTTTTTTAATGCTCTCTCGAAAGCATAGTTGTCAACATCGCCAACGCTGGTAGAAGCAGCATTAAGGTTTGGATTGGCGGGTGGGCCTCTGGTCAAAGCCTCGAAGTTAGCCACATCAATGTTGACCGGGTGTATACGAGGCTGAATTCCCTTAATAATGAACTTCTTCTTACCTGGCTGTGTAGGATCCGTTGTGGGTACACTTACCACCATGGCCTCTGAGTTTGGGAACGCAGTGCTCACGTTCTTGATGAAGTCAACGGCGGGAAGAAGGTTGGGCCAGTTGGGGTTCAAGCGGTCTTTCCAAATGGCTTCAAATTGGTTCTCGTATGCTTTCCAGAGCGATATCTGCGTCACTTCACCAGGCACAGCCTCGTTGGATTCAGCAGGGAGTTGAGAGGGTGGGGCATTGAACGACTCGTAGCAGCACCTGAGCCAAGTGGTGGCTCTGAGAGGCTCTGGAAACGTTATTATAATGTCGTAGAGTTTGCGCGGGAGACGTGACGTCACGGCGGGAACTGTGTCGATAGCACGCAGAGCAAGCTGAAGGGGAACAGGTTGGTTTGTGAGGGAGGCATCTACGAGAGGCAATTTGGCCACGATGAGTTCAGGAAGCTGTTTCAAGAGAACTTTCAAGTTGCTCTTGGAGCCTGTTGCCTGCGTCAAGAGCTGCAAGCGGTGAAACTGGGATTTGCTCACAGAAGTATGGTAGTTTGGATGGACAGCTTCCGAGAATAAGTACTGCTTGATGAAGCCGAGAACGACAGCATTCAAGTCGTCATCGTTGACGAAAAGCAAAGGAACGATTTTCTTGAGATGCTCGGGTTTGATGGCGTCTATACAGTTGTCTGCGTTGGAAAGCATAGGATCCCTAGGAGCAAGCGCGTCAGCGCCGCCCAAGAAGAGTTGGTGGTGAATACACTTAATTGTGGTCATGAGCACATGTTTATCATCTGTGTTGGCGAACAGCACCAAGAACTGGGCGAAGAGTGGATCGTTGAGGCGGTTCTCGACGTAGAAGCAGGTCAACGCATCGAGAATATCCAACAAATAGTGCAAGGACTCACGGAACAAGTCATTTCGTTCTGTCAGCGCATAATTTTGAGGAAAGCTATTTAAGTAAAACCATCCGTTGAAGAACCGAAGCGCAGTCAACGCCTGTTCCCGGAACTGGCTCACTTGACACAACCACTGTTGGTTGGGCAAGTCCTGCACTGCATTTCGAAGCGACAAAAGCGCCTCAACACTACTGGAGAGAATGGTGGAGTCTACATCCTGCAAACTGCTGGGATCTTGGGCAAACATCCGGTATGGTTTGATGAAGTGACGAATGAGCTCTTCTCCGATGTAAGGATAATTCTGGAACAGGATCACCGAAGGCTCATTACATGTATAAAACGAAAGTGTGCTCAAAGCATACGCGATTTCCAGCTCGATACCACTTCTAAGCGACATAATGACTCGATCCAACGAACTGACTCCCATATGGCCTGTGCCATTGAATTCTACGGTGGGATTGTTTGGATCTTTGTCTTCGCCAACCGTGCCGACACGTGGCACCTTCTGTACGGGCACAAGAACACCCGGCGAGGCGTAGAAGGACATTTGTGAGGAGAGGTGTAGAATGTGTTTGTAGTAGATAATGGGATGTATGTGGGTGTATATGTAGGACGGAGGATGTTGGGGTAAAGATGGTGGAGGGAGTGCGATGGGTGTTCTTTTGTAGGGTCTAAGTGAGGAACTTCTGTTTTTTGTTTTAGCTTTTTGTTGTTAGTGGCATGATTCGAAATGGGAGTGTTTTGCTTTGTGTCCTTCGGAATGAAATGTCTAAACGTGCACGTCTGTCCAACTAGCCGGGATTAAGAAAGAATACTTTGATAAATTTTAGCTGCAAACAAAAAAATTTGAACAGTTTCAGATAAGGAAATATGACATTATGAGTTGTGGAAATATTTGTTGTGTAGTATCATCGTTCCGGAATCCATGCATGTTGAGACACGACAATTGGAATTTTTTCAGAAAAAGAGATTGACATCTAAACTAAAACTATTGCGCTTTTATTTTTTGAACCAATGAATATCATATTGAAGACTCTTTCGTCACTGTTTGAACGAGTATGGCTCATTGTTCATTACGCGAAGTAGCCTATCTCATGTCGACTGAAATATTAAAGAGTTATTTCAAATATTCATGTAGTCGAACTCTGAAGTTGAAGTGGGTTGCTCCACGGAAGAGGTTTCTCAGGGTTAGGTAGAAACCAATCGTGTTTTTTTGGTCACTTACGGAATTGAGGTACTCATGTATTGAAAGAGACGCTGTTAAAGTGGTGGGGAGGAACTTAAATTATTTTTACTTCAATCGCTCTGCTATTCATTTTTGTAAATTGTAGGGTCTGTGATTCTACCGACTTGGATTGATTCGTAATTTTTGTCAGTACATTGGTCGATTCAAGATAATTTAGAAGACGACTTAAAATTCGGTTTGATGTAATTTTGAAGGAAGAGAAGTACGGACTCAATAGACAATCTCTAATTCTATCCAAGGACAAAATATTATTAGGCCTTCAGGTTTCTTTGACTATAGTCCTTGTTTCTGCCAATTTTGCAACCACCATCATAACAAAGGTCTCGGTCTGTGATCAGAAAAAATATAGAATCCCTCAAAGGCAGCTCAAACACACTCAACAACTAGGCATTTTCCAGTTCCCCAAAAAAATCATCAGTCTTGTGTGGGATAAGTTGGTTTTATTGGATCTTGATGCTCACAAGAACAGCACTCAACTGAATAGCTTTACCCAAACGAATTCTTACTCTCAAATGGATTGGTATTTTTAGATAAACTCTTTTCGATTCTGTCAGAATTTTGTGTCTGTAAAGCTCTCCAAATACTATGCTTCGCTACCTAGCTTGGAACGACACTTTGGCACCTACATCAATTAAAACAATCCAAAAACCAAAATCAAAATTTAATCCACCGCTTATGAATCAGAATTTCAAACGGTCTACGAATATACTCCTCATTTCCTCAGAGGAAAGATATCCCTCTTGGTGTATCAAAACCAACACGAACAGGTCTGAACTCAGAAAATTCTAAAAACAAAATTCGCTCTTCACTACAAATCACGTAAAACACATGTTTTCAATACTTCACATCAAATTTCCATTTGCTTGAATTTACATCCTCTTCGGTTCTCATCGTATTAGGGCTCCAGCCCTAGCCCATCACCCGCGAAAAAACTCTTCTCGCACTATATAATCCCCCCCTCGCCCGCCAAATAATTTTTCACTCCACAACACTCACCATGGCTACGTATGTGCCTACATCATTACTTTCTACCAGCATGTGTTTGGTTTTCGGTAAGATGGGCCTCCAGTTCACTGGAGGTTTGAGACGTTGGACCAGCGCCACATGAAAAGTTTCTTTCTTGTGGACTTGTCCTTCGATTCTGTTATGACAGTGCTATTCCTGATAAATCCTTCTGCAAAGAATGTAGTTATCTGTGAAAGCGCTATAACACAAACGTCACTCGCAAGAGTGACTTGTACTTGTAACTTTCTCCTGGCCTCGATTGTTCATCGAGCGCTGGGATGCGAGACAGTATCTGTAATCATGACAACTCTCCTCCATCTTACTCATCACCAGCAATGCGGATTTTCCAACAATTGCTAACATCCAGTACTTTGAAACCAGAGACTCAAATCAAGAAGGGTAAGACCGACCAAAAGACCATTGAGAAGCGTGCTGCTGACAAGGCCGTCAGACAAGCCGTATGTATTTGAAAACAACACCCCCGGGGTTATGTAGGCGATTTTTGAAGATGATACAACCATTTCGAAATGACTAGCTTTTGCAATGTTGTCGTTCTGTTAACCATCTTTCGGGACTGAGAAAATCGCCTCAAGTTGAAGAATTTGTATTTTTCACCTGCCCCCTTCGACCACAAAAGTCACGTATACTAACTATTCAGGCTAACAAGGAGAAGAGAGCTGCTATCGCTGACAGAACTGCTGCTTACTACAAGGAGTACAGAGATGCTGAGCGTGCTGTCATCGACGCCAAGAGAGAGGCCAAGACCAACAACACTTTCTACGTTGAGGCTGAGCCAAAGTTGGTGTTTGTCATCAGAATCAAGGGTATTATGAAGATCCCACCTAAGCCAAGAAAGGTCATGCAATTGTTGAGATTGACCCAAATTAACGCCGGTGTCTTCGTCAAGGTCACCAAGGCTACCTCTGAGTTGCTTAAGTTGGCTGAGCCATACATCACCTACGGTTACCCTAACTTGGCCACCATCAGAAAGTTGATCTACAAGAGAGGTTTCGGTAAGGTCAGATCTCAAAGAATCGCTTTGTCTGACAACGCCATCATTGAGGCTGCTTTGGGCAAGTACGGTATCGTCTCCATGGAGGACTTGATCCACGAGATCTACACTGTTGGTCCTAACTTCAAGCAAGCCAACAACTTCTTGTGGCCATTCAAGTTGTCTAACCCTAACGGTGGTTTCAGAACCAGAAAGTTCTTCCACTTCATCCAGGGTGGTGACACCGGTAACAGAGAGCAATTCATCAACAACTTGGTCAAGCAAATGAACTAAGTTTGAGGTGTTGTCTCGTTACTATTCTTTTTTTCTCTTTTGAGTGGGCTGGTCTTTGACTATGTGTATAGCTACTAATAAAACACCCCCCACTTTGATTTATTTCTCCGGGTTTTCTGTTAAAATGCAACAATGTATCGATGAGATTAAGAAATTTATTGTATGCATTAATGATGTAGAATTTGTTGATCGAAACAGGCCATCAACCGAGTTTAGCATAAGAAATGGTAAGTTGTTAGTGGCTTGAAAAGACTTTGAGTTTAATCGTCCTGCTTGTATTAAAAGATGATGGTGGAGCCAGATGATTAATAGCCAATCCATTCTTGGATTTGATAGATTTTGTATTCAAGCCAGGGCATCTCCAGGACCCACGACATGCTGACTAAAACTTCATCATCATAGCCTTCATCAACGTACAAGTTTGATGTGCGGTTTTGTAGGATGTAGATGACAGTAAAAAATACAAGTCTAAGAAGGTTCAAGAAGACAACAGCAATAAAGAAGAAAAGTGTTAGGTTTAGTAGAGCGTTGCAGAAGCCAACAATACGAGGGTCAAGACGACTGAACGCTAGGCTCATGAGCCCACCAAATGAGTAATTCTCTGACGATCGGCTCAATCTGTTTCTTTTCTCGAGGCGGTCGATCAAAATGTCCCGCTTTTTGGCCGCCTCCAAAACCTCCTGCAAGCGTTGTTTTGACACAGAGTCTGTTGACTGCTCAAGTTCAGTTTCGTACTGTCTACATTGGCGCTCTAGCCTTCTGACTTTTTCCTCAAGAAAAGCCGTGTCAGGCGATGAATTACGGAGAGGCTCCAGTTCTCTTTTGATCCGTATTTCCGCCTGCGGCTCTTTGTCCACTTTGTAGCTGGCGCTGTCACGGAACTTCGAGGGGAAGTACGAGATCGTGGTATCCTTTACTTTCTGGAACCAAGTTGAATCTTCGATCGGTTTCGAGCTTTTCAAATCACTCGCTTCCAAATGAGAACCATACCGTTCTGGGCGAGTATCTCTTGAGAGTCCATTTACACCAGTGTATCCGGTGCCATAACTCTGCCCAGAATCTACGCGAGTCTCCCGAACGGACCTATCAATGTATTCTGGTATTGCACGTTTCGAAGGATGCGACCGCACCATACGCATAATCGCCTCTGCACTGAGGTTGGATCGGCTTGAAATGAGGTTCTCCATGGATTGAATTCCTACAAGCCGTAGTAGGAACAGAGCTGCCTCATCACGATACAAACGCATCTGAGGGTTCTTCGCTATGAGTTGCCGTAGTAGCTTTGTCTCTTCTGTGGTGAGAAGATTAGATATACCTAGAAATGTTTCTATCTGGGCAATAAACAGACCGATTTCGGAAGCTGCAAGCGAACCGGAGGTAGTGCCGCGGAAACAATTGCTCCAACAGATAGAAACGACATCGTCGTAGACTGTGGACATTCGAAATTGGACGTTTGGTTTGGTTTGGTGTGGTTTGGTGTGGTTTGGTGAAAGTGGTGTTTATGTGTAGTCGCGTATCTACGTGTTTCAGAATTTGCAGCCAAGCGTGGTGGTAAAGTTGGAGAAAGGCTTATTGAGATTAGTGTAGAAAAAAATGTGAATGATTTTAGATTCTAATTTGGTGCTATAGTTCGATTGAGAATTATTTTTGTCCAGAATCCAATCCAGCTCTTACGTCCTATTTGTCAGTGGTGGAAGGTGTCACTTGAGATCCTGGTTCTTCAGTAGCTGGAGCGGAAATGTTATCTATGAATTGTTTACTCGAACCCAGTACTTGTTCATGCTCTTTGAGTTCGGTTGCTCCCGTCTCATGAGATGTGTTGGATTGCATTGGTTGATTCGACAGAACAACAGGCCCTTCTTCGATTGGAACAATTGGCTCCGCTTGGGCGCTTAGTGCTCGGCTCTCAGCGCTTTTAATTCTTATAGGGTCCGGATCTATATGCTCCTTCTTTTCAGGAACTTGCCCTGGAACCGACGCTTCTATGGAAGAGTCTTGTACATTCTCCAAGCTAGCTGGAAGTAGGTTTGTGGTCGACGGAATTGGTGTTTCTTGTTCGGTTTGATCGTGATGCGTTGTCTCCATAGTAGATTCCTCAGAAACAGTTATATCTTCATCATGCTCACGAGTAGAGGCTACCCCTACAGCAGTAGCTTTGTTATCTTCTGTACGCACTTCAGAGGGCTGCGAAACGGGAATTTCTCTGGGAACTGGCGGGTGAGGACTCGAAACATTCGCTTGGGTATCTACAACACTGGTGGGTTCGCTGACGGGAAGCGCTTGTGTAGGCAACTTTGGAGGCGATGTAATGATAGGTGTTTCGGCAGTGACACCAAGACTCGACATTTCGGGATCAATTTGATCATTTCCGGTAGCCCGAGGTTCGTTGTACGTCGGGACTTGATGTGTGGGTACAGCCCCAACAGTTGTAGCCACCTTGTGCAAACATTGCTCGACCAATGGCTCGATTGTTACCGGAGCACCTACAATTTTTCTTAACATCAATTGGTCTGCGATTACCGCATCAATTCCAACCATCTGCTGCGTAGCGCCGAAAGCCCATGACTTGAAGATTGACAATTGTTCTGCGAGTTCCTTGAGCAGCTCTAGTTCTACAACTGGAGTGACGTGCAACCGCTCACCATCGATTATGAGTCTCAACAATTGCAGCTCAGGAATTCGATCTGGGAACATAGATGGCAAATGAGTCAATTTGTAATTCTCCAATATGATGCAGGCGGGACAAGTGTACTTGGCGTCTTCACTATCACTTATTTGACTCAAATGACTCACGCATCCGAAATGAAACCATTCATGACAGCGATCACATTCAATCATGTCGCCCTCCTCAAAATCTCTGCACAAGCAGTACCTTACGGTAAAAGGGGCTTCTAATGAGCTTTCAGAGCCCTTGTAAAATGCGTATGGAGAGGATTTCTCAACGGAATCCACGCTCAAATCTGTAAATGTAATTCTGCAATCTTCTATGAGCGAGCGGATCTTTGCCACTAGTTTTGGTTGAGCCGCTTGTTTCAAATTGGATGGTGTTGATGAATTAAGTTTGCGAACCTTAATCATCTGCAAGAACGCGGCTGCCAGATTGACCCAGTCCTCACTGGCAGCTATTGCACCTCTGATCACATTTGTTCTGACACCAAGGTCAATGGACAATAATTCGGAAAGCATCTGCTTAACATCATGGAGATTGTGCTTTTGCGAGTTAAAAGACTGAAGGAACTGGATCTTAGACTCGTGACTCTTGAGATCCAGAAGCTTCAGATATGTTTCTAGATGAACAAAGAGCCGCTCTTTTCCGGAAAGCTTGACGCGCTCTTCCATATCCGCCATGATTTCATCAAGCTTTTGGAGGTCGACATCGTTGATTACATAAAACAGATTGATGAATTCTTGCACTGATTTATCAAGCGCATGTCCTTTGGCCACATACTCATCAATGTTTTTGAGCTTTTGTACATCAGCTGAAGACAAACATTCAAGTCCGGTGTCACGAAACTTCTCAAGATCGAGCAACAGAAAAATATCTTTCTTGCCAATAAATGGATCTCCACCAGAAATTATTGTCTCATAGGTTTGAATCCATTCGAGCCTATCCTTGACCCTATTCAAAAATTCCAAGGAGGGAATTTTCATGCCAAAAGATGCCCCAAGACTAACCATATCTTTGACGTCTGCCATACTTACACTTTCTTGTCCAAGAAGTTGCCGGCAAGCCCTGTCAAAAGATTCTATTTCATTTCGGTACTCAAACACTTGCTCAAACTCCGGCGCAAAAAAATTGAGCTTAGGTATCCGGTTGCACAACTCCACAAGCAAAGTCAAACTTGCTCCCGTATCTTTACTTTCTTGCGCGGGTTGTTCAGCTGCACCATTTCTTATCCTCTGCTGGTGCTTCAAAGCCAAAATAGCTTGACATTGCTCAACAATCTCATTCGACTCGTCTATGAAGTCTTGTAGATCTGACAACTGATTCCGAAACTCCTCTATCTTCAAGAGTGTCTCACTCGCAGATTTGTTTGACGTGAACTTAACATAGGTCTTGCTTATGCCTAGGATAGCGGCGGAAATCTTTTGTCCCTCCGCGAGAAGAGACTTATATGTACGAAGGGTCATATCTTCTTCGGAAGTTATCGTCTCGTTGTATTTCCTTTGCCACGCCTTGTAATCTATCGAGTATTCTTGTAGTAATCGTCTAAAAGTTCTGAGTTTTTCGTCAGAGCAGAAGAGATGAAGCTCGACTTTGACATCTTGCTGAGACAAAATTTCAGGCAACTTCTCACCCAGACCCTTCAGATCTAGATACAGCTGAAGGTTTTGAAGAGACATTATAATGTTCGTGTTTGCGGAGGATTTAATTAAAACTTTGGTGGGGAATAAGGGCTGAAAGTCGACATCTGAGAGAACATCTGATTCCTTGTCTTCAAGAGTAATTTCTCTAGCTTTAAATCTTTTCTTGACAGACTGACGTAGTTCCAACTCTTCGTCCACCATGGTAGTAAACAATGGCAGAACTTCAGAATAGACGGCAGGACTTAAATGCAATGCGGAATGATGCGAAGAATCTAGCTGTTGCGCAATATTGAAAAATTGCTTGAACACCAGGAAGTTCGGAAGCAAGGATTGTTTGGCAAGCCAATTTTGCGCCTCAAGTCCATATTTGAGCCAGAGTTTAGAGGCAAAACCAACTCTCTCTGCAATGCTAACACCATAGGAAATGGAGCATGAGAAAGTCTTTGGATACTGGTAAATCACCTCACCTGGTTTTTGGATGGTGGTTGTGTACCGAATACCATGCTTTTGGAGAACTTCCGGAGTCAACAAAACATTATGGTTGAGTTCGTGGGAAATATTTTGCATTTTCGAGTCAATGATACCTTGAAATTTTGCTTGCTCGAGGGGCAATCTGACTGTAGGGATTTCATAAGGACAATTGCCGAGAACATTCGTCAATATATCTTCTTGAAGCACTATCGATTGAGAATCTTTCGCAAGTTCATTTATGTTCTCTTGAGAGATCTCAGTAGAATCAGTTCTAGCATTCACACCTGAGGGTCCTAGGATAAGTGCCTCCATTTTCTCGAATTCCAGCTCCGGAATGAAATACCACCGCTTCCATGCGCCTGCAACATGCCAGTGACAAACTTGAGTAAAATGATCAGCACAATTCCAATTCTCTATGCTGAGAGTGGTGGCCACATCCAATGAGACGCTTGTTAGGTGAGCACTATCAAGATCTGTATCGGAAAGCGCTGCTAGGAGAGAATCTGGTAGAAAAGGAAGGTTGTGAAGATTGAAGGGATGAATTGAAGACTGTGCCATGTCATGTTCGAGCGTACGACTTTGAGTGGGCCCATGCGATCCATTTGAATTTCCGAGCTTGTGAACTTTTGATTTTGAGGTTATAAATGAATCATTGGTACGTAACGAACCAATTGAATTTTGTGAGAAAGGAATCATTCTGCCCTTGTTTCCAAAATCGGAATGATGCGAGAGTTCAGCGAAATTACTCCACAAAAATCTTTCTAGTTCAGAAGTCGAAATTTTTGGAGATTCTGAGGACAGTGATGCAATATGTTCGATAGATCTCAATATGGTATTTCGAGTTCTGGAGTCTTGGTCTATGATTTTTCGTAAAGAACAGAAGACGTCAGACGGCGACTCAGATGAGAGGGCATCATCAAATGTTGCCATGTAAGTAGCCAACCAATTTAAGTAGTTTTCAAGCTGAGCCTCCAATGTGGTAGTGTATGTCGTCTCATCTGTACCCTTGGAAGTTCCATTTGGCGCCTGCGACGTGCTGACAGGAAGCGGGCGTTTCGACTTAAAGAGATGAGGAGAATTCAAAAGAATTCCCTTGCTTGCTTTGGCACGAGCAGAGCGCTTGTATTCTTGAAACGAGGTTGGTATAGAAGCTTTCGCCTCAAGCTTCCGTCTTTTGGAACTGGGCGTAAGGTTGTCATCCAGTAAATTCGATTCTGGTTCCTCTGTTTTTGAATGCGATGTTTGAATCTGCTCAAGTGGGTATAAAATCTTACAATACAATTGCTCAAGTGAGGCAAGATTTTCGCCGGTAAGATCACTAATTTTTAGTTCTAGTGCGATTTCACCCCATAGCCTTTTTGACACAACGGCTTTGTAGCCCTGCCTGTCTAGTACTAGATGATATAGCAAATATAGGTCGATAGACTGTCCATTGATTTTAGGTATTCCTTCCCAGACAGGAGGAATCTGGGCGAAGTCCGATGTTGGATTAGGACTTTCTTGTTTCAATTGCTCACTCAATTTTTGTTCTTCAGAATTATTAGCCGCTGTGTGGGTATCGTTCAGATGGTCATCATGAGCGGCCACATCCAGATCATTTGAAGCCGCGAGTACAGACAAGCTTTCCTGCTTCACTCCTGGTTCCACTGGCTCGAAGGAAATATTCTCCAGCTCTGCTTTGGGAACTATACCCAGTTCTGTGGGCATAGTATCTAGAGGGAGCTCACTAGATTCAGTGGGTACTACTGGCACGGTGCCGAGCTGCAGAGACTCAGCCTCACCTTTAGAGATTGTATGTAGCTTTCTCTGTAGCATTGAAAGATCGCGACAGAATGCGAGCCGTTCTTGGAGTTCGTCGTCAGTGCATTTACGCAGCGTTGTAGGTTTGAAGGAAAACTCATCGATATCCAAATGCAGATAACCTTGAGACAAAACCTCATGGAGACTATCTAGTGAGAGCTTGACTGCACCATATTGTTTACCTTCGTCTGCTTTTTCCTCTACGAAGCAGATTGGGTCCAGTGGTTTCGTCAAATCGTACAGATGAGCGGGGATTTGAGCAATTTCCAATTTCGAACTGGAATCTGAAAATGAGTCTTGGGATTCTGTGACCAAAAATTGCAGCTGGTCATGTATGAGTTGCAGGAAACTCTCCTTTTGGAGCTTAGATTGAGACGAGGTGGTATCACTTTCAGAAGATGCTGGTACGACTGGAGCTGCCTCTGTACCTGTAGCAGATTGACCAGAGGTTACATCTTGCGATTGGGAATGCTCCGGAAATCGTAGGGTGTTTGGAAACAGCGCCATTGTGAATTGATGGTGGTTAGAGTAGATAGAAGAAGAGAGATCTGAGATCCGGGGTTATTGAACCAGGGAAGAAATTTTGAAAGCGAGGGAACAAATTCGAAAGAATTGAAAACTGATTCTACCAAATGGTTTAGGCTTACTGATTTCGTGAGTTTTAATTGGGAATATTGGTTTAAGTAAGATTTAGAGCACAAGTAATCCCTGAGCAGGAAGCTGTAGGCTCACCGTTGAGGAAAGATGAAATCGTGAAGAGAACAATGAAAAAAAACTTTTATCCTGTTTGCAATTGTTCAATTCTCCTGAGATAGAGTCGTGACAAGAGTAGAGCAGATTGGCAAGAAAATGACGGAGTGGAGGAGGGGAAGAAACATCGGGAAAAACGAACCACTAATTGACTTAATTAATGATGCATTGATCAAACTTGAAGCAAAGAATCACACACACACTATCATGTCGACGTTCTGGAGTATCTACTACAGATAGATCGAGAAAATTGGAGAGCTGGAATTCAAATGAACTAGAACGAAAGAATACAAACAACAAACATGACAAGAAAGCTAAAATATAAGGGGAAGAATCCAGTATCTTATTACAATGTTAATGAAATCTATTTTAGAAGTAATCGAACGAAAACAGACAAAAAAGCAGATCAAGGTTACTCAGAATTCTACATGAATTTAATAAATTAAAAATCTATATTAAACAGACAGTGCGTCTCTCAGACACGCACAGCCAAAAACAAACTAAAACCAGGAAACGGCACGCTTAAAGCAAAGCAGCGGCAACAGCGGCAACACCAGCAGCAACACCGGCAACCTTCTTGTTAGCACCAGCAACGTAAGAGATGGTGGAGGTGGTTGGGACAGTGCAGTTGTTGCAGACTGGGACAACGACAACACCGGTGACAGTCAAGGTGGTGGCAGAGGTGACAGTGATAGCAGTTGGCTTGCAGACGTCCTCACACTTGGTGATGGTGACGACGGTGGACTCTGGGCAGTAGGTGGTGTAGCCAGTGACGGTGGTCTTTTGGACAACGGTGGTGTTAGCGTAAGCAGCCAAGGTGGTGGCAGACAAAGCGGAGGCAGCGACGACGGTAGAGAATTGCATTATAAGAACGAGTGACTAGATTGAGTGGACTGAAGAAGAAAAGCTCACATTCCGAGGATTTGCACCCATTTTATACCCCTAGGTCTCTGAAACCGTGTAGGTGCAGGCTGTACATAACCGCTGCCTGCTCGCGACACAACATGTTGTGAATCAGGTTATGCACCACCTATCTGCAGGTACGAAGTAAACAAGGTCGTTGTGACTGTATGGTGCAATGCTGGGCCGTGTTTTTGCGAGTGACCGAGTGATCTTCAAGTAACCTTAAAACAAACGTTACAGGGGAAAAAAAAGAAAGGAAAGAGATGGGATAAAGCTCCGCTGCACGACTTGCAAAGGGTGGATTTTGATCTCCGGGAGGTTGCAAATGTTGGAGCTAGAACTCATTTTCCACTGCTGGAGTTCCCCGAATAGTTCTGGTTACATCAAGCATTGCAGTTTCTTGTCGTATGTTTTGAGGAAAAGGAAAAAAAATATAACCGGCCCAGGAACGGAGTGTGTACGGGCGCGTTTCTGGGCATTACCGCCAAGCATCCACGCTCCCTGCAGTCCTGGAATCTTATCTTGTCCCACGACCCATAACAAAGGTAGCGTGTTGCGTAGCCCCGGCCGCCGTTTGATTGCTTGTTTGGGGTGACCGCCCATTGTCTGCAGGTGAATTTATTCTTTTTTCTTCCTTTTTTCCCTATTGTTGTCCCACTCTGGTATGCCAGCCGTGTTGAGAGACCAGTGGTGACTTGTTTGTTTAGCAATACGTTCAGGATTGCGCTTGTTTGTATTGGCTTCTGAAGTGAAGGTTTCTTTTGCTGGAGTACTGGATGCTCCGATTTTTGAGAGACGTTGGAAGTTGGCGCTATGTGCTTAGAGCTGAGTGCTTAACGCTGGTGGACTACAAACTACACTTGCAGTGAGTAATAAGTGGAGAGCTCGCCGATGGTTGTTAGGCAACTCTATACTTGAGCTAATATTATTTAGAACGCTCTTTGTGCTTTTTTTTTTTGAAATGATTCATTGAAGATAATATTAGACTTTTTTTTGGGTTAGTTTCTTTGATTTGCAGGTTCGCTGATTCACCCTACCAGTATTCTTACTACTTTTAGACTACTGCGGTGTAGGTGAGCGCCAAGTGACTCTTGGCCGACCAACATGACCGCATTAAGAAATTTTCGCTCGTGAACCATGAATAGTGTCTGGGCTTGCTTCCGAGAGAAAATTTTTTGGGATTTTTGGTTGCGTCTTCCTCTAAAAATAAAGGGTCTGTGAAGTACTACCAAGCTTGGTAGTGATAAGGCGGGTGCCGGGTCTTTTCAGAGAGGCTGTTCGTGATACCGAGACATCCGTAACACTTCTTCTACTCTTAGTTCTTTAGTAAATTTGTTTCATTTGATACGGAAACTTCTTTGGCCTGCCTTCAAGATGCTTGGGAGTCTTCAAGAAGAGCCGCATCTTGGCGGCCTAATTCAAAGCATGCCTATGTAAATAAAATCAAAATCCTGTGTCATCTTCTTGCTGCTGACTGCAAAGTTAGCACAGCGTTCAAGTGTCCATGTTCACTGCCTTCTACATCTTAATTTGAACATACAATCTTGAAGTAGATATACAAAGACAACTATCAAAGTAATTTATCAATCTGGAAACGAGACTTGTTCGTTCTCGAAAATGATCACCAAGACATGTTATATTTAGGTCCCAGCCGAATTTCTTTCTGTAGAGCAGTCAAGTTAAAATCAACACGTCTTTCGAATCACTAGAGGATCAAACCGTTAAACACAAAATACTTGTTCATTTCAACACGTGAAGACCTACCGAAAACTGCCCATCTCCAGCTCAATCTCCACATTCAGAACAAAAGGTCGGCCCTTGTCAAAAGATCTACAACATTTCAAAAGAAGAGCAATTCATAATTGGAGTTTTATTCAAAACATCGTCAGCGTATTGCAAGCTTTCACCTCATTTCCCAAATCACATCACATCTGTAATTTTTCACTACACGTCTTACCCCATACTTTCCTGTACTGCTACCAAACCAATGCAATGTCCAAACCTTTGCTTGGGTTGACCTTCTGTTGTACAGGACTTGAGCCTGTTCAAAGACAGACTCTCGAAGATCAGATTCGCCTGCTTGGTGGCTTATTTAATCTGAATTTGACCTCTCAGGTCCAATTTTTGGTGGTGACCAAAAGAGACACAGATAAGTACATCTTTCTGGTGCGGTATCGCCATGACATCACGTTTATTGCACCTTCGGTCATCGAGAATTTATATCAGCGCTGGAAGGCTGGTGAAGATATAGTTTTTACGTCAATTTTGCTGCCTTTACCAGTATTTGCAGGGTTTAACATATGTGTTGCAAGAATAGACAAACCAAGCGATGAAATACGAAACAAGCTCATGTCGGAGCGGTTCCGGAAACCACCCGAGAAGGCAGCACCCCAGATCATGCCAAAAGATCCATTTCTGACAGAGGAGATCATGAGCATTTTGGAGAAATTGGGTGCTGCAGTGAGTAAGACCTTGACTCCCCAATGTTCGCTTTTAGTTGCCTCTAGCGCTTCTGGTAGGCGCTACACTATGGCAAAGCAATGGAATACGCCTGTTGTACATCCTATTTGGGTGTTGGACTCATGTCTACGCGAGGCGGCACTTCACTTAGATGACTATGAGCTTAGCACTGAATTCAACTCTTACAATAGTACTTCATTCGTTTGGAAAAAGCTTTTCCTTTCACGTATCGCACATGTCAATAGTTCTCTGAAGTCAAGCAGACGCGAAATTACGCCACAACATAAGAAAACAGAAATATGGACTTCAATCATGGACAGTGCCCACCCACTGCTCACGAAGGAGGCAACTACGGATACTTGGGACGAGCATGCTCCAAGTGATACCGAATCGAAAGATCCTGAAGACACTCTGCATGTGCTTGGCCAAAATCCACAACCACTACCAGCTGCAAGCACATTATTTATAGAACACCACTTTTTGCCTCTAGGCCTCACTATACCCGAGCAGAAAGTGCTACGGTCTGTAGTAGAGTCTCACCAAGGTAGTATTGTTAGCTCCTCAGACGATCCTAAGATCACACATGTCGTCATGCTTGTGAAGAACGGCCCTCAAACACACCTAATGTTGCTGATGCTCCCAGGCACGATCAAACGTCGTATTAGCGACAAAAGCATATCTTTGGTGACCAATTGGTACATTGAGCGAAGCATTTTCTACGGGGAATTGCGTGCCGACCCGTGGTCTCGTCCCATGATTGGAATGGTGCCGCTGAAAGTCAAGCACAAGGTATGCATCACTGGATTTACAGGTGTTGAATTGCTACATCTTGAAAAGCTCATTTCATATCTCCATCTTGAATTCTGCGAGACGCTAAATTCAAGCAGGGATCTTCTCATCGTGAATATTAACTTGTTTAAGTCGTCTTTGTCGAAAACAAGCCCCAAATTGTTTGAGTATGAACCTCGAGAGATTTTAGACTGTCCCGTATATGCGAATGGAAGCAACTCCAAGTCAATTGCTGTGCTTTCATCGCGAAACAAAATGGCGGCCGCTAGAAAATGGTCCATTCCTATTGTTTCGTTGGCGTTCTTTTGGGAAATGATCAACATACTGGAGAAACAGCCGACGCTTATGACGCCAGAAGTTGCTAATCCAAACTGGTGTGTTTTTGCACCACCAAAGGATTGTAAGAATTCTTCGTTTATGAATGGTGTAGCCCCCATGTCTCACAACGCCATGGCATCGGAGGTACTCATGCCTCCTACAAATGATACCAGCGTCAGACTTCCATCGCCTAAAAAAGTTAAAGACAAAGAAAGATATGGTCGTCTTGTTGGCCGTGGAGAGTCACTTCTGAAGAAACTTGAGGCAGCTAAGGAGAGCGACGACGCCAACCGCGAGCCCCCATCGGAGGGCCCTTCGTCTCAGGATACTTCAATGATTGGATACGGGAACGACGAGAAAGCAGAGCAGCATAAATTGTTGATGGAGAAGCTCGAAGGTTCTAGCACCAGACCAACCAAGCGGCCTCGAAGAACAACACGAGGCTGCTCATAATTAAATAACAAATTTGCATCTTAAATATCCATTACGAGTACTGTTCGACGGTATTAATTGAGGCCATGCGCCGGTGTAGATTATGGTCAAGTGACTTCGTATCCTAATTAAGTTCTCGTACGACCAATAGACCAATGATACAATACAAAGCAAGACCATTTTACATTGGAGAACAAGATCATCACTTCAATTTTTACAAGATCATCAACTTAGGTGAAATGCCCAGAGTCTCGTCCGTTGCACATGACATGTTTTTGCAGCCAGAACAATGTCCAGCACTAATTAAGACTCAAACGAGAGCAGGAACAAACGTATTTTTTGTAGAGACGCAAACGGTAACTTAATAGATTGAGCTCATAACCCCCGCTGAAATCCGCACCCTGAACCAACAATTATTTCTTTTTTTACAACCCAAATGCCACTTCCACCAACTTCCACTACCCAAATGGCCCCAAACTGTACTGCAGATGGTCTGAGCGCATCGATAATTTTTCACTTCCAAAAAGAAACCACCTGAAGCAAACGACACGAAAATGGACTGTTTCTGAACCAATAAAGAGTGCAAAATATACAATTACCTACCAAAAGAAATAGCGCCTCCCCGTTTTTGCTTTTTCCCGACCCTCAGAGCCAAACCTCCCCAATAACCATATCCAATGGAAATATTGCAGCCTGCAGACAATTGCCACATGCTGCAGACAATTAATGTGCTGGAGACAGCGTTGCTAACCAGTGAAAAATAGTAGGCCCTGAAGTGGTACAGTTTCTGGAGTCAATTGCAGCAAAAAGAACACGAAAAAGTAGCAGCCGTATCAAAAAGATCCCAAAAAATACACTCATCAAAAAAGCACAAAAAAATACCCACCCATTCCCCCACAATCGACACCCCTGACCCGCAAATTCAAAGTAGGAGGCGATGGGAAATCCTGCAGACACGCCGCTCAGTGGGACTTGCCCTAAAGGAAAATTTTTTCCCTCCCACCCCCCCTCTATATAAGGACCCGCGACCGCCCACTCCACTTTTTTTTCTACTTAACTTTTTTATAGCATCAAAATGGGTAAGGAGAAGCTTCACGTCAACGTCGTTGTTATCGGTCACGTCGATTCCGGTAAGTCCACTACCACCGGTCACTTGATTTTCAAGTGTGGTGGTATTGACAAGAGAACCATCGAGAAGTTCGAGAAGGAGGCCGCCGAGTTGGGTAAGGGTTCCTTCAAGTACGCTTGGGTTTTGGACAAGTTGAAGGCTGAGAGAGAGAGAGGTATCACTATCGACATTGCCTTGTGGAAGTTCGAGACTCCAAAGTACCACGTCACTGTCATTGACGCCCCAGGTCACAGAGATTTCATCAAGAACATGATCACTGGTACCTCCCAGGCTGACTGTGCTATCTTGATCATTGCCGGTGGTGTCGGTGAGTTCGAGGCTGGTATCTCCAAGGACGGTCAAACCAGAGAGCACGCTTTGTTGGCTTTCACCTTGGGTGTTAGACAATTGATTGTTGCTGTCAACAAGATGGACTCCGTCAAGTGGGACAAGAACAGATTCGAGGAGATCATCAAGGAGACCTCTAACTTCGTCAAGAAGGTCGGTTACAACCCTAAGACTGTTCCATTCGTCCCAATCTCTGGTTGGAACGGTGACAACATGATTGAGCCATCCACCAACTGCCCATGGTACAAGGGTTGGGAGAAGGAGACCAAGGCCGGTAAGTCCACCGGTAAGACCTTGTTGGAGGCCATTGACGCCATTGAGCCACCTTCGAGACCAACCGACAAGCCATTGAGATTGCCATTGCAAGATGTCTACAAGATCGGTGGTATCGGAACGGTGCCAGTCGGTCGTGTTGAGACCGGTGTCATCAAGCCAGGTATGGTTGTCACTTTCGCCCCAGCTGGTGTCACCACTGAGGTCAAGTCCGTCGAGATGCACCACGAGCAATTGGAGGAGGGTGTCCCAGGTGACAACGTTGGTTTCAACGTCAAGAACGTCTCTGTTAAGGAGATCAGAAGAGGTAACGTCTGTGGTGACTCCAAGAACGACCCACCAAAGGGTGCTGAGTCTTTCACCGCTCAAGTTATTGTCTTGAACCACCCAGGTCAAATCGCCTCTGGTTACTCTCCAGTTTTGGACTGTCACACTGCTCACATTGCTTGTAAGTTCGACACCTTGCTCGAGAAGATCGACAGAAGAACCGGTAAGTCTTTGGAGGACCTTCCAAAGTTCGTCAAGTCTGGTGACGCTGCTATCGTCAAGATGGTCCCAACCAAGCCAATGTGTGTTGAGGCTTTCACCGACTACCCACCTTTGGGAAGATTCGCTGTCAGAGACATGAGACAAACCGTCGCTGTCGGTGTCATCAAGGCTGTTGAGAAGTCTGACAAGGCCGGTAAGGTTACCAAGGCTGCTCAAAAGGCTGCCAAGAAGTAAGCTTCTTAGCACTGAAATCTGTGTAGCCAGCTATATAGTCTGAATGTAAACTTCTTTATTAGTGAATTGTAGATTTATCGGTATGGTCTGTTCTAGAATTATTTGTTCAAGATCTGGCTCAGGTGCCATGAACTTCCGGAACACCAATCTTTCCTTCCTTGCCTTTGCACTTTCGCAATATTAGTGATTGTTCCTGCGATCTTGGCCGACTATCTCAGCTTCTTTGCATATTCTAGTGGTATAGTTCGAGTCTTGGCTCTGAGACAAACTCTTGGCCAACAATGTCCACAGAAAATATGCAAGCACAACAAGACAATTTACACGCCCGTCAACCTGAGTCAATTTGACCCCTGAGACGGCGCTACTTGATCAGACTTCTTCTCGACCACGGAGTAGGGCTTTACATACATACTCCACTCCCCAATATCCAAATTTACAACAGCTTCTCACTGGCAAATAGTGGACAAGCAAAAGACAATTTTTCTTCCACTTAGAAAATCCATTCTTCTGAATCTAATCATCCTTCCAGGATTAGACACCATGCATTATGCAGCAGAAGTTTGCAACTTCGACCTAGGCTCAAAACCATCGGACCTACAGAGATTCAGACGACGATTGAGGAATTGAATTAAACCACTCAATATCATTCAATTCCATTCGGACTTACTTCAATGTTTACTTCAGCTGAAGAGCGCATTTCTTGAAAATTGACTGCACGGCGGCTAGCCGCTGACCTTCATGTTGGGTGACGCATAACCGATTAGGAAGGTAGATCAAATCTGGTGAACTGTACATTGAAAAATTCCAGTTCCCGCCGTACAAGTACACTAAGCGGCCCATCGTATCGAATTGTTACCCACTACTGCTGTCAACTCATAAAGAATTTAAATTTCAAGTATTTATCTCCACGACATCCTACATTACCATTTTTGCCCATTTGACTACCCAAACCTTGTCTCTGGTGACGAATTGAACAAAATTGACATAAAAACTAGTTCGGACCAACTTTTTTCGAAGCAAATTAAAAGTCAATAACAGTTTGAGTCCACAGCATGTCTTCTAAAGAAAAGCCGAAGGAATCCCCGAACTACACCAACGACAAGGTGTACATGGAGAACAGAAGGAAAGCGAAGTATTGGCATAAGAAAAGTAAGGTCTTGCAAGAACAGCTCCGGAAATATCCACACGATGGTGAAATCTCCCGGGAGTTAGACAGAGTCGATGAGAAAGTGACAAACATTAATCACACCGCCGCAGCGTTTATATTCGAGAAGAATAATCAATCGAACGGATTGTCGACGATTGACCTTCATGGATTGCGCACTTTTGAAGCGGGTGGGTACTTGTTACGGAGAATAGCCAAGTGCCATCAGTGTCAGATCGACTATATAAATGTGATTGTGGGAAGAGGACTCCATTCCCGTAGTGCTCCAGCTCTCCCTCCAGTTGTGAAGGATATATGTGACCAGTTGTGTCTCAAATTCGACGTGAAGAAGACGAACGCTGGGGTGATGGTGATTGATATGAAACACAGTAAGCCAAACGAGTCGGTTCTTGAAGAGTTGTGTTGTTTCATCGATCTTCAAAGAGTCGCCAGGGCCGCAAAAGCTGATGGTTCTCAACAAGACAAGAACCGACTGGGATTGCGTCTGGGCGATTCCCTGTTGTCCGAGAGTAAGGAGTGGCTTGATTATATCAAGAAAACAATTTTTGAGAGCGAGAAACAGACTCTGCAGTCGCCAGAATTTGGCCAAGGAATAGCCAAAAGCGTCAGTGAGATTGAGTCATCTGAGCACGATGAACCTGTGTGTGGAAATAATGAACATATTCGTGGTGGTGATGAACTGGTTCCTGTCAATACTCGGCGTCCGAGCGATAATGGCAAACTCAATCGGGTGAAGGGAGGATCAGTTCGTGATACCAAACCTCGTGATACCAAACCTCGTGAAACCAATCTGCGTGGAACCAATCTGCGTGAAACCAAACCTAGTCGTGATAACAAGAGCACTGCTGTCCAAAGCAAAAAATCAGGTCCTGGAACCAGGAAAACAAGCCGTGAAACTGGAAAGCCCGATTGTCGTAATGGTAAAGAAGCTCGCAAAAATGATAACCCTGCTCATGGAAAGAAGAAAGATGGTACGAATCTTGAGACACCTCGCGAGAAAAGAAATAAGATAGGCCCAAAGAAGCAAGGTCACAGAAATGAAAAGAATGGAAGAAGCACCGAAACCCAAAAAATCCCTACGACTTCATCTGCTAGAACAGCTCAACAAGCGAATAATGAGAAATCTGCAGACGACAAAGAAATTCAAGAAGCAAATTCTGCGAACAGCAGCTCCGTCATCGATACCAATCCGTTCCGTTGTCTCTACTTAGAGGGAGAATCTGGACCTGATACCGAATCTGAATTTGATCTTGAATCTGTCGGAAGTTCGAATAGATCATCAATTCAAATTCTTGAGCAGATCAATGACCCAGCCGTGGACCAAACCGAGACAGCCTTAGTCCATGTCAAGGATAAAAACTCTCCTCCAGAAATTTGTATTCCCCCAAACATATTCGAGAGTTTAATTTTGCCCCATAGATCAAATGCCTTTCTTGAGAGTCTACACAATCAACCATGGTTCTTGTGTGATTCAGAAGAAGAGGCTGATGATACCGGATTCGATGTCGAGGACTCTGACGAAAGCGAGTATTTTCTGGGTGGATATGATTCCGATGATTATACTACCTGGGGATGGGAGAAGGTCAAGAATCTCGTTCCTCCTGGAACTGAATGCAACGAACGTATTCAAGTCGATGTGTTGAGGTTTTCAAAAGACACTCCCGATGGATATAGAGATGATTATGAGACTTTCTTCTTGGACCCAAGTGATAGCGAAAAGCATGGCACGAGTGATGATAACGACGAATATTCTTCAATTCCGGATACCCAAGAGCAATACGGTTCTCGCGGCCAAAAGTCTGATCCCATAGACTTCAGCTGTGGCGATCAAAACTCTGATTCAGGTTCATTAGTCCCAGAAGGTTTTGCTCAAAGATTCGAAGTTCTTGCCTTGAAACCATCAGAAATCGGAGATTTCATGAAGGCTCATCCTGGCTACACCTTTGAATGGCATGGCTTCTAATGTGAGGCTCCTGCGCTTTGCAAGAGCTTGTCCTGGGCTTGACTTCGAAATTTTTTCAAATCATTCCATTACAAAGATGAAACCGAGTCCTCTCAATCGAACATCTTGCGACTACTTAGTCAAGAGGTCTCACCTGACGTCTCAGGTTCATGGTATCATCTTCGGATCTTCTCATTTTCGTTGCGCTATGTTGTTGAAAGCGTATCGAACAAAGACATTCATGTGTAAATCGCTCTATTTAAAATACTATTGTCGCATAGACTCGGTAATTTCAGATGACCACCAAGATATATGAAATCCACCATAGCAAACAAACGATCTAAAGTTTTTCTTACATCAGTACTAATAATTAAACTTAAAGAATATCAAATGATTAGTCTCAAGCTCTTAAGCTCAATATCATTTATATGTTGAGATTCCCTCACGAGCGTAACTCGTCATGGTTTGAACTCCATCCAATTCGCTGCAATCTGCAGCAAATTACTTTGTCTATTTTCGAACGAGAAATCTTCTTGATCCCAGTCGCTGCGCATCCTTGCGCATTCTGTGCTATCCCAGACAATGGAGAGGGGCCTTCGATCATTGTCGATATAAAAATTGTGAAGAAATCTTCCGGTAGACAAATTTAATTGAGAAATTTTAGCCCTAGTTTCATTATATGATGTGCGGTCAATTTCAAGACTTTTTATGACTTATCAAAATAGATCTACACCCTTGCAAAGCGAAGCTCGATGTGGCCTCGTGGTTTCCGCACTTGTTGCAGATCATTAGCAATGCTGATCTCCCAAAAATTATAAATTCACAATTTAATCACGACGTCTGCTAGCCAAGCATAGAATGTCTGACAAGGACTCGCATTATGTTGAATTAAGGAATCAAGCGCAGTTATGGCAAACCCAAGAAGCGCACTTCAAAAGCAAAACACTCATTGAGCCGGAAAACCCGATTTTGTCTGTGCTCTATACTATTGCGCGGAAACATGCAAGGAAATACAATCATGAGGCAGCGGACTATATTTTTGAAAAGAATAATCGTAATCGTTCACCGTTTTGTATCGATCTTCATGGTTTATACAGAAGGGAGGCCGAAGTTTTTGTCAAGGATCGAATAGTGAAATGTATTCGAGATGGAGAGGAAGAGCTTCATGTGATCGTTGGAAGAGGGACTCATTCGCAGAATGGACCTGTCCTTCCACAATTTGTCGCAGAATTGTGTGAATCGGCCCTTCTCCTCGCTCGAGTTGCAAGAAAAAATCCTGGTAAGCTTATTGTTGATTTCATTGGCTATAGCTCTGAGACAATTGAGAAATGGGCTTCAGAAGTTGATGAGACCATAAAGTCTCAGGATGAATACAGGAAGTTTCAACCCTGGACTTTGGAAAAATTCTTTGATTTCTCAATGCTTTTGACTTCGGGATTGACGGCCAAAGAACTTGAACTACAGTTGTCAGTTGAACAGGGAAATATATCGTTCAGCCTAGCAGATGCTGCCGATTCTCACACTAAGGCCGTGGCAAAACAAACCTTGTGTATTTTTTGCAGATTCTTGGAGAAGAAGATTTGGCTGCCCTTACGGAAATTCTTCTCTGGGTCTGAGAGGTATTGAAATGGTGCCTAGAACACTGCCACACTTCTTTCAAATTCCGCTATCTTTCTTCGTTTTTTCCACTATATTGTGGGCGTATATTGTACAATTCTTCTCTTGCAAGTCCCTTAGGGACGTCATGTTTACCATGAATTAGATGGTGATCCTTTCAAAGGAACCGAACTTTTAGAGGACGCTGGCCGTCCATATTGATTTTCAATAAAAAACATGCTGAATTCAAAATTCAGCATGCTACATAGAAGAATACAGAAAAGCCAAAGCGGAAGTAATTCACATTATATGGGCAAAAGAAGCAACATAAATATAAGTAAAGAGGGAAGAACTGTGGGATGAGACGTAGAATTAGCATGCACAGCCGCTGTTGTCGTTTTCCAAATGAATGTTGATGGCGTCGTGATAATCGTCGTTCATGTCGTTTCTACTGGCTCCGTTCAATTCCTCTTGCTGCAACGCCATTCTGGCGACATTTTCGAATGCAGTCTCGACATTAATGGAGTCCTTGGCACTGGTCTCGAAGAGCGGGTAGTTCAAGCCACCCAATTGATTATTGGTGATGTTGAGCAACTTCTTCTGTAACGAGGGGATTTTCTTGGATTCATCTACATCGATCTTGTTTCCAATTATAATGAATGGGAAATCTTGTGGGTTAGACACATTCGACTGCACCAAAAACTCATCCTTCCATGACGAAAGGTTGTTTAAGGACTTCTCGTTGGTGACATCATAACACAACACACAGCAATCGGCACCTCTGTAGAAGGCGACACCCAAGCTCTGGAACCGCTCCTGGCCTGCGGTGTCCCAAATCTGAAGCGACACTGTTTTGTTATCAATCGTCAAGTCTTTGGTTAAGAAATCGGCGCCGATGGTTGCTTTGTACTGGTGGGAGAACTTTTTGTTGACAAACTGCTGCATTAGGGAGGTCTTGCCGACACCCAGGTCGCCGAGAACAATCACCTTCAACAAGGTCTTTTTGCGGGCAGACATGGATGAGGTGGTGGTGGGATAGGGTAATTTGTTGTGGAGTATGGAGTAGATAAGAGTGGGAGGGGATGCACGGGTGTGGGAGTTGGGGTAGGGAGTTTAAGAAGAGTAGCGATGAGTAGCGAAGAGTTGAGAGGTTTATTTTTACTTGTTTCCATTGGATTGATCTCTTTCTGATTGGTCAATTGTTTTGTTCTGTTTTTTTCTCATTCACTGGCCATTTAGGGGGAGGGGTTGGTGGGGCTGACTATTTCGGTGCTGGTGGAATGACAGAGTAGTATTGTTCATGGTGACTTAGTGAAAGAAC
Organism: Australozyma saopauloensis; assembly: GCF_035610405.1. Lineage (NCBI taxonomy): Eukaryota > Fungi > Ascomycota > Pichiomycetes > Serinales > Metschnikowiaceae > Australozyma > Australozyma saopauloensis. The sequence goes on from NC_086133.1 coordinate 1,676,938, forward strand.
TAAGATATTTATTCATTTATATACATAAAAATGTATAGATCTCTTTCAGTTAAAAGAAGAGGAGTATATCATTTCAATTACTAGTAATGTCTATCATGGGTACCATAAGGCTCCAGATAATACCCGTCATGTTCAACAATTGAGAGCAATTCTGTCTGAAAGCAGTATCTCACCAAGATCAAAAGCCTTGCTCAATTCATTCTGACTTTGAATCAAAACTTATGCTTCTGCTAAAATATAGGGTCATAGTAAACCTAAAAGTTCAACTTTCGGTTGCGGCCATATCAAGTGGAAAATACTGTTTCCCGTCCGATCAACGTTAGTCAAGCCACTTAGAGCCACACTGAGTAATGCAGTGGGAGACCATGTGTGAAATTGTGGTGCTGCAATCTTTTTGCTTCGTCAAAGCCATAAATTTCTCAATGCAATTCCATATACAATTGTGGCTTGAATTTTTCGTGCTTTTGTAGCTTCTTGAGCTTTTCAAGTTTTTGCCGCATCAAGAATCTGATTGCCACACGTTGCCCACTCAATTTCTCTAAATAAAAAGTCTTCTTCAAAAGAATGTCAATGATTTTTCAACTCGCTCCGTGATTCGATCCACTTATTATTCAGACAAAAAAATCTCACAACTCTTTCACTCCCTACCCAAACCTTCGCTTCCTTATCTCAATTTGCAGCCGCACTAACGTAATAGCTATCGTCACGTGAACAGCAACCACACCCATGTATAACTATAAATTACCACCATGCGCCCCTACTAAATAGTATTTATCATTTTTCTACTGCGATTCGATTATTCTTCTAAATAATCGTGAAATCCAATTGAATTCATCTACCATCTAGTCCCTTCACCATGACAATCCAAACGGCTGCGAAACAACTCACCAGAACCACAAAATATAAGCTTAATAATGGAAATTGGATTCCGGCTGCAGGTTTCGGCGTCTACTTGTTGGAACCAGAGAACTGCTATCAGCTAGTGTACGAGGCGTTGCTGCAGGGCTACCGTCACATTGACACAGCTATGGGATATGGAAACCAAAAAGATGCAGCTCGGGCAGTTGCTGATTTTGTGCAGAAGACTGACGGCGTCTCAAGAGAAGATATTTGGTTCACCACTAAAATCTCCAATGCTAGTCAGGGCTACGATGAGGCAAAATTGGCTGTTCAGAAGATTGCAGATGACGTCAAAGAGTACATTGGCTATGTTGATTTAATTTTGATCCACTCACCATTGACCTCCAAGAAGAAGAGGGTTGGAACCTGGAAGGCTTTGCAAGAGTACGTGCTTGATCCCAACAATAGCACCCTTGTGGTGCACTCGATCGGTGTTTCCAACTTTGGTGAGCATCACATCGAAGAACTTTTGCACAGCGACGGTGTCACCATCAAGCCAGTTATCAATCAGATAGAGTTGCATCCATGGCTGCCAAAGCTTAAGTTGCGTGAGTACTTGACCAAACAGAACATTGTAATCGAAGCATACTCTCCGTTAACGCAGGGTGTTAAGCTCGATGACCCAGAATTGTTGGCTTTGGAGAAGAAATTCAACGTGTCCAAGATCGAGATTCTCGCCAAGTGGGCCTATCTCCAAGGATTCGTGGTGTTATTGAAAACAGCCAACAAGTCCAGAGTCAAGCAGAACTTCGAGATTTTGCCTCCAGGAAAGGAATCAAAAGACGCCTTGGACGAGGGTGGCAATCTTGGCAAAATCGACTTGGACCTTGACCTTTTGGACGCTTTGGACAAACTCAACACCGGTGAGGTTTTTTGCTGGAACAACACAGACCCAACCGAGAACAGAGACGAGCCTGAGTAATTAATGGCATGTTTTATATGTAATTAGAATCAATGCAAGTCAGGATCTGATCAAAGGAACAGGTTTGTAGGGTATTCTGCTGAAAGTTTCAACTATAGCTTTATTTCGCCGTACTTTTTGTCTTCTCATGATTGACTCTCAAGTATCGTATTTGTTCACGTTAAATTTCGAAGTCGTTTCCTATTCAATTATTCCTCGTCATTCAGTCTCCTTGAAGCGGATTATGCTAAATCCCAAGGTCTATCAAAATGACAGCTCCTCGTTCCCAACAATATTTTATTGATTCAAATTCCTCGGCTCATATATTTATCAAGTCTTTTTGAGCCGTGGGCTCTTTTCTCTTTAAAAAAATTAAGAGCAGGCAATCATTGACAGACAGAAACACGTTCTCGCGAAGCGCTTTTGAGTTTAGTTTTTAACAGTTATGAATCTCTTATCCATTCAAAGTCTGTATTATCATGTCACGTCTACCTATTCCTATTCACTCATACTACTCCGTCGACCAAATAAGCCTAAGCCACTTACAGAATCGGACAACCCATAAGATAAATTCTCGAATAATTCGTCAATAGAAAATTAAATTCCAAAAGTATACATCACTTTCGCAATCACAAATTCTCCCTTTGCCTAATCTTCAACATGCTATATCTGCAGTGCACCCCAGAGATTTTTCAAGCACTCACTTCAACACCAACTACACCTCCGAAACCACAACCCCTCCTCCCCCATTTCCCGCACCGAATCAGTGCTCATAACGCAAGCAATATAAATATCTGCATCGGCCCACCATGTCGCTGCACCATAAACCTGTCCGTCAGGACTATATCGCCAAGGTTCGCTACACCAACAACTTACCTCCACCACCACTAAACCCACGGTTTATCAAGTACAACACAACACAATCGCTCACATTGCAACAGGAGAATGATGCGCTCATGAGCTCCTTGTTGCGAAAGGAGTATATGGCACTGTTGATTGGCCAGATCGACGAGGAGTTTGGAATGCCTGTCAATCCACTCGAGTTGCCCGACTACTCGCTGGCTTTGCAAGGGAAGAGTGTTAACGATGTCCCTCTACATGCTAGCGATCGTGCGCTTTTGAGAGATGCTGGAATTGGTAACATTAACAAGTCTGAGCCAGGTGTTAGTTTCCTTCGTAGAACAGAGTACATTGCCGAGCGTACTGCTTCAAAACAAGACGACCGCGCCGAAGGTCTGGGTAAAACGTCTGGTGAGGAGAAGACGGATCCAGACTCGCAACTTCGTGCCGTTGAGGCTAGCTTTGAGCACGCTCAGGAGTCATTGACCAACTTCGCTGCTTTGAAGCATCCTCGCAAGAAGCACTTGAAGCCTGTAGGCGCTTTCCCGCTTCTACCCGATACGTCTATGATGGACATGCAACTTTTGACTATCAAATTTGCAGGTTCTGCCTCCTTGGTTAGAGAGTTGGAGTTGAAGAAGAGACAAGAGGGTAGCCGGTACGACGGTGAATTCCACACAAAAGCCTTGAAGAGCGCTATTTTCAAGCCCATCACTTCTGAAGACGGTGAATGGGTCAGTTTGTACCAGCTTAAGGACAAAGGTGCCGTTGAAGATATGAACAAACAGTTGCAATCTACCGAGAAGGAGCAGCCGATGAATCTTCTTGATGAAGAGGAAGACACTGCAAAGCCATTTGTCTACAGACATTTCAAGAACTATGATATGCACTTCCACCGTCATTCTAAGCCTTACGAAGAAATGGCACTCAAATTTGTCCCTGTGGATGGAAACCCTAAAAAACGCTCCGCCGCTTTGTACTACCCTATTACTGGAAGAGTAGAGTTGAAGAAGCACAGAGCATCAAACAATACGGAAATCAACAGATTCCTTGATGACAGCACTGCCGACATTATCAATTTCAGATTACGTGAGCCAAACACTAATGAGTTGAAGAAAATGGATCTTGCTCGTTCGGAGTACGATCCTATGGAGTACGATGGTGAGGAAGAAGAAGAGGAGGAAGAGGATGCTGAGGATGCTGGTGTCGCTGCAGATGAGCAAGAGGAGCCTGTCGCCAAGGTTGAGGAACAGGATGAAAGCGAGGCTGATGCCTAATTTAATTGTATTATATAACGGTAATAGAAGCTGTGTATTTGTGAAACGAATCTCCTTGGAGAAAGAGCCAGAAAGTAGCCTCAAATTATTTGCAGTTCAATGTACATACAGTGATTAAACGATCATGCAACCTTTTGTCTTTTTCTTCTCTTCTTTTGGGTCATTTTGCAATTTTTTGCTACTTTGTTGTGCTCTATGTTTATCGCTAGGTTGACGCGCTCTCGAGGCATTCTTTGATGGCTCGTCGTACTTCTGTTGGAGTCGTTTGGCCATGGCAATGTCCTCCTGTTCTTGTAGTTCTGCTGCAAATCTTCTGTCAGCTGTATCTTCGGGCCGCTCATTTGTAAGCCCTTCCTCTATCAAAGGCGTAAGATCACCTGTAAAGAACAAGTCCTCGCCTCCAGAGATGGAGTTGAGTGATTGCCACACATAATTTTCGTGGGCTGAGAAGTCTCTGTCTGTAATAAGAAGATAAAAGTCGTGGTTGGCCCCCTTGTATAGGGTGGAGAAGTGATTGTTTCTAAAGAACACCGACACCAGGTCGGCGCGCAAGGTTTTGTCCATCACTTGGAGGCCATAGTCGGTGAGTTGTGTGCTATTTTTTTCCAACCACTCTCTGATTTCAAAAGCAGCTCCCGAATTGTCTTTGAGTAAAAAATCTTGTATCTTGTCGTAGGTTTGATGGTCCTCGAACACAGCGTCTGACGATAACCCCAAGTAGGGCTCTCTACACCAGCCATGAGTGAATTCTAAACCAAAGCCCTGGAATAGCATGTGTGCTAACCCCTCCGTGGAACATGTACCGGTTATGAGGTTGATATCAACATCAAGACCTTGTATAAGCGACGGAAGGTGGGATACCACTATCGCCAAAGATTTATTGTCGAGATCTGAATTTTGCTGCAAATAATTGGCAAGTGTTTCTACTACTAGATCCAACAGAATACGGTCACCACACGCTAACAAGACGTTCCGCAAATCCCGAGTCTTGTCAACTACCTTCCTCAGGCCAGGATTGTCGATCTCAGATGTGCGAGCACCAATATCTGCTTGTAGTAGGAGAGTATTAACAATGGCTAAAAGAGGGCACGGGCCGTTTTCTTCTTGGAGAAGAATGGGCGTTCTCTGTTCGTACTGAGACCAACATATGGTCTTTATAGAGAAGGTGACTGCAGACATTAAATGGTTTTGAGCAATTGACAGGAGAAAGCCGTTGAATAGTGTGTGATGTTGCGGTTATATCCAGGCTCGCTCAACCTTAATTGTGTATTTACGAATCCAATTTGTGGTTGGTAACCGGCCAGATACTGATAAGGGGCTTGACAGGTGCCAGGGTCTGTTCTGCAGGAAGATATGCACCGTAGGTAGGAGCAAGTACAGAAAATCATACAGTAGCATCAGAGAAGAATATCATTGGTGATTTACAATATTAAATTTTCGTATTCCGTGTGTAATTCAACACCAGGAAAACCTTCCAGAAGCTCGACACCATTACCCAAAAGCCGTATATCTACAGAAATAAATGCACTGTTGTGACGGTTATCACCGCCACCACAACGAACATCACAGCCCTGAGCTTGGCAGTCTCTTGCGCATACAATTGCAAACCCTTTGTGTCGAATGAGCCTCTCTCCTCGATGTATCTATTGATGGGCTTGGCATTTCTTTGAGCTCCCTTGGGGAGTGGCTTGGAGGGGTACATGAACTCACAGAACTGCTCAATTTCACCTAAACGGATACCCATCTTCAAGTAGTTGGGGTCTCTGACATCGGCCTTCTTGTTGATTTCTCTAACGTAGCGTCTGAACACACTGACCACACCTGGCAAGGTTCTGGACTCGAGGATAAGTCTACATGTCGTACCCTTTCTGATCTTAACCACTCTCTTCAACACTTCGGGGTTGTTGTAGACCTCAGCAAGGGTAGCAATGGCCATCACCTGAGGAATAGCACAAAAGTTGAAACTTGTAGCCTCGCGGATCAAGGAGAGGTATGTCAAAACATCGATGGCCTCGCCCAAGGCGTTCAAGACCATATCGTTGACACACGCAAGTCCAGCGGCATTGCCCTCGCTGCTCTCAAGGAACTTGGGCAATCCATCTGTGTACTTGGACCAGATCTCCTTTGGGTAAAAGGATCTACCATCCTGTAAGTCCTCACGGAAGTCTCTGGTAATGTTGGTTTTCTGCAAGAAGTTACCCATCGAGTTAGCCAATTGGTACTTGTCGACACCCTCCTCAAACAGAGCAAAGCCGGCCAAATCAATCAAGTCGGTCAAGCCCTCTCCAACAATACCAGCCACGTAGTGACAGTACAAGTTGTAGTCATCAATGGTATTCACACCGTTCAAATTGAATTGCTCGTCTAAGATGTAGTCGGCCATACCATTACCCATCAACTTGGTGTTCTTCTTGATGATGTCTTGATACTCTGGTTTGAGGGTGTGGTACACAGCCAAAAGATGAGGGAAGTTTTCTAAAACGATTCTATCCTTCTCGGTTGGCGAACAACCATTGAAGGTCCAATCCTTGGTGTTAAGCTTCTCGTGAAACTCTCTCAAGACGGGGACCTTGATCTTAGGATCGATCGACATGTCATCCTCGACGGTGTCCAACGCACGCAAAACCAAGTAAAACAACATGATAGCATCACGCAACTCTGGATGCAATTCCTTGATGACTGCGGCAAACGAACGGGAGGTCAAATCCAAATACTCGTAACATTTCCTCAAATCCTCAGAGGCCGAGGAAAGATCCATGGGGAAGGGCGAGACACGGAATTTCTTGAGGTGCACCGCAGCCATAAGCTCGGTTGGGTGCGTGAGGAACTCGACTAATTTACCCATGGTAGAAATTGGATGGTTGAGGATGAGTTGCAGTGAGAAATTGAAGTGTATCGGCTGATGAACATGGAGCGGTGTGTGCAGGAGGGTAAACGAACGTATACGACTTTGGTGAGGGCAGAGTGCGTTTTGCACACATATTCAGAATGATCTCGTGGGTATTTTTTGGCTTGAGTTTTTCTGATTTCAAGTTCTGGAGTAAATATTCTCTCTTCTTTTCTAGATTTTTTCGAGCTCTTTTGGAAGCTTAATTTTTGCGGCCAGCATAATTGATGTAATGAGGTGTAGAGGTTAGATCAAACAATCTTAGGGGGTTTCATTTCACGAACCAGGCGTATCCAATTGAAGATATAATTCAGATCCATTTTGCAAACCTCTCTGAGGACTCGAAAGTAGAGATCGTTGCTTGTTCTCACTGGATCTGTCACATGAGCATGCTGCAAACACGTCAGTGCAACAGAGCACCCGTTTCGCAAACATGCATTACTTCCAGGCAGGCGCTTGTTTCGATACTAGCTGCATCATATGGTATTTACTTCGTGTTTTCAATCTTCTCAAACCATTTTCTTGCGGCCTTGATATTGTCAAGAATGACCAAGTCCTCATGAGTGTTGACAAATTTTGAATCATCATCATGGCTCTTGAGTACAATCATGATGAAAAGGTTATCTGTAAGTACGTCGATGTAGAATTGCAGGCCATTGGAGCCACGAATGACCAAGTTCAGGAAGTTGGCCCGAAGCTTAGACGTGGACTGCTTGTAAGTTTTGATGATGTTGGAGATTTTCTCGAACCGTTTGGGATCCAAAGCGTCGGGCAGGCCCGGCGTAGATTCAGAAGCCTGGAGCTGCATCTGATGCTGGATCAGCGCCGTTGACGAGATGACCAAAAACGTTGTCTTCTCGAACAATATGATCTCGTCGGCATCAAGAATCTTATTGAGCTTCAACAAGCTGCTGTTGAACAAATTCATGTTGGGGATCAACGAGCACACAATCAGCGACCAGGCCTTATACAAGGACTCGTCCCAAATGGACGTGGGAAAACCTACAAGCTTAAACTGGTACGGATTGGAAATCTTCTGCAACCGGTCCATCATGATGTGAAAAAGTTCCGCCCGCTTGTCAATCTGCACCAAGTCCATCTTATGTAGCAACACGAATATCTTCGCGTCCAGACTGAACTGCTGCAAGTTGGTGAGCGCCTTGACAAAAATGTCGATGTCCTTGTTGATGGACTTGGACTCGACGTCGAAAACATGAATGAGCACCTGCACCATCTTGAAGATATGGTCCTTTTGGCTGGTGAAGTAGTTGTCCATGAACACATCCTGTCCACCGCAATCCCACAAGTTGAGGGTCATGTTGCCCAAAAAACGCAAGTGCGAATGTTCTACATCGATCGTAGCACCTAATCTTCTTGTGTCAAAGGCCGAGTAGTTGGAGAAGATGATCAGTCGCATGGACGACTTTCCGGAACCTGAACGGCCCATGAGAAGGAGTTTTTTGCGAGACGACTGTGACATGTTTTAAGAGAGTGTTGTGATTGGTTGCTACTGAAAACTCCTAAGCGGGTGTTGTAATTGTCCACCGCAGAAGAGTTGGTGGTTTCGGTGCTAGTAATTGGTAGACTTAGTGAGCAGAGATAAGACTGTGTAATGGGGTGAAATGTATGAGCAAGGAGGTGTGCTTAGGTGATCGATGGAATCAGTAGATGAGAATTTGAATTTTTTGGGGTAAACAAAAAAGATGAGCGAAACGTTTCTCATTCTGAAGTTTCTCACTTCTTCCAGCTCCTGGTGGATCTACGTGCGTAAACAAACTTGTACGCCAAGTTGAATGGACAATCATAAGAAGCGATGAATTTTCGGACTTGCAATTTGAGTTCGATGATGCGATTGAAAAAGCAAAAAGTCTGTTGAAGATAGCTACATTAACCAATTCCTCTATTGAACAATATTCGGATGAGATAAAGGATCTTGCTGATGACGTGGAGTCCACAGAAAGCAAAGCAACTTGATATCAACAGCTTTCTGAATAAGTACTGTAGTATATTTTATCATGATTTTCTGTGAGTACATTAATACAATGTGGAATATCAACATGCAACTACACGTTGGTTAACCTACAGACAGAAAACATGCAAAGCAATTCATTGCAACTAGAAGGAAAAGCAAGATGTTCTAACTGCTACTATGATAATTAGCTTTATTAGCGTTGCGGGGCCATGGTATTGAAGCTCTTTTCTAGGAATCAATCATCTACCGTGTACGATGGAGCTGCTGTTATTAAGTCATATGCGTAACAAATATTGCTATTGTAAAAAAGGATGAGAATATGTTATATTCGAAATGTTCCTCTCTCAATCAGCCTGAATTGATCGCTACGGGTGTCATCTGAATACAATTCACCCCCAGCTGGATCACAACAGTTCATTGAATACGTATTGTTAATGATATAATTATCATGATTTGAAATGCTTTTTGTTTATGCTTCGTGACTTTTCTGCCAAATGGATGATGCAGCGCAGTGAATGACTATGTGATTTCATCACTGCTTTTAGTTCGTCTTCTTTGCAAGTGATTGCTCGAGATTGCAATTCTAAGAATTCTCAAAGATGGGTGTTTGTAGAGAAGGAAGACCACTCGGGTCCAACCTAATCATACAGTTGTGTTCAACAATAAACTTTGAGGACAACATTGGTGCAATGACAATAAAAGCTTTCATGAGAGAAGCCTTTGCGTCATAGAATATCAAAAAAAGATATGAGCTAAAAATTTCATGAGTTCTCCAGAGACGAGAGGAATAAATTGTTTGTGAACTAGTGTGGTTTCCGTAAGAGCTATTCAGAGCTAGGAAAACGCAACGAGTACTAAAATTATCACAATTTAAGAGCACTAAATCTGAGTTGTCATTTTCCTATCCCACTCTTTTTTGTTCATTTCGGCAATTTGTTGTACATGGTATAGTGGTTGAAGAGGGTCAGGAAGTGATTCGAACGAGAATGACTTTACCTGGGACTAAGTGATACTGATAGAGAGGTCAATTAGGGTCAGAAAGGCGAAGTATAATTGAATTTTCGAGTGTACTTCAATTGAACACGTTTTGACAAGTTTTAGATTTTTTAGAGTGTTTGTGGTTTTTGGAGTTGTAACGCGGATTCATTGAGAATGTACGTTTTGACATACAACAATGGATTTCCAAGAAGACACACACAAAAAAAAACTTGCAAGTTCCCAAAAGAACAGGCAATTACAAGTACCAAACTGTTATTCGAACTTGTGCAACCAGAAATCTTTCTCTTAATTCAACCCTTCGACAATTCCACCAGTCGTTTTCAAGAACAGGCAAGCACACTGATATAATCCACTCAGCGACCTAGCACAAAAGACCAATTCATGAAAAGAATTGCTCCATTTTGTATACAAATTATCTCTGGTGGGCTTGCTACAAGTGCCTATTGTCAAATTCCATCTCTACTAGCATAAGAAGTTATGATAGTAGCCTATCCAGGGGCACTTTCCCCCATTAATCAACTACCCAGACTAGACATATCCTGGTCCTCCCATAAATTTGATTCTCAATTCAACTCATCAATCAGATCTCCACATCAATAAAATCGAATCTTATGTTGCCTGTCGCCGCACGTATGGAACAATTTTTCTCATTTAATTGTAGTGACGCCCCATGCTCAAATTCTTAAACGTAGACACACCCACACCACACGAAAGTATTAGAGAGAAAACTATTCGGGTTGAAAATGCCAAGTGAAATCCATTCTTCTGTCGCATTTAAACCCCTCGAAAGCGCATTGATCTGAGATCTGCAACCACAGATCTCGAGAGGGGTAAATCGTGGAGAAATTTCACTTGAAAGTTAAAATCACTTCCATTGATGGAACCACATCACTACACAACGTTGCTAAACGTTTTCATGGCCAATATTTGAGTGGTTAATTAGCATCCTCATCTTGAAATACTGATGCATTCTGCAGTCTCACCGGCACATAGGACCTAAACGTGGTGTCTTCCTGCAGGAAATACAGAAGTAGGATCAACGCTTGATCCTAATTAAACTGGACCTCGAGGTTACGAACCTACCCAATAGGGGCTAACAGCCTTCCCATGCAACGTACATCTTCAGTCAATGCATAACCACCTTGAACTATAAGTGTGTACAATTTCGAGTACTTAAATTCACCGAAAGCCATTTGGAAGTTCAATGATGCAGCCCGGTTTAATATCATCAAAGTGTCATTGGGCTTTAGCCGCCCAGCCTTGAGAGACTCCGACATCACTTTCGGGCCTAGTGAAAAAAATAGAATAGTTTATCATGCACCTGCAGATGAGTATGCAGTTAATATGTCTATTGAATTATTGCAGCTGCAAATGATGAGTATAAGCGGAATGGATGCAATTAAATGCTCAAAAGAGGCAAGTCGTCCCGAAAACATACACACATATATAGACAAGCGATGCCGTCCCCCTATTCTTGTTCTTTGGAACTTGAAGCAAGAATCTCTCTCAGAAGATGTTGGTCAATTGGCTCTCAGCCGTAACTCTTCTTGCCTTGAGTGCAGCCCTTAGACTCGATAATGTCGAGTCCATCAGAAAGCAGATGGCTCCTCGTGCCGCTATCCCTCAAGGATCAATTATGGACGATGTGTTCCCAGCACTCACTATCCAAGAGAAGGATTGGGTCTTGGGAGGTCTCAACAAATTGAACAAGCTTAATGGTACTTCGTGCGAAAAGTGTCACTACAAAATGAAGTTGGCCAAAAAAATGATCGACGAAAAGCCCGAGATGACACACTTGACCTCGGTCATGTTGTACGAGTACTGTTTGAGTCAAAACAAGAACTCTGACAAGGCCTGTCAATTCGTAGACTTCTTCATCACCACCAGCACCCAGGACTCTCAAGTGCCTGACTCTCTTGCCTTGAGCCAGGGATGGACCGAGTCCGAGACTTCTGTTGATTTCTTTGACAATGATTTCATCAACTTGGTCAAGAACATGAACATGTCTTCCAACATGACCCTCAACTACTACTGTTACTACAAGGGCAAGTACTGTCCTTTGCCAAAAACCCCTGATGTGTCCAAGATCTTTGACATGGAGTCCATGTGGCCCAAGAAGACCGAAGCCCAGATGTCCGAGCCCGTCTATAACTCCAGCAGAGAGTTGTTTAACGTCTTGCACGTCTCAGACTTCCACAACCAGCTCAGATACGAGGTCGGCTCTGAGGCCAATTGCTCGCAAGGTTTGTGCTGTCTTCCAGAATCTTTCAACACCGACTTGATGCCAGCTTCGTACAACTTCACCAGTGTCTACACCAAAGCTGGCGCTTCAAGTAACATGAGCCTTTCATTTTACCCAGACGCTCATTATCTTGAAAACGACACTTTTGTGCCAGGTAAATCCGCTAATCTTCCATTGTACCGTGGCTGGAACTGGGCCCAAACGCCAGCTACCACTTTCGGACACTACAAGTGTGATCCACCAGAGACTTTGATGAACAACAGTTTGGCTAACATCGGCCAAGCTGCTGTGGAGAAGGCTTTTGAGTTCTCTCTCTTCACCGGTGATATTGTGGACCACGATGTCTTGCACTGTGATGCCAACACCACCAAGTACGCCGAGGTTCGTTCTTACAACATCATGAAGCACTACTTGAAGGGAATTCCTGTTTTCCCAACCCTTGGTAACCATGACACCTTCCCATACGGTCAATTGGCTCCAGAGAAGGTAAACAACGTTACCTTCAACAACTCTGTATACCACTGGAACGACGAGTTGATGGCTGACCTCTGGACAACTAACGGTTGGCTCGACTCGTCGATGAAGGAGAGCATCGTAAAGCACTACTCCGCTTTCTCTGTCACCACCAAGAGAGGTCTCAAGGTGATCTCGCTCAACTCTAACTGCTACTACCAAAAGAACTTGTACGCATACATCGACGTTGAAAACCAACCTGATATTTTTGGCCAATGGGACTTCTTGATCAAGGAGCTTGTCGAAAGTGAGTCCAAGGGTCAGCGTGTCTGGATTTTGGCTCATATCCCAGCTGGTGACTATGACACCTTGCCCATCCAATCCAACATCTTCGCCAAGATTGTTGAGAGATTCTCGCCATACACCATCGCCAACATTTTCTACGGCCACACTCATAGAGATCAATTCAAGGTTTTGTTCGATGAGAAGCTGAAGGCCCCAATCAACATGGCCTGGATTTCTCAAGCTATCACTCCTTTGAATGCCAACCCATCTTGGAAGTACTACGAGGTTGAAGATGGATCTTTCAACATTATCAATGCTTTCAACTACTACACTCCTCTTAACGAGACCTGGGTCAACGGTCCTCAAGAGCCACAATGGCAATTTGAGTACTCTCCAAGAGCCGTGTATGACCCACAAGGCCAATGGCCAAAGAACGCAGCCTTAAACGCTACTTTCTGGAACAAATTCGTTCTTCAAAAATTGGCCAACACATCTAATGTGGACTTCAACCAAAAGTACACCAACTACTTGTTCAGAAACACTCCATATGTGCCAAAGTGTAAGAACGGTACCAACATCACTGATGGTTGTTACTCCGACAACTACTGTTACAACGCTGCCTTCAGAGTCGATGAGATGAACGGATGTGGCAGTTCTTGAAGCTCTTAAATATTCTCTGCGTTAAAATTTCGTCATCTTTGACCGTTTCGCCTCGTATTCTTAATATACCTCTTTGATCGTACCAATTGTAAAGTCAGTTTCGTGTAATCGCTAAAAGTGTATCCAGATTACAATTCCGTTGATGTTCATTCGTTAGTCTATTAGTATAAACATGAGCAGCTCATGTTTGAGAGAAGCCACACAATAGAGTAGGCCACAAGTAGGATGCACTTCATGATTTGGCTCCACAGCAAAAGAATCCACGTCGTCATGTGGCCTAAAAGATTCGAGAGACCCAAGAGACTCTAGAGAAGCTAAAGACGCTAAAGACGCTTAAGTTCTGGTTTTCATCCACTGCTTTGCGCCTTCAAGCTCCAGTACCACATCTTGAATCTACTCGTAATGATCCCTTTGACTATATCCACCACGTCCTCTAAAACCGCCTCTATGTCCACGGCCACGACCGCGACCCCTGAAACCACCTCTAAAGCCACCTCTAGGTCCACCAAATTCTCTTCTTTCGTATCCTCCATTGAAGGTATGCTCAACTGAATCATGACTGGCTTGGCCACCAAAAATGCCTCTTCCGAACTGGCGACCCTCTCTAAATCCAGGATCCAAGTCAATCTCCAACCCCTGCCCATCGAGATGTGTTCCTTTAAGATATTTCAGCGCATTAAATGAACCTTCCTGGCTTTTATATATCACAAAGCAAAACCCACACGGCGTTAGCTTGTTACGGTCAAGACCCATGATGATTCTGTCAATGGCTCCGCACTTTGAAAAGAGCTCATGGATTTGTTCCTCGGTGGTGAAGTTGGTGAGGTTTCCGACGTAGACGGTTTTTGAGTTGAGACATTTGGTGATGTTGTCGAAGTTGCCCCGACGGACCGACTTGCGGATGAGATACTGCGATGGCTTGTCGAGACGGTCGGCCGAATGGATGTATTTCTCCTCGAGAATTTCCATTGCAAATTGTGATAAGTTGTGTAAGTAGAAAGTATGGAATAGTCTGTAGTAGTGTGTAGTACCTCAATATGGGGTAGGTACATAGAGGGAGAAAAATGTGAAAAGAGACGATTCGTTTTATTATTAGAGATTATGAATCAAATGATTTTCAAATCTTACAAGAATTATCAGTTTCATTGAGGGCTAGATGTGGTCGATACTATCCATCAATAGCGAACTACGCAAGGCTATTCTCTCAAATGGAACTGACATTAATTTTCGTTTGACATATAAAAAGCCTCTAAATCTCCATTTGGGATGTGATATTCTTAAGCTCAGAGTGGAACACATCCTCAATGAGTTCGTCATGACCAGTCACAACCTTCAAGATGAGTTCGTTGAGCTCGGCTGAACCAAGAATATCAACGTGCTCAGCCGTGCGTGCACCTCCACGGATATCAAATCTATCTGGCTCATGCTTGATCTCTACAATCTTGACCGGAATATTGGCTGGGTTGAAACGCAGGCCCTTCTTCTGCCACTCATGACAGACAGCGTGTGTCAATAACGACACTGTTCCGTCACCATCACCAAAGAATACAGGATCAACACTTTCGGTATCAATTATGAGCGGCAACTTGGACTCAGCATCTCCTTCTTTGTAAGTATATGCTCTCTCAGTAGGATTGCCGACACCATAGAAACAGAAGATCTTCATATCTGGTGCATTGGGCAACGCAATCTCGAATGGATTGGACCATTTCAGATGGTCGTGGTTATTTTTCTGCAATTCCAGCTTCGTCTTTGCGAGACCATATGAATAATTCTCGCGAATACGGTTGGAAAACCAAGCAGGCGCCAAATCAAGCATTTTCTCAATACCCTCCATCATGGTGAAATCTTGACTGGTGGAGTTGATACCAGTATCCTTGTTGATCTTGCCATTCCTAGCTCTATACCGCATGAACTTGCCGAAGGTTTGGTCCTTTGGTCCGCTTATGTCTTCGTCCGATACATTTGTTTTAAGAGTGTTGGATGGATCATCTGGTGAATGGGTCAAATTGCCCCAAATAGCATCACCGCCCTTTGGAATCATTGATGGCACACCACCAAAAGTTCTTATCATATCCACACGCTCTTTTTTCGACAAGAATTTTTCAAGACCATACATAGCCAAGTAGTTCAATTGGACTGTATCTTTCATCTCGCCCGAAAGCAATGCAGTAATGGCTTTAGGGGTTCCTAACAAAGATCCGCTGATGTCTATAAATCCAGCAATATGGTCATTGCACCAGCTGGGTCCTCCATTTCCGTACTCCTCACCCTTAGCCTCAACCCATTTCAAGAAGTACAAAATCACTTGCGAGCCCATCGAGTGCCCCACCAAGTAGCTCTTCTGGCCGGTGAGACGCTTTGCGGATTCAATCTGAAGCTTCAACTTAGTGAAATATCCATCTCTTTTCTCTAGATCATTATAGGCCAAGCGCCAATCGTAGCCCGCACTGATCATATTTTCGGGGCCATAACCAATAACGGCCAAGTTCTGTAAAATTTTGTTCCAAATCCAATAGCCTGCGACGAAGAAATCCGCACCGTCGAAGCCCAGCGATGCTCTCAACTTAACGCCGGGTGGATCAAGCCCAGTCTCGGGATCAAGCTTGATGTGCTTCAACCAACATGTCTTGTCCATGATCATGGTACGCAACATGTAAAATGAGCCCCATAAGCGTTTACGGAAATGAGGAAGCGAGGGACAGTCTCCGTTCTCAGTAATTCCCCACGATTCAAGGCCGGTGGAAATCACCCCTGGAACCATGACAACATTATGTTTTGCGGTCAAGTTGTAGCTATGTTTCAACCGCAAGCCTACAGAGAACGACTCAGCCGAGCCTTTCAAGTCATTACTGCTTGGCTTGTCTGCCTTGTCCAACATCAGCTGGATAGGAGCGGGCATAGAGTCCTTCCAATCCTCAAAAAAGTCATTGAAAGAGTCAAATGTGATCAATCTGTCTAGTTCTGAACGCAAGTCTTCCGAAGCGTAGGTCGTTAATACGATTGTAGCCAAAAGACCAAGAATAGCGCCTAGGAAAAACGTTGCACGCCGAGATTGATAGAGCCTTTTTTTCAAGTCTTTATTGTGGTGCGAGCTATGCTTCGAGTGCGACTTCGAGGCGGATTTGGGGCTTTTTGTGCTTGTCTTCGAAGATTTCGGGGTCTTCACTGGTGTTTTCACCGGCGAATTGGGCTCATCTGCTTGGTTTGAGTCTGCCAATTCTGCAGATTTGTCTTTAGGCGCCTTGCGGCTTCGTAAATTGCTGTCATTGGACATTTTACGGAGCTTATTAGTGTTTTACGGCGTAGTATTTGTGGAGCGAATGTGGAATTCTCTACAGGGTCTCTCCCAAATAAGCATGTGCGCATGCACAGGACATCGAAGGAAATAAAACGAGATTTGAAATGTACGCTAATTATTTTAGAATATAATATCTGCATGTAAATACATTGCTATTGTGACCGGGAGATTATTCTTACATGAAGAATCGTCGATCTTATTGTCTGATGCGCCTATAGGGACACTTAGAGGCACATGCCGAGGTCGAAACAGAAACCACTAAAAAATTTCTGTTTAAAATTTCCAATTACTCAGGATAGCCAAACTCCGTTGGAGGCTCTTCTAAAGAGCATCCATGGTGAAGTCATACTCAATGCCCGGGGTTACACTGGCAATGAACTTAAGGAAAATCACAAGGTATTGGTCCACACGGATCCCGCCGGTGGCTTCTCCGTCCTTTGAATCTTCGGTGCCATTCACTCCCAGCTTACTGTGTCTCATAAATACCTTCATCACAGATGAGTGCTTGCAAGGATGGATAGATACAGCGGTGGTATTGTAGGACATGGGGAGGTTTTCTATCGTGGCTGTCTTATCCTTGTAGTCGCCGGAAATATCCTCATACATTTGCTTGGGCAAGAGTGGAATGCCGTTGGCGTTGAAGCCCACCAAGTACAATTTGGGCACCCTGTAAGACGTGGAGTACAGAATATAGAGATCATACTTGCGGACCAGCAGGGCAGCGTCGCTCGCAATTTCCGTGAAATCATCAACTTCCGATCCGTCCAAGGTCAACGAATGTATTTCGGCGGCAATTGCGGCATCTACATCATCTACAACATCCTCAACGTCATCTTCGATCAAATCATCAAGATCATCGAGTTCAGGCGCTGCAGCGGCTTTCGAAGAATCGCGCAGGCGTGATTTAGCATCGGCAGCAACATCCTCGAATGTGTTACCACTCTCCTTTTTGTCATTGAAACATGGAATTCCCCATTCTTCATCCCCCTCTTCCACCTCATCGCCGTCTACAATTTCAGGCAAATATGACGAGACTCGCCGGTACGACGGAACATGCCGCGTGACAAGAAACTGTTTGTCGGGCGGAAGGAAGCTTTTCTGGAGAGCAGGCGGACATGTACCCCATTGCCATGTAGGAAACTTGAACACCAAATAATCGCCCGCCTTCACAAATTCGTCGGGTGAAATCTGGCCGGTCGAATGGAAGTTGCTCTCGTTGTTGATGGGGGTGAGATACTCCCGCAAACTCGACAATTTACTACGGATGTTCATGACGGTGTAGTTCTTATCAGATAAGAAATGTGGAGTGAGATAAAGGAAGTGGGGGCGAGGATGGGATTTAGGGGGTTATGATGTGAGTTTTTGATTGGAACTTCAAAAAGTTTGGAATTCTCATTCCTGATTTTTTAAAATTTTTGTGGCAGCAATTGTGTGTTGTTTTGAGGATAGATTCTGTAGAAGCCTTGGAGACAGTAAAGAAGTTGGATGACAAGAATATGAGTTTCTTATGAGTATTGCCCAGAAAGAAGTTAGGATTGTTTCGACACTTTGATTTTGTCTGGTATTCTCAGTCCCTAGTAGGAGTAATGGTCGGGACTTAGAACTTGTCATCTCCAATACTTTCTCAAGATTGAAATTCACAGAGTCCAGAAACTTTTAAAAGAAAGTGTACTTTGGCACGTCACGAGAAAGTTCTTTAATAGGCATATATGGCGATCATTATTGACACCTGCTGATGGTGAAGATAGGAGCCACCCATGGCCTAAGTTCTTCATAATTTTTATTGCACAAAACACCACACAGGTGCGATTGTCTTTTAATAGTGTTTTAATTCTAATTCTCAATGCAATTTCATCAAAGGCTGTCATCTTTCTGTACACTATTGAGAGCCTTGGTCTTTCTGGAGCAAAATATAACTGGCACTGTTCAAGGGCATAGATAAACAGCCATTTCAGCCCTTTCACAAATCTCTTAGTTTTTCTACCTGCTTAACATTACGGTGTACGTCCCGAAGTCTCAATGTCTGTAGATGTCTTTATGCGCTGTCGTACTCAAATCAAGAGTCAAACTTCGTTTGTCAAAAAAAAAAAACAGAAAATTTCGAATCGGAAATGAAACCAATAAATTGAGATGCTTCCTTTCTTTAATTGAAAGACAAATCCATTCGGCACACCTAGAAGTTTACGTCACTGTCATAATCCCACTGAAGATTAGACACCTGTCAAATGGCTGTTCCACATTTTCAGAAAAACAAAACAAACTCAAACTAATACAACGAGATTTACTGTGCTCAAAAATTCAAACCGATATCTCTCTGATACGCGGTTGGCCAACTCCCGTAGAAGGTCTGACTGGATCCAGATCAGTGAAAATCCCCATCGCCACCGCGAATGATCCAACCAAACGCAAAATTGGCTAAAAGACTCGAACCACGTCAGTCTCAGACTAAGGAATTGGATCCATCTGTCAGAACCACATAGACCAATTCTGGCCCGATTAGGAAATACCACAACAGTCAAATACACCTGCAGAACAGATGGACTAAAATGAAAAAAAAAAATACAAAACCCTCAGGGATCTACACATGCGAGATAATGCGAAGACGCCAGCGACGCGTGTAGACCCTCCCTAATGAAGAAATACATCAATATGCTCTAGAAGAGAAAACTCCCTTTTAGAAAGTTACACAATGACACGAATCGGGACCCAACTCAAAGCCAATAATAACAATGATGACAACTGAGAGGCACAAAAAAAAAACGACCATAAAAAGAAACTAAAACAAATGTAACCAAACCAGTTGGCATCTATCAAGAACTAGGAACATTCCCCTGACTCACGACGTTGCAATGGCTGACGTAGCCTCAGTCCTATCCAAGCGGCGCCAAGCACAGATGCAAGCGCCAGACACACAGGCTGCATGTTTTGCCGGATTTGGAATTCTCAAAACCTTCCTTTTGGTGGCAGCTTCCTCCAGTAGACACAACATCGACACACTTTCCTAATTAGGGTGTGTAAGAAGAAGCGTTTGAGACATCATGGAGGAACAGCACAGGCGGTGGCCGTTTGAAGCGGTGGCGATGACTGGAGAGGGACGGCGCCTAACCATTTTTCCAGGTTTGGGTACTTTGGCTGCGGCTCGGTGGACCAAATACATGAGCGGCCTCCAAAGCCCAAAAAACATTGGGGAGTTGGAAATGAACATCAATATGATACTAGCACATAAATTCCAACTTTCAAGTACCAAATTCTTTATCTATTTGTTTGTAGCGACGCCTAAAGAGGAAGAATGCACCAAATCGGGCAACCCAGATCGAAAGACGAATTTAAGATTCGCAAAACACAAACAAGGCCAGTGAAGCTCCAGCATACTAGGCGTCTGCCCTGCAGAAAGGCCCTGCTTACCGTAAACGGATGCGTTGTAAGCGTGTTCAGAGAGGTATTCTGCAGGGACGACACCCTTATCTGCCGTAGATGTGCGCTAAATGAGAGGATAGACGCAAGGTGGTTTGCAGCCCCCAGCCAGCTCCAAACAAACGACACAGCGATCCGAGAACAGGCGATGTTCACGGGAATGATAATAAAGCAGGTGCGTCTAAATGTCGCTTGTCAGTTCAGGGTCGACGTATGGACGTGGGCGGCTGTTGTTAGGCTAGGGAAGGCTAAAGCGCGCTTTAGCACGGTTTAAACCTTTGGGAGTAAAAACGAAATCGCCGAATGACACCACCACAAATGCGCTCCAACGGGCTCGAGAACAGATCACCAACGCTTGGCTTCCGTTCGTTGATGATGGTAGAGATTCCGCCCACCGTTGAGGGAAGTACCACGCACGGCGGCTAAATAAGCACCAACCAAAAGACCTTCCCGCAGAAAAGCCGCCACGCGTGGTCCACAGTGGCTAGCTGAATAAGGTTTTCTGTGCATGAAAAGAAAGAGAAGGGAAAAAACAAGAAGAGACAGAGCAGCGAAAGAAGTGAAAAAAGAAGACTCCATTCCACCAGACACCCGACCAGCAACTCGACATAAAAGAACCCGCTTCCACCCTCCTTCTTGTACCTCTCCGCGGCCCTGCCGCGTTCGTGCCCTGCCTGCCTGTACCCGTTTAGGCGTCATCGCGCAGCACATAAACAGACACGCTCACTCAACACGTACTGTGCGTCCCAGTAAAGCACCAGGGTGTTTTGTTTTCGTGTTGTTTGGGTGGATTCTTCGATCATAAGAGACCCCTGGTGTGCTGTTGCCGAAGCCAGCTTACATTTATTTTGACAAAAATCCCCAATTCCGCGGTGTTCCTTACCTGTTGATTTCGCACCCTACTGAGTACTAAGCACTAGGTACTAAGCATCCATCTACTCCACTGCACACTGGACACTAACCACCCTCCTACTGTGGTAATTAGTGACTACTCCTTCTTTTCCTAGCACACACCAGAAGATCCTGTTGTGGCTGGAATAGCGTTAGGAAATATTAGTCCGAGACTATTGGATTTGAACGACATCCACTTTTAATTTTTTTGTTTTTGCATTTGGCCAGTTCCACGCGTTTGTGTTGCTGTTTCTGTGTCGTTCCTGTTTGTTTGGTGGTCCACTCTTTGACGCGAAATACCCGTCTTTTTCTTGCTCCATAAATCACATCTTTCCACAAGTCGTCTCTGCTCCGATGCCCATGCCCGTCGCGTTGAATGCGCCCGAGAGAATGGCGTTGGCTCCCATCAACGTCAATGTGTCATCGCCCCTTCAAAACAGAAAAATCGGCCCCGCCGGCCGCAACTGCTCGTTCCCGTTGACTCCGTCCGGGACGCCGCGTCCGTTTTTGACCAAGTCCGCGTCTGTTCTCGTCAAGTCCGAGTCGTCGGCCGACAGCTCCAGGTTCGGAAACCTTGCAGGGTACAAAATCACCAACAGAAACATTAAGGCGGACTTGGCTGCCACGAAGTTGAAGCTCCGCTTACAATTGGCGTTCTACAAGCTCAAGCAGCAGAAGGAGGCGTCCGTAGCATCCACCCCCGACATCCACCATTCAACTGCACCCCTCAAAAGCGCAACGAGTCGCATGAGCGCAGGCCGTTTCCCGCTGTTGAACACCGTGGCCACGCTGAAAGCCGCCACTGGCGCCATGCGCTTGTACCACATCAAGAATCTGTCTCTGTTCTATAACTCGCACTCTGGCCTGCTTCCTCTCCGCAACAAAACAACGTGTAAACTCCCCTCGGTGCATAAAATCTTGAAGACTCCAATCAAGGCCGCCGCCAGACGTCATGCCGCGCAGGGAACCTCCAATAGCGACGAGACCATCGACGAGACCGCGGACGACACCATGGCCGAGGGCTCCTTGCACACCGGCAACCGCAGCCGCAAAAACGACGACATCTTGAGCCTGTCGCCCATTAGACACAGCGGTTTTGGCACACCCAACAGCTTTTTGGTTGCTAAGTCGTTGTTGCTGCTTGGTCTGGCCCGCTACTAGTCTTTTTACTTTGTACGGACCGCCTTCTATTTTTGCATCACACGACAGTCCTTTCAGATTCATCATACTGTCTTAGTCATCTACATTCCACTCTCTAGCGCGGTCTAGAGAATGATCTAAAATGTTATAAACATAGTGTAATTAATGTCACGATAACGAGAATACATCCTGTAGAGGTATAGAATACCGCGACGCGTCAACGTCATGTCTAGTCGAACCTTTGACTCCTCAATGTCATTGCCAGCATGATCAAAGGGAGTTCACAA
This sequence comes from Australozyma saopauloensis, assembly GCF_035610405.1. Lineage (NCBI taxonomy): Eukaryota > Fungi > Ascomycota > Pichiomycetes > Serinales > Metschnikowiaceae > Australozyma > Australozyma saopauloensis. The sequence continues at coordinate 1,699,387 of NC_086133.1, forward strand.
GATCACATATTGTCTTTGCTCTCAGGTTTAGTGGGTCGTGTTTCTTGGTATCATCCCCAAAATACACCATTTTGTCGACCTGGTCTACGCGTGTGCCCTCCGGAAGCTTGTGTGCCATGACTATTTCGTAGACGAAGTCTTCGGTATCAAGCTCAATCTCGTCGTTTGTCAAGAGCCGCTGGATTCTGTCAAAGCTAATCGACAGATAGTACCGCGGAAGCTTCAACATCTTGCAATCAAGAAACTTTCTGACTAGAACCTGCTCGTGCTGGGTGACCACAGTTGCCATTGGATATTGCGTCGTCTTAAGATACTCCAAGTATCGGCGGAACTCTGCGTAAGGCGTAAGTGCTGTTCCCATTAGAGGCTCCAAAAGCTGCACAAGCTCCAGCGGAAAGAGACCAAAGACCTGCTTCTCCTCCAAATACCGCTGTACCACCTTTTTGCGATGATCTGTACCGCACAACAAATAGTACATGGCTACTTTTACATGAATTGAGTCAACTACAAAGCTCAGGGCCTGGGCGGACGACAACACCGTCAATTTTTTAGTGATGAGTTCCGTCAACTTGAGAATTGACACGTTTCCAAACAAGTACTGATAATCGGAGACGAGATCGTAGTACTTGATCAGAGCCAAAGTGTGTTTTTCGTCATTTCCCAAACTAGTCGGAGAGAGATGCGAGAGCGCTCGGACTAAGGGGTCTACCATATCACGGCGCGGTCCTTCTTGCGGGAAGTACATCCATAGTTCCAAAAGGCACAAATTGACGATATCTTTGTGTTTCCCGAGGTCCAATTGCGATACGACATGTGCTACTGAGTCCAATTCCAGACACGGACGAGGAAGCAGGGCTAGGAATTCCGCCAAAAGCTGGTACGAGGCATCTTCGTTGTCGGGGAGATGCAAATTCCGTGCCTTTTCTAGATATGACATGGTATACGAGGAAATTCCGTGAATGGTGGAGGTGAAATATGTGGGTGCTGTGCAGGAACGAAGGAATTCACCGGGGCCTGGGAATATGGGGAGGCAGCTGATATTTATAGTTCGGAATTTCTGGAAAGCGGGGATATGTGAAGTGCTTTTTGATTTCATTTTTGTGTTTAACGAAATTTGTGTTGTGATCCCTGTTGGCAGGATACATGGTGGTCGAAGAGGGAACCAGCGATGCATGGCAATTGGGGTTGTGGGTTAGTAATTCTGGTCACATGATTTTAATAATCGCTACTTTAAGCAGCTTGTAGCAAATATTATTCATTCTTTGATCAGATATGTGCGGGACAGACCAGTAATATAGACAAGGCTAGAAACGTATCCATAGAAATCTAGAGATTATAAAAACTTGAAATAGAAGCGACGATCATTTCCACGAAACGATTCGTTTTTTTGACTTCTCACATGCCGCCTAACCAACCTCTCACCCTCTACAACTCACTATGTCCATTCCCACACACATTGTACAAACAGAAACCAAAAACCTATCCAACACCAACATTAACTTCCAGAAAAACAATGCAAACAAAATCGAACAAAGCAATACAAAATCTAAATTCTGCACAATCCGTACATCTCCTAAAAAAATATCACTCTCCAATTATTCTCTTACAGAATAATCCGATCCCGATCTGGGTCGATGCAGCCTGCAGACAGCCAGACGCACCTCGTATACGACGAAAAGTATAAATAAAGCCCATCTCCCCCCATTCTCCACCAACATCCAACAGTATAGCCATGTGCAAGTGGACGACTCTCATTTCTGCCTGTGTGGTGATCTTGGCTGCCCTCGAGGCCAGTTTCCGCACCTGGCTCCCCTCCCACTTTGTCTTTGAAAAAGAGGTTTTGCAACAATTGGTCCAAGAGACCTTAGTCCACCATCCAGACGGAAACGCCACCGCCATTATGATCGACTTGGCTCCAAGAATCAAGGAGAGATACCCGGGAATCATCAACGACTTAAACTTTGACGATTGGGTCTACAACAACGCCGGAGGTGCCATGGGTACCATGTTCATTCTCCATGCGTCAATCAGTGAATACTTGATTTTCTTTGGAACCGCCGTGGGCACCGAGGGCCACACCGGTGTGCACTACGCTGACGACTACTTCACAATCTTAAGTGGATACCAAATGGCCAGCAAACCAGAGAGTTTGGTGCCTGAGGTGTACTATCCTGGAGACCAGCACCACTTGGTGAGGGGTGAGGTGAAACAGTACTCCATGCCAAGCGAAGCATTTGCGTTGGAGTTGGCACAAGGATGGATTCCTGCCATGTTGCCATTCGGGTTTGTTTCGGTGGTGTGTCTGACATTGGATCCATACTCATTCTACAGAACCGCGTACTTCACTGCAAAGGATATGTTGCAGAACTTGATGAAGGGCAAATTGTAAGAACGAGGAAGAACGACGTAAGCGATTTTGATATTCGGCAAAATTATTTATATTATAGATATACATTCACAGAGCTACTCCCAGTGGTGATTTGGATTACAGATCCACCACCAGATCCTTGTACGACTACACACTACTGACTACACAGAGCTCACTACAGATTACTACACACCTGCCAGTACTTATTGTCACACATTTTGGCGAAGAAAGTCACTGAAACCAAAGACGTCATTCAGCACATGTATACCCCGCATTTCATGGCAGCAATATATAAAAGGACCCGTTCCCGCCTCTTTTTTTTATCCCTTCGCTAGTGACTATCCTCGCCCAAATTACGAGCCCGCGTCCTGCACGCCTGCAGACTGCAACGGTCGTTTATAGTCAACCTCCCTGCATCAACAAAGCAGACCCCCCGTCTTATCTGTCATTGATACCCACCACTTATTCCGCAAACCTTGTGAGTTTTGCTTGTGCCGGGCTGATTTTTAGTTTGGGAGAATCTCTACGAAACGCCTTATCTACAGGTGCAATTTTTTGCGAAATCGGCCTACAATTCGGACCCCTGTGATTCTTTATCTCCACAAAATTCACTCGGAAACCCCTTCCCGCCAATCGACGCCATAAACAGCTCAACCAATAGGAATACTCGCCATTCCAATTATCAAAGTTTTCATTGTAGAGACCTCGTTGCTTCCCCCCTTGCATCCCACGTTTTGTCCATATCATGACCGATAGACTCGAAAATGAGCGGTTTCCGCTCCTCCACAACCATTCACGTAGAAACTCGGTCACAGCAGAGGTCAACGAAAATGATATCATTGCCTATGTCCAGCTGAGAAGAGCATCCATTGTCTCCGTGGGCACTGGAAAGATGCCTTCCCATTTTGCATTGACTCTGAAGATGTCCCGCTCCAGTTTGAATGAGGGGTTGCACCCTGTGCGGTCAACGACATCGACGTTGGGCGATGTGAGCGAGATTTTGTCGGTGCACTCCAAATCGCTCATCAATGAGCCACATACATCTGTAGGAACCGAGGCAAAGGTCTTGATGCGGTACTCAGGACCCTTGATCGTGACATTTCTCTTGCAATACTCGCTCACCGTTGCCTCTGTGTTTTCCGTTGGCCGGTTGGGCTCCGTAGAGTTGGCCGCCGTGTCTTTGTCGAGTATGACCGCCAACATTAGTGGATACGCCATTATTCAGGGTGTTTCGACCTGTCTTGACACATTGTGTGCCCAGGCGTTTGGCCGTAAAGACTTCAATACTGTAGGAATGCATTTTATCCGGTGCACGTATCTTTTGATGTTGCTTTACATTCCCATCTTCGTTTTGTGGGTGTTCTTCTCGGAACTGATTTTACTCAAGTTGGTTGGCGCGGACAAGCAGGACTTGGTCGCCTACGCCAGCCAGTACTTGCAGGTTTTGGCGTTTGGAATACCGGGCTTCATTGTATTCGAGAATTTGAAGCATTTTCTACAGTCCCAGGGTATCTTCCACGCATCGACATATGTTCTCTTGTTCTGTGCTCCGCTCAATGCTTTGATGAACTACGTCCTTGTCTGGGACGAAAAAATTGGAATGGGCTTTATTGGTGCGCCCTTGTCGGTGGTCATTACAAATTGGATCATGTGCTTCTTCTTATTGGGCTACACCATCTACGTGAACGGCTATCAATGCTTGCCTCGTCAAAGCTTGTTGCATGAATCGTATTTTAGAAACTGGAATAGAATGATCAAGTTGTCCATTCCTGGTGTGTTGATGGTCGAAGCAGAGTGGTTGGCTTTCGAAATCATCACTTTCACTGCCTCCACATTTGGAACAGATGCCTTGGCTGCCCAGTCCATTGTTTCCACCACCTGTGTGTTGCTTTATCAAGTCCCATTCGCATTGTCCATTGCTGCATCCACGAGAATTGCTTGGTACATTGGCGCAGCAGCAAAAAATGCCTCATTAATAGCTGCAAAGACAGCCATGTACTGTGCTCTTGTTTTAGGATGTTTGAACGCTTTGGTCTTGTACCAATTCAGAGTGTTCTTTGCATCTTTGTACACCAGCGACTCATCTGTTATAGAGCTTGCTTCCCAGGTTCTTGTCATTGGTGCAATCTACCAAATCAATGACTTTTTGGCCTGTATCACGGGAGGAATTCTTCGTGGACAAGGTAGACAGCACATCGGAGGCATCATGAACCTTGTGTCGTACTATTTTGTCGCGTTGCCATTTGCATTCCTCATTGCCTTCCACTTCGAAATGAAGTTGTTCGGGTTATGGATCGGTATGATCATCGGATTGTTGTTTGTCTCTATCTTCCAGACCTATTTTGTAGTTACCAGCGACTGGGACCACATCATCCTGGAGTGCATCAACGAGGGTATTGTAGAGGATGGAGCGCTTCTGATTGATGCCCATTCCCTTGTTCCAGCAATGCTGTCGAACCACTTGGTCTAAGCCAATTATTAGTGTTGTATCTGCAGAAACGACAGATCATTAGCTTTCACGGGGCCAACGGAGGTAAGAGCGCCGTTAGCCACCAGTCATATATTTAATATATTATCTAATTTGATTGCATACTCAACTATCGAATATATCTGCTATACATTTCTATTCCCTTACATTTGTTCATTAGTATCTATTTACATGGCAGGAGCATTCTCAAATGGCAACCCGAGTGAGCTCAACAACACACGGGCAGCATCATCGGTACGCGCAGAGGTCTTGAATGTGATGTGGAAACCGAAAAGGTTGGGGAACAACTCCTGGAAGTGTTCAATCTCTGGGAAGAACTTGACGTCCTCTGGATCCAAACCAATGGAAATGTTACCGAACTTGTCACCAGACTTCTTGGGCACACCGCGGAACGTTCTTATTCTGGGCAACACCAATTCGGTGAGCGTCAGCAAGAACTGGCTCATGTCGGAGCCGGTCAACTCCACCTTGGCACCACATCTCTTTCCCATACGCACCTTCCAACTCAAGTCGTTGATCTTCGATTTGACAGGCTTGGGCTTCACGTTTGTGATCTGGGCCAACTGCAAGCTGGTGGAGATGTTGAGCCATGGGTATACATGGGCATCTTTAGCGTAGAGATTGAGCGAGATCCCCGTAAGCTCAGGGATGTTGGTGGGACCAATGGGGTACACATCACGTGTGGGTCTTCCGAACCCGCGAGGCTTTCTTTTGTGACGATACAACGCATATGGAGAGGTTGGGTCGTGGTCTCTGAGTTTCTGACCGCGGACGACCTCAGCGTCGTGCTCGTAGAAATACAACATCAAGTCGCTCTTGAGCGAGTTGCGGTAGTGTTCGGCAACACGATCCTGTTCGATTTCGGTTGGTCTGAAGCCTACAGATTCGATGTCATCTTTGGGGATGGAGACCTCGTCGTACTTGGGCATCAAGGCACTTTTTTTGATTTTGACAAGATGGTGCACGGGCTGGACCGTCGAGTAGCCGCCGAGACGGGCGCCGGCGGTCGAGAACAGGCGCAGACACTGTTTCAACATTGAAGAAGATGTAGTATGGTGGAATTTTTCAGTGGTGTACAGGAAGTCTGGAGAAAGGACCTTAAGGTGGGGGACGGGGGGTATTTATATGTTTTTTTTAAGTTGGAGGGTTTTGAAAATGGTTGATTATATTTGAGGGATTTAATTTGGAGATGCTTTTGTGTATGTGTTTTGGCGGTGTGGTTGGGTATGTGTGATTCTGTCTTACAGATAGAGGGGGGAAGTGGATCTAGGAAGTTTGGAGTGAGAAAGGAAATTTTTCTTTTTCTTCTTTTTTAGAGATCTTGAAAAATCAGATAGTATGTATTTACTTTACTGAATGTGAGTCAGAAATGAGCTTTGATGAATACTGTAAGACAATCTGGATAGACAGAACAGATATGCAAAATTTCATCAACTGATTTCTTTTCGAAAACTTTAAAGAGTTCTTTTTGGTTTTGATGTTTGATTTCGTGGTTTTAGAAAAGAAAACGACTGGAACATATCTTCTAGTCTTCTATGGATGCTCAACAGATCCGAATAAGCCCGCGCATACAAAAAAGGAAGGTCTCAGAATAGAAAAATCAAAAGAAAGTTCATTTTCAACGATTCTTAAAGTGTCTCCCATCATTTAGCATACAGTACCTGATAAACTTCTGCAAAACCAATAGAGTCCCCAAACAGAACCTCACACAATAGTCCCACTATTCAACAAAAGAGAATTCATTTACTTTCCAAATTAATTCCCAAATCAACTTTCATCACTCCACAAATTACCTCTTGTACCCCAGAATTAGCATTCACACATCGTCTCTTCACATACACCTTCTCTTCTCAAAAAGCATGCGGTTTGGCCTTCCCCAAAGATACAGCGAGGTCGAATTGCCGTCCAATCAAGCTCAGCTACCGGTGCTACCGAGCGCTGCTGCAAATTTCCGCCCAAAGCCGCCATTATCCGCTTTGAGCGAAACATTACAAAAGCTCGACAAACTCTGCTTGGAGCGAATCACCGAGCAAGACAAGGAAATCCAGGGCAAGTATGCTTCCACGAAGGAGAAGGCAATGGCTCGCACGGCGGTTGGCGCTCTGAACGTTGTGTTTGAGCTGCAGCTTGCAAAACTACAAAAGAGCGTAGAAGCCGCGATATCGAAGCACGAGAAGGCGCTCCGGGAGGCCGAGGAACAGCGTAGACGGGAGGAAGAACAGCGGCGAAAAGAGGAGGAGCAACGGAAGAAACAGGAGGAGCTCAAGAGGGCCAAGGAGGAACAGGAACGGAAACTCAAGCTTGAAAAGGAACAGAAGGAACGAGAAGCCCGCGAGAAGGCCGAGAAGCTCGAGAAGGAGAAACAAGCGTTGCAGAATGCCAAAACGAATAAGGGTCTCACTGTAGCTAGCGTCGTAGACAAGGAGGTGCTGGAGTATATGCTTCGCATCCCGAAGATCAAGAAGGATGTGGTTGAAGAGCTCGCCAAAAATCCTGCCTTGAAAAAGAACGTGGGCGCGCTAAAAAGAAAGATCAACGTCAAGTTCGGCCAGCTCTCGAACTCCATGACACAGCTCCGAACGGTCACTGCGCAGGTGGTCGACCTCATCCTGTCATGCAAGCTGGAGCCACTCGCATACCAATGGATTCTCAATTTTGTGTCGAAGTCCATCGTCTCGCAGGCCGAAACGGAGGTCACCGTCAAGCCCGATGCGGCGCTTCCGCTTGCTCGTTTGGCCGTGGCTCTACTACACCAAGTGGAGGGGCTAGAATACTATCTCAGCGCTAGAATGGTCAAGAAGTGTTCCCTCATCCTTGGGTTTACTTGTGCTCTAGAATCCGACGGTGACCGTATCCTCATGGGCTGGAAGCATTCCGAGAACTCGTGGGAAACTGAGGTCAAGTACGAGGAAAGAATCGGAGGCATTCTCACGTTGTGGGCCGTCATGGCTAGCCTGGACCAATCTGGGCAATACGAGTTCTTCTCCATGGGAGCACAGTGGCGTTTTCTTGCCAGAGTTCTCAATACCAAGCCGGAACTCATCTCTGATGTTCATTTCGTCATGCTATGCAATTGGTGGGAGGCCGCTGCTAAGCCATTCCTGGGTGTCTACAAATCGCAGGCACAAAAGCTTTTGCTCGTCGCCGCCACTAAATTTGCCGCGATCGGCTCCAAAAAATCATTCGCTGCTGCTACTCGTTTACAGATCTTGGGAGAAGATTTGTTCCAAAAGAATAATTTCAATAGTCTCAAGGAGATGGAAGCATAGTATTAGATACACAATAGACTCAATACACATTACGAAGCTTAGCATCACACAAAGTCGCTGTCGTCGCTAACATCTGAGCGTTCGTCCAGTTCTTCTTCGCTTTCCTCCTCATATACAACTTTCTTTGTGGCGCGCCGGCTAGCCCTACGCGGACGAGTGACTGCTACAGACTCTTGATCGGATGCGTAGCCTTCAGAATCTTTTGCTTTTCTCTGGACCTTTGTTTTCTTAGTCCCACGTGCCTGGGCAAGCTTTTGGACCGGTTTTCTTTTGGCCCTCGTGGCGCCTGGTTTTGCTAAATAGTTCCGGAGTTCCACTTGCACATCGTCCGGGATATAGATTCTGGAGACAACACTCAGCGCTTCATCGTAGTCGGTGATCATGGCATAGATGTCCGAAGGGAGATTCAACTTTCCAGGCCATGTCTGTAAGGTCCAGCCTTTAGTGTCGGCTAGTTCCTTGATCATGAGTTGTGCAAGTTCGGCGACTCTGTACAAATTAACGCTATCGTCGTCGAGGGTGTCTGGATTGGAAACGGCGCGGTACTGTTTGACCCTACTGACAATGTAGTAGAGCAATGAGCAATTATTCTCCTTGGCAACAGTATCCAAATACACCAGAATATAATTCAGCGCATAGATGTAGGCCTCAACTTCTTTGGTAGCAGAAACCTCGGTTGTTTCCTGCTCGTCAATGAATTGTTTAAATATGCCATCATTTGCGATTCCAAAGACTAGCCGAGCCAAAGCCGTTTCAAGCATATGGTTATTCTTGGCCTCTAATTTTGAGTGCTGCGACAGTATCCACTTCTTAGCGTCACTTTTCAAGACTTCATCTGGCTCGTGTCCCAACATGAACACGAGAAAAAGAAACCGCTCAGAAATGGTGTTCTTGGATAAATATTTCCTCAAAGACTCAAAGGTCAATTTCCTCACCTGCAAGGTCTCGTCACGGAGCAAACGCGAAATCTTCCATATTGTGTCATGACTGATTGTTGCATCTACAACAGGAACTTGCGCCAACTTCAAGAGACTGCGACCAGCGTCTAGACGAAGACGAGCCCTATAGCCGGGCGGTGTTGGAATCAGCTCCTCGGACGATTTGACCACTTCACCGTTGTTTGAAATGAAAGCGGAGAATAGCTTGACCGTCTTTTCGACAATTGGTGCCTCAGTCGATTCACGAATGGAGCGGATTTTGTTCACAAGCAATTTGAATGAACACAACTTTCTATTAAGGACTTCGTGTTCTTGCAATTCTGAGTCGCTTATGAATTCACCAGACATTGTTTCTTCCATACTGAAGAGATTCTTGCGAAGCACTTCCTCAATGACATAATGGCTGACTGCGTTCCATTGGGACGCAAGAGCTGGATAGGCGAGTCTGGTCATTTGGGCTACAGCACAAATATGCGCCGAGGTTGTCTTGTCCGTGGAAAATGGCAAGATTGCGTCATAAATATGTTTCAATTGCCCATCTACATCTTCATAGCAGTGAAGAATCTTGACTGCGTATCTAGCTTGCGTAGCTGTTCCGGTAACGGCCAACTCAGCCAAATGGTCGAGAAAAGCCTCGTCGCTTGGCAAGCTTGCCGAATTTTTTTTGCCAAATCGATAAAGGGTGCGCAAAAGAGAGATGCTGTTCTCAATATCCTTAGCCTGAACTATCATAGTGGCAAGAGTCTTTGCATGACTCTTGAAACCAGCCGGAGATGTATTAGAGATCTCTGTGATGATCTCGTTAGAAACCTTGTGGAAGCGGGATTCTTGATCCATACAAAGCTCCATGATCTGCCCTATATTTGTCTTGTTGTAGAAAATGAAGGATGTTCTGTAAAGAAGAAGCTTGAGATTCGAAATCATGTCCGCGGCAGATAATCGCGTGGATTCTCCGTCTATCTTGATGCTCTTTTCATCTGCAACCTTCATTAGAATCTCCTTGATGGAATTTTTCACAGACTTGTAGTCCAGTTGGGAGTTTATGGTGTTCTTCAAAAGATTGATCAAACGCAAATTTTTGAGCAAGAAAAACCTCTCAATGCACTCATAGCTGTGGATTCCGCCAGGAAATGAGGCCACAATCCATTTGATGACTCTTTCCATGCTCACAAGTAGCTTCTCCTTGCGAGCCTTTGAACTTTCAGAAGAGTTTTCCTTGTTCTCTGCCTGCAAAGAGGATTCCAAGGCATACTCTTCTGCAAAGTCAACAAACTTGAGCATCACTTCGACGGTCTTCTTTTGTCTGCTGTTAATTGCATTGAACGTAGTTCTACTTCTTTGATCAAGATTCTCGTAAAGAAGACATAGACGGCTCATTCGGATCGATGAGTCGTCATTGAAAGGAGCCAACTGCTCGAATAGAACAATATCAACGGTGGCAGTTAATAGCTTGTCGTTGACGTAGTTGAGCTGTAGTATAGTATTAGGGATTGTAGAGCTCAATATTGTTTTGACCTTGGCAATTTCCATTTCTCCCAAAACACCAAAATCGATCACTTTTCCCTGTAAGTCCCGCTCCAGGTAGTAGTTGTAAAGTTCGGAGAGAAAGTAAATGGCCTCATTACGGATGTCAACGTGTTTCTCCCGACAGAGAGGCAACACAGAGTTGAGAGAATGTTCAGAGCATAGTTTGTTCATGAACATAGAGGGCGGCAACGATCTGATTGCTTTGCAAGCGGTGAGTCTCACTTTCTCGTTTGAATCCATCAAGCATTTGGTAAGACCATCACAGAGCTCTCGAAGCACGTCAGTGGTCAAGGTCTGAGTGGATAGTATTGGCACCACGTTGCTGGCCCATGCCGCTCTGATTCCGGCGGAAGCGTCGGAGGATTTCTTTAGCCAGGTAGCCCAAGCAGACTTGTGTGCTGAGATAAATCTTGTTGTCGAGGAGCTTTGTCCAGAAGATTCAGATGCAAGCATGCTTCCGATAGAGGTGGTCGCCAACTCTCGAATCTTCTCGTTGTCAGAGTTCAATTCGTCTCCGATTAAGCCCATGACCGAGCTCAAAAGCTCCGGTAAATGGGCCCAGATTTGGATCGACGAGCTGTGAATTTTTTCGAGAGCCGCATATGAAGCTTTGAAGTCTTTTCCAGTGTTTCCCAGGTCATTGGCAGAGACGCTGGCGTCTAGCATCTCAGAGAAGTGTTGAGACACATAGCGCGCCATCTTATCGACGTTGGCCTGACAAACAGCGAGCGAAAACGCAAAAGCCGTGTTTCCGATATTGGACTTCAGAGCAGCGACCGGATAACTGGCCGGCACAATAAGTTTCTTGAGGATTAGGCCCACCACATCGCGCGGGATGGTATCGGCCTCAGAAACGGTCTCGGAGAGCATTTCTGCGGCAAGAGGCTCCAAGCGGGATGGAAGGCCCTTGCCCGCAAGAACATACATCGTTTCAAACATTTTGGACACCAATTTCTCTGCATCTGGGAGGTCTGCTATGAGCACTACGGAGCGTACCTCCACTATGCGGCGCAAAATGTAGCATTGCTGTTGATAGTAGGGATTTTCTTCGTTCCACAAACCGGCAAACTCGGCGAAGAACAGTTTGAAAATGCCCGAGAGCGTTTCTGGCTCGAATGGTGCATCGGGTGCAAAGAGACGTAGAATGTCCGTGAGCGCACAACAAGCGTACGAGCGAATACCGACGTTTTTATTGGCGAGAAGCTTCTTGTTGGCCAAATTCTCTGCGAGAGCGCGGAAATCCTCCGTCGACGCGTCATCCTGGTCGATTCCCGAAAGCGTATCTGCGATTTTCTGGAGTCGGAGAAGGAGCTCTTTGGTGGGGATTGTGTTTGCGATGGTGGATATGATTGGAGTGGCCAACACGTCCTTATAGGCGACCCTTCTGACCATTTTTGGGGGAGGGATCTTGGATTTTGTGAATGTGTTTCAGAATATGGAGGACGTGTAGGCGCGTGTTTCAGATTGATTTATGTGTAGGTGGAAAATATGATCTGGGGATGGGAAATGGAGAGAAACGGAGAATATTGGGATTTTTTTGCAAAAAAAATTACGATTTTGCGTTATTGTATTTGAATCTATTGGAGTTAAACTCATTTTGTTGAAGTGGAAAAGATTGGATTATGGTTTGTGATCAGGCCAACGACTCTGACGTAGTGTGTCATTGACATGTGGAGAACACCGTCGGCCATAAACACGAGTGATGAATGTATTTTACTTTTTAAAATAATTTGAGATTTGAAATCCTGCATTTTTTTGGTTGATTCCAGAATTCGATCGGTGTATGTGGGGCTTGCTGAGTGATCGTACAATTATATGAGATGACATGGTCTCTGAAGTAATTGAGCAAATTTAGTAATGATCTGGAAAAAAGTGTTTCGTATTGCTGGGAGAATTCGGCGAAATTTGAAGATGAATTACTGGACCGGTGGAAGTTGATGAGCTACAATGTGGATCAGAGAAGGCCATTCAAACATTTTCCGCCCCAATTTCTTTGAGCGAGTAGATTTGATGTTTGGATATAGGAACTGTCTCAGTCTTTGGTGACACGAATCAATGAGGAAGAATGCAACTGCACCACAGCCACGCGTACTACTAAGATCGATAGCCAAAAGAGAAGTATTCCGCAATTAGGGAGTTTACAAGCACTAAATCACCAACTCGAAATTTGAAACTATTCGTAAGAAGCATCTACCGAACCTTCGCTGTGGATAAAGATGGGTATATAACTCTTTCTAGATGAGGAAATTAGTTGTTCATTGATTACCATATTCCTGAGCAATTGAGGGTCGATTCAGAGCTCACCGTGAAATCTACGAGGACGCATCAAATGACATTCTTACGTTGGAAATCCTATAATCAAAGGCATTCAAAGAGTCAGAATTCAAACTAATTAAAACAGAAAGGCTGGTAGACAAAGAACCCGCCCAAGTTTAGTATTATACTGTCTTGACATAGGTAGCTAGATCAATATTTGTCATATACCATCTACCAGTATCGTTGACACGTCCAAAAACTCGGTTGTAGTTAAGTAGGACAAAGAATTGAATCCAATAGAAATTTCCAAATACCAAAATGACATTTCTTTTTCAACGACCCCTTTCATCCAATACTACACCCAGTCAGACCTCTAGTAATGACACTCAAACTAGCACGTGCACAACATTCCACTAGTTCCAGAAGTTCCAGAAGTTCCAGAAGTTCCAGAAGTTCCAGAAGTTCCAGAACTCCAGCACAAACCTTAGAAAATATTGCATTCCAAAAAATCACCCTAGATTCCAAATGTCCACATTCTGGCCCCTCGCTATCTTCTGCTAAATATATCCGAGACCTAAATACGCGACCTGCGCAGTGGGCTGAAACGTCTATCTGCAGTGGCAACGGTCGGCCCTCCTCCTGGCTGCAGGACCGACCCCTCTATCAAAGCTGAAAGAGATACTAATTACCGAAAGAGGCGGCAGAAATGACCAAACGAGAACTGAAAACAGAGAGAAGGAGCAACGGAGTAGACGCGTCGCAAAAAAAACTCCCCAAAAAACAAGAGCGGCAGCCGAACAACTTGCATCCAACACATGAAACAACTGCCCACAATCCAAACAGCAATAACAGAAACACACATACCCCAAACTCACTTATTCACCCCCCAAGCCCGCTGATTCTCACCCAGACACAATCCCAACGAAAAAAGAGGTCTCGTAGCCCTGTCCATACCCTAATATATCACCGGACGCATGCCTCCTTCCCAATTAGGCCATGTCCACAACAAACACACAACAACACCCCAGCAGTGACCACAACGAAGCGGGCAATAAAAACACAGCAGAATCAGTGTCGGGCCCCACGTCCAACCCACGCTTTCTTTTCTTGCAAATTTCCCGTCTGCTGCAGTTGCATCCACCGGGAAGCCGTTTTTTTTTTCGCACGTCTGTCCCCTGGTATTCCACGCTAATTTTGTGGTCGCGAGCTATCACTCCACTAAAAATTACTTGATCAGACTTTTCTGTTTTCGCCCATTTCACGCCGGGGATCATTGACACACGGCCGTTTTTCTGCGAATTTCGACGAAACCCTCTTCTCAGTACGAGAAAACCTCCTCAACTTCGCTCGTCGGTTTCATTTTCGCTTCTATTTCCTTTCCGCGGTAGCCCCTTCCTTTGTTCGTTCCCTCTTTTAGTTCATCCCTTCCACCGGACTATAAAAGGAGCCCCGCCCGCCACTTTCTGACGTTTTCGATTGTGTTTTTCTCGGGGTTTCTTATATGGGAGTGCTGCTGAGTCCCGCTGTATTTGTTTCTGCTGTCTCTGCTCCCCTGCGCAGATTCATTGGCACTGATTCGCCGAACAAGCTACCTACACCATAATCCATAGCCATGTCTGTGGCCCAGATACAAACCAGTCCCCGGATGCCTTCGCCGGGTGCGACGATGGTTCTGCCCGGAATGGCGGACCACGTGCCGCGCCAGATGGACAGATCCACCATCGATGCGTCTGCGGTCCAGAACCGGGCCGTTGCGCTGAAAAGCGTCCATGAAAAGAGCTACATTGAGTCAGAAGACCATAGGTCGCGCTCCGATGCGTCTGCTCTCAACTCCAGAAACAGTCTATCCGGCTCCAGCCGAAAGGCGCACCGAGAAGTGCGTTTTGGCGCGTACGTGTTGGGCCTGACGCTCGGCGAAGGAGAGTTCGGCAAAGTCAAGCTCGGCTGGCGCAAGGACGGCCAGCATCCGAGCCAGGTGGCGATCAAATTGATCAAACGAGACACGTTGGCGCGCGACACCGAGCTGGAGGTGAAAATCCACCGCGAAATCAACTCCATGCGTCTTCTCAGCCATCCCAACATCATCAACTTAGTAGAGGTTTTGAAGAGCGGTAAGTATATAGGCATAGTGTTGGAGTACGCCTCCGGAGGCGAGCTCTTCGAGCACATCTTGCAGCATAAGCATTTGAAGGAGAACGTGGCCAAACGTCTCTTTGCCCAGCTCGTCAGCGGCGTCGATTACATGCATCTGAAGGGCCTCATACACCGTGACTTAAAGTTGGAGAACTTGTTGTTGGACAAACACAAGAACATCATCATCTCGGACTTTGGCTTCGTCAACTCCTACAACCGCGCCAAAAACGATCTCATGAAGACCTCGTGCGGGCTGCCGTGCTACGCTGCGCCCGAATTGGTGCTTACCAGAACGCCGTACTCCGGCCGCAAGGTGGACATTTGGTCGATGGGTGTGATTCTCTACGCCATGCTCGCTGGCTACTTGCCTTTCGATGACGACATTGAAAACGAGGACGGCTCGGATATTGTTCGTCTATACAACTACATCTGCTCCACAAGACTCACGTTCCCTGAGTATGTGTCTCCCTTGGCGCGTGACTTACTTAGACGCATCATCGTCCCTGACCCTGCTAGACGTATCGGCATCGACGAGATCCGCAACCACCCATGGTTGGCGCTGCATGCATCGCTCTTGGCCATCAGACAACCCGAATGGGATCGCATTGCCCACGACGAGAAGCTCAGCGGCAGCAAGATCGCCTCTGCTGCCACGGCTGCGCAAGTGGGCCAGAACAGAAACAAGCGCTTCTCTATGATCTCAGAGACAACCAATTCATCCGCACTCATGTTGAGTGGCTCCAAACCCGCCTACGGCAAGTCATATGCATCCAGCTCCAACATCATCTATTCTAATCCTACCACATCGTCATCATTTGCCAACGTCGTTGCCACAAGCACCGATTCCGAGAACAGAAGCCAGAGAGCCTCGTCGGTCTCTACCCAGGCAGAAATCTCCGCCAATGCCACTGCTGCAACGCTGCCTATGTTGTTGCCCCACCAGAAGGGCCACGCCAAATCTGCATCAATTTCAAACTCACACTCTTCTGCTAGTAATGCACTCAAAGCCATGGTTTCTGACCAGACTGCCATTTCCGAACAAGAAAAGCCAGTTGAATCTGATCCTGTGTCTCTGCCAGTCACCCCATTGCATCTTTCCAGAAACTCCACATACGCCGGTACAATCCCAACCATCGCTGAAAGCCCTACTGCGGCCCAGTTTGAGCCAACGGCTACACGCGCGCTCCCAGCTCCGATCGAACGTTTGCCTCACACACAGAAACGTCCGCGCCCAACTTCGTACCACCCTGGCTCGATGTCTCTGTCTTTCATCATGTACAATAATAGCGCATCCACTGTTCTGGATATCTTCAAGAGTCAAGCGCACTCTCCATCGCACCCTTACTCGCACTTCTTACTGTCTTCACCCACGCGGACTCCCCATGGTGTCGATTCTGCTGTGAGTATTGGTGATAATGGCAACGGTAGCCCTGTCTTGCTGGCAGCGGGAACTACTCGCAGAACAACCAGGAGAGACTCCGTGGTGACTGCAATCAATGTTAATGGTGTTCTTTCTAGTGAAATAAGCAACCATGACAATGAGCGCAATTCTGTGTTGAGCTACTTGGAAGACAAAATGGACGCTTTAGAGTTGACGGAGCTGCACAGCCCTACGAGAGTTCCTTTGGACGATTCGGACCTTCCAGTCATACGCAATATTCCCCAGATTCCAAAACTACAGACCACTCTTCCTCAACCAGGAAAGGCCACTCCTATCATCGACCAACTGCCTAAGTTTGCAGTGGCTGCAGAGTCTCCCGTTATAACTCAAAGTGATTCTCTTCTGCTTGCAAAGCCTGACGAGCAGAGGTTGGATCCAGAAGCTACGCCAAAGCTCGGCCATTCACCCAATGAGGCATCCAATGCCATCGAACAAGGCGTTGCTCACACAACCCCTAATGTAGAAACTCTTGTCGATGAAACACCAGATGTTGCGAAGAAAGCTACTGTTCTTGCCAGTGAGGCACAGTCAGTACCTGTGCCAGTTGAGAGACCACAGACTGATAGTAAGGAGGTGCAAGAGAATAAGAAGAAGAACCGATTCAGCATCTTGTCGTTCTACGGTTCTTCCTCGTTTTCTTCTTACAACTTAAGCGAGGGCCAGGAGGAAAATAATAAGGACAAAGTCGAAGGTGCCAACGTGGGTTCTCGAGAGCGCCGCCGTGTTGAATCCGCCGGATCGTCGAATTCGCAAAGACGCCCTATGAGCATGATCTCACAAAACACCACTAACACGCATGTAACTGCGAAGGAGGCCAGTGCGGCCCGCAAGGTAATGAATTTCTTTAAGAGAAGAAGCGTTAGAATAGGCTAACCTGTCTCTTGTTTACGATTAATATATGAAATAATTGAAGAACTCCAGAGAGTGGATTAGATCGGGCCTAGCGTCAAAACTAGGCTCTAGCCTCGAACTGTACTGAATAGTACTGTCTTTGTCTTCGTTGTGCCATTTTTATGGTTCTAGTACTTACTACATTTATTGTTGGTCAGTTGCAACCAAGACAAAAACATTGTTTTTTCGAGCTCACATACAATTGATCATGAATCTTCTTTGGACCCTTAGAAATTGATTGTCGTTGGTTAGATCGATCAATCACTCGCTGTGGCCTATTCAGTTCTGCTAAATTCGTAGCAATAGGAAAACCAATAAGATCTTAAGAATTATCAAACAATATTTTGTGTTTGAAACTACTATGTCTGAAAAAATTATTCTGTTCACTAATTTTGGATCTCATTTGGGTGGCAAATCTAGAAACTTAAAGGATACAGAAAAACAACCCAACCAAAAGAGAAATTAACCGCTAAGAAAATACCAACTATCACAAAAGATTATTCGACCCGAAATTTACCTATAAATACCCCCCTCCGCCACCCATTCCTCATCTCTCGCTAATTTCCACTTCCTTTCTTTTTTCCAACTAATACTACTTCTTTTCCTGAAAAATGTCAGGTCTACCGCCAGAACCGCCGGAAGAACCGCCGAGTGCGCATGTTGGAACTGTAGAGATGGCCGCCAATGAACTTTCATCGGCCAATTCCAGCAAATCGTCGTTTGAAGAAGCAACTCCAGATATCTCGGAATCCAACCTGGATTTGGACTCAGAGTCGGACCTGGAGACGGAGCTGGACTCGGACTTGGAGCAGGTCGACGAGTCGCTCGCATCCACCATCGTACAGGAGATCGAGGAGGGCGTATACGTCTGTCTTGTGTGTACCTGTGAAATCGACAGACACAGTCAGATCTGGTCTTGTCTGGACTGCTACCGTGTATATGACTTGGAATGTATCCGGGACTGGGCCACGCGCGGCTCTTCGACCACCGCTGAGCGTCGCTGGAGATGTCCTGCTTGCCATGTAGAACAC
This sequence comes from Australozyma saopauloensis, assembly GCF_035610405.1. Classification (NCBI taxonomy): domain Eukaryota; kingdom Fungi; phylum Ascomycota; class Pichiomycetes; order Serinales; family Metschnikowiaceae; genus Australozyma; species Australozyma saopauloensis. Next base: position 1,717,729 of record NC_086133.1, read on the forward strand.
AAGAAGCTTCCCGAGAGGTTTACGTGCTGGTGCGGGCGGAAAACCAACCCTAGACCTGACAGCATGATTTCGTTCTCGTGCGGGAACTCGTGTGGCCATAAATACGACACTTGTGTGCACCAGTGTATGGTCCAGTGCCATCCAGGAAAGCATCCTACTTGTGGAGCCATGGGGCCTACAATGAGATGCAAGTGTGGTGCTGAGTCGCAGCAGCTTCCGTGCCTCATGACGCCATATGAGACTGGCTGGCAGTGCGATAGTCCCTGCGAGGTTGTAGTGTGCTCCATGGGCCATCGCTGTCCACAGAAAGAGTGCCATGAAGGTCTCTGTGGCGCTTGCTCCGAGCAAATCTCTGTGCTGTGCTACTGCGGCCATGAAACTGTGGAAACTGCTTGTTCAGAGACCGTTCCGCGCCTCGGCTACAAGGAGGATGGATCTGAGATCGTGGGTGGAGTCTCCTGCGGCCGGACCGTTCGTAGCTTCTACGATTGCGAGACTCACTTCGAAGACTTGCCTTGTCTGCCGCTCCCAAGAAACAAACCCCACTGCAAGCTCTCTCCCGACGTGGTCAAGTCTTGTTACTGTGGGAAGACTGCGCAGTCAAACATCAATAGAACGAAATGTACCGACCCAATGCCCGTTTGCAACAATCCTTGTGGCAAGAAATTGGGCTGCGGTTGTTTGTGCAAAGCTCAATGCCACTCCGGGCCATGTGAATGCTACAATAGTCAACCAGTCAAGTGTGGTTGCGGAAACTGCACGTTTTTGGTTCCTTGCCGAGCCATCGAGCAAGGATTTATACCCAAGTGCCTTCATAAGTGTACAGCTCTTCTTAGCTGTCGCAAGCATGTCCACAAGGCTGTCTGCTGTGAGTTTGAGCAGACCGCCCTTGGTCGAGAACGTGAGATGAAACGTCAAATCAGAAACAACCTTCGCGCCAACTTCAATGATCAGATCCTTACCATGGAGCTGTGTCATATTTGCACTAGAGACTGTAACCAATTGAAGAAATGTGGCATCCACCGCTGTGAAGCCCTTTGTCATAGCGGACCCTGTGGTGTCTGTCTTGAATCCTCAGCTGAAGATTTGGTCTGCAATTGCGGAAAGACGGTTATTCCAGCCCCAGTTCGCTGTGGAACAAAGATTCAGTGCACTGAACAGTGTATCAGGATTCCAGCTTGTGGCCATCGTCCTGGTCGGCATCAATGCCATGAAGATGACGTTCCCTGTCCAAGATGTACGCAACCGGTAACTCGTCGTTGTGAGTGTGGTTTGAAAGAAGTCAAAAATGTCCTTTGCTCTGTCAAATCAGTTTCTTGCGGAACAATTTGTAATGTGCGCAAGGACTGTGGACATCCTTGCAATCGCGCTTGTCTGAAAGAGTGTTCGGCTGGAGACCATGCTCCAGTTTCTCAATGTCCTTTCGAATGTCGCAAGATACGTAACTTTTGTCCTCACATGTGTTCCTCGAGATGCCACAGCGGCAAGAATACCTCGTGTGATAATGTCAAGTGTGTCCAGAAGGTCAAACTTAAGTGCAGTTGCGGCAACCTTGAACAAACCGCTGTATGTGGCGCTTTCGAGGGTAACTACTCTGTTATCGGCAAGTGTATCCCATGTGACGACGATTGCGCTGTAAAAGCTCGTGAGAAAGAGCTCAGAGCAGCATTTAATGTCTCGCTCCCACCAGAGCCAGTTTACAATGAGCACGTCACATCTGTTTACCGCCGTCAACGTAATTGGTGCCGACAAACAGAGCTCAAGCTTTTGGAGTTTGTCTCGAACTATAAGGACATGGTTGCAGCAGAAGTTGAGCCACAAAAGAGTCTTCATTTTCCTGCAATGTTGAAGCCTCAGCGTGATTTCATCCACCATCTTTCTGAATCTTTCAACTTGTATTGCGAGTCATATGACAAGGAGCCAAACAGAGCCGTATTCGTGCACATCACTGACAATACCACCGAACCTTCAGAAACAATTGAACAAGCAGTGGCGCACCAGGATGACTCTTTGAGAAAGGCTCAATTTATGGAGGAGCTTCGTCAAAAACGTTTAGATGACGGATTCCATAACGCAATTCTTATCAAAGATGTCTTTTTCGGGGTATCAAAGGAAGACGTGGAGCGCCATGTTTCAAATCTTTTGGCTCCGCACCCAGAGGTTGGTGATATCGTTATTCTGTGGGTCAAAGACTCAACTTATGCTTTTACTGCGCCATATTTCGCAACAATGGACCAGGAAAAAGAGAACTTGTTGTTTAAACTTCTGAGCTTGTTTAAAGAAAAGCTTAGAGACAACTTGGTGGCATTTGACTGCCGGATGTGTCTTCTTGATGACGACATGACTAACGTTCTCAAGGTGGACAGTGCCAATGTCATGAAGGAGCCATTGAGCAAAAGCGCAAAACAAGTCGACGCTAATGCTTTTGCAGTGCTAGAGCAAAGCATGCAATGATTTTGGGATTATGAATATGGGGGGTAGGGATTTATGTATGTTATTCAATGGATTAAATAAATGCTAATTGTATGCTTATGAACCTGGAGTCTCGGATATACGAGATCAAAACCTGTTGATGTCGAAAATGACGTAAGTACTCGAGGGTCAGGAGTTTTGAAGTATTACTCCTCATCCGATTGAGAAGCGTCCTTGGAACTCTCTGACTTGTCCTTTGTGAAAGATGCACCAACAGCAGATTCATCATCGTGAGTCTGGGCCTTGCCATTTTCTTCAGACCTTTCTTCAGATCTTTCCTCGGAGTTTCCTTGCTCGTCGGTTCCATCTTGGTTTTGAGAGCGACCCTTGTGATGTCTGACTCTCTTTTTCTTTCCAGACTCTTCAACCTTAGCCGCAGGTTTATCCTCCTTCTTCTTCTTCTTGATACTCAATGGATTAGGCTCGCTAGGGCCCTTTCTCTTCTTTGGCATTGGCTGGTCCGCCTTTGGCTCTTCTTGCTTCTCCAAATACCCAACCTTCTTGTCGTTCAAACCAGCTTGGAGCTTGGCATTCTCTTTCAATGCTGCTGCTCTCTTCGAAGCGTCAGAAGCTGGCTCCATAACCATGACTGATCTGTTCATGAATACCAAAGGTACACCTGGAACTGCTCGAAGCTTCCGGCGCAACTTTGTGCTTTGACTAGCAACAATATATCTATGTTTGTTTTCGCCGTCAACATCGACAATCGACTGGACACACTCTACTGGGGTTTTGGGCTCCTTGATATTGTGGTTACAACGTCTTCTCTCAAACGACTTGGCCAAGTCAATTGCTTCCTGATTTTCCGTAAGATACAAAGCTTGCATACAACATTGTGTGATCATCGGCTTACATTCAGCCTGGATGGTTCTGTTGAGGCCTTTCACGATATCGAACTGGCCCTTATGGCACAAAAGTACAATTTCATCGTCCACGATGGTCTGAAATGGCTCTCTGAATTTGAAAGTATGAACATATAAGTTCATTTGTTTCTTGTAGGCCTTGGCACGTTTTTGTCTCATTTTTCAGGTCTGGACTACTCGTTTCTTTCAATAGAAGATGAGTTCTTAAGAATATGTATCTAGTTCCGGGGGCTCTGGGGCGATGACCCGAGGGCACATCCTGCAGTGGCTCGCGACATCCACTAGGCAGAATTCCCCCGGAATCGAATGTCGCACCCATCTCATCTCATCGTACTCATCGAGCATCAATCCAAAACCAAACCCAAACAAATACACACAATTATGTCCGTTGTCGGCTCTTTGATTTTCTGCACAGCTTGTGGTAACTTGCTAGATCCTGTTGACTCCAAGTCGACCCTTGATTGTGGTGTGTGCAAGACAAGCTATCCTAGTAAGCAATTTGAGAACTTGAAAGTTGTCACTAAATCTTCTGAAGATGCATTCCCACTGACGCTCAAGTCGAAGAGATCCGTCGTGAAGACTTCTTTGAACAGTGACGAGGTCGACGAGGGAGCTACAATCAAGGAGAAGTGTCCAGAGTGTGGAAACGAGGAGATGCAATACCACACTTTACAATTGCGTTCTGCGGATGAAGGTGCTACTGTTTTCTACACATGTACAAACTGTGGTTACAAGTTTAGAACTAATAACTAGAGAGCCATGGGTTCTTCCTCTGATGGTGGTGAGTGCAAGCGCCACGAAAAATTTGTGCAATTCATTTTCCGGCATTTTTACTGTATTTAGTGAAACAAGAATATTGGCCAGATTTAGAGAATTATGGCATTGGATAGGTCCTGGGCGATCTATCGTTCAAAATAAACGAAAAGAAGAAATTAGGTGTACGATAAGCGAAAGCTGGGAGAAGCGAGAAAAATTAATAGTAGGTTAAAAAAGCTACCACAAAATTACATGCATAATGTGCGATCATGCCTATTATGTTGAAGTTGGCATTTGTTAACACGTAAATGGAATACGAGGAAATATACGAACATGCATATTATATGTCATGAATTTTTTAATCTTAACGCCAAGCTCTGTACTAGAACGGATAATCCTATTTAGAATTACTCCCACATTAACTAGCCAGAACTACATGAACCCAACATATATACGTACATTTAAATCAAACACATTTTGTAGAACCAGCTCCGGCGTGTCGATCAGCTCTTGACAGCATACTCTAACTCGTTGGAGTTCTCGTACTCATACATATCTAAAGCAACAATAGCACTGTCTCTCACAACATCCACCTCATCGTTCAAGAACGACTTCAACACAGGCAACACTTCATCAGTGGCAATGGATCCCAAAGCCTCAGCAGCCTCATGACGAACCATACCAGCTTGGCTCTCATCCTTCAATACCTTCACAAGAGAAGGAACGGTGACTGGGTTCGACAATTGACCAAACACATAAGCAATCTCGTGCTTGAACAATGCAGAAGGGTCATCAAATCCGGTGGCCAAAGCAAGACAAGCCTCGTCTGTGGCCAAATCACGCAAACGGAACATGGCTCTGTATCTCTCGAACAAGGATACGTCTTGGTCATTCAAGATCTTCTGCAACTTCTCGACCTTCAGCTCTACATCGGTTGGCATAGGAGGAGCAGGGTCAATAGATGTGAAAGCAGACTCCTGCAAGTTCTCGGCCTTGGCGGCGTTGGAGTTCTCCCAACGGATTCTCTCGAGGGCCAACTCGCATGTTTGACGGATCTCGATCGAAGGGTCCTCCTTGAAGTACTTCTCCAAGATCTCTACGTATTGGGCGTCACCGATAGCACCGATGGCTTCAGCTGCCTCATGACGAACCATCACCTGTTGCTCTGAATCAGCCAAGACCTGCTTCAAGTACTTGTTAGCATAGGTGTTCTTGATCTGGCCCAACACATAGGCAACCTCGTGCTTCAACAACTCGGACTTGTCAGCGAAACATGCGGCAATGTAGTCAATGGCAGCATGGACGGTCTTCTCCTCGGTGGAGTCTTGACCGAGACACTTCAAGTTGAAAAGAGCTCTGAACCGGTTGGCCAAGGCGGTGTTTGTGTCACACAAAATATCGCGGAGTTGCTCTGGAGTAGCAGTGTCAACGTTGATCTCAGACATTTCTTTTTTGGTTTGTGAGGTGTACTGGCAGACCAGAGAATGAATGGTGGTTGAAATTTGAGATGAGATGAGCTGGTATGCGCTTAGGTGGTGGGAGGTAAGGCAACAGTCAAAGATAGTGGAAGGCAGTAAATGGAAAATGGATTTTGATTTGACTGAATACATTGCGACGATAATTTCAGTTCGTGTGAAAAATTTTGATGTGATGATTTATGTGTTTCTTGTAGGCTGGGTGAGTCTTCAGGCTTACAAAGCGACGCAACATAAGCTGGGTCTAAAACTGCTGAGAGAAAATGAATTCGAGAGTGAAAAAGACAAACTCTACAGCCGGTATTATTAATTCATGATCGCTTTGTTGTTGTTACTAGATGATTAGGATTGGAGAGTGAGGTACAACTTGCCAAAATATACTGGAGACTAATTCCTTGTATTTTCATTGTTTATTTTTTTACAAAACATTTTGTAGACAGTGTTTTTATAAATTTGTGCTGCGATTGTATTGCTTGTGAAAATGATCTAGCGGAGAGAAGATCGAACAAAAGATGATATCAGGTAGTTGAAACCTACGGTGTCTACACACTCTGATGGTTCACTTAATAACCATTGAATGCTTTCCAATCGGGATTAAAGTCAGTCGACAATCGCCAACACGAGTGGCAGAGAACAAAAGGGGAGAAGATACAATCAACCCTCACTTCTATGCAACCTATGACATTGAATAGATCGTAGTTAGCTGATGAATATAATTTATAATCAGCCACAAATGTCAGTATTCGTGTTCATGTTTCTATCACCATGACCCAATCAACAGAAATATATAAACTCCATACATTGTCATAGTTTTAGTACAAGATACCGATTATTGAAAGAAAAGCTGGTGATGTGTCTTTTTCAATTGGAGATAGGCGGCATCTAGTAGTTGTACAACATTGAGTAGCTTTCGTCCAGCTCATAGTTTACAAGAAGAACTGGTACGTTTTCGACAGAGATTTTGAGTCATTCAATCAAATGAAGAGACTGACACGATGAAATTTATTATCTTTCATATCAGTGGTGCGGACAGAATCATAGGGGTCTTATTCTTCTTGCAGATAAATGTTTCATACCTGTATACGCAGCGAAAAGAACACAATCTTAGTGAATTATTCAACCTAATTGATAAGTAATCACTTGATATCTAAGAACCAAAGTGGTTAAATAAGCCTTCTTTTTTACGCGCCTCGATATTCAACATAGCCGACCGGGCCTCTGAAGAGATCTAAGAGCCTCATTTCAATGATTTTATCGCGGTATGCAATTTTCATTGCGTCACATTTCATTTTTCCCGTTAAGAATTGTTCATTCATGCCTATTACGCATTTGATTCTCCAATACAAACTCTCCCAGTGTTGCAGTGTCTGTTCGTTGACGCAAGTGGAACCCTAAGAACGAATCTCAACGCAACTAACTGCTCCAAGCCGAACTTAAGTCAACTTTCTATAAGGTTTTAATAATACTGACTGGATGTCTTCTATAAATCTCGCGGATGTGATCTGTACTTTTTGTGCACCCTTTCTTCAAGCAACGACAGATGAATCGAATGTTGGGTTTAGCCAAAATTTCGCAAAATCCAATCTCGTCGAAACTAGAAATTTCATCTCGGTCTATCAGTGAAACTTGATGAGGCCATCCACTTTTGTTGGAATTGGGTGCAGAAGCCTATGATTGACGCCATGCAGGGTGAAACTCGCTTAAGATTGCCCTTCAAAAAATAGGAAACGTGCAGTCAAAATAACTCAGAACTCGAACTATTGAGTCTTTGAAAGTCGTACCATTTTCACATAACATCGAAACGCGTTTGCCCAATTATCACAGACATTCCCTCAAGGACGTGAATGCATTTGTTTATCGTGTATAAATGCATGGGTTATGAGACCAAAGGTTAAATATTGGACCCCTTATTTTGAAATCACCCAACCTTTCCCCTCCGCAAAGATACATAAACTTGAGTGTTCTTTAGACTTTGGTTCGACGTCAAAAAAATCACAGAATGTCGCTAGCTGCTTTTGATTTCGCAAACACCGTTGATGGCTACACAAACTGGTTGAACAGTGCTGCCAACGACACCTTCACTCATGTTTATTGCATTGAAAATGGCTGGGAGACCGGTTTAATTGTTTTGACTGACATATATGATACATTAAATAAACTCGTTGATACAAGACTCGATAAATGGAGAGACGAGGACGCCATTAACTTGATCAACCCGGATGACCTCTTTGAAAGTATCGGAGATGCAAGGAATCAAGTCTTGGCCGAATTGCTTTCGTCAGGCGTTTCGACAACTACCCCTACTTCTCAAGACAATGCAACCATCTCCAGTGTGCCCACAGAAACGGGTTCCGATAACTTCTTTGACTTCAGAAGGAAAAGAATGGAGATGCAGCAAGAAAAAGTGGATCTTGAAGCAAGAGCAGGTTGTGGTGGAACTTGTGGAAGTTCTGGAAACTGCAAGGGAGATTGCAGGGCCTGTTTGATGGTGTTGAATACCAAAAAGGGATACAGGAAGATATGCTTCTAGTCAACACTTTGAATTAGAATCATTTTTCATCCAAAAAAGCGAGTATACCCCTTCATACATTTTGAAAGACACGACCCGAAGATTGTTCGTTAGTTGATGTAGGATCTAAAGGCTCTCTAAATCCATAATCAATGATATTGCTTGAATTTAAAGAACAGACTTAGAGTAGAGTGACAGTGGTCTTGTTTCCTAGTAATGAGTGGTTGGGTAGTGCCAGTAGATATGAATACGGAACCATTTTTTCGTACCTCATCAGACAGCTATCAGTTTGATGGCAGCAAGAAAATAGTCAATCGATACGGTCAAAAATTATAAGGTTTTGGTTCGTTCATTCTCATTATTGATATACTTTTTGTTCATTCTCGTTGTTGGATATACTTCTTGCCCATCTACTTCGGAAAGGCCCAGTTGGCGAAATCAATTCAGTCAAGAGGAAATACATCTAGAATTTCTAGAGTCGTATTTGTTGAATTTCACCTCTCAAATTAGGATCTGGTACTGCCAAATGGCAGTTCAGTAGATATGTGTTACTATGGTAGGAGTTTCTGATGCACATGACAAAGCCACGAAACCACGAAGGAAAAAATAGCATTCCCAAAATAAAAAAATCATCGCAAAATCGAAAAGACCTTCAAATACTTGTTATGTATAATTTGTATTATCAGTAGATTCCAGAGGACTGCTTCCTTGGAGCACTACATTCTAAAATAACATACCACTTTACCGTTCTACAGACCAAAAAGGAAATTAATTTTCATTTCAAGAAAGAAATGATCCCCAAAATCCATTGTTCAATTTGATGCTTTAACTCTTCCCCCACTCTCACGACAGTAGAAAGTACCACTTAACTAGATGACATAACCTCGAAACAAAACACGACCCCACCCCACTAAAGAAAAAAAAGAAATACTCAAAACGCCAAGCGCCCTTGCTCATAACCAAAACCGCAAATATAAATACCCCTCGTGTCCCGTCACAAAACCCCAAAGCCTTTTTTTGATTTCCTCCTGCAGATGACTTTTTCACACACTTCCGTCTCTCCAACCTACAACACCCTCCACCATCAACTTCTCCTACCACAACCACCATGGCTCAACAACAAATGCCAGATTTGTCCAACGCCATCGTGGCTCAGGACGAGATGGGCAGACCCTTCATCATTGTCAGAGACCAGGGCAAAAAACAGAGGCAACATGGTCTCGAAGCCACAAAAGCTCATATTTTAGCTGCTAGAGCCGTAGCTTCGATTGTTAAGACATCGCTTGGGCCACGTGGTCTCGACAAGATTTTGGTTGGACCGGATGGCGATATCACCATCACAAACGACGGAGCAACGATTTTGGCGCAGATGGACTTGGACAACGAGATCGCCAAGCTTTTGGTCCAGTTGGCACAATCGCAGGACGACGAGATCGGTGACGGAACGACTGGTGTGGTTGTGTTGGCGCTGGCCTTGTTGGACCAGGCTCATGAGTTGCTCGATAAGGGTATTCATCCATTGAAGATCGCCAACGGTTTTGACGCGGCTTGTAAGATTGCAGTGGCACAGTTGGATGCTGATGCTGACGATATTCTCATTTCCGAAGAGGCCCGCGATTCGAATTTGTTGAAGGCGGCACGCACGTCGTTGGGGCTGAAGATCGTTTCGAAGGCTCACGATCACTTTGCTCACATGGCTGTCGATGCAGTGCTTGCGGTGGCTGATTTGGAGCGTAAAGACGTTGATTTCGAGTTGATCAAGATGGAGACCAAGGTTGGAGGCAGTATCGAGGACCTGGCTTTGATCCGCGGTGTTTTGCTCGACAAGGAGTTCTCCCACCCTCAGATGCCCAAGAAGGCCACCGACTGTAAGATCGCGATCTTGACCTGTCCATTTGAGCCTCCTAAGCCAAAGACTAAGCACAAGTTAGACATCTCTTCTGTGGAGGAGTTTAAGGTTTTGCAGGAGTACGAACAGACGAAATTCCGTGAGATGATCTCCTTGGTTAAGGATTCTGGCGCCAATGTCGTTGCTTGTCAGTGGGGTTTTGATGACGAGGCCAACCACTTGCTTCTCTCCAGTGGCTTGAATGCAATCCGTTGGATTGGTGGTTCTGAGTTGGAGCTTTTGGCCATCGCTACCAATGGTCACATTGTTCCTCGTTTCGAGGATCTCACTCCTGAGAAATTGGGTACCGCAGGTGTAATCCGCGAGCTCGAATTCGGTACTACCCGTGATCGTATGTTGGTTGTTGAGGACTGTTCAAACACCAGAGCTGTTACATGTTTCATCCGTGGTTCCAACGAGATGATCGTTGCTGAGGGTGTACGTGCTTTGCATGATTCCATTTGTGTTGTGCGTAACCTCGTTCGTGATAGTAGAGTTGTTTACGGAGGTGGAGCTGCAGAGCTTCTGGCCTCGCTAGCTGTTTCTGCAGCCGCAGACAAGCAAAAGGGTATCGATCAATATGCATTCCGCGCCTTTTCCAGCGCTTTGGACCAAGTACCAATGGTTTTGGCCGAGAATTCTGGCTTGGATCCTATTGAGACCTTGTCTCAGCTCAAACTGAAACAAGCACTCGAAAAGTGCGCTCATTTAGGTGTAGACTGTTTGGGTAAGGGAACCAACGACATGAAGGAGCTTTTTGTCATCGATCCATTGATCGGTAAGAAGCAACAGTTGTTGTTGGCCACGCAATTGACCCGTATGATCTTGAAGATCAATGATGTGATTATTAGTGGGAAGGACGAGTACTAGGTAGTTTCGTGTATTTAGAATAGTTATAATTTGCAACAACTCATGTAGAAGGAAGTCTGTGTTCTGGTCTTGAGTCTTTGGTTCCTCGGGGCTCCAAACAAGAAAGGACTCATTATTCTGGTACCGCACTTTTACATATGGTCATCGTTGTAATACGGAATACGGCTTCAAGGATGTTGACTTGCGTTGATCAAGTTGGAGATGATACTTACCACTTGATGTGGCCTTTACCAAAGAAAGATTTTGCTTCAAAAGACGATTTAAATAAATATAGACTCAATAGAAGGGTAGCACCGGAAACCAGATCAAGTTGGATTTAGGCCCCTTTACTCTATGGGTTGCTCAATTGAGCATCAGCTATACGAAACATGTTTGCAACGTAATCTTCGAAGATGGGAACAGCGGATTCTGGAGCGTCAGGAAGCCAATCTTTCAAAGACAGGCCACGAATCTCATTGAGGCTAACCCTTATACTCTCAACATCCACTATCCAGTCTTGTGGCATACGTACCAAACCGCCATTGGCTCCATACCTCATTTGATGCCTCCAGTATACATTTATTTCTTCAATCAATGCTTGAGCAGAAACCTTGTTTAGATAACACGCAGCAAAAGCAATCAATGCCTTATACAAAGCTTGATAGGTCTCAGCAGTAAATTCTTCGCGACTATAATCGAACCTTGCCCGCGAGACTACATAGAGAACCCTTTCATCCCAGCGTCTGTAGAATCTATTTGCGCTACTCGCAAGACGGGTACTCAGGGTGGCAAAGACACTCGAAGAGTCATAGTATTCTATGCTTTGACCTGGCGCCAACGCGCCGAGCTCTAACGTCTCGCCAACTGGATTAATTTCGCTTCTGTGAATTATTAATCCATCATAAGAGAAAAAACTCATTGATGATTGCTTTTTGGTACTCTTTCTGTTTGCGTGGAAGGAAAAGTGGTGGTTCAGGGTGTATTTCTGTGACAGATTTGTAGCCACTGTGCAAACAAAGACAATCCACAGAATTTCAATTACATAGAGACATGGTCCAAGAGTGCAACCCTCTGAAAACATTTGAGAAATAAATCTGGACTCTGAAAATGTATAACTTTTAATATTTGACGAAGGTATGCCATTTTTTAGAGCCTGACAAAACCTAAGCTAGCTTGTGCGAGGTATAGCGCCATGAGTCAAAAGTCTTTAAACTTGACTACTACGTGACCAAAACATCTCTCCTGATGAAATTCTATTGGTTTGATTCGAGGTGCTGTTTGAAATGCGCTTTCATTCGCTTTCTAACTATGTTTTCTGGACTACCATCGGACTAATATCATCGATGTACATACTTTACCAGAACAAAAAAGGTTCTTTCTTCACAAGAACGACATCCAAATTCCTCTTCTTCATTCAATTGAACATCATATCTGACTTTGGCACCACCGCTACCGACCACTTCCTTCCATTCTTAACATAGCACAATGGCCATACTCACCGTGTTCAAGCAACAACATCAAAAACAAAAACATATAAATACAAATATCCCCACCGCACCAATTCAAAAAATAAAATTACACCCCACCCCCACTTTTCACACTTTTCTTCCTGATCTTATCGGGTCGTGCCCCACCCAGTCTCCCCAGACATACTACTCCTACTCCTAACTAATATCTACCACCAACTACCCCACGCAACTTACCCAATACACACACAATGGCTTCAATGGGCACCCCCGCGGTCGTTATGGACAACGGTACCGGGCTCACCAAGTTGGGTTTTGCCGGAAACGACTCTCCTTCGTTCGTTTTCCCCACCGCGATCGCTACCTCCATCAACAACACAAAACTGGGCAAAAGCGGCTCCTCCTTGGGCGGTTTGAAGCGCGGGCTAGAAGACTTGGACTTCCACATTGGCGAGGATGCGCTTTCGGCCGCCGCCGGGCCAAACTACTCGTTGCTGTACCCCATTCGCCATGGCCAGATCGAGAATTGGGACCATATGGAGCGGTTCTGGGAGAGAAGCATCTTTAAGTATTTGCGGTGTGAGCCCGAGGATCACTACTTCCTTTTGACCGAGCCTCCGTTGAATCCTCCCGAGAACCGTGAGTCCACCGCCGAGATCATGTTTGAGTCGTTCAATTGCGCTGGCCTCTACATCGCAGTGCAGGCCGTGTTGGCGCTTGCAGCTTCGTGGACGTCGTCGAAGGTCCAGGACCGGTCTTTGACCGGAACCGTCATCGATTCGGGTGACGGTGTTACCCACGTCATTCCCGTGGCCGAGGGCTATGTAATTGGCGGCGCCATTAAGAACATTCCATTGGCCGGTAGAGATATCACTCTTTTCATTCAGCTGCTTTTGCGTGATAGAGGCGAGGCCGACACCTCGTTGCAGACTGCGGAGCGGATCAAGCAACAGTTCTGTTACGTGTGTCCCGACATTGTAAACGAATTCAAGAAGTTCGACCAGTATCCACAGGAGAAGTTTGCACAGTACATCGTTGAAACTGTCAGCCGTCAGTCGAAAACCGTGGACGTTGGCTACGAGCGCTTCTTGGCACCCGAGATTTTCTTCAATCCCGAGATTTGCTCCTCGGACTACTTGACGCCCTTGCCCACTGTTGTGGACCAGGTTGTGCAGTCGTCGCCCATTGATGTGCGTAAAAAGCTTTATAAGAACATCGTGTTGTCTGGAGGATCCACCATGTTCAAGGATTTTGGCCGTCGTTTGCAAAGAGACATAAAGGGCCTTGTGAACGAACGTATCGAGTCCAGTGAGCGTCTCTCAGGTGTCAAGAGTACCGGTGTCGATGTCCAGGTGATTTCGCACAAGAGACAGCGCAATGCCGTTTGGTTCGGAGGTTCCTTGTTGGCTCAAACTGCCGAGTTCAAGAGTTACTGCTACACGAAACAAGACTACGACGAGTACGGACCCAATATTGTCCGTAACTTCTCCTTGTTTTCTGTGCCATAGTGGTTTAAAAGAGCGGACTTAGAATTATATAGGGAATACAAAGATAAAAGCATTGATTATTGATCTCGATTAAACTCAACTAGAAGCAGTTCCTGGACTTATACCATGTGATTACCATGTTTTTCCTTTATTGCTAGTCTCTTAGAGGACCTGATTACCTATGTTTTGTTATGTTGTGTACCAGAATTGTGAAGACTGTTCTAGCCTACATGTATGGCTAGTATCTACCGTTAATTTTTTTACTTGAAGTGAATTGTAGGCTCGAATTGCATTTGAAATAGTGTTCATTTCGTCAATTTCATTGTCCCTACGAATTCAGTCCATTTATTCATTTCTATATCCTGCATGTTCTTGTTTTATACCTGCATGATATACGATAAGTCTATTTGCCAAAATCAGTAAAGTCCATAAAAATACCTTTTGTGTTGCTACTATGAATTAAGTTTCGTAGCTAGTATTGCCTTTTGTGCGATCATCCACGATTCTCTCGATGACTTGACACAATTTGAATCGAAAATAAAAGAAGTAACAACTTTCCAAAGAAAATAGTAAGCGATAAATGCGTAATCTCTCTCTCAATAGATGCTTACAGTCATTTGCTTAGAAACTAAAACTTCCCATGTAAGATGTATGCTTTTTTCTAGAGTAACAGGAGTAACGCTTCTTTTGGTAGCTCGACTCAGAAACATGTGGCAGATTGGTAGTAGATGTAGTACTTAAAATTGGTGCTGGAGAGTTGATGAGTTGTAGATATCAGAAACATGACGATTGAAACATTGCTTTGTTATGAATGTCAGCTTTATGGTTCAATTGTCAATGGTTCAGTACACTTTGTTCCCCATGTTCACCGAACACTCAGACAACATGGCGGAACGCCTGGCCGAATTTTATTATCGTGAATACTTTCTCGTCAATATGACGGTTTTCTCTAATTAGGTTTATGACAACAGTAGACCCATTCAGTCTTTAAGGAAGGTGAACCTCAACTATTAGTTGCCCATATTAAAGAGTGGCATGAGAAATATTCTTCTCATACACTTTTCAATTTCAATCGATGGCCAATATATAGAGCGGTATTGCAATATAGGTAATACGGTGGTTAATACACTTGAAGTTGAAGTTCTTCCCGTTGTACAAAACAGTCAGTTCGAAATTACTCATAAAGTAAGGTACCGTGATGTTTGTGAACGAGCAACTTTTAGATTCAATAATTCGAGACTTTTGTTCTTGAAGTGCTTTTCACACTGCTCTATAGGAATCCGAGGACTAATCTACAGTTCAAACACAGATGGTGCCCAAAGTCAAGCGCCGACACGCAATTCGTCGATCCACCTACAACTCACCCATATCTTCACACAAATATTCGATTTGAGTCTCTGAAATTCAAAATCATATTTCGTCATGCACTCTACTCTTATCTTCAATCACCACTACCACAAAACAGAATACACTATACACATGACACCAAAGCAAAGAAAAACTATAAATGGGCACAATTCGGGCTCCAAAAAATTCCTCAAATTACAATTCTCACCAATCGCCCCCTAACCAATTCCTCCCAATACCCACCTGGCAGAACACCCGTGCCTCCCCACCAAGGGCCATACTTTATTCCATAGACTGTACCCCAGAACAATCTCCACCACTTCCCACCCCAAAATGTCCCAAATCGACGGCGTGGCGCTCCAGCAAATCTTCGCCCGCCTCAAAACTCCCCGTATTGAGGCCCGCACAAGGGCCGCCCACGATCTCCGGGCGTTTTTAGGGGCCATATCTCGGGACTTATCTTCCGAGCAGTTTAACCGCTACAACAACGAAATAAACCGCATGATCTTCGAATTGTTGCAAAGCAAAGATACCCTGTTGACCTTGGGAGGCATTGCAGCGCTCAATTCGCTCATTGACTTCGACAGCCATGAGGGAGAGGAGAACGCAACACAAACAGCCCGATTTCTGAACTACTTGAAGTCGTTGATTCTTCTGAATGACGTCACGATCATGAAGCAGGCCATCACCACCTTGGGGAAATTGGCCACGCCGGGAGGAACGCTTACGGCGGAGTTCGTTGACCACGAGGCGAAAACGGCCATAGAATGGCTCCAGTCGGAGGGCAAACAGAACGAAACCCGGCGCCATGCGGCGGTGTTGATCATCTCTGCATTGGCCCACAATGCGCCGCTTTTGTTGCAGGGCTACATCCTGCTGTTCTTCGACTATCTCTGGATGCCGCTTCGAGACCTGCGCTTGGTGGTGCGGTGCGATGCTGCGGCTTGTTTGGAACGCTGTATAGATATTGTATATGCTCGTGATGTAGAGATGCGTCGCCGTTGGCTCCGAGTGTTGATGGACCACGCGCTGGCCGTGTTGAGCCCGCATAGAGGCGCCGACGGCGCGGCCTCCGATCAGGGCCTGAACACCGTATCTCTGGGCCAAACCTCGGGCTCGGGGCTCATCTCTGCATTTTCACTTTTGGGCAATACCAGCAGCCCGTCGCCTGAGTCCGTCCACGCTGCGCTTTTGGTCTATCGCGAGCTCGCCAAGTATCCTGATGATCCTCATGTCCGCTCCAACTTCGATACAATGTACGAAAACACAACTCTGCACAAGGGAAGCAAGTACGGCTACATACGAACGGAAATCTGCAATGTTTTCTCGTTGCTAGTGCGTGTCAATCGTGAAGACTTCGTTGAGAAATACTTGCACAGAACCGTCTACTGGTACTTGCAGCAGCTCCGCAAGTTCAAATCCAACACCAGTGCTTCCGCCAAATCGGAGAAAAGTGCCATTTTTCGCAGCATTGGGCTCATTTCTCGGCAGGTCGGCAGTCAAATGGCTCCATACTTGGATGCTATTCTAGAAAACATCCGTGAAGGGCTCGCATCTCTGGCATCTCCAACCAGTAGCTCAACTTCAAGTGCCGCAGCTGCCATCTCTGCGGCTGCTTTTGCTGCCTCGTCATCTTTTTTCTCCTCCTCGACCGCAGGTGGAAGCTCTTTGGGCGGCTACAATCTGTACAGCAATGCGCCTAATTACTTCGATGAAATTGTCAGCCAAAGACCATCGACAATCTTAGAGAAGGAAGTCCAGCAGCCTGATGTGGTCGCCACAGATAGTGCATTGCTGCAAGAAAAGGAGGTTGAAATCGCAATTTTTGACTGTATTGGCCAACTTTCCATCGCCATTGGCCCAGCACTTACCAAGCATTTGCAGCGCGACATTTTGGACTTGATTTTTGCCTACTGTACGTTGTCTGTCCACATGAGAAACGTGCTTGTCACTCTCTTGAGCAATATTCCGACTTTGGAACATACTATCAATGCTAAGTTGCTCAATCTCCTCAGTTTTGTTTTATCTGGACACGAATTCCTGCTTCCAGGTGCCCCAACGGGTGCTACGCATATGGACCATGCTGCTGCGCGGCAATATCGTCTCGACATGATTTCAAGGGACACAGGACTCACCACCAGCTACATTTCACACAATCTGGAATTGCATACGGCGTTAGATGCTGACGTTACAGTTCAAGCCTTGCAAATGCTCTCAAACTTCACATTTTCTGAGTATCAGCTAAATGAATTCGTCCTGAACTGTGTGGTGACATACTTGGATAGCGCGAGCCCCGGAGTTCGACAAACAGCCATTTCGACCGCATGTGCGATTTTCAGAAATGATCCAATTTGTAATCAAACCAGTATTCGCGCCCTCAATTCCGTGAATGATGTGATCGACCGAATTTTGCAAGTACTGATTACAGAGGCACATCCTGAAATCAGACTTGAAGGACTCTCCTGTCTCTTCCAATCTGTAAACTTCGATGCCCATCTATCTAAGGCTGAAAATGTTAAAATTTTGTTTGTGGCTATGAACGATGAAGTATTTGAAGTTCAATGCATGGCGCTAAAGATTCTATGCCGTCTATCTACTGTCAATCCGGCATACATTGTGCCTTCTTTGCGCAAAGCGCTTATACTGCTTCTTACCCGTTTGGAATACGCAAACACCAGTCTCAAGAAAGAGCAAACGGCTCACATGTTGGGACTTTTGATAGCGAATCCGCAGGAAATTACAAAGCCATACACTAAACCAATTGTGGAGGCTCTCATACCAAAGGCGAAGGACCCCAGTCCAGGTGTAGCCACTTGTGCCATAACTACTCTTGGTGCAGCTGCAAAAGTTGCAGGGGAAGATATCAAACCATACCTACCCCAGCTCATGCCTTTGGTAATGAGTACGTTTCAGGATCAAAGTTCATCTTTCAAGAGACTTGCAGCACTTAAAACTCTAGGACTCATAGCATCTTCAAGCGGGTATGTTATCCAACCTCTTCTTGACTACCCCCAATTGCTCGGCATGCTCGTCGGTATTTTGAAGAGTGAGTCTAGTCTGCATATCCGCCGAGAGACAGTTAGACTTCTCGGTATTCTAGGTGCCCTTGATCCTTACAGACACAGGGAAGTAGAACAGTCTGAGGCCAACACAAATAAATCTTTGGATGCTAGTGGGTCTTCAGATAACGCGCTCCCCGTTGATATTGCACTTCTCATGCAGGGCATGTCTCCAACTTCGGAAGAGTACTACTTGACCGTGGCAATCAACAATTTGATGAACATTTTGAACGACACCTCCCTCTCCGCCCACCACAACAAGGCGGTACAAGCTATTATGTACATCTTTCAAACGATGGGAATGCGATGCGTTCCTTTCCTCCTGCAAATTATTCCAGGTCTCCTCAAAGTTATGGGCTCCTGCAAAATGGTTCACTTGAAGTTCCTTCTTCAACAATTGGGGGCTCTTGTATCTATTGTGAAGCAGCATATAAGACCATTCATGACAGAAATACTTCAGCTCATAATGTCTTTTCATAATCCCGCTGCTCCAATTAAAAAGACGGTGATTCTTCTAATTGAGTCCATTGCCAAAGCCTTGGAGGGAGAATTTAAGATGTATTTAGCAGATGTGCTTCCGATGTTACTTGATGCAATCGAAGAAGACAAACTGCAAGACAAAGACACTTGCATGCAAGTATTACGCAGTTTTGTCATCTTCGGAACGAACATCCAAGAATACGATCACGTCATTATCCCCACTGTCTTGCGTCTTGTTGCTAGTCAAGCACCGGTTGAGACTCGCAAATACGCTATCGAGACAATCGGTAAGCTTGCGCGAAACATCTCTTTGGGAGAGATGGCTCTGCGCATTGTGCATCCATTATTAAGAGTTCTCAATCAGCCTGGTGGGAACGCTCCTTCTAACACCTTGACTGGCCAAGAAGCAGAATTACAGCTCGCTACTATAAACGCACTTTGCAGTCTTGCGCTTTCATCTGGAGATGATTTTATCATTTTTGTGCCCGCAATAAAGAAAGTGATGTTGCGTCATAATATTCACTCGAACATGTTTGAAAACATAGTCGGAAAAATGATGGGAGGCGAACCTCTTCCCGCATACAACAACCTTTATCCTGCTATTGAACACTCGGGGCATCATTTGGATGCCGCGCAAATGGATGTTCCTTCCAAGAAGCTTCCTGTCAATCAGCATCTGCTCAAAAGCGCCTGGGACTCGCTGAGTAGAAACAATACGAAAGAAGATTGGCAGGAGTGGATCCAACGTTTATCAAAGGAACTCTTGAAACAGCTGCCTCTGCATGCCATCCGTGCTTGTGCCGGACTAGCTAGTGATTATTCTCCATTAGCTAAGAACTTGTTCAACTCCAGTTTTGCTTCGTGCTGGTCGGAGCTTTACCTGCAACACCAAGAAGAGCTCATTAACCTGTTGTACGTTGCATTATCTGCTCCAAACAACCTGCCCGAGATTCATCAGATCTTACTTAATTTGGCGGAGTTCATGGAGCATGATGATAAACCATTACCAATTTCAATTCTGACTCTTGGCCAATATGCTCAAAGATGCCATGCATATGCCAAAGCACTTCACTACAAGGAACTTGAATTCTACGAAGAGCCAACCTCAGTCACCATCGAGGCACTTATCACTATTAACAATCAGTTGCAGCAGTCTGATGCTGCAGTTGGAATCCTTAAGCACGCACAATTGCACCACGATTTGCAGGTGAAGGAATCATGGCACGAAAAATTGCAACGTTGGGACGACGCTTTGGCTGCATACGCCAGACGCTTGAAACATGAGCCTAATAACTTGGATGCTGTGCTTGGTAAGATGCGTTGTTTGCATGCACTTGGAGAATGGGAGCAACTCTCGGAGCTTGCTCAGGAAAGATGGCTCTCAGCCTCGGCCGAAACTAAGCGGAATGTTGCGCCATTGGCCGCTGCCGCTGCCTGGGGCTTGGGTCATTGGGACGATATGGATGCGTACATTCGTGTTATGAGTCCAGCCTCACCTGATAAGGCTTTCTTTTCGGCAATTTTGGCCCTTCATCGTAACTCATTTGAGCGCGCATCCAATCACATTCTTACCGCTCGTGACCTACTTGTTACTGAGATCACAGCACTTGTCTCTGAGTCTTACAATCGTGCATATGGTGTTGTGGTGAGAGTGCAGATGTTGGCTGAACTAGAGGAAATTATTAAGTACAAATGCTTGCAGCCTGGTCTGGAAAAGCGTGCACTTATGCGCCGGACCTGGAACACTCGTCTCCTCGGATGTCAGCGTAACGTTGATATCTGGCAAAGAATGTTGAAGGTGAGGGCGCTCGTCATTTCCCCAAAGCAAGACATGGAGATGTGGATTAAGTTCGCCAACTTGTGTCGTAAATCGGGCCGTATGAGTCTCGCGGAGAACAGCTTAAACAGTCTTTTGGAACAAGGCTCAGAACATAACCCTTCCCGGGCACCTCCACAAGTTGTTTATGCTCAGCTCAAATACATGTGGGCTAAGGGCTTAGGCAAGGAGGCTTTGCGTCATTTGGTTGATTTTACTACGCGGATGCTGCAAGACTTGGGCCTCGATCCTGATGATCTTATCACTCAACCAGTTCCTCGCGACGGACCAGGTGTTCCTAAGCACGTTGAGGAGTACACCAAACTATTGGCCCGGTGCTTCTTGAAACAAGGTGAGTGGCAGATCGTTTTGAACAGCAATTGGCGAACAGAAACTTCAGAGATTATCCTTGGTGCATTCTTACTAGCCACTCACTTTGACAGTAAGTGGTACAAGGCTTGGCACAACTGGGCGCTTGCAAACTTCGAAGTAATTCAATTGTATGAGGCAGGTAGTATTGGAAGTGCAAATGCTCCTCAGCCTGGCCTGGTCATTGAATTGGAGAGGGACTCTCCCGAGCCACAAAACGGATCAGCTGACGCAGACAAAAACGCTACTCAAAGAAATGGCAACGGTTCTGTACCTACTGACCCTGGGGCTGCCTCGTCTGCTCCTGATTCTAGCAGCTCCAATTCTATCAATGGCCCACGGGATCTTGTGCTGAGACACGTTGTCCCCTCTATCCAAGGATTCTTCCACTCGATCGCGCTTTCTCTGTCTAACTCACTTCAAGACACTCTCAGACTTCTTACTCTCTGGTTCAAATTCGGTGGTATTCCAGAAGCTGCTCAAGCTATGGCTGACGGTTTCGGTATGGTTAAGATCGATAATTGGCTTCTGATCATTCCACAGTTGATTTCGCGTATCCACCAACCTAATCAAATTGTTTCTAGATCTTTGTTGGGACTTTTGACCGATCTTGGAAAAGCACATCCGCAGGCGTTGGTCTACCCCCTTGCAGTTGCTGTTACCTCTGAGGGTGTGAGTCGTAAGAAGGCTGCTCTTTCCATCATCGACAAGATGAGACTTCATCTGTCTTTGCTTGTGCAGCAGTCTGAATTGGTACTGCACGAGTTGATCAGAGTAGCTGTGCTTTGGCACGAGCAATGGTATGAGGGTTTGGAAGATGCTCTGAGACTTTTCTTTGGTGAGCACAATACTGAAAAGATGTATGAGGTTCTCGAACCTCTCCATCGTATGATCCAAACAGGTCCACAGACGATGCGTGAGGCATCCTTTGCGTCGGCTTTCAGCAGAGAACTTTCGGATGCTTATGAATGGGTTCTAAACTATCGTCGCACGAAGGATATCTCCAATTTGAACCAGGCTTGGGATGTTTACTACAGTGTATTCCGTCGTATCAGCAAGCAATTGCAACAATTGCAAACACTAGAATTGGCCTTCGTCTCGCCTCTTCTTGAGCAGGCTCGTGATCTCCAATTAGCTGTTCCTGGCTCATACCAAGCCGGCAAGCCTATTGTTCGTATTATGAAGTTTGACTCGACGTTCACCGTGATTTCATCGAAACAACGGCCTCGTAAGTTGAGCTGCAGAGGCTCTGATGGCAAGGAACACCAATTCTTGCTTAAAGGGCACGAGGATATTCGTCAAGATAATCTTGTCATGCAGCTCTTTGGGCTTGTCAACACACTTTTGGTCAACGACACTGAGTGCTTCAAACGTCATTTGGATATTCAACAATATCCAGCCATTCCTCTCTCTCCTAAAGTCGGATTGTTGGGATGGGTTCCAAACTCGGATACATTCCATGTGTTGATCCGTGAGTACAGAGAGTCGCGCAAGATTTTACTCAACATCGAACACCGTATCATGATGCATATGGTCCAAGAGTACGACGATTTGACAATCTTACAAAAGGTTGAAGTATTTACTCTGGCCCTCGATAACACTCGTGGTCAGGATTTGTACAAGGTTTTGTGGCTCAAGTCCAAGCTGTCAGAGGCTTGGTTGGATCGTCGTACCACTTATACTCGACTGTTGGCAGTCATGTCTATGGTTGGATATATTCTAGGTTTAGGTGATCGACACCCATCGAATTTGATGTTGGACCGCTTCACTGGAAAAGTGGTACATATCGATTTTGGAGACTGTTTCGAAGCTGCTATTCTTAGAGAGAAATATCCTGAGAAGGTACCTTTCAGACTCACAAGAATGCTTAATTATGCCATGGAAGTCTCTGGAATCGAGGGTAGTTTCCGGATTACTTGTGAGCATGTGATGCGTGTCCTCAGAGCCAATAAGGAGTCATTGATGGCTATTTTGGAGGCTTTTGCATATGATCCTTTGATCAACTGGGGATTCGACTTCCCAACAAAAGCAATCGCTGAGACCACTGGTATCAAGGTCCATCAATACAATGTGAGCGAGCTTTTGAAGGCTGGTGAAATCGATGAACAAGAGGCTAATCGTATGAGACAACACAATGCCTTGGAGTTACGTAACGCTCGTGCTGCTCTTGTGTTGCGTCGTATCACCGATAAACTTACCGGTAATGACATAAAGCGTTTGCGCGGCTTGGACATTCCAACGCAAGTTGATAAGTTGATCCAGCAGGCAACTAGTGTTGAAAACCTTTGCCAGCACTACATTGGTTGGTGCTCATTCTGGTAAAAAATAAGGAACATTTGTATAAAAATAGAAAGTTTTTCTGGTAGTTCAGCGCTGGTATTGTATTTCAATTTCGTATGATCTGAGTAGTTTTGCAAGAAAGTTCGTAACCCAGTAATTTATAAACTCATTATTTTACACTTTCTTTCACAAATTTAGACAATGTATTAGAATCGTAATGACTCTTCCTGTAGAAAAATGTTTACGTAACCTTCTGGATAGAAAATCTTTCGGTTGCGGCCATATCAAGTGGAAAATACTGTTTCCCGTCCGATCAACGTTAGTCAAGCCACTTAGAGCCACACTGAGTAATGCAGTGGGAGACCATGTGTGAAATTGTGGTGCTGCAATCTTTTTTTTGAATTTGTCGTAAGTCATTTCTTGGGGTGACTTGTCAACTTTTTGGGGATGAATACGTAATAGAGTAGATCTAAAGTCCAGATTGTTCCGTGTTTTAACTATGAATTAAGTCTATGCTATTTTCTTAGAAGCACTTGTGAATCCCATTCCCTTCAATGCAAGAGTGACGTACTTGTCTTCGGCATCCACATCTTCTACTCCCTCGGCGCCATCCTGGAAGAAGGCCTCGCTACCGAACAAAGCCTTCAAATCTCTCAAGTACCACACAAGCTCGTCATCCACCTGGTCACGATGGAGAACAAGACGACCAACATCTTCTTTTCCGATCGCCATGTATGCCAACACCAATTTGAGCTGGTTGCGGCCGAAACAGGCCGATTTGGTGAGCTCGTCGAGAAGTTGATAGGCTACAAGCTCACCCAAGTCCTCTGGAAGCAGACCCGCCAGGCCAGTTCCCTCGGCGAAGATTCTCCATCCCTTTTTCAGCTCTGCTACCAAAGTGACACCAAATCCAGGCGATTTACCGGAGTTCTCACCTCTCCACACGTCTGCGGTAATATTCACATCAATTCCTGTTGGTTTGAGAGCAAGACGTGCGCTGTCGATGATTCTGTTCACGACAGATGGAGAAACTCTAGCGCAAAAGGCCACACCACGGATCGCCAGGAACTTAGGGGCCTCGAGCGCATGAAGCGTGAGCGGCTGTGCTATAAGAGAGTTGCAAATGAAGTGGACCTCTCCGCCACCCAAAGGTGCAGAGCCACGCTTCAAAATATGAATCTCGGCTTCTCTGACACCGAACTTCTCCATCACAGGCAAAAGACCCCATTTGATGGCTTCAACACCTGCAGCGCCTCCAACATCAGTCGAAGTGAGTCCTGTGAACACGATGGAAAATTTCTGCTTGGAAAATGGAGCGAGGTAGAGCATTGGTTCGAGAAAGTACCCGATTGGCTTCAGGCCCAGACACGTGTGAGTGAGCTGGCCACCAATAATAAGACCTGGGCGATAAATCACAGTCGTACCAGTGTAGGAAATCTCAATATGCGAGCCATTGGTGACAGCTTCTAGAAGTCTGAGAAAGGAGACTTCATGGTCTCGAAGACCTGGATTGAGATCTGCAGAACGAATCTTGGTGATACGAATTGGTGTACCGGCCAATGTGGCAAGCACTAGCCGGAGACGGAAATTCCGTGTTCCTTCGAATGTTGTTGGTTTATCAGACATATTGTTAAAGTGGTTTGAAATTTGGGATGAGCTCGATGAGCTCGATGAGGTTAGTGTGTAGGAAATCTGGGGAATCAACGAGATGGAAGATAGAGTATACGGTGAGGAGAGAGATGAAAAGAAACTTGGAATAATTTATCGAATACTTTAATGCTTTATTTTTTATTGGTGTTGAGTTTGTCGCTGTAAAAAATCGTGTCGATGGCGCCTGTAGTTGATGTAGTGATAGAGATCTTTTGGAGATGCTACACACTGTTGAACTCAAAAAAGAAAAGGTTCTATTGAGATGTAATTATTAAAGAAATCGAATTTGCAGGAATTTAACCTCTATGTGCGGAGTGTCTCTTAATCTATCTCTAGATTGATTCGAGACAAAATGGCAACGATCTGAATCCATGAAATCCGAGATTCACGAGGACACACAAGTGAAACAAAAAGACTTGAATCAAAAAATGATGGACGAGTCCGGAGTCGAACCGGAGACCTTTCGCATGCTAAGCGAACGCGCTACCAACTACGCCACACGCCCTTCGATGGAGAAAAGTAAGTCGAAGAAAAATATAAATATCAAGCTCTGTTTTACTAGTTAGTGATTCATGAGCCCATGAGCATTTTCAACGATTTCCGAACCAAGAGTCAGTCCATGTCAATTTCCAAGCTAAGAGGTGACAAATTAAAGAGGCCAATCCGTGCCATTCTTAAGAAAAGGGTGCCGAAGGTATTTCGACAACACTCCAATAATTCCTGCAACGTTTCATGAAATTCATCTTCGATTTCAACCAGATGCTCGTTTTGTTTTGTTCGATTCTTTCGGAGTTTAATATCCCTTTGGCCGGCTTTTCACTGATAGAACTAATATGAGCTTTTGCAGTGACATTAACTGCAAAGTAAAGAGCGAAGATTCTCATTCAGTAAACTCGTACGGGCTGATTGAGTAATTTCTCGTAATAGCTTCTTCGAGCTACGACTGTAGTTGCCTCATACTTCTCAGCAAGTTTATCGAAAACACCTTTCGCCCAAATAGTCTCCTCAGTATTGAACAAAAACCATGTTTGATGTATCGTTGATAAATGATCTATATGACATCATCTCAGATAGATAAACGTGCCTATATGCCTATACTTAATGCAGAGTGATCTCATTCGCACTTTAATGTATAGGACTTCACATTTATCAATTAGGTCCAGAAACAACAACGTGATACCATGGCCAATTTTGCTCTTTATCGTTAAAAGCCCGGATTCAACAAGCGTAATTGAACATATCGAGTGCTTGGAAGACTGATTAAGGCACGATTGTGCTTGAAAAGGCTGACTTACTATGGGGTGCATGTATGGCGGCTATCAAATAATGGACAAATCTTGAATTGAATTCGAACCATGAAGGACTAGCTTAAGCGTGATGAGAATTAATTAGCATTAACCGTGATAATAATAGCCAATTCTATGTGTTCTACAATACTACCCCACTGTAAACTTGACAATTGTCTTACATCACAACTCAACTAACCATTGTGGGCCAGACAAGACTCGAGTGCCCCGCAATCCCAGAGGAATATATATAATAAGATTGGAGTCTCAGTAAACTGCAAAACTTCATCACCCTTAATTGTCACAATGGCTCAGAAATCAACTCTTGCAAAAACCGCCCTCGTAATCCGCGCATTCCAGCTCGCCTTCGCAATGCTACAATTTGCATTGGGAATTGTCTGTATATCATATATCTCTCAGAAAGATTGCGCAGTCAACATCATCACGGGTATCTTTGGAATGTTCTACTATTTGGCGGTCTTCTTACCTCCTGTGGTACGGATGCTCTCTCCCGCCGTGGTGTTGGGCTTTGAAATCTGGCTCACTATATGGTGGATTGTGTGTATTGGAGTTGGAGCCCATAATTTCGGGCCTCTTAATTGCTCCTTTTTCATAGGCAAATACGTTACTGGATGCCAAGTTGGTAAAGCTCTCTTGGGGTTGGCGGTCAGTGGCTTCGTGGAGTCTGCGATTACCCTTCTGTTCGTGGTGACATACTTAATTGCGCCATCTTCTGGTAGTTTGAAGGATACTAATGTCATTGAGGTCGGTGCCTTGTCCCGATAGCTTTTCCATTTAATTTTCGGTTAGAAGACTCTAATTTTACTCCAGCCAGGTCTGGCCCCAAACTCGAGTAATTGAATGTAGATTTAAGCGTCTCGAAATTCTAATCTCGATCAGATGCTCCAGAGACTTCTCAAGTATAATGAAGTAGAGAATTTTACCACGAATCTTATCTGAAATGAACCAAAAATTTATCCAGGAACCACAGTTCGGATAGCTTTGTTTGCAACATCGATCGATGAAGTGTGTGTTGAGCTTGATCTGTACTTTCTGCGCCAGTTGCCAGCGAAAAATGTAAAAGGCCCATTTACCACCGCCAAAACGACTTAATGGTGAACTGATGTCACTTTAAACTCCCAAAATTCTAATGCTTCAGATCTGGTAATTTGCGTCATGCGTGCCACGTAGTGGTGTATATAATATGGTTCAAATCATTTCATAAATGCCAATATACCCCAAACCTATCTTAAAAAAACTTCTAAAAAAAGAAGAGGCCAATCGGATTTGCTTCCCAATTGGGCCACTTATGACTGGATCAAAATTGACGTATGCCGAGTGATTTGGAATCTACTAATTGCTATCAATGGTGACTACGCGATTCTACTAGTATCTACTACTCTTTCTTCACACTTAGATTTAAAAATGATTAGAATAACTGATGACAGAACCAAGGCATTTATTTTCCGGTTTGTCCAGATGCTTCTTTCTATTCTCCAATTCTCGTTGGGAATAGTAACTACCATATATGCTGGCAACGCCGATTGTGCCTTCAACATTATTACGGGCATTTTCGGAATGTCCTACTACACAGCCTTATTGTTTCCTTACTTTGTTCGCCGCATGTCGCCAGCCTATATCTTGGGCTCTGAAATCTGGCTCACGGCATGGTGGATTATGTCGCTAGGCATTATGGCGGCAGATTATGGACCCGAAAGTTGTGCCTTACTTCGTGGTAAGTACTTGACCGGATGTGAAACAGGAAAGGCCCTTATGGGCTTGGCAATTAGTGGATTAGTTGAGTCATTGGCTACTCTTCTGTTAGTTCTGATAAAGGTGATCCACCCCATGGTTTCGAATAAAGTCTCGTTATTGAACAAAGGAGTGTTCCAATTAGGTGCAATTTTCCCAACAGCTGATATCAATTGGGTGACAGATGCAGAAAATGCTCATGGTGCGGCCACGGTGGACTCTGAGGAGAATAAGTCATTCGGCAGCTAAATACACCCAGTACCGGTAATCCAATGGGCGATTCAGTTTTGATGAAGGCTATTGGATTTAATTAATGACTTATGAGTGTGGCTCGCCAACAGAATGCGGTTATCTCTGTTTGTCTATGCCACGAGTATTTATGTAGTAATGATTCGTTTTACAATTTCGTTTTTCTCTTGTAGAATCAGAAATGGCTGAATAATTACTTCGCAGCTGAGAGCTGACTGAGTTCAGGTACGTTCATCGCCAACCTGCGTTATTTTGCGTTCTACTCGTAGGTAAGCAAATCGGAATTCTTTGGTGATAGCATATAAGCATAGCATCACTAAGTATTACATCTGGGCGGAACACCATCTGTGTTAAAAAACTTAACATTGCCGTAAGAAAACTAAATTTCTCAATGCCATTTTTCTGTACCCCAATAGCATTCATTATTTTGCACACGGGGACAATGGCATCTTTGAGTGAACAATCTGACTGCGTAGTGTTGATGAGCTAGTTGATCATTTTCTGAATTCTGATACTCGAATGGATTTACCTCTAGTTTAGAGTCTTTATGTCTACGCTACTATCTACCATCTTGCCGTCTTTTGTCCAATCACAATTGCATGGGTTCGAACGTCACCTAGCAGGTTTATATCTCAGTCTCAAGACTAAGAGAGGTTGTCGTTCAAAAACCTGGAATTGACATCCAAAACGTAATATTGGACATTTTTTCTCTCGGAAACTCAAGGAGACGCACATAACTGCTCACGATATGTCCGGGATAAGTATTGGAAAAGGCTTACACATACAAACAATTGAACATCAACATGTCTTTTTTAGTAAACATTCCCCGCGCAGGAATATCCTCCTCGATCGTTGCATTCCAGTCTTTGAGCTTTCATTAAATCATTTCCGAGGAGTATTTTATCTCTCGGTCGAGGACCAAATGTTAGGAGGTGTATTACTATTGAGGTGTAGAGATTAATTAGATCAATACTCGTTGCATTAGATATAAAGAAAAAAAGCTGCTCAAAATCAGACCGGAAACTAATTTCTCCTTCTTTGGTCGTTATAGTCTCGTTATTCACCTTCACAGGTTGCTGCTTGAGGTACCAATTGGTTCATGTTGTATCATAGTCAGAGAAGCAGAAAAATGTTGACTGAAGATACCAGGATCACAAGATTTATTTAAGATTGAAAGTCTTAGTATCTAAAAAATTGTAATGTGACTGGGAAGACAAGGCATTACTTCGAATTTCTTATTCTGACACGGTATTGTACTATTACCGCACAATGACAAAACGTCAGAAAAATACCAAAACAACACCCAACATGAATTTTTTTACTCATACCTATTTGATAAAGCTCATATCAAATTAATGGACCTCTTTTCACCACATAAACTCTCACCCATCTCTGTTCATTCATTCACCTGCCATTTCCTCCAAACCACCCTCCCACTCCGCACCCGTACATCCTCACCCCAATATTCACCACACATATTTTCCACAGAAACACAACCAACACCACTCTCCCAATATGTCCCAGAACAACTCCAAGGACCTGCCAGGCGGCCAAAAAAGGCCGCTAGAAGACAGTTCTGTTGGTGGAGACAACAAGCGTGTCGCCACAGACTCCACTCTGGCTTTTCCCGAAAACGATGGTGCATTGGGCGATATTTTCGATCTGCTGCTGTTTGAAACCCGCACAGGCATTGCAGATGTAGGATATGGGCTGCAGAGTGGCACGGGGCTCGAGTTGCCCGATTTCTTGAACGACAGCAGCGACATTTCTCGGAATGCTTCAGGTCAAACCAAACAAGGTGCACAGGGGTCACAAAGCACCAACAATATCCATTCGTCTTTACAATCATCACATTCTCTGAGTATACCTATGGCAGGCTCGCTTCTGCAGCTGTCTGATGCAAGCAGGGTTCCCAATCCACAACAATATCGGGCACAGCCAAGTGTTCCTCGTACAAACTCTACGCCTCGACTCAATGATAGTAATGCCACCAGCACTGGTGGAGTTTCCACGACCTCGGTGCCTCCTGGAGGTCTATATCACTCTCAATCGACTCTGAGTCTCAACTCTGCCTCTTACCCTAGACAAGGCGCACCAATCAACAATGCTTCATCTAACCGACCAGGAGCAGGGTTGACGTCGCCTTACCGAGCTACGATGCGCTTTGATCCTAAAAGAACATATCCTGGTGCTCGTCCTCCAGCTCCTGCTCAGGGCTCAGGTAGCTACGGATTCCCCTCCCTGGGTGCTCCTAGTAACAACGCTGCTGGCGACAAGGATAAGGCTGAAGACCCTACGAAACTTAATGATGCTTTAGCTGCCGCTGGAGTTGATCTCCAGCGAGAGGAAGAGCTTCTTTCTACGAACTACACGCGCATGCCCATGAACTCCATACAACAGCAAATTGCACAGCGACAGCGTCTGGGATATGTGCCTACAACTCAATTCCTACAGCCATACCACCTTGCCGTTTTCATGAACCGTGTCGGCCGGGAAAATGGAATGGGCCAGAACTTCATGCTTGACACAGAGATGCTAGAGTTCATGTCTAGCGCATGCAAAGAGTGGATATCTAATTTGGTTGCTAAGACTGTGACAATGGCGCGCCACCGTCGAAGAGGCATTCCTGCCCTTAGCAGTACGCCTGGAAATGGCTCCGGAGGCCTGTCGAGTCGCCAGAAGTTCGTGCCCCAGAGTCAACGTTCTGAAGTGTCTAAGGATCTCCGAGAACTTGCCCTAAGGCAAAAAACCCTTGAGGAGAGACGGGTGGAGAAACGTACTGTGCTTGGGCTTGAGCGAACTGGAGAGGTTGCTCCTGAAACATCAAGTAAAGATGGTAACGATGAGACGTTGCACAGGGCAGCCAATGCCACAGCTGCTATGATGACTATGAATCCAGCTCGTAAAAAATATTCGTGGATGACTTCAGGCGCTTCGGGAAGCGGTGTGGATGATTCTAAGGTATCAGCAGGAAAAGACAGTGGTTCTAAACAAAGCGCCCTTATTCTGGCTCGAGGAGATAATGGTTTACGTTTTCGCGAAATCAGAACAGGAAATATGATTACCACAAGAGACTTATTGAGCGTAATTGAGGACGAACGAATGGGCACATCGAAAGCTGTTGTGAAAGGTTATGCAAGACTCAAAGATTAAGGGGTCTTTGTGAATACATCTTCTGCCAAGTCAAAGCCATCATGTACGAATAATAGCAATAACTGCAGTAATAATAATAACAATAACAGAAAAATAATTGCGAGGTAGACATGATGCGCATGAACGGCATTTTTTAAAAATTTTAGAGGCTCGTAAAAGCTCATGTAAGAATTCCGCCTTGCAGCTACGTCTCTATCGAGTTTCGTCACTTTTGCGCTTGGCTCATCCGGTCCAATTGCACACCGTTTCCTTATTAACGAGCATGCTAAATTGCCTCTTTAACTTTCTCGTGACATACCTTAATAAACAATTGGCCATTTTCATTGGAACGTTCATTTTGGATCAGGGCCGCTATCCAATTTCTTACGACATAACCATCGTACCACCATGCACAGAGTGCAGACTGTAAGGGCCCTGAGTCAAAACCCATCAGTTTTTCTCGAAGTTCGTACATGATGAGCTCCTTCGAGGCATTTTTGTTACCTTTTGATGCAAAAGGCAGTTCAATGCACAACGAGACTGCATCTGCCCCTGAGCATAATTGATGAAAACATTGAGTGAACGGTTATTTGCAGGTTATTTGCAGGTAGTCCATCAACTTTAAAATGGCTTTAATTTCAAAGAGCTGAAACCACTTTTATTTTTTAAGATCGAAAGGAATCTCACAAATCGTCTCAGATCCTTCCGCTAAATATCTCAGTACGTTGACATTGGTCACTTTCCATGTTTCGTTGAGGCTCCGGGTAGATCAGGGTTTGCGTGGACCAAATCATTAAACGGTAAAAATACGATTCTTAAACGTTGCTTGTGCAGTCGAGTACCGGCTGGCTTAAGAACAGGAGCAGATACGTATGCAAACCCGTGCAGGAAGCTGCATATGGAGTCTTCGCTTAGACATTCTAAGTTTTTTGCATGCAGGTTAAGAGGCCATAGAAATGACAAGTACGAGTGGAACAAGAGGGACCCTGCCAGCTGAATTCTGATTATTTAAGTCATACAATTTCCCACTGCTGGTAGAGAATTGTGAACTTTTTCAACAATGAGATCAGCAGCAATTGTTCTTGCTCTCGCAAGTCTCGCAAGTTCGGCTACTGTTAGCCAGAACACTCAAAAAGAAGGTTCTTACAGTGATGACAATCTCATTGTGGACCTGGGTGCTTGGTTTTCTATCAGAGATCCGGATGCAATCAACATTGGAAAGGCCAACATTCTGGGTGAGTGGATGGTCGATACCCGTAAAGACTCGGCTAGCTACAAGATCCAGGGTGCATCTTTCGAGAACTCTGGTGGTACCTATCTTTCCCAGGTTGGTGAGAACTTTGACCTTGCAGTAACCCCTACTAAGTTTCTCAACAAGGGTAGATTCTCGGTCAAGGTCAACCACCCTCTGCCTTTTGAAATTACTGCCCAAGACTCTTGGACTAACCTTGGAAACATTGTTGTCGACAACTCTAGATCCAAGACTCAGTCTGTTATTGACTTGACTAAATCGAGTATGAACACCAACAACGGTTCTATCTGTTTAATCAATACTGAGTGGACTCCAGAAGAGCTTCACGGTAATGGTTGTGTTTATGTTGGTGAGAACACTGACCTCATGTTTTATCACGACGCTAACCAAGATTTCTTTGACCCTAACCAATACATCTTCCTCTCTACTGTCACATCCAATTTGAACTTTATGTTCCCAAGTTACGCTGTTACTAAAAGAGCTCAACCTGCCACCAACTTCCCTTACAGAGTGAGAGGATTTGACGTTGGCCAGACCATTAGATTCTCTGGTATGCAAGTTACCTCTATGAGTTTCAACCCTTCGAAGGGAATTCTTACTCTCAGCGCTGGTGAGAGTGACTTCGATAACATTTACTTGGACGTCGGAAAGAACTACGACGAAGAGTACTTCCACTTGGAGGACAATAAACTTACCTACACCGAGTACATGGATTCCTTGCCTGTGCCCCGTGTTTGTAAATGTGACAGATCCTTCCCTTGGGATCCTAACTCGCCTTCTTCTGGTGGCCCAGCTCCTTCCAGTGCTCCTCCAGCTCCTTCCAGCTCTGCTCCAGCTCCTTCCAGCTCTGCTCCAGCTTCGAGCTCTTCTGCCAAGGCCTCTTCCAGCTCTGCTAAGGCTTCTTCCAGCTCTGCTAAGGCTTCTAGCTCTTCCGCTAAGGCTTCCTCCAGCTCTGCTCCAGCCTCTAGCTCTTCTGCAAAGGCTTCCAGCTCTTCTGCTAAGGCCTCTAGCTCTTCCGCTAAGGCCTCTAGCTCTTCCGCTAAGGCTTCCTCCAGCTCTGCTCCAGCCTCTAGCTCTTCTGCTAAGGCCTCTTCCAGCTCTGCTAAGGCTTCTTCCAGCTCTGCTAAGGCTTCTAGCTCTTCCGCTAAGGCTTCCTCTAGCTCTGCTCCAGCCTCTAGCTCTTCTGCTAAGGCCTCTTCCAGCTCTGCTAAGGCTTCTTCCAGCTCTGCTAAGGCTTCTAGCTCTTCCGCTAAGGCTTCCTCCAGCTCTGCTCCAGCCTCTAGCTCTTCTGCTAAGGCTTCCAGCTCTTCTGCTAAGGCCTCTAGCTCTTCCGCTAAGGCTTCCTCCAGCTCTGCTCCAGCCTCTAGCTCTTCTGCTAAGGCTTCCAGCTCTTCTGCTAAGGCTTCCAGCTCTGCTCCAGCCTCTAGCTCTTCTGCTAAGGCTTCCAGCTCTTCTGCTAAGGCTTCCAGCTCTTCTGCTAAGGCTTCTTCCAGTTCTGCCAAGGTCTCTTCCAGCTCCGCCAAGGCCTCTTCTAGCTCTGCTAAGGCTTCCAGCTCTTCTGCTAAGGCCTCTAGCTCTTCCGCTAAGGCTTCCAGCTCTTCCGCTAAGGCTTCTTCCAGTTCTGCCAAGGTCTCTTCCAGCTCCGCCAAGGCCTCTTCTAGCTCCTCAGTCATGTCCAGCTCATCATCCAATTTGTCGGACATCGATGCTATGAGCAGATCGAGAACCCGTGCATCGAATAGCCAATCCAGCTCTGCTTCTGCTTCTGCTAAGCCCTCCAGCTCTGCTTCTGCTTCTGCTTCCGCTGAGCCATCCAGCTCTGTTAAGCCATCTAGCTCTGCTTCTGCTTCCGCTTCCGCTAAGCCATCCAGCTCTGCTAAGCCATCCAGCTCTGCTAAGCCATCCAGCTCTGCTAAGCCATCCAGCTCTGCTAAGCCATCCAGCTCTGCTAAGCCATCCAGCTCTGCTAAGCCATCCAGCTCTGTCAAGCCATCTAGCTCTGCTTCTGCTTCCGCTTCCGCTAAGCCATCCAGCTCTGCTAAGCCATCCAGCTCTGTTAAGCCATCTAGCTCTGCTTCTGCTTCCGCTTCCGCTAAGCCATCCAGCTCTGTCAAGCCATCCAGCTCTGCTAAGCCATCCAGCTCTGCTTCCGCTTCCGCTAAGCCATCTAGCTCTGCTTCTGCTTCTGCTTCTGCTAAGCCATCTAGCTCTGCTTCTGCTTCTGCTTCTGCTAAGCCATCCAGCTCTGCTAAGCCATCTAGCTCCGTTAAGCCATCCAGCTCTGCTTCCGCCTCCTCAGCTTCTTCCGATGCTGATGCCATGAGCAGATCTAGAACTCGTTCGTCCGACAAACCATCTAGCTCCGCTTCCGCCTCCGCTTCTCAATCGTCTGTCGCCCAATCATCTTCTATTTCTTCTACCATTGTTTCTTCTTCCGGAGTTAGTGGAAACTCTCGCTCTCGCAGCAGTGCCTCCACTCTTCCACCAATGTCTTTCCCTAACGGTACCATTACTCATTCGAGTACTTCTGCATCTTCGGGTCCATCCGTTACCCTTCCTTCTGATTCTTCCTCTTTGACTTCTTCCTCCTCTGGAGCTAGTACCACCTCCGATGTGGTTCCTGGCACTACCAGTGGCCAAGACGACGGTACTGCCAGCTTTACTTCTAGCAAGCCAGCTTCTTCTGGAGCTGCCAGCGCTACCAATGGCCAAGACGACGGTGCTGCCAGCGCCACTTCTAGCAAGCTGGCTTCTTCTGGAGCTGCTAGCGCTTCTGGAGCTGCAAGTGCCTCCAACGGTGTCTCTTCGACTTTGACTGGCTCTGCTGTCTCCACTAAATCTGGCTCCTCGGCCGGTTCTCCTGCTGTCTCGACCTTGACTACTCAAGCCACCCTGACATACACCACTCTTGTCACTATTACCTCTTGTGAGGACAACTTGTGTTCTGAAATCACTACCAAGGTCGTTAAGTCTACCATGATTCAACCAACCCTCACTACTGTTACTTTGGCAACAACTGAGATCCACACCGTTTGCCCAGTCGACCACCCTTGTTACGAGACCACCGTTACTCGTGGAGGTCAAGAATCCAAGGCTGTTACTTCTGAGTCCACCAAGACCGTTGTCGAAACAGTTTGTCCAGTCGACCACTCTTGTTACGAGATTACCAGCACCCAAGTTGTCCCTCAGACTACCACCGTTCAATCTGTTGCATACACCACCACCGAAGTCCACACCGTTTGTCCACAAGAGAACGTGTGCCATGAAACTACCGTCACCTACGTTGTTCCATCGGCCACCTCTACTGTTTACGGTACCACTTCTGAGTCTGCTCCAGCTGGCGCTGTCACTACTCAAGGTGGTGTCCAAACCACTTCTACTGCTACCATCGGAGGCTCCTCTAGTGGAAAGCCAGCATCTTCTTCCTCAACTGCCGGTTCTGGAAACGGCTCTGGCGCTTCTAGCACTGCAACTGCTTCTATTGGCAGTTCCGGTGCCAAGTCCAGCATCAGTTTTGCTTTGGCCATCCTTTCTACCTTCTTGTTGTTGTAGATAGGCTTCTTCCACTTTTGATTTACATTTCACCTTCTCATTCACTTTCGCATAATTTTTCGCATATCATCTTCCATGTTTTATTTCCACCACTTTCATCATTCTGACAATTCGCATCAATAAATACCCATTTATTATTACCATCACTGTAGTTGCCTGCAATACTCTGCTCTTTATCCATTTAATGTTCTTGCTTAAGCATACTTTCGTGAATACCAGAGATTGTCCTGAACATCCTCGAAATCCATCCCAGAAGCCAAGAATTGTGACTTGAACGATTAAAGCAATTTCGAAGATTCACACAGGGCATCAATTTCACCGTCAGATAGATGATCCCAGGTGTTCTCTTTGATCACTGTGAATATCTATGTATTTACCATTCTGTGAAGCAGGATACTCGCTTTGAGAATTCCCATTACACAGCCAAAAACTCTAGCTCGACGAGATGTCAAAGTTACTCAATTTTATTGAAATCGAGACCATTGACCGTATTTCGTATCTAGTATCTGTAGTCTACACTGAAGATCCAATAGTGTGTACTACACAGGAAAACCAAAACAATACCTGAACTACTGTAGATACCCCCAAAACAGCACCAAACCCTGTCCAATTGCTCCAAATATAATGGATTTCTCTCTATCAACGCTCTACAATGCGTTTGATATCGAAAAGTCGTACGAATACGACGAACTGGCCACAGAATCTCGAATGGATGCATTTACAACAGCAGTGGCTTTAACTCCCGAATCCTTGGTCACAAACGCCGAGCTTTTGGAGGAGGTCATTGAGATGGCACACGCATTTCCTCAACTTCCAAGCGCGCGCCAAAAACAACTCACATACTTGGTTTCGTCGTCGTTTACTGCGGTGTGTATCCATTGCAGAAATGCCATAGATTCAGGCGACTTTGTGGACTCGGCAGAGATGATCAAGCAGCAGATGGAGCGCTATGGCTATTTGCTTTTCGTAGTTCTAAGTTATTTGGGAAAAGAGGACTTTCCAGGCACTGGAAGCGGTGTTTCTTCGTACAAACAGAAACAGGGCTCTGCGAAGTGGAAGAGCAATTGCACACTGGTAGAGGAGGTTCTCGATGCTGTAATTGTGTGTTTTAAGCTCCCGCTTTCGCGATTGTTTGTCACTACACCCGAACGTAATCTGTACCTCGATATGTTCATCAGAACTATATTCCACTTGATGGAGCTCCCGGAACGTATGAAGTCCAATAACACAAAAGTGCTAATGTTCCGTGCTATCTGTGAATCTGTGATTAACCAGTCAATGGGTTTGACTGTTCAGAACTGTATTGTCCAATGCTTAACATATTATATTCACCTGCCACCCTACATGGCAGAACTTCTACATACCTTAGACGAGCGCCATGGCCACAGCGCACTCACAGAAGAGCTTTTGCGTGAGCTCAGCACAATGGAGTTCAACGCGAATGATGCAAATGGCCCAAAAGCCGTTTCTGAGTTTTTGATTAAACTCTCTGAAATGAGTCCAAGGCTTATTCTCAAGCAGATGTCTACCACAGCTCAGCTTCTTGACAATAGCAACTATACCCTTAGATGCTCGGTTGTAGAGACTTGTGGCAATATTGTCGTCGATATCCTAAAAACAGACGCAAACGCAGATTCAGCAGGAGACGACCATGAATCCAACGTAGCCTCGCAGGTCGATGGCCTCATCAGCTTACTCCAGGAACGGTTCTTGGACAGAAATCCCTTTGTACGTACTAAGGCAATCCAAGCAATGGTCAAGATTTTTTCTTTGCCTGCTCGTATGCCAAAACGACGCCATGCGGTCATGCTTATTGCGCTGCGATCTTTAGAAGATAGAACCACTCTTGTGCGCAGAAATTCGATCAAGTTGATGTACAAGCTTCTCCTCACACATCCTTTCTCTGCCACTCATGGATCACAGTTGGTCGAGTCTGTCTGGCAAAAGCGATTAGAAGAAGTCAACAAAGAGCTTGAGAAGTACATGCCGGCAAATGGGAATGCTATGCTTGATAGCTTAAAAAATGCAGCAGAGGACGATGAAAACAACGATAAACCTGAAGATGATGAAATGGATCCTGAAGATGGCGAAGCAGCAGAGGAGGGAGATGAAGAAAACGATAGCGACAGTGCTATTGACGAGTCGCAAGACAAAATGGATGTTGATTCCGAACCTGATGCTCCCCTTCCAGAATTGCCCAACCTCCTGCTTCAGGAGAGAACTATCATTATTAAAGCCAAACTCACTCAACAATACTACCTTGATGCTTTACTGTTCATTGAAGCGGCTCAAAAAGGAGCCGAGGTGGCATCCAAGCTTCTATTCTCTAAAAACAGAAACGAAGTTTTAGAGTCCATGGACTATCTAGTCTTAGCGGATGCTCATGGAATTAAGAATGCCAACGACGGTATTCACAAAATGCTTCATCTAGTGTGGATGAAGGGTCTGTCGGACGAAGGAAAATCCATTTCGTCTCATCTAATTGACTGCTACAAAAATTTGTTTCTCACGGCTCCAGAGGATGTTACCGCTTCTCAGAGTGCTGCAATCATAGCCAAAAACCTAATCGGCCTCACGATAAATGCTTCGGTGGCCGATCTAGCCTCGCTTGAAAAGCTTTTATGTATGATGTATGAGAAGAGCATGATTGTTCCAGAGGTGCTCAAAGTCTTATGGCACATTTACAACAAGGCTGGCTCTGGTGAAGCTTCTCCTGAATTCTCCGTCGAATTTGTTCATGGCTCAGTTATAATCTTGGGTATGCTAGCTCTGGCGAATCGTCTGATTGTCCAAATGGGCGTCGACTCACTACTTCGAGTTGGTTTAGGAGAGTGTGGGAAAAACGATATGATTTTATGCAAAAACACTTGCTCGATCTTGCTGAAGATTGTTCCCGCTGGTGGTAAAATTTCAGTTGCGAATAAGTTTGCTCAGGAGGAAGATGCTGTCAAATCGCTTCGGGATGTTTTATTTCTACAAACTGATAGTCCTGATTGGTACAGCGCAGCGGAGCAATGTATCATAGCTCTATTTAAGATTTCTCCAAGTCCAGAAGAAACGTTCTCTGAGATTTTGGCATCGAAAGCCATGCAAGCTTTTGACGAGGATATCCTGGGTGAAAACCAGATGATCAGGCTTTCCCAACTTTTGTTTATTGTTGGTCATGTTGCCATGAAATCAATTGAGTATCTCGAGAAGCTCGAAACCCAATTTAAAAAACAGAAACATGAGACAGAATCCAAGACAAAAGATAAGAAGGAAGAAGATGAGAATGAGCTAGAGATGATTGGAGGTACATCGGAGGATGACTTCACAGATGCAGTCATTTTCATAAAAGAAAAGGAACTTCTCTATGGAGAGCATTCAATTTTGGCCAAGTTTGGACCCATGGTGCTGACAATATGCAAAAACAGTAAAGAATACAACAATGAGACACTCCAGCGCAGCGCCGTCCTTTGCCTTTCGAAGTTGATGTGTGTTTCGTCTAAGTTCTGCGAAGAAAACCTCCCTCTTCTTATTACAATAATGGAGAAATCGCCAGACCCCATCATTCGATGCAACTGTGTGCTTGGTCTCGGTGATATGGCGGTGTGTTTCAACAATTTAGTGGACGAGAATACAGATTTCTTGTATAGACGTCTCACTGACGAGAACATCATGGTACAAAGAACCTGTTTGATGACTGTGACATTTTTGATCTTAGCAGGCCAAGTCAAAGTGAAGGGCCAACTTTCTTCGATGGCAAAATGTCTTGAACACGAGGACCAAGGTATCAGCGATATGTGTAAATTGTTCTTTACCGAGTTGGCTACAAAAGATAATGCTATCTACAATGGGTTTATCGATATATTTAGTGGATTGTCGAACGACGAAACCCTAGAGAAGGACGCAAGAAAGAGGATCATCAAATTTTTGGTGGGATTCATCGAGAAGGAGAAACATCAGAAGCAGCTCTCGGACAAACTCTTGGTTCGGTTGAATAAGTGTGAATCTGAAAGAGAGTGGGATGATGTTGCATATGTCTTGACTACTATTCCTTACAAAAATGACACTATCACGCAGGCTATTGAAAACGGATACAAGATGGTCCTGGCCCGAGACTAGGTGTACAAAAATACTGGTTAATAGTTGACGAATCCATTACGAACGAATCTATAACTTTGAAGTAGGTTCTGAATTGTCTCGGAGACTCGTCAAAAATACGAATGAAATTTCAGCGAAGCATCAAATCAGTCAATTAGATTATTGTAGAGGAGCAGAGGCCAGGAAGCGAGACGCCCAAACGCCCAGATCATGAAATTTGATCATGGATACTTCAGATTTGCTATAAATGCCTCAAATTGTTCTGTCTCATTGGTGATATCGAATCGAAGCTGCACATAAAATGAACGCCATGTTTCATCATATCCGATTTGGATTCCATAAAAATTATCGGACCGAATGAGGAAATTTTCATTTCAGTGGTTTTGATTTTAGTCCCACTCAATCCACTCAATTACTCTTGTGGCGCCCAAATAGGCAATGACCTGAAACACCTATCTACACACCCACGTAAACGGCTGAATATAAAAGGAGCAAGAATTTCTAAAGAAGTTTTTCTATCATTAAACACAAATCAATAACTATGGCCGCTCAAACTACCTCTTCCTCTTCCAAAAAGTCTTCCGGAAAGATTAACACCGACAACTGGGACTATGACCGCAACTGTGGATGGGTGGCATCCTGTGTGATTGTATAATTCAATCAACTTTTTTTTCATACCGAATTGTAGTATTGATAGAAGTGAGCGATTGCGACATGATAAAACTTAAATGTAGTATTGTTAGATACGAGTGGTAGCGATAAACCTGTCTTAGAGTCACTCAAGAACCAGGAGAAGGAAAGTGGGAAATTCTGAAATGAAAATTAATTTCGTTGAGATATTTACCCAGAATTCGCAAGTATCCTTGACCAGATGTAAAATTTGCAATTAATATCCGTGCTAACAGAGGTATCACGAATTGAGTTGAACGAACGAATTTTCTCAATAACTCAAGCAAAGCTCTTAAAAATGAACTTTAAAAATATCAACTACAAGCTCTTCAAATTTCTTTTAAAAAGGCTTTCTTGGTATGCAGATAGTCTTACTCTAGACATCTATCATGCCCAATGAAACCATCTAAAAAAAAAATTCAACTAATAATAAAGTCTATTAGTAATTTTCAATTACTTCCACAACCAATTTCACACTTATTCTTCTGAATCAGTTTCCGCAATTACTCACTTGCCATATCGCTAAATCCGGGGTAAATTGCTTCTATCCTACCATCATCCAGATCCACATCCACACACTATGATCGCAGTCATCCAGAGGGCAATTGCCCAGATGCTGGCTCAGACAGGCTTGGATGAGGCCAGCTTCAAGGTTTTGTTGTGCACAGTGCTCTCGTTCCCGTTCAGTCTGGTTTTCAAACGGTTGCCAGATCAAAAGTACACCTTGAAGAACTTGTATGTGGTGTCTGTGTCGATGTTTTATATTTTTGGGATCTTGGATTTGGGGCTGGAAGTGCTCACGCTTCTTGTTTCTCTGTTTGGGTGCTATTTCATCACCAGATACATAAGAACAAGCCTGATGCCATGGGTTAATTTTCTCTTTTTGATGCTGCATTTGGCGTACAGCCACCTCAATGCGCAGTTCTTCAACACCCAAGACTTGTCTCGGCTCGACCTCACGGGCGCACAGATGGTGTTGGTGATGAAGTTGTCTGCTTTTGGCTGGAACGTCCATGACGGAAAGGTGAACGAGCTGCCTTCAGACTATACCCGTAGTCGGGCCATCAGAAAACATCCCAACATTCTTCCATTCATGGGCTATGTTCTCTTTTATCCGGCGCTTTTGACAGGCCCCGCCTTTGACTTTGTGGACTACGACAAGTTCATCCATTCCACCCTTTTCGATGATGTTCCTGAAGACAAACGTCCTGGCCGCAGCAGAAAGCGTAGAATCCCCAAGAGTGGCAAGCAGGCTTTGTCTAAGGTCTTGCAGGGGTTCTTTTTCGCAGGGTTGTTCGTTGTGATCCCACAGTACGTCAATTTGGACCTGGCCTTAAGCTCGTCCTTCGTAACAGACCATGGCTTCTTCTACCGTATTTTTTACTTGTGGATTTTGGGCTTCACCCACCGGTTGAAGTACTACACAATTTGGCTTATTGCCGAGGGTGCTTGCATCTTGTGTGGTATTGGCTACAACGGCTACGACTCAAAGACAGACACTTTCAAATGGAACCGCGTGCAGAACATCGACCCCTGGACTTTCGAAACGGGCCAAAATGTGCACGTGTGTCTCGAGGCTTGGAACATGAACACTAACAAGTGGTTGAAACACTACGTCTACAGTCGCTTGGCTAAAAAGGGAAAGAAACCAGGCTTCAAGAGTACTCTCTTCACATTTGTGACCAGTGCCTTCTGGCATGGAACTCGCCCCGGTTACTACTTGACTTTTGTGATGGGCGCCATGATCCAAACAGCTGGTAAGATCTATCGTCGCAACCTTCGCCCTATTTTCTTGGAAGCCGACGGAGTTACTCCAAAACCCACGAAAAAACTCTACGATGTTGTCTGCTGGTTAGTCACACAGTTGGCGTTTGGGTTTGTTGTCCAACCATTTGTCATTCTTAACTTCGGAAGGTCTCTTCAATGCTGGGCCACAGTCTATTTCTATGTGCCTCTAGGAATTGGTCTCACGCTATTCCTTTTCAAGGGTCCATACAAGAAGCAGGTTGTTGGTTTGTGCAAGAGCCTTGCTCCACAGAAACCAGTACCTATCAAGGAGAGTGGGTTGAACGAGAAGGAAGCAGAGGTTATCCAAGCTGCAGTGGAGAAAGCGCTCGCGCGCGAGAGCAACTATTCGACCTTGGGAGTTCCGCCTTTGGATGTGTTGGAGGATGCAACCAAGGAGGAGCTCGAGGAGGAGCTCAGGGACTTTGCCGACACCTGGACTTCGTTCCGCGGCCGCAAAGGTTCGTTCAGTAATGATTTTGACGGGTTGAAGGATGCATACAACAACTTCACTTCCGAGCTCAATGAGATCATCAACAGCAAGAAGGACGAGCTTCAAGAGACCAAGAACGCCATGAAGGCACAAGGAAAGGGCGAGTAGCTCTGCATTGAGTAACCATGCAACCACTCGAACAAGTTCAATTGGACGCTAAGACATATTTCTAACCATTTCTGAATTTACAATAAGATACTCATCAGATCAGAGCCAAGACCCCGAGTCTCGGCCATGTGTACTTACTAAACACAAACACGGACACAAAGCTATCAGTGAAACCAATAAACTCGTAAAATAACAACCCAATATCGTCATTGGCTTCCCTCCTAAAATTTCATAGAACTTCATTCCCTCTTTTATCTTCCTAGCCGTGCGCCACTGGCGGTGGCCAATTGATGTCATTTTTCACAGCCACCAGTCTTATCTTTTCCATCAGTAGCCCACACTTCCCCCATCAAACCGCCACCACCATGCAAAAAAATAGCAAAAAACCACAAGAGTACAATCTTGTCACCTGAAAAATCAATCAAAAATAAAAAAAACCGTCTCTTTTCGCCAATTTCTGCCAATACTGTCTACCCACCACTAAGGGCATATTAGCCCCAACTACGTGTACTGCAGACAACCAGATTGCTACCTACTACTATAATCCCCGATTCGTACAAACCATCCCACCTCACACCTACCACTTTTCTTTTCCCCAGTGCCCACAATGTTACGCTACGCCAGGGCTCTCAACCACATCAGACCGATCCAGCCAATCGCAAGATGTCTCTCCACATCTGTGCCTCCCGTCACCAACAAGCCTCCAACAGGAATCGTGTTCATGAACATGGGAGGACCGGCCAAAAGCGAAGACACCTACGACTTTCTCCGGCGTCTTTTCCAGGACGGCGATTTGATCCCCCTTGGCCCCTTCCAGCTGATCGTGGGAAAACTCATTGCCAAGCGCCGTACACCTGAAATCACAGAGAAGTACAACGAGATTGGAGGCGGTTCTCCGATCAGATACTGGTCCGAGTACCAGTGCGAGCGTGTGTGCAAGAGACTCGACGAGATTTGTCCCGAGTCGGCCCCTCACAAGCCATATGTGGCCTTCAGATACGCTCGTCCCTTGACCGAGGAGACGTTGGAGCAGATGAAGAAGGATGGCGTGAAGAGAGCCGTGGCCTTTTCGCAGTACCCGCAATGGTCTGCGCTGACGTCCGCCTCGTCCGTGCACGAGCTTTTCCGTCAGACGCAGGTGGTGGATCCCGAGAGATCCATTCTGTGGACGATGATCGATAGATGGCCCAAGGCCAAGTGTTTGGTAGACCCTTTCGCCAAGCTCATCCAACAGAAGCTCGATGAGTTCCCAGAGGACATCAGAGACAAGGTTGTGATCATGTTCTCTGCCCACTCTTTGCCCATGCAGATCGTCAACAGAGGAGACTCATACCCTGCTGAGGTGGCTGCCTCCGTATACGCCGTCATGGAGAAATTGAAGTTCAAGAACCCTTACAGATTGGTTT
Source organism: Australozyma saopauloensis (assembly GCF_035610405.1). Classification (NCBI taxonomy): domain Eukaryota; kingdom Fungi; phylum Ascomycota; class Pichiomycetes; order Serinales; family Metschnikowiaceae; genus Australozyma; species Australozyma saopauloensis. The sequence goes on from NC_086133.1 coordinate 1,762,262, forward strand.
GGCAGTCCAAGGTGGGCCCCAAGGCCTGGTTGGGCGGTGCCACCTCCACCATCGTCGAAAAGTTGGAGACCAGAGACTCCATCCCCGGTTTTGTGCTCGTGCCAATTGCATTTACCTCCGACCATATTGAGACCTTGCATGAGATTGATATTGAGCTCATGGAGGAGGTCAAGAACCCACAAAAGATCAAGCGTGCAGACTCGTTGAACGACAACGAGGAGTTCATCCTGGGCCTCGCCGACTTGGTCAAGGACCACTTGAAGTCCGGTGAGTTGTACTCCAACCAGATGGAGCTTGATTGGGAGCTCAGTAAGGACTACACTTCCAACACCTTCTCCCACCCTAGAGAATTATTTGGCGACCATCAGGGTGACGCCAAGTAATCTTTTCAAAAGTTATAAAGTGAATTATTCGGACTTTTACTCTGTATATAGAAATTAGAGGAAAAAACCTGTTATTATGCATGTACTGTATCTAGACCGTGGTGTGTAGCGGCTATAGTTTGACACTTCTAATCGCTGTTGTTGGACTCATCGGAATCATCATCATCGAAAAGATCGAGATCAAGACTAGGCGCAGGTACTTGCTGTGGAATTGTTTTTTGTTCCGATGGTCTAGAAGCTGGTGGTCGTTCCGCTGCGTTTGGCGCAACAGATGTGCTTGAAGGTGTATCATCCTGCTTTTCCTCTGCAACAGATTCGGCAACCACATCCATATTCTCATCTTCATCACCGAGTTCTGCTTTGATCAATTCGTCTGGCTTGAGAGACGCCATGGCCAACATCCCTCGGCGCAAAGCATCTTCTGCAGGCCAAATGTAATTATTCGGATGCACCATTTGCGACTGAACGGTGGCTGGAGCACGAGAGAATTTCGCGAGCTTCATGGAGTAGTCAAGAAGCGTCTGGACATCCAACCCGCCCAAATCCTGTGCCGTGGTAGAGGAGGACTTCAGCGCTGGATCCAGGCGCAAACTGGCACGAATAGCGATCAATTTTCGGAGCGTGTTTTTCTGAAGGCGGTCTAGATCGCCGTTCTCGCTTTTGAGCTCTGTGATCTGATGCAAGAGCTCCTGGTGGGTCTGCAAGTCTCCCACCGCCTGTGCAATACTGGTATTTATGTCTATTAGCTTGTGAACGGAAGGTGCGATTTCTTCATCTCTGAATGAGGATACAGCGGTGGCCAACTCGGTCAACGTCGCTTCGAAATCGCGGATATCCTTGACGATAGATAACTCCTCGAATCTCTGAAGCTCCTCGCTTGACTTCAAGCCCGAGTTCACAGGTGTCGATCCAGAAACGGTCGGTGTATTCTTATTTGGGTTGAGCGAGCTCGAGACATAGCTTGCTGGTGTTGCAGGCCGTGAGTTTGTCTGTGCTAGTTGGTTCAATCTAGCCGACAGCGCTACTCGCGAGACAGGGAGCGAAAGAAACGGGTCTTTTTTCGAAAGCATCTTTTATATGTTGTAGTATTGGTAGAGGCAAAAAGCCGGAGGTTTTCGAGGCCAGATTAGTGGGTTTATGGCTCTTTTTCAATAGTGTACTAGAAGTGACTAAATGAATGAATTAAGGGGGTTTTGATCTCGGAGAAAAAGGAATTACAATAAATTGTACACGCAGAATCGACTGGTAGTATCCTTTTGGCGGCAACGAAGGCGTAGGGGCTAGTGAGTAGAAATACCACGATATTTCAGTATGTAGTAGTGTACTAAGTGGGGGAGTACAATTATTACATGACAATTGAATAAAAAAAAGAAAAATAAAGAAGAAAATAACGTTTATGAATAAAGATCTACATTGCACCTCATCCGCCATGGCCATGACGCAGAAGCCAGCTCAACTTCGATTTTGTTTCTGTTAAAATACACTTGTACAGAGCCTGGCTGCAAAACAACACGCCTACAGCCTCGTGCCCATACTATATGATGCTACGGCGACACGCGCCCCTCTGAATATTCTAGTGCTTGAAAAAAGCAGCGTTGTCCCGCATGTATGCCTCCTTCTGGGTGTTGATGTCTGGATCCTCAGCCAACACACCGGCCTTCTCCGCGGTGGTGTCAGGGCGAACCTGGTAGAAGTGGTCGTCCTTTTCGCTTCCAGAACCCAAGTACTCGGCCAAACCGTTGTATGGGAACGAGCGGGGCATGGCGGGCTTCTCTGGGTTGAGCTCGAAAATAGCCACTGCAGCGCAAATACCAAAGAAAAGCGAGAAAAAAACGGCGTTGTGCTTCAACGCAGTGCCGTCAGACACAGGCTGGTAGTAGTCGGGAGACCAAATATCGTATAAGTCCTCATCGATGTGCAAAGGATCATTGAAGTTACGACGCAACTGTTGGAGGTCGTACTTGCCGTATGGATCCTTATCTTGGGCCAACTGGATGGGTGGGTTCTGGTAGGCGCCCAACTCCGGGTGCTCTGGGTCGGCCAACGTGATGACTTCGCCGGTGAGTTGGTCTGTGATGGTGGTTTTCGTGGTCAAGTTTGGTGCGAAGTTGTATGCTCTGGTGGCGGTTTTGAGCACGGGGAAAGTGGCCGCAAGGGTTTTGGAGGTGGCGCCGGTGCGGGCAGCCATGCGGGCCACACGGAACAGAGACAACATGGGTGGGTTCTTGGTGTTGGAGGGATGTGGAGTTGGCGGTGGTTTTGGGCCAATGAAGAGGTGAGGGAAGTAAGTGGGGACGGCACGACCGGGGTGGGAGGGAGGTGGAAAATGGGAAGAATTGGGAGGGAGATGGTGAGTGAGGGTTTTTGGTGGGAATGTGAGTGGAAGTTTTATTTCAATGTATTTTTTATTATAGAGGGTGTAGGATTGTGTTAGTGTTAGTGTTAGTGTTAATGAGTGCAATACGTCTGAGTCGCGAAAGAGGTAGATAAAAAAAACAGAAAAGGGAAAAGAGAGAGATGGATTCTTCGGTTCTTGCAAATGATAGTTTCGAAAAACTTGTTGGTTTTTTTGTGTTCCGGAGCCAAGATTGCGTATTGTATTGTGGAATTTGCAGCCAGTGAATGTCTCAGTGTGAAGTACAGATCTATAGCCGCGAATGATTTTGTAGAGTTTTACTGAAGTATCGATGGCTTTTTGACTGAAGTGAGTCTTCTTTGAATCTTCTGTTACATTGTAGTTTCTAAGAATGTCAATATGTAGATTGATACGATCGACCTCTTTCTCCATATTAACTTTTATATCTTAGGGTGGTTGTGGTGTGTTTTCAAGTTCAACGGTTTGGAAGCCCCATCTTCATTTTTATTATCTAGTTAACGAACTTCCGCTTGGTTTTACTAGTCTAAGCAAACACTAGCAAAGGGTTGAAGACACTCTTAACAGAACTCAATTGTTCTACCCATTTTCAAGGCAAATCCAAAATTTACTTTTACTAGACTCGATTTTGCCTACAATACATCTTCTTGATAACTTGCTCTCTGAAGCAAGGAATCAAAACTCAAAACCGTCACTCAAACGAAAATCCACAAACATAAATACCCAAATTTGTTGACTCAAAAAAAAAGTCAGAGAAATTCTTTAACCAATTTCAATTCTCTTCTTTCACGTTCCGAATCAAGCACCTATATCTGAAACAACCCTAAACCATATCTGAAACAAATCTGAAACACACTAGTGCCAATTGCAGCCATCTAAGCAAAACTTGCGCCGAAACGAGCAAAATTAAATAGAAACCAAAAAAAAAAAAACTCGTTATATATTATACGCTCAAAACGGTTACCAACATTCTGTTTTCTCCACACATCTCTTTTATCCACTACTTCTTTTCGTTCAGTTCCACACAAAACACAAAAACAACACCTAAAACCCTCCAATTAAACCTGTACAGCGACTAAACACTCGCTCACAACCTCAATTGACCCCCTACATGCTCGCCAACATGGCGCGCCTGATCCGCTCTGCCGGATGTCTTATCATCGGCGACGAAGTCCTCAACGGCAAGATTTTGGACACAAATCTGTTTGAATTTGCAAAGTTCTGTTTCAGCGAGCTTTGCGTGCCGCTCAAGAAAACGGTGGTCTGTGGTGATGACCACAGCGACATTGTAGCGTCGCTTCAGGTGTTGCGCAATGCTGAATGTGACTTCATTGTCACCAGTGGTGGAATTGGATCCACGCATGATGATATTACATACGACGCCATTGCGGCCGCGTTCAATGTGCCCTGCACGTTGGATCTGGAGACTGTAGCGAAGATGAATGCCCTTCGAGGAGACTACCTTCTGAAACTCACACAGCCGCAAAGAGATGCATTCTATCGAATGGCCACCATTCCGCAGGCCTCCGAGTCTGTGCCCGTGCTGAAACTCTTCACTGATAAAAGTTTGTGGGTGCCCATTGTTGGCGTCAACGAGCAGGTGTATATTCTACCGGGCGTGCCGCAGCTATTCAAGCGGCTTTTGAGCGGGCTCGGCGAGTCGGTCAAGCCGCGCGTCATTCAGCTGAAGTGCAATCGCTATTTTGTGAAGACAACAACTGGCGAGCTGTCTTTGGCCCCTTACTTGACTGCTTTGCAGCAGCGCTGTAATGAAACCTACGGGCCAGGTGCGGTTAAGCTTGGGTCTTACCCTCACCTCAACTGGAGGATCAACACAATCAGTATAATTGGCGAAGAAGCCGTCCCGATTGATGCTTTGAGAAGCATTGTTGCCGAGGTTGTTGCCAATATCGGCGAAAATGCCGCCGAGATTACTAGCGAAGAAGAAGATCTTATGAGCACAACAGAACCGCCGGTGGCTTAAATAATGCGAGACTGAATCATATCAAATGCTCGCATAAATTGTTTTGGGTCTTTCTAGTTGACTTACCATGATATCTAAGAGCAAATACAAACGGAAGGGAAAGACAGACAGATTCTCAAACATTATGGACATAATTAGACATACTACAGACAATACACTTGGTGCTATGTACTACAGAGCGACATATCATGATATGAACTAAACTTTACAATCTATCAATTATACGTTATCAATATTATCCTATGTGTTACAACTTCTCAGCCAACAACTTGGTCACCTCCTCAACAGCAGCAGCAATACCCTCGACACGGTCTCCCATACCTTGAACGACATTGCCCTTACCACCAGCTTTACCACCAATGTGGGTGCTGACAGAAGCAGCCAATGCAGGTGCCTCAACACCCTTACCGATAGCCTCATCAGAAATGTAACATCCATGTGCGACCTTATCAGTAGAACCGGTGATCAAGTAAAGAGACTTGTTCTTGTCTTGCTTCTTGACCAAGTTAATGGCCTCGGTGATAGCCTTGGCGTTGGCACCGATTGGAACGTGAGCAACAAGGAATGCTTGCTTAGACTTCTCAGCGTCACCCAACCATTCCTTGACAACATCAAGAGTCTTCTTCAGCTCCTCCTTTTGGATGGCCTTCAAGTGGTCTTTGATGGTCTTGTCCAACTTGTTGAATTTGTCGTTCAACTTAGCCTTGGCCAAGACAGAGATGGTCAACTTCTTCAAGCCAACACCTAAATCCTTGGTCTTTTGCTCCTTCTCTGGGCCAAATGGCAACTTCTCGGCGGCAGTCAATTGTTCGTCGTATTCACGGGCCAAGGCTTGAACAGCGTGGGCCTCACGACCACTGACACAGACAATTCTACGAATACCCTTGGCAATACCAGATTCCTCAATGATGACCAAGTCTTTGATGTCAGAGGTCTTAGCAACATGGGTACCACCGCAGAATTCGATGGAAAGATCGTGCCATGCCTTGTTAGATGGGTCAGCCAAAAGGTCATCAACAGAGACACCGATGGAGACAACTCTGACTGGGTCTGGGTAAGTTTCACCGAAAACAGCTCTTACACCGCAAATCTCCTTGGCCAAGGTCAAGGAAACATCCTTGGAGAAGACCTGCTTGTTAGCACGAATCTCATTATTACAGATCTCCTCGACCTTCTCAAGCTCAGCTGGGGTCAAGGCTTGCTTGTGAGAGAAGTCAAAACGCAACTTCTCAGGGGCAACCAAGGAACCCTTTTGGTCCACAGCATCTCCCAAAACATCACGCAAGGCCAAGTTCAAAACGTGGGTACCAGTGTGGTTGTTACGGATAGGCCAACGACGCAACTCATCGTAGGTGGCAATGACATCGTCACCAACAGAGAGGGTACCGTCAGCCAAAGTTCCGGTATGCAAAACGTGACCAGCATATTGCTGAACGTTGGTGACGGCGAAGTCAGCAACACCGTCGATGACCAAGCTACCAGTGTCATATTCTTGACCACCTTGCTCGGCGTAGAATGGAGTCTTGTCCAAAAGAATACCGAATGGCTTGCCAGTCTCAGAGATGCTGTCGACGAAAGAAGAGCCATCGTACAAAGCGACAATCTTGGACTTGGTGTTCTCCAAGCCGTACTTGAAAGAGTCGTCGGTGGCGGCAACAGAGCGCTGCTCGAGCTCAGACAAGGCGTGGACGTCAAGCTTGATCAAAGTCTCACCACCCTTGGCACCGGAAGCCTTGGAAGCCTCTCTACTCTCTTCACGGGCACGCTCAAAGGCCTCATCGTCGATTTTCAAGCCAGCCTCTTCAGCCATAAGACGGGTAAGGTCAACAGGGAAACCGTAGGTGTCATACAAACGCCAAACGTCCTTACCAGCCAAAGTCTGTTGGGGGGTTTTGGAAGCAATGATGGCGTACTGCTCGAACAACTTCTCACCACGGTCCAATGTCTTGGCGAAAGAAACCTCCTCCTCAATCAAGATTTCCTTCAATTCAGCGGAGTTTTTGGCAATCTCAGGGAAGATGGCTGCGTTCTGTTCAATGACAACGTCCACCAACTGCAGGAAGAAGGAGCCAATTGGGTAGTTCATGTACTTTCTAACGTATCTGGCACCACGACGCAAAATACGACGCAAGACGTAACCTCTACCTTCGTTGTTTGGCACACCACCATCAGAAATGGCAAAAGTCAAAGTTCTAACGTGGTCGGCGATGACTCTGTAGGCGGTATCAATACCGTCCTTGTCCTCATCGGCGAACTTACCGGTGTATGGACGAACGCCAGTGATCTCGCGGATCTTCTCGAAGATAGGAGTGAACACATCGGTGTCGTAGTTGGACAGCTTGTCTTGCAAGATGGACACCAAACGCTCGAAACCCATACCGGTGTCGATGTGCTTGCTGGGCAAAGAGCGCAAGGACGAGTCGGCCTCACGGTTGTACTGAATGAACACAATGTTCCAGATCTCCAACACGTTTGGATCGTCCATGTTGACCAAGCTGGCAGCGTTACGGCCACCGATTCTGTCAAAGTGCACCTCGGAACAGGGGCCACAAGGACCCTGGTCTCCCATCTCCCAGAAGTTGTCCTGCGCGTTACCAGGCAAGATGTGGTCCTCGGCCACGCCTACGTCGAGCCAGAACTGCTTGGCCTCCAAATCGGGCTCCAAGCCCTGTGCTGCATCTCCCTCGAAGTACGTCACGTACAAACGGTCTTTTGGCAAGCCGTAAACGCCCGTCAACAACTCCCACGAGTAGCCAATGGCCTCCTTCTTGAAGTAGTCGCCAAAAGACCAATTGCCCAACATCTCGAAGAAAGTATGGTGATAAGAATCCTTTCCTACGTCGTCCAAGTCGTTGTGCTTACCTCCGGCACGAATACACTTCTGGGAGTTGGCGGCTCTTTTGAGCGCGGCAAAGTCCGAGCCGGGCTCGACCGTGCCCAAGAAAATGGGCTTGTACTGGTTCATTCCCGCATTGGCGAACAAAAGGGTCGGGTCGTTGTGGGGGACCACGGAGGACAGCGGCACGTGCGTGTGCAGGTTTTGCTGGGTGAAGAAGTCCAAAAAGGTACTTCTGACTTTGGTGGCGGACCAGGGGGATGTCATGCTAGCTTTTTTGACTAGGTGTTTTAGCATGGAGTCGAAATTTGAGATTTGAGATGTTAGGCGTGTATGTAGGGCCGGTAGGACATCCGTGCACCAGCGGAGTTAGGGTTGTGTTCCCCAGGCGAAACAGGGACAAAGTATAATTTATTTTTTGATTAGTTTGGTGGTGGTGAGTCTGGGATGGTGTGGAAGAGGTTTGGATTGGATTGGAGGTAAATTGGTGGAGTTGCGTGGAGATGGAGTGGGATACTGATACCGGGTGATCTGCAGGATCACTGGGTCAGTCACTAGACCAATTACCATAGGTACTAGTCAGACGCGAATGAGAAATGAAATTTTTGTGAGAATTGCTTTGATGAAAGATTTGGATGGATGTGATGTTTTTAGGTTTCAGCGGGAGCGAGTGTTGGATCTGCGGCCCCACAATACAGAAAACCAGTAGTACTAAGCGATACGGAAATTAATGAATAGGGAGAGAAGAGCGGGATTGAAAGGAGAATGATAAAGAATAAAGCGTTTGAGCTAGCTTGGGTGTATTGGTAATAATTGTAGTACTCCTGTATTGGTACTGGTTGCAATACTTCTGCATCGTAGTGAATACCTCTTGTGATTTGAAATTTGAAGGTACCCTAGAATTCATTTGTGAGATGATCTCAGCATATAAGCGTTTTGCAGATTCATCTAATTTCAAATCTTCTCCAATTGTATGCTCCTTTCACATGTCCCGCCATGTGAGTTAGAGGTATCTGTAAAGGGCCAATGCTTTTCTCCGTTTTGTCTTCTCCAATCTCTAGCAACATCTGATTTTTATTTTGAAACAATTTCAAACTTTATTGGCCACAAAATCTCATCGAATGCTTCACGAATGGCGATATTGGCACATCACTTTTGATTCTCTTGATCAAGATACCACAGTGAACACTCTATTCTCATCACTTCTAGGGTCCACTTGATCGCCACTTTGCGATTAACAAAGACCCCATTTCTCCATATCATTCATTTTAATATTCTTTCAAATCATGTCATTGATCCTAAAAAGCATACCATCTTCAGATCAGACGCAAATACAAAAATTACAATCCAATAAAGCGCTCCGAATAACAAAACTCAAAGAATCAACTCAGGAGAGCATTTGCCGCGCCGCCGAGTATTATGCACAAATGGATTTTCATCAGAACAATACTTCCATGCACAGCGGCTACTACCACAAACAATGTACAGTGCTACAACGCTTCCCCTTACCAAAACCGCTAAATTACGAGCGATGATGGTGCCATCTGCAGTAGGGGCTTTACTTTTTGAGCCTCATTGACAACGAACATCGTTCAATTGACCAATATCAATGTAATTTTCTACAGAAAAAAACTACCCTCTCGAAAATAAAACAACGAATGCCACAACCACACTTATCCGCTACTCCAACCCAGATCTCCACATGTGCCAGCCCCGCCATACAATGCATCCTGGAGAGATGGGCACACCCGTGCACCAGACCTTAAATGCTCATATTGAGTCTGGGGGATATCGATAATCCTCTTCACCTACATATCCAAAAGGCGAAAAAAGAACAAAACTCATGATTCTAATAGACGGTGTCAAGTACTCCTGTCTGGAGTGCATCCGCGGCCACCGATCCACGCTGTGCCAGCACGACAAACGGCCCTTATTACTAGTGAAAAAGAAGGGAAGACCCAATCTACTATATCCCGATGGAAACAAAAACTACCGGATTGCTGTTTTCGCAAAGGAAGTTGCCGAAGATACCGAAGTGGATCTGAAGGAGAAATGTCGTGACCGCCCGGTGGTCATTTTGAAGGCGTCCGACAAATACATCTATGATATCAAGTCTGGAGAGATCGTCGGGCCGTACTGCGAGGAGTCCGCACAGAACCAAACGCCGATGTTTCGGCCAGAAAACTTTGTCAATATGTCGTTCTGTTGTCTGGGCTCGCTGGCACGCAAAGAGTGCTCTTGTAACCAGAAGAAGGTTCTGAAAAAACGTATTTTGCAGTCGTACTTGAAGAAAAATCAGGGGAAGGTCGATATGGAGGGACTTCTACGAACACATTCAGCTGGTTTGAAGGTGGAGAAGCCCAAAAGTGTCAAGCTGGGTGGCTGTTGTGGTGGAAAGGTCAAGAAGGAGGAAGAGCCCGTTGTGCTTTCCAAGCCCGAGCCCGCAACACACACCTTTGAGGTGTTGAGGCCGCATGACTATGAACTGCCTAAAATGAATCCGCCCGTAGTCAAGAGCGAACATCTGGTGGACCTGAGTATTCCTCCCGTACAACCTCAACCAAACACAGACTTCAACATGACTCAGAACGCATACGTCAACAGTAATCCTCCATCAATGTATGCAAATGGAACTCTAGATACTAGTGGCTCCTTCGCTGGCTATCTGCATTCTCTTGGTCCGCAAATGCCCGTGTCAGATCCACAAGTGCAAGTGCCATTTTCTTCCCAAATGCTTATACCCGAAACATCGACATCGTTGCATGGCCAGAATCTCCCCGTCGGTCCACAGTTTCCGATTTCTTTCACTTCAGCACCCCTTGCATATGAACAGAATGGTCATCCAAGCTATAGCCGAGTAATAATGAACAATAACGGAGCTGCTGCACAGGAGCAGCCATTGGGGCATGCTCCTGACCATGATGTTCCGTTCGACTACGGTGCATCCCTCTTCCTCCAAAACAATAACGATGTGTATCGTGCACCAAGCAACAACGAGCTCCTCTATGGAAACAACAACCAGCTATTCAAGGTAATCAATGTTCCTTCATGTTCTCTTCCCGGAACATGTTTGTGCTCTTCTGATTGCTCATGTCCGAGCTGCGAGACCCACAATCCATCTTCTAAGAAAGAGGACTTCAGCGCATCCAATACTATGCATGCCAACCCGGTGCCGGAATTTGACCAGAGCAATGCGTACAGCAACATGGTGCCAGCGGACCTGGCGTCAAAAGTGCCCGATTACTTTGGCTTTTTGAAGCAGATTATCGGCATAGAGGAAGAGAACTCGGGAGAAGAAAGCAGCCGCTCCGAGAGCGTTTGCAACGATCTACAATCAGAGGTCGAGCCCGCAGACGCCGAGCAATGTTCCTGTGCCGAGGGCGCCTGCTTCTGTTCCAATTGTGAGCGCCATGGAATCATTGAAGGTATACGGCTTGACGATTTCTTCGGGTCTGTGGGAAGAGACCCCAGCGGAGCCACGAAGCACCATCTGCGACCATGCATGTAACTTGTATTTATTAATGAGCCCCTATTTATTCATTCTAAGAACTATGACGATCTGTAGAATAGCGAGGAGTGGTACACTAAGCGCGCGGAATGCCTTGCCATACAAAAAAGAAATGAAACAAATTCTTTACAAAATTCACGGAATTCACGGAATCTGTTAATATTTTACTTTCTTTCCCGATCTCAGTAGATCTACTATCGATGGACCCTGTACTGTGATAGCCGCCCGGCTAAACTACACTCAATATATAAATTCCAGATTGATTGTCTCAGAAATCACAAATTTTCACAAAAATAAACTGCCTCCTTCTTAAATGAGATTAACCTCAATGAAATTCTCTAAAAAAAATGCACTCACTTTTTGGTCTCATTGTGTCTCAGCAAGCCATCCCCCCAGAATAGACCCTGCAGGACCCGCAGCACACTGAAAAGTGTAATTACCTACTACTAAAACAAACCTCGCCATATTTACACCAACACAACTTCCCACCAAATTATCCATCAACAAACCTCTACCTCCCAACATAACCCGGTCTGCATATGCTGTACCCACCCCCACAGCCCACTCAGGACGGCCACACCATCGCAAAAGAAGAAAACAACCACTTTCCCCATAACGACGTCATGGACACGCCCACCTTTCTTCAGTCTCTCGATATGCCTACTTCAGAGACCGGCGCATCGTTATTGGATGGCTTGGGCTCCGATGGTGGCGCCGGCTTGTCCGAATTTGGCTTGAGTCCCAATTTCGGAAGTTTTCCCGAATATACAGATCCCAACGGTAAGGACGAAGCGGTGCATGATATTGGGGCCGTGAACGGTGTGGCGAGCCCGACTTTGGGGTCGGCGTCGGCGCTTCCCAACCTGTTGCATGGCGGCATTGGTCAGGGTCTAGGCAACATGAATGGTGCTCTCACGAAGATATCGCCGCTTCTGCCGCTTCCGCAGCTCAGCGACCCGGTCATCAACAATCTCCAAATCCCCTCTGCATCGGTGCTTTCGAGCTATCTCCAGAACGGCTCTACAATGGGACGGAATGGCCCACAGCTTCTCACCTCAAGCAAGAAGAAGAAAGTGCCCCAGGCGTCCAAACAGCCGCCAGCGTTCATTCAAAAAATGTGGTCCATGGTCAACGATCCGGAGAATCACACGTACATTCACTGGAGTGACGATGGCGAGTCGTTCCTTGTGGCCCACCGTGAAGAGTTCATGAAGAGCATTCTTCCGAAATACTTCAAACATAATAACTTCGCCTCCTTTGTTCGCCAGTTGAATATGTACGGATGGCACAAAGTGCAAGATGTCACCAGTGGACTGTTGAGGGATGATCGTAATCCAGAAGAGGTGCTTCAGTTCAAGAACCCTTTGTTCATGCGCGGCCGCGAGGACCTACTAGACAGCATTGTTAGAAACAAATCCGGTGCTAATGAGACTGAGGCTGCCGATGTGAATCAACTCAATTTGCAGCTTGTCATCAACGAGTTGGAGCTGATCAAAATGAACCAGCTTGCGATCATTGAAGATATGCGCCGAATGCGCAAAGATAATCAGATGTTATGGAACGAAAGCTTTTCCGCTCGTGAAAGACACCTGAAACAAACTGATACCTTGGAGAAGATCATGAAATTCCTCGCCGTCGTCTACGGAAACTCTGCAGGCAAAGTGTTCGAAGTAGAGGATCGTTATGACCAGCACTTCGATCATCAAGTATCTCCTTATACTAGCAGCAAAAACAGTAGCGTGAGCAACCCTACGCCAAGTGCAGCTGCTACATACCCCCCTCACCAGCCCTTTCAAAAACCTAGACTTATGTTGATGAACAAGGCTTATCAACTGACTCCCGAAGAATCGAAGAGTCTGACGGCAAGCAGCAGGAATGTTACGAACGCAAATTCTCCATCAGCACCCACAAATTCAGAGCATGCATCCCCAACAGCCAATGGTGAACAAATCACGGAGCTCAACTCCAAGGGTAGAAACTCGACGAGCAGCCGCAAAGATTCCGTGGCTTCCACTGGAAGAGACGTTATTGAAGAGATTGCCCGCTCCTCGCCCGATCTTTCTCATGGCGACGCCAACAAGGTTTTCCAACAGATCATGAATCCAGACGGCTCAATCGCTTCTCCCAACAATTACTTGTCTGACTTCGCCCAGTATTTTCAAAACACCCCTAGCATGCCCAATGCTCCCGATAAGACACAACTCAACGATAACATCCAAGGCTTGGAGCAAAACATTTATCGCCAGGGCCAAGCATTGCTGCATGTGCAAGATTTACTTCAACAGTTGACTGATCGTCAAAACCAACAACAAGAAGAGTTGCAGCAGCACAAGCAGAAACAAGGCCTGGTTTCCCTGACCCCTAACAGTGGCGACGAGTTTAATATGGACGACTTTTTGTCTAGTAATCCCCTTGATACCAATTCCACAGATGGCAGATCCCCAGAAAAACCTCCTTCCAAGAGACACATCGAGGATGTCGAGGACGAGAGCACATCTACAAAGAAAGCAAAAAAGTAATTAGATGTCATTTATAGATTTCAATGTAATATACCACAGATAAAATACCAAAAGCATCCTTAAGTTGAGAATCTAAAGCGGACTCCAGCATCATCACTCTCATCATCAGACTCCTCCATCTCTCTGTTGAGAGTCTGTCCATTCAGGAAAGAAAACCCTGCTTCTTCACGATCACTTTCTTGATCTTCTGAAACAAACAACTGTTGAGACTCAGGCTGATATCCAGTCACAGAGGCCATTTCGCCAGCGAAATCATTGGCCACTTGAATGCTTGCAGAAATCTCAACCACTGGTTTTCCAATCAAGCCACTACTTTGGTCATACAATTGGAGAAAGGTACGAGTGATGCTTTTTTGCGGAGCGCTTGCTTTGCGGAATGTTTTGAAATTCTTTCGACCTTTGTAGTCTTGATTTTGATTCTCAACTCCAGTAGCTTTTGGCGGACGTGTCAATTCGAATTCTTCCACGATGACGAGATTTCCAATAGCCTCTTCTATGGGCAAACCTTCACTTAGCTCCTCTTTCACACCAGCCTCCGCCTTTCTTTTTGTTGAAATGACTGCATCTGCAAAAGACATCCGTTTATCATTTTCAATCATAGACTTTAGCTTTTTAGGAATATGAGCACTGGTCTGAATATTGTCGTTAACAATTTGTTTTCGTTTGAGTGTTGCATGGCTAGGTTTTGCTGTAGGCTCGCTCTCATCGAGCTCATCTTTATCAGCACTTGAAAGTGCAAACGATTTAGAAAAGTCAAACGTATCTGAAACTTTTCCTGGCGAATCTTCTATTGCTTGGGCGTCCGGTTCAATACTTGCAGACTCAGATTTGTCATTTCCCACTTCATCAATCGCGCTCAAATCAGGATGAACCGGCGAGACGGGAGGTGGTTGGCTACTGGGATTCTCCTCAACAGTAGGATTTGGTTTGTGTTTCTTCTGCTCGGATTGCTCTGCTTCTTTAATTTCTTGAGTTGGAGGATTTGACAGCGTGAACAGGAAAAAGTCTGTTTCGCTGACACGTTCAACTTTTCGCCTCCTTTTTCTTTGCGTGGAGCGGGCCATGCTTGGGGTGGCGTCCATAGAATCAACGATCCCAGCCTTTTCTTTTGATTCTGCAATCTGAGAGTCGCCGCTGGTTACTGGTGCAAGCGGTTTTATTGAGTCAATCCCTGCCAAATCTCCTTGAGAAGCCAATTTAAGATTCAAAGCTGTATCAGATTCCTTGATAAGCAAATCATAACGAAAAGATAACTTATCGGCAGTAGTGTCTACAAGAGTAGATATGTCCAACTTGAGAATGCATCTCCACAACTCATCAAGAGAGTTCGAAATGCCATCAAATAGCTTCGCATGGCGAGATTCTAAAATTCCATTATTCAAATCAAACGTCAACAACGTCGATTTATCCGATCTGCTCAAGTTCCATTTCAAAGTGTCAGAGTCAATCGCCAACGTGTGTACTTTAGTAGGCAGCAAGCACTCGAGCCATTGTCTTATTTTGAATTCAAGTGAACCTTTATAACATAGCAAAATAGATTTACCTGCAAGGATGAGCGGACGCTTCAGGTTTGGTAAAAAGAGGTCATTATTGAAGAGAGGATCTGGGTTAGCAGTGCTTGACCATACCGATGCATCATTCATATTCTCGAGTATAAAGTCGGGCCATTTTTCGGTCACGATAGGCAAGCCACGCAGAACACATACTCGAAAGTTAAAGTCTGCCTCGTTTGTGGGCCCTAGATAATGAGTTGCTACAAAGGGACTTACTCCAACACCAATGTCTAGCCCGCCCTCCTGAGCCCTCACGAGAGTCTCCTTTTCGGAATTTGGTTCCCACGACGGTTCAGCGATGGCAATATTTATCTTCTGGTATCGTAGAATGATCTTGATCCGATCGCTTTTGTTGGAGTTCACCACCAATTGCAACATTTCTAAGTCAAAGTCCACGACAAGAGGCTCACTATCTTTGCTTTTGAGTTTGTAAACGGTGCCATTGACATCGGTAGTGCAGATCGACTGAAATTCGATGGCTAATGGGGTTTTGCGTCCACCACCCCGATCTCCACGGCCAACGTGGATTTTGATGTATTTCTTTGGAACTTTTAGGTCTCCAATATAGAGCGACTGTGGGTCGTGCCGGTATTCGTTACTTCTGCCAACATTTGTCGCTAGAGAATGCTTGAGGGCTCTTGTAGATTCTGGTATTAGTACATTCGAGAAATAGTATTGAGTGACAATTGGATTCGAGTTATTTCGCTAGTACCTGAGAAGAGCTATGAAAGCTAGAAGCCATTAAAATTTCACATACCGATTCCATTGTGTATTAGAGTTAGAAACCACATTGGTGGAGTACTGTAGGCCACAATTTGCAGCCAATACCTGGAGAGAAATCAGAAATTTGGAGGAAATGATACAAAAAAAAGGAAATATTGAATAATACAGATAAAAATACTTCGGTTGCCATTTGTTGAGATTTGCTCGCGAATCTACAAGACATTCAAAGTTCCATATTCCATTTATGCATTCAAATATAAAGTACACTAAGCCTTCGAGACCTTACCGTCTGCAAGCTTTCTTCTCTTTCTAGACTCACGGAACTTCTTACCAAGAACCTCGGCAACAGTCTCCTCGTCAGCCAACTCCAACAATGCCTTGGTGTAGGCATCGTCCTCCTCCTCCTCGACCTCAGTCTCCTTGACGTTCTCGAGAACGTCTTGGTCACCGTAAATCTTGTCAGTGTAGAAAAGTGGCAAGGTTGGCAGCTGGGTGGTGGCCAAACCAACGGTGACCAAGTCCTTTTCAGGGAACTCTTTGAGAACATCCTGGATATTAGCAAGAAGCTGCTCGGTGGTAAACTTAGAGTCCAACGATCCAACACGGATGGTCAATTCAGTGCCAACTGGTGGCAAGTATGCAGAAGATGACAAGGCTTTTTGGATGTGGTTCAGAAGAGTGGTGGTAGACAAAACCTTAGGGTTCTTGGTGGAGGTCAAACGAACGACACGAGGGAACTTGGAGGTCTGGTCGTAGAATGTCTTACCCAAAGTGTTTGGAATGGAGGAGAAGACGGCGTCGTCAGCGACAAACAAGTCATACTCGTCCAACAATTCGAATCTCTTCTCGTAGGTCTTGTAGATGGTTTTCAATTGGGACAAAGTCAATACCTTCTTCAAGGTTGGGACTTCAGCAGACTCGAGCTTCTCCAAGTCCTCATCATTTTGGATCAAATTATCTCTGACAAACAAACAAGTCTTAAAGTCAAGTCCCTTGGACATATATGGGTGAGACAAAGCGATGAGCTTAGGTTTCAAGACAGCTCTGTCGGAGAAATATTTCTTGAAATCGAACTTCAAATACAAGTTGGTGTTGTCATCATGGTCTTCCTCATCGGCATCCTCGAAGATATCGCTCTTGCCGTTCTTTGGAGCTTCAGCCTTGGAGCGCTCTAGGTATTTTTTCAATTCATCAATTGCTTTGGTGGCTTGCTTCTTGGAAACGTAACCAAACTCTTTTTCGGTAACAGCAGAGACAGCAGCGGTCTGCTTCTTCTGTTTTGGGCTTTTAGCAGGAGTCTTAGGGCTCTTGGTATTTTGCTTGGAGGGGGTTCCCTCAACAGACGAGCCGCGCTTCTTCTCACCAGGAGTCTTAGGGCTGGCTGTGGTCTTGGATTTCTTTGCCATTTTGTGTTATTGATAGCAGATCAGAGGTTCTCATCGCTTGAAAAATAATGAGATGAGACCGATGGGCCACTGTGTGCAGGCACACATCTAGGACCGAACTGGCGATACCCCACGATACAAGATATTCGACGGCAACAAATTATTGGAGATTTGAGTATCCTTGTTTTAATCTAATTTCGGCGGAATTGCTGTTTTCGGCATTGCTCGTCTGATCTGTGGCGCTCTATTGCTGACTTTATCAACAACTATGGCAGGTAGTCCCGCTGGAATATCCTCGAACAATATCTCTTCCAGCCCGGCAATGTCAAAAATAGGCTTTTCTGTAGCGAGTACATCTTCAGGTCTCTCCTCCTCGACCTCAAAGCGTCTCACCTGGGTGCTCTCAAATCCGCCCAACCTATCCCAAAGAAGGTGCGCCAACTCGTCCGGCGAGTAGATTGCTTTTTTGTTCGGGCCTTCTTCCGTTTTTCCGTAGTCATCCCACTCGCTTTGAGGGGATAAAGGCGGCAGAATGAGGAATCTTTTGCTCCCTTCCTCCAGCGGAAGTTCTAAGTAGTCTGTAGTCTCCAGTTTGAGAGCCCAGGTGCCATCAAAGGGCATCAGCAGCGGGTTATCACGTAAGCTATACGATACTTTGGCCGCTCCTTCAAATTGCTGTTCCAAAAAGTGTTTTGCCTTCTCTGACATATCTTTGGTTAGACATATTACAATGTAACGTTTGAATCTCGGGAGAAAGACTAGCTCTGATTGGAAGCCAGCATCTGCGAGAGCCTTGGCAACTTCCTGGGGATCGCTCGCTATACTTCCCTGGAGGTCTGAGAGTATAAGCGAGTTAGTTTTAGTACGAGGCATTCTGTGAAAAAACAGGTCTAATTATGTAGTTCTTTGACCGTATAGGAGGATTGAATCTAGAGTATTGTGGAATATGGCGTGACAGGGACCTCGGCAGTGCGATTTCTGAACGCTTAATGGCGTTATAGGAGAAAAGGCCCTTGGGTGATCCAGTGTTGTATATCTAACTCAATTGGGCCGAATTGTGGGGTAGTATTAATGAGACGATGAAAACCTCGATAATGTCTTCAAATATTAAAATCTCGAAAAAATAAACTTTTATATCTTCTCTCTGTGAGCAAATGTGAACTTTGGCGGTCTTGTTGCTTGCAAACAAGCTACCCAAGCCAAGTGCCTTCGCCGTGGTGCAGCAAGTCTGCTACCGTTCGCGGAATTAAATCGAATACCAAGATAATAATCTTCAAAAACTTCTCGTTTCCTGGTCATCCCGTTTGTCAGAATGGATGCCGCATAGCCCCAAATGACGGAAGTATGTGTTGTGGCTGAGCAAATAGTCACTCAACAATCGTGGCAGCAGCACATCGCCCGCAATGCACTGCCGATTATCTCCTAATAAACAATCAACCACCTGTTCGGCTCTGGGCTGTGCATTTGCCGCAGACACATTGAGGTATATCTGATTATCAAACTGTTCGTATCGGCGCAAGAAGGAGCCCCGCGGAATGGTAGTGACAATGTCGTTTCGATGTACCACCCGAAGCCATTTCCGATTTTTTGGCCCCAGGTTAAGCAGATACCTGCTTCCTAGCGCAAAATCGGCCCACTCGGCGAACTCTCTATTTCCGACCAATGGCTGTCCCATCGTCACCAAGTATATGTTTTCTACTCCAATGGATAAGAAATGAAGCGCCATGAGAAGCCCAACTGAGCCGCCCATAGAGTGGCCCACTATGAGCACCTGTGCATCTGGCCCACCCTTTTTAAGCTCCGACATTACATAAGGCTGCACCATTGCCGTGGCATCTTTATAGTAGCCATGAAAACCAGCATGGACTTTACATTGTGCTCCACAAGCCGGAATTGCATTTCCAGGGACTGCAAAGGGTGTCATATCGAAGTTTAGATCGGTCATCGTATCCGATACAGAACGTGTACCCCTTATAGACACGACTATCGTATATTTTCCATTGTTCTCTGTTGAGTTTGCATCAAATAGCGTTTCGTTGGTGCTTGCAATGTATCCACAACTGGAATCTTCAAAGTACCATTGATGCACCAATTGCAAGTGTGGGAACAGCGCTGAGCAGTCAAGCTCACATCCAAAGGGCTCTTCAATACGCCTTAGGCCATCGATACAATATGCTATATCTAGTAGATGGGCATAAGTGTGTAATCTTGAGTAGATTTGGTTTGGAACAGGAACTACGTCTTCTAGAGGTCTGGAGATGATAAGATCTTGTTTAAGCGCTAGCGAATAAACTCGCAAATGTAGAAAAAGAAGAATTGGTAGCAATATTCGGAGATAGACCATTTTTTATTAAGCGTAATGGGTTTTTGTGAAAATGTGGGGGAGGTCACGATAAGAGATAAGAAACGCAAGATTTTGAGAATTTTGTTTCTTGCAAAACTTCGACCGAAAGGTTGAATAAAAATTAAATATCAGAATAGAGCTTTTCACTGAAGCTCCGAAATCGTCGCTTTACAGATATTTGTCATAAACTAGTTGGCTTTTGCTAGTAGTCTTTGTGGACGTCCACAAATAGTTTCCAAACATGCCTCAGAGTTAAAACAAGCAATTTCATAAATCTCATAAAAGTTGAGGAACAATGAGCTGTTATTGGCTATTCCTGAATGCTCGATTTAATTCTCTTATTGTAGCGTATCCTTTGAGCATTTTGGCGAAAGGATTGGAGATCAATTTATACAAGAACTCCACAAGTTAAATTTTTTCGAAGACGTAAAGAAATGGCCCTTGATATGTTCCTATATTAAGTAATCGCGACAAACTTTCTCAGAGGATTGGCAACAATGCATCACAGATGCTGAGCTGAGACTTCTATTCAATTGGCAAGTTGAAAACTAACCCAAGAAGGTGTAGATTATTTCGTATGAAGCACCGCAAACGTCTTCATGGTATTCAGTTCCGCCTTGTTCGAAGGCTCAAGGAGCATCCAGTAAAAGAAAGATCTTCATCAGATATATGTACAAATACTCAAGAATATCTGAACATGACGGTTGGATCAGTAGGGGAGGTCAAGAAGCTATTTCAATTCCAAATCATCATGGCAGAAATCAATGAATAGACATCACTGGAGATCTCTTTGGTTGATGAATTAAAGCAGGTTAGCTCTCGCGATCCATCTATAACTCAAAGTTCTATACTGAAACATTTTCTGGAGAAATCTATGTGACTGCAGCAGCCGTTAGAAATATTGGAAGTCTGGATTGACAGTAATTATGACACTTTGAATTTTGGAGTGGTTGCAGTAGGTGTATGCTCTGAATTGGGGCAAAAGCTTACACAGATTACTTCTGATATGAAGAACTGTTATGCAAAATGAAATTATTAATGCGGTTTATTTTGTTATCAGCTTTAAATGAGGAGCCAAAGTCTCACAGCGAGAGCCACCACGGAGCCCGATAAGATTGCGGCAACAAAAGAGACAAAACCGGAATGCAGATTCCAAATGAGCTGAAATCCTAAAACACCCTTTATCCTGTTTAGAGACACTAGGAGAAAACAGGTTAATATGACCACAACCACTGTCTTTACAACAGACTTTACAAATCTGAATATCTCGATGAAGTTTGCGAACAGTTTCATCGATAGAGATCCAGAGATGCTCTTCAAGGAATGGAAATTTTCAACGGCCTCTTTTGCGATTTCTGTCAAGTTTGTCAACTGGAATGCCAATGCATCACCAGCAATTGAAGCACGAGAAGCTATACGAGACACCATTAGGTCCAAGGTATCTGTTGTGAGCTGAGCATGTTTCGAAAGCTGCAGTTCAATGAATAATATAGTGTCCCGCGAATCACTCTTCAATTCATTCCATCCACTCTCTACCGCGCGATTAGCTTCTCGCATCTTCATCTCTATACCATCGATCTGACTGAATATAATGGAACAATTGAAGGTGGCCAACTGATTCAAAAAGTTTCTGAGCCCATTATTTGTATCAACTAGGGTGGTCGAAATCTCTTGTTGTGTTTTCCCTAAAAAGACCTGGATTTCAGTAGATAATTCTCGCAGATCGAGAAGCAGTTCACTTATTTCATTAACATTTGTCTCAAGAGAGTTGAGTTTTGTTTGCAAGGTTTCTGAACTCAAAATATTCTTTTGAAGCGCAGCGGTGAGGATGGAGCTCAAGAAGTGAAACTGCAGAACAACACCTTCGCGAGTAGCTTCAGCAGAAGCAACCGTATTCGCATTCCTTAACTCAAGATCGGTTTCAAAATTCGCCAATTGTGAATCTATCTTTCGTATGTGATCGCTAAGACTGCGTAAACTTTGAAGGCTCTGTTCTTGAACATCATCCATCTTGCTGGCCGAGGAGCTAGCACTCTCAAAAAATTGCGAGTATAAACGAGTGATATTCCAGAACAAATCAATGATTGACTCCTTCATGTAGGGAGCCAGCTCCTCATAGCAGACGGAACGGAGCTTTCTATAGTTTCCTGAATAGGTCGTCCAAAACTGAGGGACTTGTCGGAGAGATGCAACACAATCTAAAAAGTCGATATCGGTATCATTTATTGAAGACGCCGTTTGCCTACACTCCTTAGGATAATCCACACCTGCCTCTGTAAACTCGCAAATTGAGAGTTTCACAGCCAGTTCAAGTCGTAAAGAAGCGTCCATATAATCTCCACCTGATTCTTTACATGAAGCTACGAAATCACGAAGAGCTACAAATGTGCACGAATTCCTATAGGCAGTGAGTTGCTGAAAACCTGCTTCTACATGTGCTACATCTAAGTCCAAAGGCTCACTCACTACTGTTGAAGCATAGAGAAAAATGATACAGCAGTGGAAGAAAAACATATGATCAAAGAGTTCCCAGATGAACAATTTGAGAAGAATGGATTAGTATCAATAAAAAAGTATTGAGCATCTGCAGCATTGTGAGAGGCTTGTTTCAGGTACGTCTCTGTGGCTCAAAACTTAATGAGGAAATGAAAGAATGCACGGAAAATGAATATGAAAGGAAAAAAATGAAATTCGAAACAAGACTATATAGATAGAAGCGATGATATTGTTCTCAAAATTTATTGGCTATCCAATGAGATTGATCACCTTGTCCAATTATCAAATGAAAGAGCTTACAGAAGCCCAGTTCACAGTAAGACAATCAAAACTGAAAATTTCTCGAAATCATGAATTTACCTCAGAGCTTCTATTCTCAAAGCGAGCGACAAAATACTGATGTGGGATTTCATCTATCTGATCCTCTATACAACAAATTTCAGATCAGAACCTACTACCTTCTCTTATACAACAACCATACACCATGATTTCCGCTTCGAAGCAAGCGCGATTTGCCGGCCGCTTCCTAGCCAAACGGAAATCCCTGTTTTTCACTCCTGCAGCGGAAATGGGCAACCTATTCGATGAAAGCGAGGCACTACGGAGAGATGCAGAAGCGGCTGAAAAAGTACCAGACAGACCAGTGTTTCCCTTGGAAGAGAGAATATTCAGAGAGATTATCAAACCCGAAGACGCATGTAACCCTTTTTTCCGCCCAACGTCCACAGATATGATTGTGACTGCGTTAGCAAAAGAATGTCCAATCTCAGGAAGACCAGACTATCAGATGGTCTCTAGAAGTCTGATATCTGGATCTAAAATGGGGTTCGCTAACACCGCGATAAGTTGGATGGAGAGTAAGGCGTTCAATGTTGCCGAGCTCAAGCTTATGGCTGATGCTTCTGAACAGTTTCGTTATTCTGAGACCAAACGTCAAGAAAAGCTAGATAAATTGTATACTAGCGACGTGTGGGCAACTGAGCCCTTGCAAGTCAAGCTTTTGGATGGCACCGTGAAACAAATGACTGCTTTGGAAGCATTTTACAGAACGTCCAGTTTGCAAGCCGTAAATCATGAAAACGTATCTGCATTTCTACTTACGAAAGCTGAAACGGACTCTCAACTCAAAATGTTGTTTGAAAGTTTCAAAAATGCTGGTTCTGTGCTCACACTGCTGCCCTATTTTGCATCCAAGGTGGTTGAGAAGATTTACAGCTCTCCTTCTGCTGAGAACATTCAATTATTCGGCGATTACTTAAGAGATAGGGAAACAAACTCTATCGCAGACTCGCAAGCGCTATTGCTAGAGTTGGAGACCGTCACAATCGACAAAATCATATACCTAGCGTCAATCCTGGCCCAATCTACATCAGAAATGACCATAGCCAAAGAGGCTCTTATAATATTGATGGAAAAACTCAAGACAGCTCCTCTGGCAGAATCATATAATGCATTTCTAGGAAGCTTGTTTCAGCTTGCAGATGCCGAGAACCTCACAAGAGAAAGCCTTCTTCATCAACTAATGCCTGTTAAAGACGCTCTACATGTTGTTTATCTAGAACCTGAAACAATCTCCTCAATTTTGAAGAAGCTCATTACGAATACCTTTGATTTGACCCATTTTCTTCAGATCATCAGCAAAACCTCGCCTACATTTTTCAAAACCCACCTGAACCTTGTGATCTCCCGATTGATCCAGCTTCAAAAAGATGAAAATTCCTCCAGCATTGTTAGCCAGGTACAAATCGCACAGACAGCAAGATTAATGATGCAAAGTGGACTCCAGAAGACAAGTTGCGAGCAAATAATCAAGTCAGCCTCGAAATAAATTGTAAATATGACTAGTATACCTGTCGAAGTATCTAATGGCTTACAATATCTCTGCGATTACTCTGATTGAAGACAACATTTGTACTCCCAATACTACTCAATCGAGAATTGATAACGCTGACTAATGGTGGTATGTATGAGCTGGTTCTGAAGCAAATCATAACCGGATTGTTTAGTTAAAGCCACAGCACGAAAACGATACCTATTTTCCGTTATGATTTGTAAACTGGTTTTGAAATTGCACCTTTGGATCAACAACCAGGCCGAGCCGCTTGGACCGTATCTGTACACACTCCGGAGCCAAAGACTACAAACCAAAAATTGAATCACATTCGTAATCTCCATCAAAACAGCCCCCTCATTTTGCAGATACAAGAACCACAGTTGATAAGGCAAGGGGAGTCACGTCATCTGGGATTCGATCTGTCCGAACTGTAGGCAGGAACAACACATTTTTCGCAGCCACACTATTCGAATCCGAATTGTGGATTACAGATGGAAATAGATAAATAGAATCAAATATAATCGTGAAACAAATTTTTCATTCTCTACAATAGTAACAAACGCTTCACAAGCAACAAAACCTAAAACAAACAATAGATACTAAAACAAATTTACAAACTTACAAAAATGGGCAACAACTGGAAAATCCTGGGTAGCGAATTGAACGATCCTGATGTCGCTAAGGGCCTCGAGAACTCTCTCAACGGACTCATCATCGGTGAAAAAGACTACGACTCTGTTCTCAAGGGCTTGAAGTACCCGGAGTTTTTGCAAAAGACCACTGCTGAGAAGGCTGGAACCTACGATAATCAGCCTAACCCGGGCCATGAGAAGAATGACAAAGGTCATTTGGGTGACCCACTGTTCAAGAATTTGTTTCCCGAAGGAAAGCAAATTGAGAAGTTTGATTTGTCGCCAAACTTTGGTACAGAGATCGAGGGAGTTCAACTCAGTGAGTTGAATGACGCAGCTAAGAACGATTTGGCTCTTTTCCTTGAGACCAGAGGCTTGGCAGTCTTCCGCAAGCAAGATTTCAGAGACAAAGGACCAGGCTTTGCTACTGAGTTTGGTAAGTATTTCGGACCATTGCACATCCATCCAGTCAGTTACTCGGCACAGGGCTATCCTGAGATCTTCACCACCATTCGTAAAGGTGGCGATGGCTCACGCTACGATGCAGTTTTCCAACGTAAGTCCAAGGACATTGCCTGGCACTCGGACATTAGTTTCGAGGAATACCCGGCCTCGTTCTCTTTCTTTGTGGCTTTGGAGGCACCACCATCTGGAGGTGACACTGTATTCATTGATTTGAGAGAAGCTTACAGACGTTTATCTCCATCCTTTCAAAAGTACTTGGAGACTTTGACCGTCGTGCACTCCAACTTGTACCAGAGAAAGGCCGCTGAGATCAGAGGTCAATTACTTAAAATTAAAGACGTTTCGACTCATGAACATCCTTTAGTTAGAACACACCCTGTCACTGGTGAAAAGAGTTTGTACTTTTCTAGAGGATTTATCCAAAAGATCAAGGGCTTGAAGTCTGAGGAATCTGATGCTATCTTGAGTTTCTTGGAAGACCACGTTACCAACAACCCTGAGTTGCAAGTCAGAGCTAGCCACAGAGGCACGGAGTCTGGAACCGTGATCGCTTGGGATAACAGATTTTTGCTCCACACTGCTACCAGTGACTTCCTCCAATATGCGACTGGACCACGTCACCACTTTAGACTCACTGTGCTTGGTGAGAAACCCTACTTGGCTGAAGAGAACAAGCAGAATGAATCTGAAAATGAACGTCCAAGGGCTTACTAGATAATTCAAAAAGCTTTCTAGATAGTTATTTAATAGGAATTGAAAAATGTCTTATTCATTAGAGTTTATGAAGAATACGAAATTCGAATAGTGTGAGAAGTGGAAACCAAAATAGGGATCATGTCTGTCCAGACAGACTAACTGCTCGAGTTCTTGTATCATTTGATTCTTCGTTTGCCGTGAAGAATCCATTGGAGTAAATGTACACCCCTAAATCGGATGCAGAGTCAGAGTTATGATCCGTAACACGGCCCATCGCGTACACTTCTTCTTCCAAATGACGCCGCGATAGTATAGAGCGCTTCATCAAACACACCAATGAACTGATGAGCGCCATGCTCAGCACAGCTGTAAGCTGAATCCAACCAATCCAACCCATATAGGGGACAAACAATAAAATATCAGCTAAGAAACTAAGAAGTGACAGTAGAAATGAAAGGATTGCGAATACAATCATGATGTCGAAATATATGTGGAACAATTTCCTGCGCTTCTGTAACTTTCGAAGGCGTGCTCCATCATCGTCATCGTCTTCTTGTGTGTGAGACGGCAGCATTGTCGATGCGTCTTCACTTTTCTTGCGGTCAGTCACTAGTCCCTTTTTGGGCTCACTGAAGGCAAGATACTCGTGGAAGAGGCAGATGATGGCAGTGATGAGAAGCATATTGGTGAACACAAAGGCGATTACATGAACGAACAAAAGTTTTGAGAAGCTCTGCATTGCACGCGACGGGAGGTAAATCGATATTGGGTTGCCTGCCTGGAATTCATCGGGCACGTACGGAAAGGCTACATCACCCACATACCCGATAGTGGTGGGAGAACAGGTATTGAGTTGAGTCAGACAATATCCAAATACGCCGTAGGATACGTTTTTGTAGTGGCAGAGTTCTATCCGATGCTTGATTTTGACACTAGTGATGGGGACGGATATCACTGGTAGTAGCTGAACAGCGGAGCATATGAGGGCAAGGATGCCAATGAAGAGGACTCCCGAGTGCATCTCCAAAAGCAATTAAAAAGAAGAAAAAATCTCACTGAGTCCCTATTGAACTAGTTGACTTGTGGGGATTTGGTGAGTGGAGAGAACAATGAGAATGTACAAGAGTAGTTTGACGGTTCAAAATCCCATAAAGAGAGACTGAAGGCGGTTTGACAGAAATAAATATGTTCCTTGTAGCCAGATTAGGACGACTGGCTTGGAATATTTGTGCAATGAAGGAAACTGTGAAGGCCCAGAGAGTGGTCGATGATAGCAGTGGAACTTAGACGGGGCTTGAAATTGAAGTGTAAAGTCTTCCAGATGAAGTGGTCCACGTTAATGTGCGACAAGGATATTGGAGGCTCTGAGTTACTGTACTTGGTGGTATTACAATAGTCACAAGATCCTGTTATACCAGTAAAGAATCCGTTCTAGGATTAGAAGTACCAATAAATCTGGTTGCGATGATTTGAATAGATAAAAGTAGTAGCACCAGTAATAGTAGCACCAGTAGTAACAGCACCAGTAGTGGTAGCACCAATAGTAATATTTATGGTACTAATACTAGTAGTAGTAATAGTAGTAGTGATAGTAATAGTAAGTCATACCCCAATCCTGTGTAACGAAAGACCTCCATGTACCATACAGCTACCCACATCATCCTCATAATTTTTACCAATAAACAACTAAAAATCTTTCCATAAAGTTCATTCCCTGCGTTTATTAACCCTTCTATTGCCATATATTCCCCAAATCATCTTTCCACACTGCCAATCACCGGTCGGTCACGTGACCCCAAACCCTCCCTCACATTTTTCCACCATCCCGCTACCGATCCAACCTCTCCAGTATTCCACCATGTCTACTTTATCCGTGGCCGCCAAAGCCGCCTTTCTCCCATACTCGGCTCTCATTGCTGCCGAGTTTCTCGCTGCCGAGTCTCAGCCCGTCCCCGCTGTCACCTACGTAGATGAGGCTGCTGTATCTTCTGACAAGAGCACCGTCGAATATGTTTCTGAGGGACAAACCGTTACCGGTGAAGAGGCCGTGTTGGGCGCCATTGCCCTGAAAGTCTCGTCGATCTCTGGATCCGTTGACGCCAGCGCATCTTGGGTGCAATTCGCATTGACAAAGTTGGCCAACAAGAACTTCAAGACCTTGGCTGCTGACTTGGAGAAGTTGGACGCACACTTGAACTTCCGCTCTTTTGTGGTCGGCTATGCTGTCTCTGCTGCCGACATCGCCGTGTGGGGTGTGTTGCGTGCCAATGCTGTGATGGGCTCTGTCCTCAAGAACGAGGTCTACATCAATATCTCCAGATGGTACAACTTCCTTGCCGCCGACCAACGTTTCGATGTTGCCGAGAAGACTAGCCGCGCTATCACCGAGATGCGCAAGGCTGCTAAGGCTGCCAAGGGTGAGAAGAAGGAGACCCACAAGGCTAACTTTGCCATTGACTTGCCTAACGCCAAGGTGGGCGAGGTCGTCACTCGTTTCCCTCCTGAGCCTTCTGGATACTTGCACATTGGACATGCCAAGGCTGCCATTTTGAACGAGTATTTCGCACACGAGTACAAGGGTAAGTTGATCATCCGTTTCGATGACACCAACCCATCCAAGGAGAAGGTCGAGTTCCAGGACTCCATCATCGAGGACTTGGCACTTTTGGGCATCAAGGGTGACAGAGTGACCTTCTCTTCCGACTACTTCGACCAAATGTATGAGTTGGCCCTCAAGTTGATCAAGGATGGCAAGGCTTACTGTGACGATACCCCATTGCTCACCATGAGAGAGGAGAGAATGGTCGGTGACGCTTCTGCTAGAAGAGAAAGATCCGTTGAGGAGAACTTGAAGATCTTCACCGAGGAGATGAAGAACGGTACCGAGGAGGGCTTGAAGAACTGTCTCAGAGCAAAGATCGACTACCAAAACCCAAACAAGGCTTTGAGAGACCCTGTCATCTACAGATGCAACTTGACTCCACATCACAGAACTGGAACTCAGTGGAAGATGTACCCTACCTACGACTTCTGTGTTCCTGTGGTTGACTCTATTGAGGGTGTTACCCATGCCTTGAGAACAAATGAATACAGAGACCGTAACCCACAATACGAGTGGATCCAAAACTCCTTGGGCTTGCGTCATGTCGACATCTGGGACTTTGGCCGTGTTAACTTCATGAGAACCTTGTTGTCCAAGAGAAAGTTGCAATGGTTTGTCGACAAGGGTTTGGTTGGCAACTGGGATGATCCAAGATTCCCTACTGTCCGTGGTGTCCGCAGAAGAGGTATGACTGTTGAGGGTTTGCGTAACTTCATTATCTCTCAAGGTCCTTCCAAGAACATCATCAACATGGAGTGGTCAACTATCTGGGCTATGAACAAGAAGATCATTGACCCAGTTGCTCCAAGACACACTGCCGTTGACGCTGCTAATGCTGTTGTTGTTTCCCTTGCCAACGGTCCTGCTCAGCCAGAAGCCGAGCAAAAGCCTAAGCACAAGAAGAATGCTGAGATCGGAAACAAGACGGTCTTGTTTGCCAACTCTGTTTTGGTTGACCAGGCTGATGCCGCCTCATTCCTGGAAGGTGAGGAAGTCACCTTTATGGACTGGGGTAACGTTATCATTGACAAGATCCACAAGTCCGGTGATGTCGTGACTGGCATTGACGCTAGATTGCATTTGGAGGGTGACTTCCGTAAGACTGAGAAGAAGGTTACTTGGTTGGCTAACACAGATGACAAGATTAAGGTTCAATTGGTTGACTTCGACCACTTGATCACCAAGGACAAGTTGGAGGAGAACGACAACTTTGAGGACTTCCTTACTCCAGAGACTGAATTCAAGAGCGAGGCCTTTGCTGACCTCAACTTGAAGACCTTGAAGCATGGCGACATTATTCAATTTGAGAGAAAGGGCTACTACGTCGTCGAGAAGCCATACAGCGACTCTCAAGAGATGGTCTTGTACACTATTCCAGATGGAAAGGCTGCTAAGAAGTAAATAATGAAGTAAATAATAGAGAATCTTAGGATTAATGAGCATTGTAGAAATTTGAAAATGCAGCGAAATGAGTAAAAAAACAGTACAACCCGAATCAAGAAAAAAATCTCCGATACCGGGAGTCGAACCCGGGTTTGCTCGGTGAAAGCGAACCGTGATAGCCGTTACACTATATCGGAAGAATGTGAAAAATTATCGTGGTAGTAATATCAGTATACCTAATATGAGGAGGAGTCTTTTCAAGGATGTGGAGATTTTTTGCTGATATTATCCCTATCAAACTATTTGATTGCTTTTTAGAGTATATGCTGTCGAACTTTCCCTGCTATGTTACCCTTCTTCTCATGTTGTGCCGGGAATCTTGAAAATAAATCATTCCAGATCAATTACGAAAAGTATTTTCGATTTGAATTGAGCAATCTTGAGACCGTACTCTTATTTCACTAGTCAATATTTATCCTTTCGGAAGACACTTTATGTAGTGCATCTGCTGTACTCAATTCGTTCGTCAATTTGGTTGTAGCTCGCTTTATTGGAAGAATCTCAAATTTTCATGAAGAAAGTTTTCTATCTTGTAAAATTCTAGCTCGTTTGTTCTTCGTAATTGGCGTTTCCTGATTGGGAATGATCTCTTTGATTTCGGTTCTGTGGTACGGAAACCCACTTGTTATCCCAATTCCCAAAATTCCATGTTCTCGCTGATGATGCGCAATTGTACATTTATCGGGAAAAATCAAAGCAAACTGCATTGCCACCCTAACAGTTGAGTTGAAGAAAACTCCCAAAAATAATACCAACCTCTTCTGGGTTTCTTTTGATTTCCTTCTCTTCATTGGCTTATCATTGCATGAGGTACGGGTGCAGCACCTCTATAGATCAATTACATACTACAACAGTCCACCTTTAAAAATGGGAAACAGAATCCAGGGCTTCCTTGCTGGTGTGTTCCTCATGGGCAGTATAACTGCTGCCACAGTTGGTACCATTCAAGGCCAGCAAAGCGTTGTTTCTGGCCTTATACGCAACTGTGAGCTGATTATCCAAAGACGCATCTTATCCGATGACGAGCTTTTGGAGGCCCAGATCCCTGTGTCAAAGCGTGTCGCTGTGAGCCAGAGAACGTCTTTCTGGGAAACTTGTAAGGATATCTGGAACGAGGAGATCATCAAGGGTGTAAACTCCGTGTATGCTATAAACTGGTATCAATTGGGAATTACTACCGACAAAAAGATGAACAACTTGGTGGAGTGGGCCAAGGGTGCTGCCAGTGACAAAAAGTAGAGGCTTTTGGGAAGGTGTATAAAACGACATAGATACGACATCTAAGAAACGAATATTCAGTGAAGGACAGTATACGTAGAAATAGAGGCTTTGTACAAAAGTAAAGAGATTCTATATATTCTATCATTAACTCTCTTTTCAACTATTACAAGGCATAATCTCACTTTCGTAGTGTCAGGTCTGATCTTTCAGAGTGATTCATAGTTCTGTAACGTGTTGCCTACTGTTTCACAGGTACTCTGGGCTGCAGGTGCTTCCTAATAGGAAGAACAACAAAAATGATAAACGCAATTGGCTCTGCAATCAGGAATAGCAACAGCATGAGAACTTGGAAGAAGCCCCAGTTTCTTGGCTGAGTGCCCAAAACAGACAGACCCAACACCCAACCAATAAAGTCCGTGTAGATGGAATCATAACCCTTGGCGAGCTTATCGAAAATCATGTCACAACAATCCAAAGGACTCATCGCATCGCTAGGTCCCTCAATGACCTTGGTAATCTCAGGTTTTGTTTTTTCTTCTTCGTAAAAACCCTCGCTGGCAAAGTTGCCCGCATAAACACATGAAACACGGTAGTTATAGCTCATAAGCTCCTGTCTCAAAACAAGGGACAAAGCTGAGACGGCCGCCTTCATTGGAGCGTATTGTGAATATCCAATAAATGGGAATGGCGCCGTAACAGATGAGAAAAGAATCACATGACGCAGCTTAAAGGTCTTAATAAGTTCACCAGCATTTTTTTGAAGAACAGCCTTGAACCCACTGTGAACGGCATTGGCGGCAGTCAAGTAGTTGGTGTTCACACCAGAAGCGAGTTCTTTTCCTGTAAGATCGCCAAACAATTTTGGAACCGAGTTTCCCGCGCAGCAGAAAACAAAGTCCGGATCCACCTCGAGAGTGTTAAGTAGATGATCCCACAATTTGACGCAACTGTCGTAGTCAGCTATATCACACACGCTATACTCCAAGAGAGGATCCAGAGGTGTAGGTGTAGACTCCGAAGAGGACTCTGCCGAAGTTGACTGCGAAACAGACGTTGTTTGGTTTCTAATGCGTGCGACTTGTTCCTTAAGTTTGTCTTCTGTTCTTGCAACAAGAACAACACCGCATTTCCGTTGGTAAAGACGCAATGCAATATCTGCACCGAGACCCTGAGAGGCACCAAAAACCACTGCGGTCTTGTATTCTGGATTGAAGTTGTTTTTTGAAAACCACATGGTAACACTTAGGTTTTGTGATGATGAAATAAATTAGATTAAAGCCGAGAGTTATAGGAAAATTTCCGCGCTATTGATAGAAGGTTGCAAGACAAAAGAGTGCCAGCTGTTGTCCTTGTGTGGAATGATTGGATAGGTAGTGAAAATTAGTATTGAAAGTGTGTGACATGTGAGTGTACATATACTGTAAGACACGATAGGGGAGAGGCATGAGTAATGATTATTCGATAAAGAAAGAGTCTCATTGTTGATATGATATTGAGCCTCAATTCACGTGGATCTTCCTTTGCTCTCGAATTTTTTTTGCTCAGATTGAGATATGTTCTTCGGTATGTTGTTGGATAGAAGATGATGTCTGTAAGACCATTCGTAGACTGGAAACCCGAGCAGAGAGAGCCCATAGCTCTGTAGTTTAAAAAATTATCTATTCAAAAAGATAAAATTCATGTCCACAAGCAGGAATCCTTCCTCCAGTCTTTCGTTCTGTACTTCGTGACAGTGTTTTTGTCGAGGAGAAGCTAGTAATTGGGTTGACGTAAATTCTTCCACAACCATCAATAGCAGCAGCAAAGATTCAATTTATTTCGGATTCAAATATCTCGAAATAGAACTAATGATCGATTGTTCATCCATGATGTATTCGACCAATACTATGAAACTAATCCATGCAACCTTTCTACCAATCCATATCAAGGGAATGTAATTTACTATAATTGGATCGAAACGTATAGACTTAGAAACGAAAGCAAGACCTCACTCACCGCCGCCACCTCCTCCATCGCCTCCACCGCCGCCATCACCTCCACTACATCCACCGCTGCCATCACCACCGTAGGTATTTCCACCGCTTTGGCCATATCGGTCGCCAGATTGACCTTTTTTGCGGCGAGGCCCTTTACCATAATCCCACATTCCTCCCTTAAAAATAGATGGCCGGGGTTTGTACCGATCATGATTCACTGGGTAAACGATCGGATCGGTACTATGAGGATACATATTGTAAGGATATGGTACACTCAGACCATCTTTTGCATGGGAGGGCGTAGGGAACGGTGGCTGGGAAGCCATTGAAGACATTGGAGGCATAGGTTGCATTGGTGGAATGGGGAGATGGATGGCGCCTCCATTCGGATTTGCGCGCATTTGTTGAAAAACAAATTCAATAGCTTCGCGATCTATTTTCTCTTCGTCTTTCTTGCTTGTACGGGTGATACATAAGCAGCAGATAATGATTGAGAACACCACACATAAAACCACACCTCCCACAATCGCAGCAACGATTATTTTTGTTTTTGAAGATGTGGGTGGATAACAATTTTGACATCTCGAATGTAAACCCGAGAACACGTCGACTGCACGCTTTGTGAAGTTTTGAACTAATTCAACAGCGCCACGAGCAGAACTTGGAGCTGTGGACCCCAAATGTTCGTCATTGGCAAAGCTTTGCACCAAGTCAGAAGCAGAATGTTTTCCGCTTTTAATTTGACTGATTTGATCTGTTGGAAGAGATCCGAGTGAAGTTAATGCATTGTCGAGGAACTGCCGAACGGCCACCATTCAATTGACTCAGAACAGTAGGAAGGCTATCTAGTCTAGGTTATTCGCTTGGAAAATCTGTTTGATCTGAATTGTATTACAATCTAGCTCTAAGAAGTTGGGAAGAGGAATGAAAAGATGATGAAGAAAACTATTTCCTACAAAAACCTCCACCTTTTATCTCATTTCCATCCGTTATCAGGTGGTGACTACAAAACGTGGGAGGTCAGTCTTTCTTCAACGTGGGACCGACGGAAGTACACCACCTGTATCGAGTATTGCAGGTACCAGCACTGAATCGCTAATTAGTTGAGCCCATATGCATCGCAAAACCAAAGAAAAAAGACACACCGCCAGGAACAATTGACAAAATCCAAATTATCTTTTCTGTGAATTGATATTTGCAAAATTAAATTCTAAAATCCATATGAATCCCACTCCCTTTTCGCATTCTCCTGCCTAACTTTACGAACTAGTGACTTACCTCAGATCACTGTATCTACTCCCACACTGTATATGCCAAGATAGACTTCTTATCAGTTATGCGAAACATCGGGGTTTGGAGAAACTGACTCTCTTCCCCGTGCACATAGTATTATTTTGGAGAAAGATTCTTGGCTTCGATGATGTTGCAGAATCTGGTAAGGTATGTGTGTGGAAGGAAGTGCTGGAGGTATATTGCCGAATGTCATGCATTACATTACTTAACAATCCGTTAGAGGGTAGACGTACCACGGGGTGTCATTACACGAAAGTAGTAGTATTTCTTTCGTGGTTTGGATTATTGCTCTTTTTTTTTTGTTACATGAGAAAATTATCGCCGTGGGCCATCCTGGCTGTTCTATTTGTTGGGAGTACTGTAGTGTCGTTTCTCTGTAGAGTTTGAGGAGGGTAGTTCAGTGATGTTTTCCTCACTAAGTAACAATGTTATTGCAGATGTACTCCAGCATTTCCCAAAATCAATTTTTACAAATCTCATTACCTGGTGCTCGTGGCATTGAATGCTATGTACATGATTACTTAAGGAAAGGCGACTTGGGAATGACAGCTTCAACCTTCGCAGGTCTAGGAATAGTAGGATACTGCTTGGACTTACCGAAATTCTTTGCCAACTTCAAGAACAGCTCTGATGGTCTATTCTTAAGGTATGTTCCCTTAGGCGTCTTTTGTCTGAGATGCTGTGGCCAGTCGTCCTGGATTGCAGCCAGATCCACTGACTCATCCATCTGTTCCAACGAAGCGGGCTCGCCAGCCTCTGCAAGTTGTTTGATTTTGCGAACATCCTCGGCGAAAAATACCTCCTTGGCCTCCTCCACAGCCTGTCTGAATCTCTCCTCTCCGTTTATCCTTAGCTGCGTCAACTTGGTGACGTTGTGTTGGGTCAACTCATCGACCGGAAGGCCTTGCAACTCCAAACGAGCCACGATCTTGGCCGTATACCAGAATTTAATTTCAAAGTCAGAGTCTACAAGCTCCAACACAGACATCTCAGCCTTGTCATCACCCAAACGGCGCTCCAACTTGATAATACGGGTGAAACCATGTGCACGGTCAACGAATCTTTTACTGAGGTCGTCTAACACCTTACTGCCCACCTCTTGTCTGTCAGGGAGTTGCAAGAACTCGAGTGCTTTGACATTGGAGAGTCTTTCTTCGAGTGGAGAATTGCCCAACGACTTGTTTTGATGCAATGCTTTGCCTAAGAACTGCTCGATCTTGGCCTGTGCACGTTTGGCTTTGGCTCTGCCGGTGATAATGTATTCATGACGGATCAAGTTGGCACAGAGATTTCTGTCCATCATGCGGAAATGCCTGGCCCTGTTGTACTTGAAGTTTTTAAGGTTAGGCATGTTGAATTATGTGGGTGGTGTCTCCTTGGTGGGTTAGTTTTGTTGTTTCAAAATGTTCTTTGGGCACAAAGAGATTTCGTTGGTGGTGTTTGAAACTGAAAAATCTGCGGTCGTGCGCAGGCACCAACCCTGGGGTGAAGCAGTATTGAAGAATGGAAAACAGTGCGGGGGAAAAGGTGGAAAGGCTTAGAAGATTATTTTCCTGTAAATATGGGGCGGAAAGTTTTTTGATGTTCTTGGTTTTATGGTGTTGGTATGCTTTGACGAATGAAGGAGGGATTATTGGCTGCAAAACTGGTGCTGAAAAGAGATATTCGGTGTAATCAAGTGTGACGATAGTTTCATTTTTTTATTTTTTTATTCGTTGTTCTCATTTTTTTTTAAGGACATCTGGTAGCTTTATTCTCAGACAGCGTTTCTATCATACAACCCACCAGCGCCGTTTAGTTCACCCAACCACATCAGATAAGATATCCGTATATATTAATTTACATCATGTTGGACAATTCCATATTTACAAGAAACCAGGCCCTTAGTTCTCCTCCTCTGCCAACTCCTCAGGCTCCGAACGCACAGCTTCAATAGCATTGCGCAAGAATGCAAACACCTCAATGTTGTCAAGTTTTCTGCTGACGCCCTCCTCTCTCATAGCGCGAACCTCCTCAACTGCCACCTCTGGGTCACGGACCAAGAACGGAAGCTCCTCCATCACTCCATTCAATGGCAACTCAAGCGCACCAGGATTGCTGGCCAAGTAGCGGCCAAGCTTCAACTTGGCAACATATGAAAGACCCTCCACAAACTTCACGTTGATGTCCTCTTCCAAGTTGTATTCGGATAAATCGGGCTCGATACCGAAAATGGCATACTGCAAACGCACCAACTTCTCGTTGTACTCAGCAATGGCGCTCTCATCAGCATTGATGTACTTGTCCTCGAACAGTTGCAAGTACTCTTCTGGCGACGAAAGCTGTGCACGCTCGTATGCAACTTGTCTCTCTAAGAGCGTCTGCTTGATACGCTTTTGCGTCATCAAATGGTTATCGTCTAGTTTTGTGAACAAAGAAACATCTCCGTTGTAGATCTCTTTGGCAACCTCGGCCTCAGTCGAAATTCTGTTTCTTTCAAGTGCATTGAGGTACCACAATCTATGCAAGTCATCGAAGGACTTGAGACGCAACTCTGGCATGTCCCAGGGTCTAGAGTCTGTCGATAAGTCATCCTTAGATCTCAAAACCGTCTCGGTTTTGTTTCCATCACGGAAAAAGGCCCAGAGTGGGTGGTCTGGAGAAACATCGAAGTTCTTGTGTGTGGGAACAATGGGCTCGCGCAAGCGGATTTTTTTGGGGTCAGCAAACCGGAGTGGTTTTGTTCTCTGGAGGGTTCTGGCCGAGACCAGGATCGCTCTACGGGCGGAGATCATGACGGTGGATTGGTTTGGTAGGAGAGGTGGAATTTTTTCAGATCTTACCGTGAGAGGGTCACGTGAAGACTACAGTAAGAGAACGGGATTTAGATATTGAAAGTAGAGCAAGGGAAATAAAAAAAAAGGCTATTGTGAGAGCAAGATATTGGTTTACAAATTTTGATGTCTTTTGGTATGAGTTTCCATCGGTCAGTGTCGCTGCTGTCATTAGTTATCCTACTGGTACAGCGACAAGCCGTACTATATTGAAGTGCCTTCAGTCAAGGTATGAAGATTGAATGACATAGTATTTGCTGTGAATTATAAAAGTTTATTGTAATTGAATTTGAGCTGTGCACTTTGCAGTGTATCTTTTGTACATGAAGTACTATAGAACATCTGAAATTGATCAAGACTAATCCTCACTCAGCAAAAGGTCATTGTTATTCTAACAATTAAGCGGAGAAATTCACACCTCAATAAAAATAAAGAAATGGCTTTTTCACTAACTCTGCTACTTCGTAGTTCCACCTGTTTCCTCAACTCAATGAACTTGCATAAATCACACAAGGCTGGTGGAGAATAAACATAACTGCAATTTTTTAACATTTCATTATTTGATTCATCTTTGTCTCAATTAATTCTAAATTGTACCGAAACACATCTATTTTGTCGCCAACTTATCTCTCCCCCATTGTATACACCTCTCCTCAACTACTACTACACTAATGTCCTCCGTACAAACAGCAGCACAACAGGAAGAACCGCTCGATCTCATCAGATATCAGCTTGACGAGATGGTCTTCGTCAAGTTGCGTGGTGCACGTGAGATGAAGGGCAAGTTGCAGGGCTACGATTCCCACTGTAACATGGTCCTCAGTGATGCCACTGAATTCATCTATGGCGATAGAAAGGAGGATGTCAAGGTGAAGGAGTCGGAGATGGTGTTTGTTAGAGGCGATTCCATTATTTTGATCAGCCCGATCGAAGAGTAACGGAGATGTGTAGGTGACCTTGTACTATAATCAATAAACGAAAAGAATTTGAACATGTAGCAACCATTGGGGAAATGAGCGGGCTACGTACCAGAAAGTCAAAGGTGACTGTGATAATCTTACATAATTGTACGGAGAATATTCCTCTTTTCTTTTTTCTCTCAATACATGCTATATGTTTGTCGTCAATGACCATACTAAGCTCTCTGCGAGAGTTTGAGCCAGAGAGCTGAGAATTTCACTTTAGTTCATCTATAATTTTGAGATTGACCATTCAATTGTCAACGTCCATTTGATCTACCGCCTCAGCCTTCAACAGCTCCAACAGCTCCAACATTCGCGCATTTCTCTCCCAACTGTGTTTCGCCTGCTGAGTTTCTTCCACGACAGCAATGATTTCAGCACTAAGAGCTTCGATAGTCTGCTCAAGTTCGCTCATTGGAACAGAAACACCACCTAAATCTTTCCCAGACCCTTTGAAGTACTGGAACGTCTGGTCATCTACACTTCTGAATCCTTTGCTTTCCTTTAGAAGAGCTTGAAGCTGAAGAGTCACGTCAATGTCCAGCATCTCGCGTGAAGTAAGCCCCTTGTCAGTGAAGAATTTAGCAAACTTCTCCTCTGAATCCTTCATGAAATCTTTCAATTCATCTTCGGTGAATGTGAAGCTCGCGCTGTCCACCAAAGCACTGCTATCCTTCAGCTCTTTCTTTGCAAGTGGGTCATTCTTCCCCGATAAGATTTGGTTATAGTTATCCACCAAGAGATGCATCTTCTCAATTTCCGGTCCCTGGATAGTCTGTAAGCGCTGGATCTCCTCCTCAGTCACAGTTTTGTAATTGTTTAATGAGTCATATTTTTCTTCTAGTCTTTTCAACGGGCTAACAGAGCTTTTGTCTTCAAAATTGGCGTTTGCGAGTAGCCTGTCGATGTGTGCTGTGTATTGAAGTTCCAACTTGTTCTTTTCGAATCGAAGCTGTTCCAATTTGAGTTTGGATTGGTCGCTGAGAGTGCCTTCTGATGCCAATTCTTTTTGGGTCGCGGTGAAGGTTTCCAAAATGTCTTGACGAAGTTTGAGATACAGATTTGCAATGGCATCATCATTGGCGAGAGCGCTTGAAACCGCAGCAGCCACAAACTCTGGCTGCGAGTTTTCCGTCATAGTTCAATTTATGGTAGTACCAATTCGACCGGCTCCAGAGGTATAAGTATGCTTTTTGGTAATGATACAAAATGTACGTGAATGGTAAGGTGCTAGTGTCTGCAGGAAATCTTGGTACTATCTGTTAGCATTTGCACCAATGGCCCATCCGAGACCAGAAACAAGCAAATTGGAGATTTTTTCGCTGGCTTGATTTTTTGATTGCGCAGCTTCTTTTACCAAACCGCTTAAATTTTCTTGAAGCGTGGTCTGTGCTGATTGCATGGCACTGGATACACCGTCATTCTGGTGTTGATTCTCCTCAGTGTACCACGAATCAATGGCTGCATTTATGTTGCAAAATTGGCCCACAAGTAGACGACTATTGTCGCCACTTAATTGAGATGGCCGGATGTATTTTAATGCAAGTGAGACAATCTCTCGCTGCTTAGTGAGAATCTCAATTTTTTGTTTGTGAACCTTAGGGTCGAAATCGTCAAGCCATTCGCGTGGAACGAACTTGCCAAC
Source organism: Australozyma saopauloensis (assembly GCF_035610405.1). Classification (NCBI taxonomy): domain Eukaryota; kingdom Fungi; phylum Ascomycota; class Pichiomycetes; order Serinales; family Metschnikowiaceae; genus Australozyma; species Australozyma saopauloensis. Next base: position 1,801,949 of record NC_086133.1, read on the forward strand.
CTGATAAAAAATGAGCCACACTTCATTGAGAGTTTGTGTTTTATTTTGTTCTGCGGCATGTGACAAGAGCTCCTTGCTTTGTTTGTAGGCGAAGTTGAAGTCTCGTTCAATGAGCGCCGACTCGATACAAGCGCAGCGTACTTTGTAGAAGCTGACCCACGAGTCGTCGAATCCAATAAATAGAGCAAGATCCGTCGTGATCTTATATAACTTCTCATGCACAAGGTAAGCCTTTTTGTTTTGTTCCAAAATAACAGAAACGAGTGACATGGGTGTGAAGGACTCTTCAGCATCAACTCGCGTTAGTTTGTCTATGATATCCTTAGGAGTCACGCTGCGACCTCTTTGAAGATAGAATTTGAAATTTTTCAATAGACCGAGAGCTCTGAAGAGATGTTTTAAGCCCACAACAGTGTTAACCAAGTTATCGCTTGCCCGTGCCCCCGAGTTGATTTGTTCGATGATATCTAAGCACAGTTTTGTAGGCAGTGAGACAGCCAAAACCTCGTCTAAAGTTGAAGCAGAATTAAAATTGGCCCAAAGTTTGGAAATGGCTATTTCGAGGTAAGTTTCGTTATTGAGCAGGTGTTCCGTTGGATTAAGACGAGTAGATGCGAGAGTGAATTTCTTAGCATCCATGAGACGCTCGAATACAATAGCATCAATTTTCTTGCGCTCTTCATTTCGAGTATGCAAGAAGACGTCGCAAAATAAGTCAAGGGCTTTACAAAGCTCCGTGTAGTTCTTGTCTGTGACATGCAAAAAGATAGCAAAGACTTCTCTCTTGATACTATCCAAGTCAACCTCTTCCATTTCTTTGAGCTCAAGATACCTGCGAATCGTGAATCCGCTGTATGGAAACAAAACAGAGCATGTCGAGGCCATTTCATGCAAGGAGACCAATACGAGCTCATACGATGAATTGAGCAACTCAATTACGTTCGGTTGAGAAGTAAACTCAGCGTAGGAAGTTGTCTCAGATGATTGTAATAATCTTAGATTGTTCGATTGTAGGGTAGAGTGGATATGCAATTTGTCTATCAAAAAGGCCGTAGTCTTTTCAATGTGTTCGAGGATGCGGATTTTTTCTACCGAACCAAGGCTGCGTTCCAACTGAAGGCCATAGTACAAGCCACCTGAAACGAAGTGACGGACTAGTGTGATGCAGGCATCTACAGTAAAGGTGTCACCCTTGTAAGTGTGAAAGCTGAAGATAGCTATAAATACTTGGTTCCAGTACTCGAAAGTTGAGCTCAGTTTCCAATTGGAATGTGTCGTCACTAACCACGAGGAGAGTGGATTAAGATCGTTTTCGTGATAAACAGAGAGGGGCAATATAACATTCTCCAAGTACAGAGAGATGGACAACTTTTCGCTGATCGAGACTGAAGCTAGGTCCAAGGGTGAAATAAGGAAGTTAAATTGTTCAAAGTGCGTTTCTAGCTGCAAGTACAGGCGCGGCAGAGCAATGCCATTGTCGAGGGATGCATGGTTCTTCCAGAAGTACAAGTATGGGCGAACAATGCCATTGTGCCAGGCTTCAAAAGGAGCATAACCGCTCAAAGTGTCAAATAAGGGCTCGCAACTAGACAAATCGGGCAAATAGGCCGATAGTTGTAGCGTCTTTGCCTTTGCAAATGCGAAAGATAGTTGTTGTCCCTGACCTTGGTATTCGAATCCGTAGTGGCTCGCTTTCTCACGGGCATCCTTGGACAATTCCTTAGCGGCTTCGACGTAGGCGCCGTCTCCTTTTAATTGTAAGCTGTCATCACCGAGCTTTTGTTCAAGCCATTGAATTGAGTTCTGGATATCTTCGTAAAGGTTCTCTGATTGTACCTCCGGAGTGTCTACGAGAGAGGCAATTAGTTCAGAAGCAATAGTTGCGCATTTGAAAGGAGAAACTGATACGGGTGTGGTGTATGAAAGCAAGATGTTGAGTAGGTTCTGTGGAGTTGTGAAGTGAAAGGACGAAGAGGCAGAGATCGGGCCGATCCTGGCAAAAATGGACTCTATGCTCTCAGGATTTTGCAGTGTAGCCATGACAAAAAGCACATATAAGCGTGCATCGGCATCAGCCAATTCTGGACCCGGCATTGACTGTTTTAGTGGGATAAGTGGGATAAGAGTAGGGATATGCGGCAGGATGAAATATGGGGTTGTTGATCTGAGAACCGAGGTTTTTTGTAGCTAGTTGGACTCATAAAAGTTAAACTTAGAAGAATGTGGTTTTAGAAAAAAAAAGTATTTGTGCTAAATTCCGGGTGAGTTTGGGTTTAGGCTTATTGCCTAGAGGTAGACTCGACAGTCGAGAGTAAATAGAATGAAATACTTAAGAGATTTGGAAATTCAAATATCAGTTTCTTTCTTTTTCATCTATCTTTTTGCATATTGGAATGCACTTCTCAAAGTTTCTCTGGCTTATTTCCAACAGCGCACATACCATGTACACATTGATGCCTCAAAGTGAGGTCGAACAGCAAACCACGATTGTGTTAGCAAGTTGAGATGGAGCTAGTATACTCTAGGGAAGTGTGTTCGGATTCGGGTTTATTTGTTGTAAGAGACTTTCAACTCACTTGAATCAAAGTCTACTCGGTACCGAGTTTTTTAACAAAGAAGGATAAATTCAAATACTTAAAGTCTACGTCCTAGAAGAGAACCTCATCCCTGAGTTGTTTCCATGTTGAGACAGTAAATTCGTCTGATCTTCTACTAAATGTACATTGAAGAACGATGAATCACCCAAGAAAACGAAATCACAGAACCACATACTTACTCTAAAAGTGAAAAATGAAGAAAAGAAGATACAGAAATGAAGAAAAAAAAGAGAGAAATAAAGAGAAAAAGAAATGTAAAGAAGGAACCAACAATATTCAATGTCCCACCCTTTTTCGCCCACTCAAACGCCCAGTCTTTTAGGTGGGTCGTTATTAACGCCAAAACAGTAGGTCCTACAGGCAACACCCACATATGCCGGGATTTGTGGGGCACTCTCAGTGAGGTGGAAGGGTTCACCTCGTAGTATTATGAACAGAAACTCGTCCGAATCCAGAATATAAAAGAAAAAGCCGATTTTTTCATACAGAAAGTTAAAGCCCGTTTCAAGTTTTCCGAAAAAATTACCCCATTTCCAAAATATCTGACTCTTAAAGGTGAAGATCCGAGAGAAGAGATCCTGCAGAAAACCACCTTCCAAGACGCACTCCATTTTATTTCGCCGTTACCTGTCGACCATAAAACCTGACTCACTGCACCGCTTTTTTTTTCAGAACCATCCAGCCGTTCGTTCGTTGTTGGACTAATTATTTCTGAGTCCCGGTGCGAGTTTGTGTTTACAGTATTCGCTGTTGGCTGCTCTCTTTTCGTTGTATTTGATTAGCCCTAGAATCATCTCTTGGCTGAAAAAAAACTACTCTGTCTGAACTGATCCGGCCTCTGAGCTGTACTATCGACAACAAATCCGAAAGGTAAGTCTATTTGTTGAGTTGGAGTTTCGTTGCATCTTCTAGAATTTTCGTTTGCTTTCTTCCCTCCGACTGTCCCACAGAACTATGAGTGAGAAGTCCAACCAGATCGTGGAGGACGAGGGCCAGTGGTCCCAACAGGATATCCCCGAGAAAATCGAGATTCCAAATGAAATCTATAATTTCAAGGTCGTGCTCATAGCGATCATCGCTGCCTCGGCGGCCACCATCATTGGCTACGATGCTGGTTTCATTGGTGGAACCGTGTCTCTAAAGTCTTTCCAGAAGGAATTCGGCTTGGACCACATGACGGCCTCTGCAAAGGCAAATGTCGAAGCAAACGTTGTATCTGTGTTCCAGGCTGGTGCATACTTTGGCTGCCTCATGTTCTATCCAATCGGTGAGCTTTTGGGTAGAAAAATCGGATTGATTCTCTCCGGATTCCTTTTGACCTTTGGAGCTGCTATTTCGCTTATTTCTGATCTGCATCGCGGTCTTGGCGCAATCTACGCTGGTAGAGTCTTGACTGGTGTGGGTATTGGAGGCTGCTCAGGGTTGGCACCTATTTATGTCTCTGAAATTTCTCCGGCTGCCATTAGAGGAAAATTAGTCGGCTGCTGGGAGGTTTCCTGGCAAGTTGGTGGTATTGTTGGCTACTGGATTAATTATGGTGTGCTTCAGAACATCCCTAGTGGCCGCAAACAATGGACCATCCCATTTGCTATCCAGCTCGTGCCTTCTGTCATTTTCTGGCTCTTGTGCTTCATCTTGCCCGAGTCGCCTCGTTTTCTTGTTGCTAAGGGCAAAATTGATAAGGCCCGTAAGAATTTGGCTTCCTTAAGAAGGTTGCCAGAAGACCACCCATACTTTGTTCACGAATTAGATACTATCAACAAGTCAATTCAAGAATGTCTTGATGCAACCGGACGTGGATTCTTCGCACCTCTTAAGGCGCTTTTCCTTACCAGAAAGATGCTCTACCGTTTGTTGTTGTCTTCCTCTTTGTTCATGATGCAGAATGGTTTCGGTATCAATGCTGTCACATACTATTCGCCAACCATCTTTAAATCTTTAGGAGTCCAAGGTGCTAATGCTGGTCTTCTCTCCACGGGTATCTTCGGTTTGCTTAAAGGTGCAGCATCTGTTCTTTGGGTGTTTGTCCTTGTCGACACATTTGGAAGAAGAGTATGTCTCTGTTACATTGCACTCCCATGTAGTTTATGTATGTGGTACTTGGGAGCCTACATCAAAATTGCAGACCCTGCCGGAAGATTGGCCCAGGGTGACATTGGTGAAACTCCAGGCGGAACGGCTGCCAAAGCCATGCTTTACATTTGGACCGTCTTCTACGGTAGTACATGGAACGGAACACCATGGGTTATTTGCGCCGAAATTTTCCCCCAGTCCGTTCGTACTGCTGCTCAAGCTATTAATGCCTCTTCCAATTGGTTTTGGGCGTTTATGATTGGACATTTTACCGGCAAGGCTTTGGCCAAGATTGGTTACGGATACTATTTCCTCTTTGCCGCATGCTCCCTTGTGTTCCCAATTGTTGTTTGGTTTGTCTACCCAGAAACAAAGGGTGTCCCATTGGAGGCTATCGACTATTTGTTCGAAGTCAGTCCATGGAGAGCTCATTCTTATGCTTTGAAAAAGTTCGAGATTGAGTTTAATGGTGGAGTTGCATCGAGCGACGAAACTTCAGAGCCCAGTGAATCGGAGAGTGACGAAACCCCCGCTCTCAAGGCTCAAAAATGAATGTCACAATAATCGACGATGTATTAGTTTCTAACATTGCACTAGAAATATTTATTATAAATGAAGACTTATGATTGCATAGAATATTACGTGGAGCTTGTGTAGGCAAATGCACTGATGTTAGAGTATGCCATTGCAAATAATCGTATTACAACAACTAGAAATGATACAAAAATTTGAGAATTGAAACGAAGAGCCCTGAATGGCAATTCAACCTTCTCTTCAACTTGTACCTTGTGAATGTGACATGTGACAGTCAGACCATCTCTCCTCTCAGTTTCACGCTCATTCACTCCCCACCTGCCCATAATCCCCAAAAAACCCAAAAATACCCGCGAACCTATCTGATGAATTGAGATCAGACCATCGAAAATTCACCATGCTGTATTCCGCTAATTCTTTCATGACTGGGTGCAATTTTCTGCAGATAAAAGCTCACATGCACGATTCGGCAAAATAGCCCGTCTATATGCCGGCCACCGATATCACAGGCTTTGGAGAACATTTGTGGAGTACGGACCAATATATATCATGAGGGGGACTGCTTTTATTCTCTAGATTTAATATAGCCACATTTCAGCTATTGAATCTGGAGGAAATAAGCTACACTAAGTTTGTATTGAGAACTTCGACATCGACTAAATCATCGTTTGTTGTTGTATTTGCCGGCCGTTATTGCCTATTGAGAAATAGTATATTTGCATGATAGAGTACCAATAGGTGCCGATCGAATTAAATTGCGCAGATTAGATAAGTGAAGATACAGATCCAGTAAGTGACAATGCAAATATTCACCGAGACTGTTGCCGATCACCATTTGGAAACCTTTGCTCAGTTGGCTGATGGTATCATTCATGAGGTAGACCCCGAGAAAATCAGAGATCTAGTAACAGGATCAGTTGATGAGTCCAGAATCGACGAGTATGTACTGAAAGTAACTAGACCTTCTCAGCTCTCGGGCTTCAAGGAGGCCATTCGGGACTGTATCAATAGCAACTCTACGACATCTGTTCGGATGTTCTGCTTGGTCATGGACGTGTTGAGTCTGCGCATTGCTTCGCCAGCATTGACAGGCACCACTAAATTGGTCACAGAAATGACAGTGAAGGAGAAGGAGAACTTGGTCAGATCTTGGAGAGACTCGCCGATCGGCCAGAAGAATAGACTCTTCCAGCTCATGGAAATGCTCACAGTCACTACATTTCTCAAAGTTGCCCCTGATGCCCATTTTGAAGCCATCGAATACACCAGAAAGGATACTCGAGAGCTGATCCATACAGATTACGAGGCAAACTTGTTTGAGTACAAAATGCTCGACCCTCCCGCCACAGACAACGTGGAGTTGTACTTGCCCAATATTGACGTCGTGATAATTGGTTCTGGTGCTGGCGCTGGCGTTGTGGCACATACATTAGCCAGAGATGGCGTAAAGTGCTTGGTTCTCGAGAAGGGCAAGTACTACAAGCCCGACGAATTGGATTTTGACGATATGGAAGGCTACAAGGCGTTGTATGAAGGTGGAGGTGTTGTGTCGACCGAAAACTCCCAGTGTGTCATTCTTGCGGGATCCACCTTCGGAGGAGGAACCACGGTGAACTGGTCTGCATGTCTCAAGACACCATTCAAGGTCCGCAAAGAGTGGTTAGATGACTACAATTTGGACTGGGTTGCAACAGAGACGTACGACAACCATATGGACTATGTTCTCAAACAGATGGGTGCCCTGGCTGATAACTTGGTTCATTCTCATTCCAACAAATCAGTGTTGGAGGGAAGCGAGAAACTCGGCTACAAGCATCGACCAATCGCTCAGAACAATGGTGGCCATGCCAATCACTCATGTGGATATTGTCATCTCGGATGCAAATGGGGCATCAAACAAGGTTCAATGGCCAACTGGCTCAGAGATGCCGCTGAGCATGGAACTCAATTCATGGATCAAGTCGAGATTGAATCGATTTTGCGCAACAAGAAAAACATTGCTATTGGGCTTCTGTGCATCAACAAACGCAACGGAAGTCGTTTCGTGATTCGTGGTCCTAAGAAGTTTGTTCTCTCCGGTGGCTCTTTGAACACTCCTGTTGTCCTTCAGAAGTCTGGCTTCAACAACAAGCATATCGGCCAGAATCTCAAATTGCACCCCATTTCGGCCTTAGTTGCCGTATGGGATAAGCAAAAGACAGATCCTCAGCTTAACTCCATCATGACGTCTTTGTGCCTGGAGGTTGAAGATCTTGACGGTAAATATCACGGCGCAAAGATAGAAACGCTCGTGCATACCCCAAGTCTTGAAGCAGCATTCATTCCATGGAGCTCATCTGATCAAATCAGAGAGGATATTCTCAAATATCAATATTCTTCGGCTTACATTCTCTTGTCAAGAGATACACTGTCAGGACTGGTAACTTACGACCCGAAGAAGCCAAGCACTTTAGTTGTCAACTACGAAATCAACGACTTTGACCGGCACTCCATTGCGACTGGTATTGTTTACGCTATGGACATTGCATACATCGAGGGTGCTCGCGAGATCATTCATCCTTACTACCTACTTGGCAAATTTAAGAGCGACAAGCCAAAGTCCGAACGCAAGATCACCGATTCGGACTATCAAACGTACAGAAAAAAGTGCAAGGATACCAAGCTTCCCAAATATGGCTTGGGCTATGGGTCCGCTCATCAAATGAGTACCTGTAGAATGTCCGGAAAAGGACCCAAGTTCGGGGCATGTGATACCTCTGGTCGTCTCTACGAGTGCGACAACTTGTATGTCGCTGATGCCAGTGTCATGCCAACAGCATCTGGCGCCAATCCGATGGTGACAACCATGACAATGGCTCGTCATGTTGGCCTTGAAATAGCCAAGCATTTGAAGCCTAATGCTAGACTCTAATTTATGAATAACGTTATACTGAAAATCCCACTATGCTCTAATTTATGCCAATGTGCTGTACCTTCGTTTGACAATCTGTTGAACTACGAACCCCACCACAGAGTGATTACGTTTAAAAATCAGCTATGATTCACACAATTGTAAACAGTTTCAATTTCATTCGTAAGTCTATACACTTCTCCGGGCAGAACGGAACCCAGACCATTGCAGTACAGGCACTATTGTTTATCATACAACACAGACTCACAGGAGAGAAAATATGACAATTTCTTCACATCTGTCTCGCTGTCATCTTTAAATCCTGCGAATCCTAGTGGCCCTCGGTCACAATCACTACATATGAGGAGTCTTTCTACTTTGGCTAGAGGGCCAACTACGCTCAGTTCAGTCTTGAGTTCTGCGGGTCTCAGAACTCCTATATTATCAAAATCCCATACATCATTGACTTTGAAGAATTGGGTTGATTCTCTTGTCATTTCAGGTGCCCCAGTAATCACGGTCTTCGTTTCTAGTAAAGCAGGCAGTAGTTTGATAAGTCGAGCATTGCATTTCTCGAAGGGGCAACGCAAAATCGCATTCTCGAAATCCTTTGCTTCCTCGTAGGTTAAGTAACTCATACTCAAATAGATTAAGAAGGAGAAATCTTGATTATAGACATATGTGGGGGTTTATCGTCAGGCACAATGAAAAATTGCAAATTTGAAGAAAAAATAGAAGAAATTGAAATATTTGTCTACTTTCATAAAATATTCATAATAGCTATCCGTTTGAATGGTTTAGTGTTGTGCTGAACCAAAGACTTTAAAAATGGACTCGGCGAGATAAAGCCTCCGATGACGACCGTTTAGCTCTAGAGTATAATGCTCAGAATATTTTCCTGATATCGGTTCTCCCGACTCGAAGCCAAGGCAATTCTAGAAATCTTACTTCCATGCAAATCACAAGAACATACTTCGTGTCAAACAAAATCTTCGGAAGTGCGAATTTACACAATTTAGATCTTGCTTTTGTCACCTATGATTGCGTATGCTAGGCCACTCAAATCCTTGTAGAGACTGGCATATCTTGCTGCCGACGCCGAACTTGCCGCTCCCTTTTTCACTCTCATTGCAATTCCCTGTGAGATGACACAGAGTCTCAATAGCCCAAAAATTACACCCAATCGCCATTGATCCTCTGGGTTGTTTTTGGGGTTCCTCGAATCCCATGGATGCCCTAAACTTGCCTCATACATTCTTAACAACTGTTTCACTTCATCCTGTGAAGCCGGATTTTCTCGACCAATTGATATCTCTTTTGTTCGATAAACGAGACTGTTCAATGCAATAGGGAATTCAAAAGGTTGCAAGAGATTGGCAAGATCGAAAAGTGGGTGTCCCTCGGTACATAATTCCCAGTCTAGCACAGCAATGACCTTTGCGTCTGTGGGGTGGAAAATGAGATTGTCAATTTTGCAATCGCCATGTATCAAAGTTCGGGCAGCTACATCAGGGGGAGAATGATCCAAGACCCACTTGGTGAGAATATCGAAGTGGGGAATACCTTCAACAGTAGTCGACTGTAGCGACTCCATTTTTTTCAAAGTTTTCAACTGTCTTTCGAAGTACAGCGATTTTGAGGCGCTTTGTTGCTTGCTGACATTTGGAAAATGTTTCGGTGGTAAGTGTTGAGCCAAGACTTCATAGTCTACAGAATGGATGGCGGCCACTGTTTGCATAATTGCCTCCCAGTAGTCCTTCTGTTTCTCTTTTGGTATTTCAGGCATATCTGCCCTCTTGATTGACCGACCCTCCACATATTCCATAACGTAGAACACACAGCCAATCACAGACTCGTCTTCACACAATAAGTACACCTCCGGAATGGGTACTTTTTGCAGCAGCAGTTTCCCCTCATTGCAATGCTGGATACCGTTCAATATGTAAAACTCTCGTTCAATTGCGTGAGCCAGTTTCTGGACTAATTTGCCGTTGGAGGTTGGCTTTCTTCTTAACACGAACTGCTTCCCGGCAGCATCCTTAATTAAATAGGTAGGATTCGACTGGCCAAATGTAAATTGTTTTATGTCTATTGGTGTCTCAAACTCAGGAACAAATCTACCAGGAGTGTAAATCTTCGGGAGTTCTTTCAAGAAGACCTCAATGGAGGCCACATCAAGCGGGTTTCGAATTTCCGTAACTTCAGGCATCACGAAATATATACTTCTCAAAATTTATGCATAGAGAGCAATAAATTGGACCCATGGGATCTCACACTATATATACTTGATTCTCGGCTATTTTTTGCGGGGTATGGGGTAGAAGCCGAAAGGTACTTGATCTGGAAATTGAAAAATCTAGATGACTTGTTGTGCAGAATCTACCAATATCAAGCATGGTCTATTTATTTATTTTGCTATTTTAATGGCCAATTGAGAAGTTAGTCTTGGTGAAGAATGCATCGATTGATTAAATATAAAAGAAGAGGCGACTCTATTTCACGTTAAGGGAGTAGTAATTATAGATTCCGCGCTGGCTGTTCTCCACTGGCCAAACCAGCTCGGCAATCTCACCATTGATATACCGCTTCTTCTTGGGGAGATTGAGGTTATAGTATCCGACAGAGCAGTTGATCTTCCTAGATGCATATTTGAGGAACTCTGGCTTGACAACTTTAGTCTCAACTTTAGCGCCTGTCTCTAAGTCATAATAGACTGCATTGGACAAGTGACTATTCGACGTGGGCCGGCCAGCGACAATCGCATCGTACGATGGATCTGACGAATCAATTTTGTAGATCCATGCGCGCCGCCCCTCATTGTCATAGAATTTCCATACCAGTGGAAGTGAGCCCGTGCTCAGGACAGAAAAGTCGGTCTGGACCGGCTGGATGCTAATGTGGTTGCCTCCGGTCAAATCGTAAAGAGTCTTGTATTCAAACTCAATTGCCTCTAATCCAGAATCGTAGGATTTCTTGAGAAATGCGGCGAGATTGCGGCGATCCAAACCTTTGCAGTCCGTGAGATCTAGGAATTTGATACTCTGGTTGTCCTGTAAAAGGTGGAGCAAATCCGTCATTGTGAGATTTGAGTGAGGCACTGCCAAACTCTCCAATTTAGTGAATTTGCTCTTGATGACGTCTAGTATTTGTTTGTTTACGGGCATTCCTCCAAGGTTTAGGTATCTCAAATCAGGAGCATTGAGATGATTCATAGTGAAGAGTAAATACTGGACATTAAGAGGGGATACAACATTCGAGTCAATCTGAAGATTAAGCCATTGAAGTGAGCCATTAACTATGGCGGGATGCTTTGTAAGAAATTGGATGAGGTCCTTGGTGGTCAATTTTGAACAACGTGCCAAAGAAAGGTGTGTCAAGCGACATGATGCAGGGAGATATGTGTGAAGGGCAGTGGAAGTCATTGTCGTGTGTGTGACATCAAGGCGCCGGAGGTTTATGAAATGAGGTAGGCATTTTTCAAAGACCAGTACAGGCAAATTAGAACAGTCGTGGAAGGAAATCTTGAATAGATGCTCGAGAGGACTAGCCTTGAGCACCAGAGAAGTTTCCATGTCCATTTCGTCGAGATCAGGCCCGTTAAAAGTGAGTTCCATAAATGCTTGTGCGAACAGCTTCAGAGAAGCACCACAGAAGTCAAGTGCCTGGACCTTGGGTAGGTGGTTGAAGAGAGTCAGAAGAACCTCGACATCCATATCGTCCTGGATATTTTCTGAAGCTTGGAACTCAATAAGATTAGGGCACAAGCTGAGCGCCATCTGGATTGTGCGGGCAGTGACCATCTGGATTTCTTGGTTCATACGGCCCGTGCGGCCCAAGCCAATGGAAGTGAACGTTTGGAAGTCCATAAATTCGACATACTGGCCGATATCTGGCTGGTTGACGATGTTACGCAAAAACTTGTCGAATGAGTGAGGTCTATTAAAGATTGCGTATTTGTACAAAAACCGAATAGCCAACTGGTTAAATGTCTTCAGAAGAACCGGGATGGTTTTCAGGAATTTCTCCAAGTTGGCGGAAATGGAGTTCGTAGCATCGTCGTAGTAGACGATCTCGATGATTTGGTACAAGATTTCTATTGGGAGCAGGAGAAGTGGTGAGAACGACTCGGATGTTGCTGCGTCGACGGAGGGATCCTTCAACGTGAAATTCTCGGTGATTGACGACGCCGAAAACTGCGAGTCGTTGGACCGCACCGGCAGCAAAAACATCCCGCTGCGGTCTACGGCAGGGATGGGCTGAGGTGGAGGTCCATTTTGTTCCACGGGCCATTCATCAGTAGGAGTATCTAAAACGGTGACAATCGAGGGGAAATTGTCTCTACGCAACCGGAGCTTCTTTCTGGATTTGCCCGAGGACTGAGGTGTCAATTGAACTCCTGCCTGGGTGGAGGTGGTCTGACCCATTCAAATGTAGATATGGTTGAGAAGAGGAACGAGAAACAAAAGCAACTAAAAGCCCAGACTGGGATTCAAGTAAGAACAGGAATTTCCCAGAACTCTACAAACTGTTCGTTTATTGTTGAAAAAAGATATTCCGGGGCCTATTCTCAGGTTTCTGGAAGAATAGACAGGAGTAGGTGAACACAGAAATTGTACTATTTGAAGTGTGGAGTAGAGATGGCGCACGATGCAGACCTGGGGAAGCAGAGGAGAAAGTGGGACGGCGATTTACGAGGGGTGAGGAGGGGAGAATAAAATTGAATATTTAGGGGTTGATTTTGCATCGGGAAAATTTAGGGGATTGTTGCGTGGGTTCTTCCGTTTTGCGCATTAAAGTCTGTAGTGGGTTTGCATCGGATTTGTGGATATCCGAGTGTCGGTGTCGGCATATGGGTGAGACCCTGATCCCTGAGGGTTTAATTATGTGTCAAGAATTGAAAAAAAAACAGATATCCGGACTTTTGTAGTAAATTCTCTTCCAAGTCTTATTTGCTTTGGAAAAAAAAAAATCTTGGGACCACTGCTTCTCGAGGGTATGGTTTAGCAATAAGTGCTTGGTTCAATGCAGACCATGCTAAGCTGTAGTCAATCTGGTGGTATTGCATGTATCTAACAGTTCTGTCAATTTCAAACTAATGAAGTGTCAGTTTTCTGCTGTTTTGTATTGAAAGAGGGACTAGAATTAAAATAAGTGAGGTTCTTGGAGAAATGGGCTGCCGTTCGGATATAGATAGCCGGGATATTATATACCCAGATAGAGTTTCCGGTAATACGTCCTTGGTGGAAGGATATTTAAGTCTCAAAACAGCAGCATTATCAATTGTATAATCTCGTATTGTATATCAATATCGATGCTACGAAGGTACGCAATTTTCATAACCAGTCACTCTCTTCCCAAACAAGGCTCAGGATTAGTTTTTGACTCATCTTTATTATTGCCTGCTCTTGAAACTCAGAAATGTATAGCTTTGAGAAGCGCATTTCCTATCTTGTTCAACTTGACACTAGTTCAAACTTTGGCTGCAAAATATAGTTGGTACTGCAGACAATCTTTTCAAGAAACAATCGTCCGCCATTCACCTAAGTGGCTCCATGTACCAATCCTAACCTTAGTTTACTTGACCATGAAAACAATTGAGTGTTCTGTTCCGTTCGAAGTTGTTGTTTGCGATTGGCCTTCCTCTGAACCAGACGCATGTTCTCACAAAGCTCTGACAAAAGGAGACTGGGTAATATTGTATATCTGTAGTCCATCTAAGTCTGTCAAGAAAACAGTTATTCAAATTTCTACACATGAATTTCAGTAGACTGGAAGTGCTACGTTCCTTCATTATCTTTCCAGTCAGTTGGGCCTAGCGTCGTTTGCATAACCAAGACAGCTTCACACAATAAGAACTCTACTTCCCGTACGGGTTTGCTCTCTCATGGAAAGAAGTCCATCGAGTCCAAATGCAATTTTCGCAGAGACACTTCAAAAAGAAAATCTTTCTTTTTTGCGCTTCAAAGAGCAAACTGAGAGCCTAATAGCTGACCCACTACATATATGGGCGTCAACTCAAACCTGAATCTAACCTTCCTCAGGATTGTTCTTCTTCGAGTCTCTCGCCTTCTGATTCTCCAATCAGTGCTTGCTCAATCACTAATAATTATAGGCCGATTGAGTCCTCCAGCGAATTAGAACACTAAGAAATTTCTTATGTCCGTGACATATTTCGTTTCTGGCCGGCTGACTGTGTACACTCTGACACCCCCTCTTAACCTAGTATTGGCTAATATCTGCACACCAGACCTGGGGATATAAAAGCGGGAGAGTGGAGATTTTTTGCGCTATTGAAGAATTTTTAAACTGAGAGTTTACTGAAATTTAGATATTTTTTATCCTTTTTCAAACCCTCCAGAACTAATCATAGTAAGTAGCCTTCCAACCCACACTGGCTCCATACACAGTCCTGCTTCTTAATACTCATTTCTACCCCAGAAATACGAGTTCAGTAGTCATCTCTACGTTTTAACCGCAAGCAGAACCAGAACTTCCATAGCCTCATTGGAACTTCACTACCCATTGCTAATTGTTTCCGTTCCGAGCGTCAGAAATCTTATCTAACCCTTAATCATGTCCGTTTACGGCTCCGACGATGAGTCACTCACTGAGTTCGAAAGGCTCGAGTCGACACTTCCTCCTCCGCTTCGTCGTAGTGCCTCGTCACTCTTGGAAAAATTAGCCGTTTCCAGTTCGCAGTTGGACATGCCGCTGGCCCGAACCCCAACCAATATCCATCCGCTGAACAGTCTCTCTGGCCTCAACAACAAGGAAAAACATCACCGTCTTCTTTCGCGTCTTTCGCAGTCAGAAAATGGCCGGGAGGGCTCTCCAATTCCTGTTCCTCGCCCTAAATTCAATGAAGAAATTCACAAGCCTGCCATGAACACCAAACAGTCATCGACTGGTGTCTTGTGGGTCACCGAGAGGGCCAATGAATATGGTTTCCAGGGTAACGGAGACGATGATTGGGCCAATTTGGGTCAGGGTGCTCCCGAACATGGTGACACAATTCCTGGCTCCTTCAAGAGACCCACGTCTGTGCCTGTTACTGATATCAGTAAAGAGTACGCACCAACTGCGGGTATCAAGGAATTGCGTGAGGCTGTAGCCAATTACTATAATGAGACATACCGTCAGAATTTCCCCTCGAAGTATACATACAAAAACGTGTGTGTGGTTCCTGGTGGACGTGCTGGTCTCACCCGTATTGCCTCGATCATCAGTGACTGCTACTTGTCATTTTTCTTGCCCGACTACACTGCTTACGCCGAGATGCTCTCTTTGTTCAAGAACTTTTCTCCAATCCCTGTCCCTCTTGATGAAGCTGACAACTACGATATGCACTTGCAGACCATTGCCTTGGAGTTGAAGCGTGGTGTGTCTGCGTTCCTTACATCTAACCCTAGAAACCCCACTGGTAGATGTATGAGCAGATCACAATTGCAGACCCTCCACAAAATGTGCAGAGAAAAATGTTTGTTGATCATGGACGAATTCTACTCCCACTATTACTACGACGAAGGATGTACCGGATCTTCGATCTCGTCTGCTGAGTTCATCCAGGACGTCAACAAAGACCCAGTCCTCATTTTGAATGGATTGACCAAAGCCTTCAGATTGCCTGGCTGGCGTATTTGCTGGATCTTGGGTCCTGAAGACTACATCAACGCGCTCAGTTCTGCTGGATCATTCTTAGATGGAGGTTCTAACTCGCCATTCCAATATGCTGCTGTTGATTTCTTGAAGCCACTCGCTGTGCGTGCCGAAATGAAGGCCCTTCAGCTTCATTTCAAGATGAAGAGAGACTACGTCATCACACGTTTGAGCAACATGGGATTCAAATTCAATGAAAAGAACACACCAAATTCCACCTTCTACCTCTGGCTCAATCTTTCCCATCTTCCTGGTAAGTTGAGCAACTGTCTTGGTTTTTTCCACGAGTGTCTCCATGAGAAGGTGATTGTTGTTCCGGGCTTTTTCTTTTTGATCAACCCACAGAACTTGAGTCGTCTTGAGGACGTCATTTGGTACAACTTTGTGCGTATCAGTTATGGACCCGAGCTCCCTCAATTAGTGAAGGGAATGGATGGTATCGAGCGGATCTTGCGTCGCTTCGACGCTTTGTAACCATGTCAAATTTCTAAATCCTTTATACAATTTTACGATATACTCTGAATCTAAAAATATATTCGCGCAATCTAAGCTACATTTCACTGCTCGGAAGTACCTGCGATCTTCACTTTTCAGAATCCGGGGAAACAGAAACATCACGTGAGACGCGCATCTGTTCTGGTATTAGCAATACAACAGAATTAGGCACCATCCACAAATACATCCTACCCCAATTGCACACTATAAAAGTCCTCAATTGCCCACACAAACCAATTTTTCAAAACTACTTTTTTTTTCATTCCTCCTCATTGATGCATGCTGCTGCTACTCCCAAACACCACCTCAGTACAACATGTGTCTCACCTTACCACAACGACAGAGAACAATTGGTCGATGCTAACATCCTTCATCATGTTTGCACTGTGGCTCGTCTGGATGTGTCTTAACTTTGTCATGGTTGTGGTTCCGCGTGCGACGGTTGCGATGTTACAGCGGCGGTTTTCAGTAACGCTTTCTATACTGCTGCTACTAATATACATGGTATTGATAGTTTCGTTCACGTATTTGATAGTGAGACAGCGGTACTTGACCAAGTATTCTGTGGAGACGACGCCGCAGAAAACAGACAAAACAATGCCCGGACAAGGTTCCAATTTGGACTACGTCACTGGCGCAAAGAAGCGCGGAACGGATAAGTCGAAGAATTACTTGGACGAATTTCTCAGCGCCATCAAGGTTTTTGGATATTTGGAGCGGCCAGTGTTTCATGAGCTCACGAAGAATATGACCACCCAGAAGCTAGTGGGCGACGAGCTTTTGTGCCTCGATGAATCCATGGGATTCTCAATAGTAGTCGAGGGAACAATGCAAGTATACATGAAGATGACAAACCGCCTAGACTCTGTAACATGGGATCAGGAAAACAAAGATGATATTTTGATGGTTGGGAACCAGCGGTATCATCTTCTCAACGAGGTGAAAAGTGGTGCTCCTTTGTGCTCTTTGCTCAGTACTCTAGACCTATTTAGACCTAAAACCTCTTCCGTTTCTAATCCACTGGGAAGAGCAACACCTAAAAATTCAATTGATAGACTGGCGGGAGGTTCTGGCGTATACTCAAAGCAAATGTTTTCGCCTGCTTTCAACGCCCAGGATCCAGGAAACTTGGATTCAGTGCCTGACTCTCCCATTGAATCTGCCCACGACCCATTGTCTCCTGAAGCTAACACCGTTTACCCGGAGGTTGTTGCTAGGGCGCGCCGCTCTGACACGAAAGATATTGCGACCGCCACGATCGCTATTATCCCAAACCTGGCATTTCAAAGAGTGTACACCAAATTCCCAAAGGCAACATCTCACATAGTTGCAATGATATTGGCTCGTTTGTACAAAGTCACCTTCAATACTGCCCATAATTACTTGGGACTCACTCGTGAGGTTATTGAGACTGAAGCTATACTAAATTCCTCAGGCGAAGAGGTCAAGCTACCTGACTATTTAGTGAGCAACGTCCTTGAGGAATTGCAGAGTAAGAAAACCAAGGAACAAGCCGAGGCTGAGGATGACAAAGCTGTTTCTCTGATTGTGTTATTTCCTAAATCAGGCAAGAGATCACGCAGCTCTGCTCTTAATCTGTCATCAAGATATGTGATGCTAGACTCAGGGAAAAAGTCAACGCAGCCCGGCGACTTGCTTTCATCTGTTCCTCTCACAAGAAGACCCATGTTCTCTCATCACAATTCCTTGGCTGCAGAAAACGCGGACGAACTCCACGGCTTCAGCTTGTTACAAGGTAAAGCTGAGACTCTCGGACGTCAAAAGAGTGGTTTGATACACACGCTCGGAAAAAATAAAAGTAGCCACATGGGACATTCTTTCTCTGACGAACTAGAAGAGACTAAGGAATCGACTTTGCGTGCTTCTATTGCTGAAACTTTGCTCAAAATTCTCGGTGTCGAAGAGGAATCAGAAAATTATTCAATATTGGATGATCGATTTTCAATGAGCTCCTCGTCTGTTGGATTATCGTCATTAATGAACGATAATTCTACTACAGCTAGCTTCAACAGATTCTTTTACGATTCGTATTCAGAGGGCACAAAGTTTGACGCTGTTCTGCCAACTCCATCTTCTTCTGAAGTCACCAAAGTTTATCCCACATTTCTGCGTTGGAAGCAAGACCAGGAGAATAGCTCCAGCGGAATACCTCTGCCAAGGATTGGTCCCCAAGGAAAGACTTCTTTGAATGACGCCGACTCCAAGTATGCTGCAATCAAGGATGCCTTTGCACAAGCCGTTGAGATCAAGTACTTCGCACCAAAATCCTATTTGTTGGAGCAGGACTCCTTCAATACTGGTTTGTTTTACGTCATTGATGGCTCTCTCAAAGTGACCGCTACAATGAAAGACCCATCATCCAGCACACCAGATAAACTCCTCACAAAGAAATTTCACACCGTTAGAGTTGGTGGTATTGCTGGCTATTTGAGCTCCATAGTGGGCTTCAAATCCCTTGTTTCCATCCAGTGTCCAAAAGACCAAGGGGCAGTGGTGGCCTATATTTCTAAGAAGGATTTTGTAAATCTTTTAGATAAGTTTTACATGTTACAGCTTCCGATTGCGGCTAAACTCAAAAGCTTGTTGCCTCCCCTTATTCGTACAATTGATTTTGCCCTCGAATGGTGCAACATTCCTGCGGGTGAATTGCTAGCTTCCCAAGGTGATTGGGCTAATGGTTTTCACATCGTTATAAGTGGAAGATTCCGAGTGGTTCGGCACAATGATGCTCTGAAGTTAGACCCGGAACTCGTCAACGGGAATTTAATTGACAATTCTAACTCAGCACAACATGACCATAAACCAAAAGAATTCGAAGTACTCGGAGAATATGGACACGGCCAGTCCATTGGGGAGGTAGAAGTACTTACTGCCTCAAGAAGAAGCAGCTCATTGATTGCTGTGAGAGATTCTGAAACTGCGCGTATACCCCGTAGTTTGTTTGAAATGCTCTCTCTACTGAGTCCTGCAATTATGGTGGAAGTGTCCAGAATCGTTGCTCGCAAAGTTCTCGAATCAAAAGATCACGATACCTTCAGCGGTTGCGTGTCAACAATTACTTCCTCTCGCCCTTTTGAATTCACAGCTGAGTATAAAACAATTACAATCTTGCCAAGTGTTAGCGGCTTGCCCGTGAAAGAATTTGCAGAGAAATTAGTGCTGGCCCTCAAAGCTATTGGTAGGAATGTCATAGCTCTTGATCAGACAACTACTCTTAAACACTTGGGGCGTCATGCCTTTGATGAAAGATTATCACATTTGAAACTCTCTGGATATTTTACTTATCTTGAAGAAAAGTACGAGACTATCGTTTACGTGTGTGACACGCCTTTGAAGTCCAATTGGACTTCAACCTGCATTTCTCAGGGTGATTGTATACTTTTGTTAGCTGATGCGGATGATGATGAATGTGCCACGTATGTTGGTGATTATGAGCGCTTGCTTCTCAAATTGAAAACCACAGCTCGGACAGACTTATGTCTACTTCACCCGGATAAGTCGGTGCTACCTGGATCTACAAGCATTTGGTTGAAGAACAGAATTTGGGTACAAGACCATCACCACATAACCATGGATGTGTCGAAAGAACATGTTGTCAAACGGGTCAAGAAGAAGAATCTGATTCTTGAATTGGCTCTTAAGGTAGCCAGCAAAGCCAACCCAAACATAAAGCTTCAATTTGAACAGGTTAAATCAAGAGCAATGCAATCCTTGATCAAATTGAATAACAGAGTGAATAAAGGCCCCGAAACTGCTTCTGTTCACAAGAATGATTTTTTGCGTTTGGCTAGAATTCTTTCAAACGAGGCTGTTGGCTTGGTTTTAGGAGGCGGAGGCTCTAGAGGCATCTCTCATGTTGGTGTTGTCACCGCCTTAGAGAAACATGGCATTCCCGTTGACATTATTGGTGGAACTTCTATTGGCTCCTTTGTCGGTGGATTGTATGCGAAAGAGAATAACATCGTTTCTATTTATGGTATGTCCAAAAAATTTTCTAGAAGAGTCGGTTCAATCTGGAGGAACATTTTTGATCTTACATATCCAGTCACTTCTTACATCACAGGGTATGAGTTCAATCGTGGTATTTGGAAAGTGTTTGGCTACCACGAAATAGAAGATTTCTGGATCAAGTATTTCTGCAACTCGACCAATATCACCAATTCGACGATGGAAATCCACGAGAGAGGCTATGCTTGGAGATTTATCCGTGCATCAATGTCTCTCGCGGGCCTTTTGCCTCCAATAGCATACAATGGATCAATGCTTCTTGACGGAGGCTATTTAGATAATTTGCCAGTGATGGAGATGAAGAACAGAGGAGCAAAGTACATTATTGCAGTCGATGTTGGTTCTGTTGATGACCGAACTCCTATGAACTATGGTGATACCCTTTCAGGGTTTTGGGTTTTGCTCAACAGAATAAATCCTTTTTCGAAACATCCAAATGTGCCCAACATGATGGATATTCAATTAAGGTTAGCATATGTCGCAAGTGTCAATGCATTGGAAATTGCCAAACGCATGCCAAATGTCATTTACTTGCGTCCTCCAATTGACGACTATGCCACTTTAGACTTCTTGAAGTACGACGAGATATACAATGTGGGCTTGAACTACGCTGATAAATTGTTAACGAGGTGGAAAGATGAGGGTAAATTCCCGAATATATCTGGTGTTGATACTGTGAAGAAATGTGAGGTGAATGCAAGACATGGGCTCACGAGAAGGAACTCTATATGATACTTCTTAGTTTCCATTAGTAGAAAATACTCAATAGCTTTTCAATAACTCCATGCATCCTATTAGATGTTTCCTAACCCATATAAAAAATCTATAAAAATAGAGGAACCGTCGAAACTAAACACTATAGTATCAAGTATGATCCTTGGCTAAATCCTCGGTAGTAGAAAGCGATTCATAGAACTTTTCGACGGCACCATGTGTGGTGACTTTCTCGGTTTTGAAGTTCACAACTTGTAGTCCTTCTCTTGCAACAGCTCTTGACAATGCCACATATGCGTGGCCATTCTCGAAAATGCGAGACAAATCAACTTTCACCTTTGGCAAAGTTTGACCTTGAGATTTGTGGATTGACATGGCCCAGGCAAGCATCAAAGGAAGTTGAACCCTTGACACTAAAACCTCCTCGGTGGCCTCGTCTGTAATATCCCACCTCTCAGGTTCGATCAATACTGTTCTAGAAGAAAGACCATCTGGTGAGGAAAACTCGACTAACGGATACTTCTCGCCTTTAGCCATTTCTTCAACCTTGCTGATAAAATCTAATTTCCGCCGCTTATTTTGCCGAATTAATTCATCATCGGTTACATCGTTAACCTCTATGGGAGCCGATGAATCGAAACCCGTTGGCAACCCTTCATTAGAATCTATATTCTGTAGCAACTGAGAAAAGTCTTTGTCCTCATGCAAAAAGTTAAATACGCTGTCAAGCTGCTCTGGAGCTGCTTTGAGCATATCATCGGTAATCTCATCAATCAGAACATCATGATTAGTCTTTTGAGACAAAGAATACGCCACTCTGTGTTTTGCAAAGAGTTTGGTTGTTTCCTCAAGAGACATCGAAGGATTTTCATCCATGATTTTCTGACAGAGATAAGTATCTCTATCGATGAATCCCTTGACCCGACCCAAAGAACCGTTGACTAAAGTATCATCAAAGTTCTTTATGCACATCACTTGCGCATTCTCTTTCAAGAAGATTTTCTTTGGTGCCAAAAAATTACTAAGCCATGCGTTCTTCACTGCTGGAGGCAAAGATCCACCGTCCTTTGCTTCATAAACTCTAGTAGAGCCACCAAGTCTCACCAATTTAAGGTTGTTTGCATTCTCAACCTCATATCGAGTAGAATACAATTCTGTGGGCACAATACCATCAGGGCAAACGAGGGGGCGGGAGAGACGGCGAAATTCTGATTCCGCTTCTTCTGAAACTCGACCATGTCTGAGATCATTGAGCATGTCAATAAAGGTCTGGTCACCTTGTTGCCTAAACACTTGCTTCAAAATTATACTCGAGGTCAAGGCATTCTTCCATGCTTCACTCTCAAAAGTGAACCGTGATTGCTCCTTCAATTCAGTTCCATCCGGATTTATTTGCGCTTTGCTGACTGGGGGCAATTGGTAGAAATCACCACAGACAATGACTTGAATACCTCCGAAAGGAGTATTCTTTTTGCGACGGATTTCACGCGCAATGCCATCCAAATTGTCGAAGAGTCTCCCGTCAATCATGGATATTTCATCAATGATGAGAACCTTTGTATCCTTCCAACGTCTGAAAACTTTTCTGTTCCTGCGAACCAATTTGATCAAAGCTGGAAGGTCGCCTTTGCCGAGTCCTATACCGGCAAAGCTATGAACAGTTATACCGCCAATATGATAAGCGGCTAAGCCGGTAGATGCTGTGACGGCAACAGTTCCTGGCCCATGTAATGCCTTGAGGTCCTTAATGATCTGTCTTAAAAGAACAGATTTACCAGTACCGGCTGATCCTGTGAAGAACATTGATTTTCCTTGTAGAGCTAAATGACGAACGTACTCTTGTTCCTGCGAAAGGAGAATTGGCTTGACAAGTTTCTCGGCTGACTCAGATAGTAGACTATTTGGCACAGCTTGTGTCGCAAGTTGAATCGTTGCGTTCAACGGCGCCGACTTCTGGCGATTTTGTGCCGGTGGGGGTTTAATGGTGCGTTCTTTTGGCAGTAGCATGAACCATGGTCTTTTATTTGAGTTGAGCTCCTTGAAAGTATCAACATCCTTCGAATCAACACTAGATTCGCCTGGCTGTGTGGCCATGGCATTGAAAGATACTGACTTCTTTGCTTTTGAAGTATCGAGTCCTTCGAGCATTGGAGCTCTGTCTAGAGCACTCTCAGATTTCAATATAGGTGCATCAGCCTCGCTCTTGACGGCGTTCAGAAGAGCCGAAACTTCGCCAATGCCTTGGTTTAATTGGTTCATCGCTGCACTGGTCACATCTACAAGCTTTTCAACGAGATCTGATTCATAGTCACTGATTTCTGCCTGTGGCGTTGAGTAAATCGAAGGCGGCGAAACCAGCCGTCTCTTTGTAGGCGTTCTATGATGTTGGGGGGATCGTTTTACGATTTGCGCTCCCTTCAGCTGTGAAGAGCGTCTGGACGTGGCTTGTCTAGGAGAGCTATGTAGCCAGTTTAAGGGCATGGAGGCGGCCGAATTCATCCGTTTCTGGCCCTCAAAACTGCCGCCGGAGGATCGGAGAGTCTCAAGACCGACTAAGTCAGCTGGATCAAATGGGTCATCGCTATCTGTATCTACATATATTGGCTCTTGTGAAGAGTCTTGAAATGACGAGAACAAGTCCACATTCTGGAGCAGATCGAGCTTCTCTTTGCTGGGTATCAACAGCGCTTGGTAGCCTGTTGACATGGTGCGTACGAACACTTTTCTGTGCAAAATTTGTCGGTATTTCAATATTCGAATCATAAAATTGGCATTGAAGAGTGTGTCGCGTCTAGTTCCGCTTAACGCGTGTATTCGTGGGGAAAATAATGTATGCTCTAATGCAGATTTATGTGAAGTATCTCAATGAGTGATACTATTGTATTTACAGGTCTGGGTTCTTTTCTTTATGGAGTATAGAGATGGCAGATACGAGATAAGTAGTTGTGAGCGCATACTATGAAGAACGTATGTTTTGATTTCTCACACATAATTTTTTTTTTCTATTAAGGAAATTTTTTATATCACTGGTTCAAATTTCAAATTGCTTGAGTTCTATTGTGCGATTTTAGTTATATGATACTTATGGATGGGTATTGATAGCCACCAAGTGAACCTAACCCGAACACACCCATTTTCGACAATTCTCAACTATATACATTTCTGCTATATTTCCAAAGCAAAGAAAGAGAATTTCAGGAAGAATTTCTCATGGAGATCTATGAGGCTCGGGGTGTTTGGCTTCGCAGCTCTTAGTCAAAAGAATGGCTTTGGTAAACGCAGCCTGCCATAATGCATAGACAATATTCAATTCATTTTGATCCAAGAATCATGCCTTGTGAAATTGTCTGGACAAAAACTTACGCGTTTGACTCTGAGTGATAATCTAACATCGTCTCACGTATCACGCCAATGGGACCTTGAAGTAACGCTGGTTGGTGCCAACTACCACCATGCTGTCAGTTTCAATCGAGAGATTTGAAATAGGCGGTAGTTTTTTGAAAGCCGACTGTATGTCGCTGATCTGCTTAAAGCTCACGGCTGTGCCGGGCCGTTTAAGAGTATAAGTCATAAACGAGACATGATACTTGCATTCATCGATGCCTTTAACGCCAACATTATTCCACCAGTCATATTTGAGATTGAGATTGTCCGCCTGTTCCCCTATGAGACCGCTCAAGCCCTTGAGAAGTAGCTCGCTTTCTGGAGTGATTCTACATCTAGAGACCACAAAGAGAACATTGGGCGTCTTCAGAGTCATGATCTGGAATCTCAGCTCCATTGCAAGTTTGATTCTCGCCCCACCTGCTCCTCTCCCGCCGTCGTCGCCTAGCATGGCACTCAAGACATTCCCCTTGGTCACAAGCTTCTCTGGCGGCGTCCACAGCTTCATGCGTCGCGTCAAATTGGACTCGAACTGCTTGATTTGATGAACCTGTCCCAGAACGAGTGGAAACAAGGTAACATGAAGACGTTTGGCGATATTTGTATTACAAGCACCTAAAGCACTTCCCGTCTGACTCAACTGATCAACGGTGTTGTCCAAATCGTAAAGTTTATGGAATCCAGGCACGGTATCTTCAATGGCCTTCGTGGATGCTGCAAGGGATTTGCGTAGACTCAATCTAGCAGCTTGATTGATGTCGCACAATAGAAAGAGAAACGAGGTTCCAAGCCTGCGTTGGTTCATGTTATAGTTTTCTGAATATGCAACAAAAGATGGAATTCCAAGAGGCGGAGGAGGGGTGGGGCTGGGCTCGGTGTTGGAGTCTGAATCGGAAGAGTCTGTTTCGTAGTCTAACAAGTCCATATACCAGTTCGAGAGTATAAACTGAAAAGTTACGATGAAATGAAGAAGATTCGAATGCGCCCTTTACTTAAACGAATAGGTCTGCGAATGTTCCTTGAGCGAGATGTGATGAGAACTAAGGTAGAAGTGCTAATGAGGTATTGGGTGCAAAAAACGGTATCAAGGTGGATCGCCAACTGTAGCGCACTGAAACTCATTTAAAATTGTTTTGTTACAGAATTTGAGAATTCTGAATGACATTTTCCAGAGAAAAATCAATTAAATGGCTTTTACGGAATTGTCAGATCTAACGGTGCGTTGGTATTCCCGATTCAGTTATGATGTAGGTTCTAGTCAATAGCCAAACTCATGGTTAGAGAAATCGCAAGGTCAATTCTGCCGAAGAATTTTTTGACTCCAACAGAGCTATGTATTTTGAGACAAACGTACTCACCAGAGTTCTCAGCAAAGGGAGATTGGCCTCATACCAAAATTGGTCTAAAAGGACAGACTCCGATGTAACATTGCTTCTCGAAATCAGATAGATTCAAAAAATTGACAATCACAAACGAAAGAAATAAAATACTTTTAAATTTTGCTTCATTTTCAGAATTGACACATTTTGTTCCATCCATTCGGTGTATATGCCCCAGGTTTCGGTATCGCATATTCCACCCACAACTTCCTTCTCCAATGTCCAAGAAACACAGTAAGCAGACCGAAAAACAACTCATTGACATTGTTAACAACCATAACAACCTCAACAGGTGCGGTGAGTGTGGCTCTGATTACCCGACCTGGGCCTCCTGGAACTTGGGTCTACTTTTATGTGGAAAGTGTGCTAACTGCCATAAGAAAGTTCTTGCGTCTGGCGGTCCTGGAGGTCAGCCCATCTCTAGGGTGAAATCGCTTACATTGGAGGTCTGGACAGAATCTCAGCTTGATTGCTTGCGGAGTATCGGAAACCGGGCCGCTCGGCAAAAGTGGAACCCGAAGAAGGTCCCATTCCCGTACGACGACGGGGTGGATGACACGCCCATTGAAAAATACTTGAAAGAAAAATACATTGAGGGCAAATTTCGCTACGATCCAATTGGCCAGGATGAGTATGGCGACGAGTATGGACGAACCACTCCCAGCTCCGGAAGAAGTCGAGGAAACCTGTCTGCGACCCGAAACTCTCGTAGCAGAAGCAGCTCGAAGGTGTTGCCGCGCTTGTCGCACCGCAAGTTGACCAGTTTCGAGCTGTCGCAGTATGCAACACAAGCTCGTGAGATCATGTCTCTTGGGTTCCTGGACAGAGATGCCGTTGTTGAGAGTTTGATTCTTAGCAAGGGAGACATTAATGACTCGCTCGACATTTTGAACTTCGATTCTAAAGTCAATCCTGCTCTGGCTGAATGTCCTCCCGATTTACCTCGCAGACCAGCTTCTTCTGGTGCCACAGCTTCTACTCCATCGGTGGGTCAACTGCAACCTACTGCAACTGGTAGCAGTGGCGAGTGGTGGACAGGGCAGCAAGTTGCACAACAAACTGGTCTTCCAACGGGCGCCGGGTTCGGAAACCAGCCCCCTCAGATCTACCAATACACAGACCCAGTGACAGGACAAGTCTCCTATATTGACTCGAATGGCCAACAATACTTGGACCCTTCAAACCCTCAACATCAGACTATGATGATGCAGGCCACCAATCCTCAGCTTCTTGCCCGCCAACAAACAAACCAGAATATCTTATCTTTGTACAACCAACCCAGTGCAACCGATGCTACTCAGCAGCAGCAGCAGCAGCAGCCAATGCAGACAATGATGCCTCAGCAAACAATGCAACAACAGCAAACTCAACAAATACAACCTCAGATGACATTTCAGATGGGCGCGTATCAGCAAAATGCTGCAATGGGTGCCCCTGTTCAAAACTCATATTTCACTGGGCAGGGAGCATATGCTTCAAATCCAGGATACGGGCAGCCCACGCAACAGTATGGAGCTTCACAACAGTATTGGAGGTGAAAGGATTCAGACTACTCTACATAGACTTTTATAGCAGCGCTGGTCGCCTAGCCTACATTCACAATTAAACTATACATACATACATGAATTCAAAAATAAAACTTCGCTTCAGTCCAAAAACAAAAATAAATGCCTTCAGCCAGATTCGAACTGACGATCTCCTCATTACTAGTGAGGTGCCTTACCAACTTGGCCATAAAGGCGGATTATGCTAATAAAAAACTGCTGTTTGATATAACAGTCTAAGTATAGAAAAGGGCTTCTTGGACTTTTGGAATATTGAAATGTGAATTTATCGGAAATTTCCTTGCAAATCTTTCTATTGATCTGGAAATGCGAATCTGACAGTCATACGCGTTCGTGACAATCGCGAGTTTACGGCTAAAACTGCAAAATTCGAGGTATCAAAAAAAATCAAAATTTTTGTCAGGAGTTATTCGGGTGTATTCCAACTAAAAGAAATATAAATATCTGATCGTTACCAAGAAGGGTCAAAATGCTTAATAATAGATTGTACTTGTGAAATGTATAATCGTGAGGTTTTTCTAGATATACTTGAATGACTAATTTAGCTGCCTCTCTAGCCTCCTTGAATATTCTTCCAACTTGTTATGTTCTCGACGGCGATTCTGTTATGTCTCAGGTTTTTCTCTAGCCTGCTCCATATCTTAATGTTTCCTGCTGCTGATTCTAATCTTTTCTGCGGATCATAATATTTCCTACTCCGGGCATGCTTCGTATTTCCTCTAACAATAGTATTCAATTCAGTAGAAACCTGGATACCACTTAACATTTGATAGCGCCGCTAGAACAAGAACTGGTATCATGGTCATGAACCAAAACCGTGTACAACGCGAGTCCTCTCCCGACAGTAGTGAGGATGATGAAAAGACCCGCAGAATTGACAAGAAAAGAGTTCCTTACATCAACCCCCTGGAGCTTGACCCCGATGTGGTACATGAAGCTATGAGAGCTTGGGTCAAACATGCGAAGCGTTATGCCGAACGAACGGACCTCAGCGAGAAGACCAAACTCGACTTCCTCGTCCGTCATATCTCGGGCCCTTTGAGGAGGTGCATTAAACACATGGAGGAGATTGTCGACACTAAGTCTCTTTTCGGGTTCCTTGAAGTGGCTTACATCTTGACAGAGGATGACGATACGATCAGGCATATGATTGCAAACCTTAAGAGAACAGGTAAAGTTGCCGACTACTTCACTCAGTTTATGCTCCTCCACTCGACCACTCCAGACCATTTGCTCCTAGAACTCCACCAACACTTCATGCAAGGACTCAACGATATCACGTTATTATCTTGTCTCGGTCCGTTCATTGGAAACATCGATCTTTTCGGTACGCGGGACTATGCAGAGTGGGTAATCAAGGCATGCCATAAAGGAGTCAACATAGCTGAGTGGGACCGAACACACTACAACAAAAGTCGTGCAAACCGTAAGAGGGGCAAATACGGCTCAAACAAATACCAAGGCTACGGAGGTAAGAAGCTTCTGAAACAACGTTCAAACTTCAAAAAGAAGGGCGGTACCCTGTCTAACCGTGGGTCCGCACAATTCAAGAAATAAACTCAATACCTGAATTGACCAAGTCAAACGAAAATACAAAGACTGTGAAGACACCAGTGCTGTAGAACTCAGAGCCAAAAGTGCCAAAATATTTTTCCGCAATCCGGATGTGCTCTGTACTTCCTCTAACATCAATATGGAAGCTGGTGAATACTATCATGTATATCAAATCAGCAACATGGTCATTGCAAGATATCACTAGAGGTTTACCTGCAACTACGACGATTAGATTTTACCACTAGCAATTTTGAAATACACATCATGGCTGTTATCTCCAATAATTGGCACAGAAATGAAACAAGCACCGCTGTCCATCTATATTGGAAGCAAATTGACTCAGAACTAAAGCTGTCATTACATCAATTCAAACTTGCTGAAAACTAGTATACATAGCAAAAAATTTCAATTGGTCCAATTTTGTGAAATACTATTATTTTGCCACTGATTTCAGGTGCTATTGAGTACTTGCTGCATGATCTATTGAGTAGCTTGCTCAACTGAGGTTTAGAGGCAAACATCTATTTCAGCTAAAACCAAAAATAAAATCATAAATATATGTTCGAGAAGCCAAAGTCACGGAAGCTTATTAACATTAAGTTCGTTCGTTGGTTGTAGGAACTTTGTCTCACTTTGCAGCCAGACATCTGGTCCAAGGAGACAGGACGAAGAGACAGGACGCTTGCGACTGACCGAATAGCAAATGGGCAATCAAACCTTGACAACCCCTCATTAGGAGCAAATCTGCGAAATATTTAAAGAAGTGGATTTCCTTATTCTCAGAAATCAAGTCTAACCAAAGCATTACCACCGAGGCACATATTGTGTGTGGACCGGTGTGTCTCCCAACAATAGGTCAAGACTTCCTAGTATTGCTAGTGGCCTACTTGTATTTCATTCGTTCGAACTCAATTTGGAATGACGGATATCAATAAAAGGATGCGAAAATAAATATTCAGACACAATTAGAAACATCTTTCATCATTGATTTGAGATACTGAGGTGTTCAAGGGATCACACACATGTACATAGACTGGCCCTGACTTCACCTCTAGTCGTTCGACATACAAACCATCCATACCAGTGTCACCGCATCATCAAATTGATTTCGTCTTTTCTATTCTTTTGGGAGTCATGGGATTATATTTTGGCATGTTATAGAGAAAACTTGTGGAGATCGTCGCGAAACACAAGCACAATTGAGCGAGAAAAAGGATCCTTTCCCGCCGAGACGCAACGACCTTACAAACATGATAGATTTATTTAGCACAATTACACGTATTTTTAAGATAGTTAAAGGCAGATTACATACAGTACTGTAAGACAATCAAAAGCCGTTGGACTAGTAGACTTGATAGCCGAGCGCATCCTGCACCTTATTTTATGTCAAACTCATACTCTAGGATGTCAAACTGCAGGTGTGTCTTATACTGAGAAGTGAACCTTTTTGTTTAAAGTAGGAAAGGTCAGAATTATTCAGTACTAGTAAATCGTAACCTCACATGGCCTAATCTCAATTTGGCCTGAGTACCCTACAAACGGATGGACTCCTGCACCTCCTAAACGAATTAATTATACAGGTTCAAAAAAAAGAATAGTAGATCATCTGAACATGATATGTCACACCAACTGTCCTCACACAAATCACAAATTGTAGTTTCTCAATGGATGATACGTATGATTATGTGGCGGTGGGCCGTCCACGGTTCATAGTTCCTGATGAGATTTTTACCATGACTACACTTGAAAAATTTCATGGATACACCGATTTTGATAAATTGGTGTATGATTGTCGAAAAAAGTTGCAACGAATAATATATGTTGTTCAACGCCTGGAAACGTGCAATATAAAATTGACGAGGAAGGGAGGGATCTCGACAAAAAGGGCTATCTTTGAGCTTCAAGATGGTGATAGTATGGCATCAACTACAGAGGATATCGTTGAAATGGCAACGAAATTTTGGAAGAAACAATATGAAGATTTGGGCGATTCCCCAGACTCTGGATATGTTGACCTTCCTGTCATCGACGAGGAAAGTGCTCAACGACTTGATCGTCCATTCACTCAAGATGAACTCTTCTCCTGTCTCCAGTCTAAATCAGATTCAGCTCCAGGCGAAGATGGCCTCACCTTTAAATTTTGGCAATCCACTTGGCACATGTACGGGGAAATGCTTACCAAAACAGCAAATGGTCTTATGGAAGGGATGATTCCCAGCTCCATGACAAAGATTCTCCTAACCATGGTTCCAAAAAGTCTGAGTCTGTTTCATGTGAAAAATTTACAACCAATAGCCCTCATCAACACCAGTCTTCGACTCATATGTCAAGTAATTAATGAACGGTTGTTACTGGTTGCGGATCTGTTAATAGGGCCATACCAAACCGGCTTTCTCAAGGATCGCCACATCCACGATAACATCCTTCTGTTCCAATCAGTACTTCACTGCTGGCGTAAATGCGAAGATGATCACCCATGGGTCGTTTTGAATGACCCAGATGATCTCGCAGCCGTTCTCATTAAGTTTGAAAATGCCTTTGATCTGATCAATCAGACATATATTGGAAATTGTTTAGAAAAGGCAGGAATCCCTCCTCGTCTTAGAAAAGCCATTATGACTATCCTTCGCACTCAACACGCACAAGTCTACATAAACAATGTTATGGGTCCAAGCTTTCCAATGAGAAGGGGTACAATGCAAGGAAATCCATTCTCCCCGTTCCTTTCTATTCTTGGAATGGAACAGCTCTTACGAAACTTATCAAAGATTAAAGGAATGTCTCTTCAGGGAAGACACAGATTTGATTCCACTGAAATAAAAGTGATGGCCTACACTGACAAGTTGATGGTGTTCATGAGAAAAGAGGATCGTCCAATAGTCAAGGATTGTTTATCAAAATTCGCAATTCAATCAGGGTACAAGGTGAATGTTGATAGAAGTCTGATTTTGGTTAAGGAAAAGGGAGATAACCCCGATCGGTGCCATCATCTTGGCTTCCCAA
Organism: Australozyma saopauloensis; assembly: GCF_035610405.1. Taxonomy (NCBI): domain Eukaryota; kingdom Fungi; phylum Ascomycota; class Pichiomycetes; order Serinales; family Metschnikowiaceae; genus Australozyma; species Australozyma saopauloensis. The sequence continues at coordinate 1,833,822 of NC_086133.1, forward strand.
TAACTACAGTTGCTGAACTGTCAAAGATAAGATACCTCGAAGTAAGAGTTGGAGACCTTGATTGGAAAAAAGAACACCGAAAACTCCTTAAGGTAATTAACGACTGTCCACAAGTCCTGCCATCTCGACTTGGGCACGCGATTAACGCCTTACTTCCCTCTAAACTCTATATCAGAGATATCCACTCACCAATGACAAAAGAAGAAATCACAAGCCTCATGGATGCCATCTGCAAACAGAAATTCCCTGGCATTGACCCCGAAACAGTCTTCACCAAATCCCAACTCGGCGGCTTTGGCGTGCTCCAACTCGACCGTCAACTTCTAGGCAGAAGAGCTCAGGTGGTTCACGAAGCAATCTTTGGAACTGCCTGGCACCACCGTCTCTTCCGTCTAACAATCCAACACTGGGTTACTTGGACAATCCATCAAAGACAAGCGCTCGACGACAACTATGAAACAGTGCCGTGGTATCATATTCTCCTCGGAAAATCCATAATTACCCCGAATATGCCCTACAACTTCCAAACCCCAACATTCCAACAACTCTTTTCAAAACTGATGTGGGCATGTATCTTGGCATGGATTGAACTCACTGGTGTACAACATAGCGGTCCAATCATTCCTACCATACATCGGAAAGATGAATTTGAAAACCTTGTGGAACCATATCTGGGAGAACACTTCAAATACGATCCGGAGATATTCCACTCGGTGAGTAAGAAATCTATTCAAATACATCGACTTCTGCGAGAACTAGACCTGATACTACGTCCATCTGATCGGAAATGTCTTCCAAAGTTCTGGAGGAAAATGAGTAAACAGCTTCATGTCTTAAATCAACCGTATGACTACCTCCACATGTTTCATGTTGGTGCCGACGTCATGACCATTCAACAAGCACGAAAGTGTTTACTTTGCGGCTGCGCCACTAAAACATTCATTCACACCTTCTTTCAATGCCGAATAGCATGTCAGGTGTGGCGATATGCGGGACTCCGTGGCCTTCCTCAGATATCCAAACTCGTTGGTGTCTGTGGCCAGCCGCAGGACAAATACTGCTCGTACATGCGTCGACTTCTCCGTGATAGAGCTCAGAATCATAAAGAGAAACTCACTGATATAGAACTTCGTCCATTACTTCGAGACTATGAAACTCTCTATAGGAAAGAGTATTGATAATTTGAATAAAAAGAACATAGATGCTCTGATTTTCTGTGTCTATCTCGCTCCTATTGGTTTTTTTGGGATTACTTATGTTAGACTACGACTTCTTCAGTCGATTAAACTCACAATTTTCTTTTGCCATTTATGGACTTTCTCTTTGAGAATCATTGACGGTGATTCGTCGGCGGTGATTCGACTAAAACCTCTCTCATCTCTCTCCTCTCTTTGAACAACTCAATTGAGTCTTAACCCCGAACTTCTCTTGGTCGATTTCTATCTAGAAAGTTCTCAGTTGGGACTCATTCTAAATACTCCGTAGTTTCCACGAATGTGTCACGGACATTAACATTAAATACAAAATCGACTTTGCTGTTATCTTACAGATCTTCAAATTCAGTTGCGTTCACGTACAGTTGCGTTTACGTACATTTTCTCACAGCTTACTGTTCCAATCACTTTTAGTCAGAGTTCACAAACAGTATCTAATCTCAACAGGTTGCTAAATGTGGCCCAATATTTCGTAGAGAAATATAAATAATATCATGAAACACCAGAAAGTGATACGCTCCCTGAATTTATTTGGTCTAATATAAGCTTTTTCCGGGGAAAGCAAAACTAAGTACTCAAATCACACAATTGTGCCAATGGCACATAACTCCTTGTACATGATAATGTGGTCCGAACGGGTGTCCTGCAGGAACGCATATTACATGCATATCACTTCATTTGGAACTAAGTCTCCCAAATAAACAATAGAGAGATATGAAAGGGGGAGAAATAACCCCAACAAAGCCCATCGATTCCAACAAACCAAAACTTTTTCCCAAAATCAAGACGTTTATGCACCTCATTTCTTCTTCCCCTGAACCGATGACCTGCAGATACATCCAATTAATCTAGAATTATCCTGTACATTCTAGAATCTTCTAGGAAGGACTGCAGTTCCAGGTCCTCCACTATATATTCTGCTGTTGTCTCCTCCAATTCCTCAGCAATCAATTCTCATAGTAAAGACCATGTCTACCTTTGACGAAACACAATTCACTGACAATGCCATTCAGATCATAACCAAGGCCACCCAATTGGCACGGGAGGGCTCCCATTCCCAGGTGATGCCTCTCCATTTTTTGGCCGCAATGATTCCATCTGACGACGTCAATTCTACCCAATATCTTAAGACTTTAATTCAAAAGGGCCGTTACGAGTGGCCGGACTTTGAGCGCATAGTCAACCGCCATTTGGTTCGCTTGCCCTCGCAAACACCCGCTCCTCAAGACGTCTCCTTTGGTTACGCTGCTGGACAGGTGATAACCAACGCCAACAAGATCAAGGCGCAACAGAAGGACAACTACGTGGCCCAGGACCACATTTTGTTGGCCTTGTTACAGGACAACTCCATCAAGGAGATCTTCAAGGAGGCACAGATCAATGTGGAAACCATCAAGACACAAGCCATTGAGTTGAGAGGCAGCCAGAGAATCGACTCTCGCACTGCTGATCTGTCGTCCACATACGAATTCTTGGACAAATACTGTGAAGACTTGACCGAGAAGGCCCGTGAAGGTAAAATCGACCCTGTCATTGGTCGTGAGGAAGAGATCCGCCGGGTCATCAGAGTGCTTGCCCGTAGAACAAAATCCAACTCGGTGCTCATCGGTGAGCCCGGTGTTGGTAAGACCTCGATTGTGGAAGGTGTCGCACAACGTATCGTTGACCACGACGTGCCCAACATTTTGGTCAATGCTCGTCTCTATGCATTGGACTTGGGTGCCTTGACTGCTGGTGCCAAGTACAAAGGTGAGTTCGAGGAGAGAATCAAGGGTGTTTTGAACGATATCGAGAAATCCAGCGATATGGTTATTCTCTTCATTGATGAAATTCACATGCTCATGGGTGACGGAAAGTCCGATGCCGCCAACTTGTTGAAACCAATGTTGGCTCGTGGTGCTTTGCACTGTATCGGTGCCACCACTTTTGCCGAGTACAGAAAATTCATTTCTAAGGATGGTGCATTCGAAAGAAGATTCCAGAAGATTGATGTTCCTGCCACTACCATTCCTGAGACCGTAGCCGTATTGAGAGGTTTGCAACAAAAGTACGAAATCCACCACGGTGTGCGTATTTTGGACTCCGCATTGGTGGCTGCTGCTCAATTGGCTCTGCGTTACCTCACATACAGAAGTTTGCCAGACTCCGCCGTTGATTTGATCGACGAGTCTGCTGCTACTGTTGCTGTTCAAAGAGACTCTAAGCCTGAAGAATTGGATAGCTTGGAGAGACAAATGAACCTTGTTGAAGTTGAGATCGCTGCTTTGGAGAGAGACAAAGACGCTGATGCTGACTCTCTTGACAGACTCGAGCAAGCAAAGCGCAGAAAGGCTGAGATCGAGGAAAGATTGATCCCATTGCGTGAACGCTTCCAACAGGAACGTTCTGGTCACGATGAATTAACTGCCCTCAAACGTAAGTTGGACGAATTGGAAATCAAAGCTCATGACGCCGAGCGTCGTCGTGATGCAGACCTTGCAGCAGACTTGCGTTACTTCGCCATTCCAAATGTCGAGAAGGAAATCGAAGCTTTGGAAGTGAAGGTGGCTGAGGAAGATGCAGCCAACTCCAACACTATGTTGAACAATGTTGTTAGCGCTGATGCCGTTGCTGAAACTGCCGCAAGATTGACCGGTATTCCAGTTACTAAATTGACTCAAGCTGAGAACAGCAAGTTGATTAACATGGAGAAAGTCATTTCTCTGGAAGTTGTCGGCCAGACTGAGGCTGTGAAGGCTGTTGCCAACGCCGTGAGATTGACACGTTCCGGCTTGGCCAACCCTAACCAACCAGCCTCGTTCATGTTTTTGGGATTGTCTGGTTCTGGTAAAACAGAGCTTGCCAAGAAAGTTGCTGGCTTCCTTTTCGCTGATGAAAAGGCTATGATCAGAATTGACTGTTCTGAGCTTGGCGACAAGTGGTCAGCTTCAAAGCTTCTCGGTGCTGCACCAGGTTATGTTGGTTACGAAGAAGGTGGTATTCTTACCGAAGCTGTCTTGAGAAAGCCATACTCAGTCATCTTGTTCGACGAAGTCGAAAAAGCTGCACCAGAAGTCTTGACTGTCTTGTTGCAAATCTTAGATGATGGCCGTGTCACTTCCTCCCAAGGTAAGGTCGTCAACTGCTCCAATGCCATCATTATCATGACCTCTAACTTGGGTGCTGAATACATCAATGCCTCTAAGGGCTCCAAGATCACTCCTGAAACCAAGGAGTTGGTTATGGAGGCTGTGAGACATCATTTCCGCCCTGAGTTCCTCAACCGTATCTCATCAACGGTGGTCTTCAACCGTTTGTCCAAGAAGGCCATCGCCAAGATTGTCAAAATCAGAATCAAGGAAATTCAAGACCGTTTCCTTGCAAACGGAAAGCAAGTTCAACTCGAGGTTGACGACGCTGCCTTGGAATACTTGTGTGACAATGGTTATTCACCAGACTTGGGTGCTCGTCCATTGAACAGACTTATCCAGAGCGAAGTCTTGAACAAATTGGCCATTTTGTTATTGAAGGGCCAGGTCAGAGACAAAGAAACAGCTCGTGTCACTTGCACAAGTTCTGGTTTGACGGTGTTAGCAAACCACGATGCTGAAGATATCGATATGGAGGACTACGACTTCGCCGAAAGCGATGATGGTTTGATTGACGAAGACCTTGATTGAGAAAAGAAAAAAAAACACTTAACTTGAACGAAATGTATATAATAGAATGAAATAATGTGAAACTAAACTGTAGGTCATTCGACAAGAGATAACGTTACACACAAAATCTGTGATTTGATCCAATGAAATAAGTGAAGAGAACAGTATATAAACGAGTAGACCCATTCTTTCGGTGAGTCCAGTTAATAGAGTAACACCTATCTACTACAGAACTACGCTTCTTTGTCTCTTCGAGAGAATAGTATCGAGATCAAGAAAAAATGAAAAGGAGAAAACAAAATTAATTAGTGAGGAGATTGGTAATGAATGACCTACTTCCTATTGTGTTCTGTTGTAAGTTCCAGATGTACTGTCAGATGGAGTGCAATGAAGTATCACACAATGGGCGGGACATATTACTTGACAATTTTAATTCAACAATGTATCATAAAAATCCTGTGAAAGTGATTTGCGCGTTTTCAATTTTGCCACTCATGTTAAAGTTGAAATTAGTCGCCACCCCAATCATGCTATATTAAGAGCTAAAAAGATTCATACCTCTCATAGTCACACAGCAAAAGAAAAATAAAGACTCAAGATCAAAAAAACCACATTTTACTTGATTAAATAATCATTTTTTCTCTTAGATTGAAGTGAACCTGTCTCTTCTGTCACTCAATACTTGTGTACTCATCTCCGCACCTGCAGACAGCCTCATCTCGAGTTCCGCCATCGAGACTATTCTTTTCAGATATCAATCGATTCTTTCATCCAAACCATATTGGTTATATACTCGCAACTCGTCTCCCAATTGGAACCTTCATTTGTGAAAAAAGTTGCCTTCATACCTCATCAGCATATTTTCCTTTCTGTCCCCACGCATCAAGTTTTATTGAATTAACCATGGCTAGCAGAACCCAGTTCGAGAACTCCAACGAGGTTGGTGTTTTCTCCAAGTTGACCAACTCCTACTGTCTCGTTGCCGTCGGAGGCTCCGAGAACTTTTACTCTGCCTTTGAGGCCGAGTTGGGAGACGTCATTCCAATTGTTCGTACCACCATTGCTGGTACCCGTATTGTGGGCCGTATGACCGCCGGTAACAGAAGAGGTTTATTGGTGCCAACACAGACCACCGATCAGGAGCTCATGCACTTGCGTAACTCGTTGCCAGACTCCGTCAAGATCCAACGTGTGGAGGAGCGTTTGTCCGCTTTGGGCAATGTCATCTGCTGCAACGACTACGTCGCCTTGGTGCACCCTGACATTGAGCGCGAGACCGAGGAGTTGATTGCCGATGTTTTGGGAGTTGAGGTGTTCCGTCAGACCATTGCCGGTAACGTTTTGGTGGGCTCATACTGTCTGTTGTCCAACCAGGGAGGTCTTGTCCACCCACAGACGTCTATCCAGGACCAGGAGGAGTTGTCTTCCCTTTTGCAAGTGCCTTTGGTTGCCGGTACCGTCAACAGAGGTTCTTCCGTCGTTGGTGCCGGTATGGTTGTCAACGACTGGTTGGCTGTTTCCGGATTGGACACCACGGCGCCCGAGTTGTCTGTCATCGAGTCTATCTTCAAGTTGCAGGATGCCCTGCCCGACCAGATTGCTGGTAACTTGAGAGACACATTGATCGAGACTTACTCGTAAGCATGGTGGGTTATTGTTTGTAGTTGCACTTACAGGGTGAGCATTGTACATTAATAGACGGACAACCGGAGTCATTGTAGAGTTCGAATTTTGTTTAATTGAACTTATTTTCGTTTGATTAATTTTACCGGGAGTTCTGTTTGCAATCGATCTTCACGTGAGCTTCTTTTTGTGCTCATTCATTTGAGGCTCCCGAGGGAGATTTTGTGGTAGCTTTTAGTTTCATGGCTCAGTAATATCCCTTATACTGTCTTTCAATTCGTAATACATTTCCCTGCCTTGAATCCTCTCAAAGTTTTGAAATTGCCTAATAATTGGGGTCTGAAAAATTATGGTTAGGAGCACGGATATCTGCAGTACGATAAGAAAGCATGGATCACTGGACTGCCGTTTATGAACCTGATTGGAATTAATTTCGTCTTAGTTAATGGTCAGTTAGAGATGAAATTTCGTTTCAAAAGATTTCAATCTCGCCTACGAACCTTATATTCAGCAGAAAGTTGATTCCCTATGGTAAGTCGAACTCAGTGTGGCACCGCTCCAATATCGTACTTCCAGATTCAATTGTAAAATGTCTAATCAAATTTATTTGCATGAGCTGATTGTATATGTGATATTATCCTACTCAAGATTTGGTTCAAAGTAGCGACTAGTATGGTTTAGATTCTCAATGCTTCATTTCTGAGAATGTATGCGCTCGAAATTCTCCAAAGGGCCCAAACCCATGCGCCATTGCAGACCCAGGCACCATATAAAACGGAAGATATTCTAATTGAAGATATCTTCAGAAGACAATGGATTTATTTGCATTCGTATTTTCGAAGCATTGGGCTACAAGTATTTATGTAATGTTTAATGTCTCTGCGACAACTCTCATCCATGAGAACTATAGTGTCACAGAAGCTCTACAAAACCACCATAACCGAAATCGGCAACACACTCACAAATTAAGAGAAAAGAAAAAGAAAAGAAAAAACAAGAAAAGCACATTCTTTTTTTTCTTATCTCCAATAATAATTGACGTCCTCGGTGTGCTCTCATTCTGCCCCATGTGAGCCTGGGTCCAACTCCAGAAACAGAATTTCTTCCTGCAGCCTCGTCCCTTCCGCGTGCACACCCCAGTCCCTCTCACACTATTAACCGACTATATCACCGTCGAAATCTCCCACTTACGCCCCAAATACCACAAAAATGGACTATCTGGGTGTAAAAAGAGGCGATATACGTGCTGAGGCATACGCGCGGTTGGCTGCTTTGGCAGCCCTGGCGCCGCTGACCCTGAAAGACGTCACCAGCCAACTCCAAGCTAGCCTCAAAGAAAGGCTGAAAGGCTCTACCGGGGTGATTTCGCTAGCTGAATGGGAGGTGCTTGTAGCGTTTTGTGATGCTACGGCTGATTCTGTGAATTCGACGCTGGGCGTGGCCGAAGACTACGAAAACGTCGCCCTGAAGTTGAGAAAGTACTTAGTAGATTTACCCCAATTCAAGTTCTCACGGGCTGTCCATAAACAATTGAACTCAAATTCCGTGACTGTGCCTTGGATCGTCTTGGCCAGCAAACTCACCGCTGCATTGGTGAACTTGTCATTCACCTGTGACGGGGAGCTCTTGGAGACAGTCGTAGACACCTTTACTGTCTTTTTCGAGAGACTCTTCCATGACTCTGATTTCCATAGCGAGCAATATTACTCTTTGATGGGCTTCATAACTGCCTTGGAGCACAAGCCTCGCTTTTTCACCCGCTCCAAGATCTCGTTCAAGATCTTCTACTTGTTGGAGAGTTGTATTGACAATACCCAGTTTATGCTGAGCGCCGAGCTGATCGAACATAGAAGCCGCGAACCTGAAAACGGCAATGCCGATGTATCTCTGGTGTCCGACTCGTCAGATGTGCCGCCTATTGCGTTCATCCAAGCATTGTCTTCCTTGATGGCGGCTATCGCTAGTAGCATTGTAGGTGACGAGGAGAACTCCTTGATGTTGTACATTCTTAACAGAATTGCGGCAGACAAATCAATTGCAAGTTCGCATGCTCCTGAATACCTCACCAATAGTGAGCTGCCCTCGAATGGCTCGACGTACATTCACTCCAACGCAACTTTGGAGAGCATTTTCTCTGTTGTCGCTGAACCACAACTGAACAGCTCTTCATCCACACTCAACCTCTCAAATGACCTGCTTGAGTTCTTGAATTGTTTGTCCGAAATGGCTTTGAAGAAATTGGACCTTCTCGACAGAGGCGAGCCCTACATTGTGTACTCCACCATATCACGGTTGAAACTGGGCTACACGGCCAAAAGCAAGTTGCTCTCGGTTGTTGTGTGTGGTGTCTTGACAGCATCAGTTGAGCTCGAGGCTGTGAGAAGATTCTTTCAGACCTCGGTTCGTATCTACGACACTATGTTAGATCCCCAATTGGGAGTGTCTGTTATCCAACTCGGGTCGATTCTTGTCTTCAAAGATCCTGCTATCGGGTCATCCCTCACTCGCGCTTTAACGTCGCTCATTGCAAACCCTCGTTTGTCTCTTGCTCAATGTCAAGGTATGTCCAAGAGTGTTGGTTTAGCTAGCAGAGCTTTGAGCCAGGATGCTGTGGTGACTACTATTTATGCATTGACAAACTTGCTCTTTGTTGGAAACGATGGTTTGCAATTGCAGGCACGTTCTAGAAAAGGTTCGGGTCTTCGCACAGTCTCTGATGCTGGAAGTAGATCTAGTGCTTCGGCAAACCCAAATCGTCTCATTCGCAACAACACTTTGTCGAAGACTCGTAGCAACACCAGTATTTCTGGTCAGCACTACGACTTCAGTGAGGCAGATTACCAAAAAGTTTGCCTCAACGCTGTTACCGCTATTGGTGAGATTGTGGCTGCTTGCGGTGATGAGAGCGTCAGTATCTTGGCTGCAACTCTTTTATCCCAAAAGGTGTTGAAGATCAATGCCATTTTTGCTCCTTCTTTGCTCACGGGTCTTATCTCATGTGCACCTTACTTGCCACAGAAGGAGTTTATCGTTATGGTCAGGCTTCTTCACAAGCTTTCATTAGATGCTTTCCATAACAATGATCGTGAATTACTAGATGCATTTAGCGATGCTCGAATTAAACTTGCACAGATTCTCAAACCTGAGAGTGAGCTTTACTTCGTTTACTTATCCGAGATTCTCTCTGCTATCATTAGCCGTGGTGACGTCCAAGTTCTTGATCATCATAGACCTCACGATGAAATCAGTGCTATTGGCGATCAAATTGCCTTGTATTTGAAACCATTGGCCGCGCTTTTGCCAGATGTTCATAAGGGCCAAAAACCTTTGAAGGTCGAAGACAATCAGATTTTGTTCTTGTTCCGTAATATTTGGTTCAACATGGTTGTACATGGGTTTTCCATTAAGTCGCCTCAAACGAAGGCTTTGGGCAACGAACTTGAACGCATCGCATACAACACACCTCCATTGGCTTCGGAGCTTTCTTGGAATAGAACAGAAACTTCATTGGAGCTCAATACAGTGTTGAGACGTGGATCCTCGAATCATAACGTTAAGGATCATCGCAATATTGTTGGTGATGTCTTGGAGATTCCTCGCACTATGTCTTACTCAAAGCTCATGTTCTTGGCTGCCACGCTCTACGTCGAGTCCTTGCGTGTCAAATCAGGAAACTGTTACACCATTCTAGAATACTTCACTGATCCATCTATGAAGACCAGTGACATCGAGAAGTATCTCGGTCCAATTGCATACAGAATTAACAAAGATTTCATCAATCTTGTTCACTGTGGTGCGGACAAACAATTCTCAGCTCAAAATATCGCCGAGCAGCTCACCTCGATGTTGACATTATGCTGTTCAGGCCTTGAAAAGCTCCAAATCGCTGCGTTCACTTGCAGCGAATTGCTCATCAAAAATGTGCCATCCTCTTTGTGTCACCACCGCAGTTTGTTCGCTCTTTTTGACTTGTTGTCACTCTTACATGACAGTGTTCTTGATGCAGAGATCAACCAATACAATCCTACTTTTGTTTTCCGGGCACAGAAGACTGGTATCACTCTTAAATTGCCAGATTCATATGACTGGCGTTACTCAACTTTTAACAAATTCCACAGTGAGGCCAAGAAATGGGTGAAACTCATTCTCTTGAAATGTAACTTCGATACCAAGAGTTTGATTCAAGCATATGTTTCAGGTCTCGATAGATTCCAGTCGAATAAGAAGATTCAATTCGGTGTGTCTTTTGCTTTGGAAATGGCTGGCATGATCGCGGCAACTGATCGTGAGTTGATAAATCTTCCATGGCTTGCACGGGATTCAACTGTAAATCTTCTTCCACCTGTGATTTCTCAGTTGACTTGGCGCTCAAACTTCATCAATGATTTGTTAGACAGAGTCTCATTGCATACATCTGAAGGCAGGCTGAAGGCCTTGGCTGATTTACGTCTGCAAGTGCTTTCATTCCAAGCTATGGTTGATGCGGGAGAAACTAGGTTCAGCGTTAAAGACATCACTGATATTTTGAGTGAGATTGCAGGATACGCTTTGGTGCAAGACAGCGATCTTGCTGAGTTGATTAGATACCTTGTGGAGATCCCATTTAAGGTTTTTGAGTCTGTATCCATGCGCGCATCGGCTAGTATCTGGGGCGCAGTTATCAAGGAAAGGCCAAACCTCTCCGTTCTATTGATCTCTGAAATCACCAAGTGTTGGGAGACATCCATCAAATTGAAGCAAGGTGTCTTCACCCGTGCTTGCGACTTAAGTGATCCAGAATACAGCAAAATGGAGTTTCTGCCAAGTGACTATGAACACGCTTCTAAGGTTGCTGCAGGAGTTAACAAGACATTCCAGCCACATCTGGAGATAATCAAGTTGTTGGCTTCCAATTTCGAGGCCACGATGAATCAGAGTGATCATCTCTTAAAAATATTTACGAGATTCGTGACAACTGGTTTGCGCAATATCATTAGCGGCAGCTTGCATCCATTTGCTAGATTCGTTAGATTCGAACTTGTGAGATTTGCGTTTGACGTTTTGGATTATCACGCTAAACTTGGAAGCCGGAGTTGCAGAAGACTTACCGAACTCATCTTTGACAGCGCATTGTCTTGGTTCAAGGCGAAATCGCACTATCCATTTGGTGGGAACGTATTGAAGGTTAAGGCCGACTACACTTTGCTCAAAGAGGTAGCCAAAATTCTTAAGACAGTGGATACATTTAACAAAGAGCTGTTGGAGATCAAAAAGTCTTTGTTGACTTTATTCATGGACGACGAAATTTCAAAAATCAGTGTCTGGCTTGATTGTGTTGACCCTGTGGATAGCTCTGGAACATACACTAACGAGACTATCAAGGACAGTCATGTTGTTCGTGCCTATTCTATTGACCCTCAATTAGCGTTGAATTTGGCCCATCGCTACAAGATTCGGAATTTGGACATTGTATTACAGAAGTTGATCCTGGAAAATCCAATTCCAGCAATTCCATACGCAGATGCTGTGCAATACTTTATTGGTATCAATGCTGGTCAGAACATGCCCCTGTATACGCTTTTGTTCTGGGAGCCTTTATCTCCGGTAGATGCAATCACTCTTTTCTTGCCGCCTTTTGGAAGCAATTCTTTCATTTTGCAGTACACTATGAGGTCCCTCGAGCATCACGATGTGAACTTGACATTTTTCTACGTTCCCCAAATTGTGCAATCTTTGCGGTATGATAGCAAGGGTTACGTTCAAAAGTTTATTCTCGAAACAGCTCTTGTGTCTCAACTTTTCGCCCATCAGATTATCTGGAACATGTTGGCAAATAGCTACAAAGACGAAGAGGCAACCCAACCTGACTCGTTGAAACCCCGTTTGGATGAAATACAAGAGCTTATGTTGGCCTCGTTCAGTGAGGAAGATTTAGGGTTCTACAAAAGAGAATTCGGTTTCTTCAGTGAAGTCACATCTATTTCTGGTAAGCTTAAGCCATACATCAAGAAATCAAAGGCAGAAAAGAAAATAAAAATTGATGAAGAGATGGCCAAGATTGTTCTTAGACCTGGTGTTTATTTGCCTAGTAACCCCGATGGTGTCTTGATTGATATCAACAGAAGATCGGGAAGACCATTGCAGTCGCATGCTAAAGCGCCATATATGGCTACTTTTAAAATCAAAAAAGAAGTTGAAGATGTTGATGAATACGGACGTGTCATCAAGGTTCCAATTGAAAAATGGCAAAGTGCTATTTTTAAGGTTGGAGATGATTGTAGACAAGACGTTCTTGCCCTTCAAATGATCTCTGTTTTCAGAACGATTTGGCTCAACGCCGGTCTTGACTTGTACGTTTTCCCAAATCGTGTCACAGCAACTGCTCCTGGATGCGGTGTCATTGATGTTTTGCCAAATTCCACAAGTAGAGATATGCTTGGAAGAGAAGCTGTGAATGGATTGTATGAATACTACATTACGAAGTTTGGACCTGAAACATCTATTGAGTTCCAGAAGGCTAGAAATAACTTGGTGAGATCGTTAGCAGGTTACTCGATCATCTCATACTTATTGCAATTCAAGGATAGACACAACGGAAACATCATGTACGATGACCAAGGACATGTGTTGCATATCGATTTCGGATTCTGTTTCGACATTGTCCCAGGAGGAGTTAAGTTCGAGGTCGCTCCATTTAAGTTGACGCGCGAGATGGTCATGGTACTTGGAGGCTCAAATGAAACACAGGCTTTCCGCCGCTTCCAAGAGTTATGTATCAAGGGATATTTGGCCTGTAGACCTTACATGGAGACAATCGTGCGCTGCATCAATCCGATGTTGGAGAGTGGAATGCCATGTTTCAAGGAACAGACCATCAGAAAGTTACGGAAGAGATTTGTTCCTAACAAGAGCGAGAAGGATGCCGCAGAGCATTTCCGTGGGTTGATCAAAAAGGCTTACGAGAGTTACTACACTGCCGGGTACGACGAGTTCCAAAGAATCACCAACGGTATTCCATACTAGACACAGTTACAGCCGCATCAATACAAAACAGACCACATCAATGATTTCCAACCGCTTGTATTTTGCTACCAATGCAAATCACCAAATGCGCAAGTCTTTTTATACGCATTCACTTCTGTAGACGTTGCTAACTTTGGGCCTATTGTTCCCGCTTTGTCGATTGATTTTCGCAGCCAAGATGACAGGTTCTGCCTGCAGGCCCGTTTCAGCCTTTACCGGGACCACATATATCGCCATTAATCAACACAAACGAACATCCACCCCCTGAAATTTTCGGCGCAGCCCGTGCTCGTAACGCCATCTGTAAACAAATATAAATACCACCTCTTTCCCCCATCCTTGGCCCCCTACGTCAATGCCCAGAGCCAATGCTCCCATACGCGCTCATAGCGTGCGTCCACCACAGTCAACCGTTGTGTGCAACCCCCTTGCCCAGCCTCTGCGACCTAGATGCACACCGTGGGTGATCAGAGGAAATGTATAATTAGAACCGTTCCCTCACTTTTTCTTTTGGAAAGTAGGTTTATCGCTTTAAAACCCACACAAATCCCACGCTTTGTGTTCGCTTCCTGCCACTCCTTGACAGCTAGCGTTTCTCGCCCCTCCACTGCTTCTGCTCGTGAAATTTCCCGGTCGTCTGACCCTCTTTTTTCGCTGAGATCTATCTTCGCCAAAAACCCCGGGTAGAATATTCATCATTTGCTTCTAAGGACTCTCACCGCCAACGATTTCATCTCTTTCCTCTTAGGTCGCCCTAGCCCACATTCTAAATGAAGATCGCTGCGCTTCTCCCTCTATGGGCGTTTTCCGCGTGCCTAGTTGGAGCACAAAACCTTCTCCAGTCCAACTCGCTTTTGACATGTATGGACAATTCGCTCGCGTGGGCCACCAACTTCCATGTCGTGTACTTTCCCGACAACAGAACCGTTGTTTTTGATATCAAGGCCATGACCAACATCAACCAGGTCAAGGTCGGTGTAGCTGTGGAGTTGATTGCATACGGTATCAGTGCCGTGCAGCAGAACGTGTCCTTGTGTGACCTTTCTGACTATAAACAGCTCTGTCCCTTGACCTCCGGTCACTTGGACATCCAGTTCCAATACGAGATCTCGGAATCCATCAACAAGAGAATCCCCAACATCGCGTACACCATCCCCGATTTGGACGCCAGAGTGAAGATGCTCATGTTCAACTTGGACAACAAAGAGCCTTTGGCATGTATCGAGGCTATTGTTTCCAATGGTAAGACGGTGCAGACCAAGTACGCTGCATGGCCTATTGCCGCCGTGTCTGGATTGGGTTTGATCACCTCCGGTGTGGTTTCCATCATTGGTCACTCCAGTACCGCTGCTCATATTGCCGCCAACTCCATGGCTTTGTTTATTTACTTCCAGTCTTTGGCTATTACCTCTATGTTGGCTGTGGCCAGAGTTCCACCCATCGCAGCCGCATGGGCTCAGAACTTCATGTGGTCTCTTGGTATTATCAAGGTCGGCTTCGTCCAAAGCATTGCTAACTGGTACCTTCAGTCCACTGGTGGCTCTCCAACACATGTCTTGTCGAACCCTTACATGTCTGTCTCCGTGCAGAAGTTGAAGAGAGGTATCCAATTTGTGGCAGGTGCAGTGAATTTGAATAAGAGACTCTCAATTGCTACTGAGAGTGACAGTTTCTTCAAGAGCGACAAATTGAATTCTACCTTGTACACCACCGATGAAAAGGTCGCTGAGCAAGGTACCAAGGTCTTGATTTTGCGTGGTATCCAAAGAGTCGCTTACTTGGCTGGTATCGAGATTACCAGTTTGTTTATGACTTCTATTGCCTTCTTCGTCTTCATCGCTTTCGTCCTTTTGGTCCTCTTGTCTTTCTTCAAGGCTATTGTTGAAATCTGTATCCGTTCAAAGATTATGAACGAGGGTAAATTCAATGAGTTCAGACTGCACTGGGCAAGCATTATCAAGGGTTCCTTGTACAGATTGATGCTCGTTGCATTCCCACAGCTTGTCGTTATGTGCATCTGGGAATTCACCGCCCGTGATTCATCCGGTATCGTGGTTGTCGCTGTATTCTTCTTCCTTGTTGCTCTTGTACTTATGGCTTTCTCGGCCATTAAAGTCTTCTTGAATGGTAGACGCTCGGTGCGCGACCACAAGAACCCAGCTTACCTTTTGTACGGAAATGAGTCGTTCTTGAACAAATTCGGATTCATCTATGTCCAATACCGTGCTGACTGCTACTGGTTTGTCCTCTTGTCTTTGTTCTATATTTTCTCTAAGTCCTTGTTTGTTGCCGCCATGCAAGGCTATGGTAAGGTTCAGTCCCTTATTGTATTGGGTATTGAGTTGGTATACTGTGTTATTGTTTGCTGGATTAGACCATTTATGGACAAGAGAACCAACGCTTTCAACATCACCATTTCCGTCATCAACACTCTCAATGCCATCTTCTTTGCCTTCTTTTCTTTTGTTTTCAGAGAGCCCCCAGTGGTGGCCTCCGTTATGGCTGTGGTTTACTTTGTTTTGAATGCCGCATTTGCTTTGTTCTTATTGATCTTCACCATTGTCACCTGTGTATTGGCATTGATCTACAAGAACCCAGACGCTCGTTACCAACCAATGAAGGACGACAGAGTTTCGTTCTTGCCTCGTATGGGTTACAAGAACCAAAAAGAGTCTCCTTCCGACGGTGAGATTGAATTGATGGCTTTGGGCGCTAGTGCTATGAAAGGACATGAGCACGCAAAGGAAGTGTATGATGAGGACTCTTATGACGATGATTCTGGAAACAGAGCCGCATATAGACCAGCTTATGGCGACGCCGAGAGCCTTTCAAAGCAATCTCTCGAAGATCCTTCCTCCGCACAACAGCCTGCTCTGACTATCGTTGGCAATTCCACAAATGCCTACAAGAACTTCCAAACTTCTTATGGAAGAAACAATGGCAATCAAGCCTCATACAATGGTTACTACGACCGCAATAATGGCCAACGAAACAACGCTAGCCGTGATTACTTATAGACTCTGTGGGTAATACGCAACTTGTATTTTTATAACTGTTACAAATATATGTGATTTTACGTGAAGAATTAAGTGTATATATTGAGGTTCTCGACTAATGAGAAAGACTAAGGATCTTGGCATAATTTAGGTGTGCCAAAAACACTGTGATGGAATATTGTGTACCAAGTCACAGGAGAGCATTCCTCTTCTTCAGCCGCCGGTTCTTCCGATGATAGACTTAGAACGTTTCCAATTCCGATCATGGCATTGGTATCGATAGCGCCAACAGCACCTTCAGTATTGTCCCTCTTCAAAACGATTCCATCTTCATAGATGCGATGCTTTGAGTCCATGAGGGAAGATGCGCCCGTGGAGGTTTCGTAATCCCTATTATTGCCTAATTTTTGTAAAGCATACGCCGTAATGCTATACTCTTCGTTTCGTTTTCTTTTCGCCGTTGTGCTTGTCTTTTGTGAGAAATCAAAATGAGTGTCTTGTTGTGAATGAACATTAATGACATTGACTAGCATTGTCGGGAGGTACAACAAATGCAGGCCAGCCTTTTTTACCTTCATTCTCAATTCCTTGTAAGTCTCCAGAGCCTTTTCCCTAGGCACGACCAAGAACCTTCCCGCGTATTCACTAGTAAGAGTAGGTTCTATAGCCAAGCTTTGGAAGGTTTCGTTCAATCTACTATAAGTGTAAGCTTTCTTTAAAGCATGGCGCGAAAGTACCTTGAAGATCCCGCGCTTTGTGATTTCATTCGAGCCTGTGAGCGAGGCTTGTTCATGAGTATCGAAAATGAAGACATAATAGTTTTCTGGTAGTGTCACTATTGTGTCCGAAGCGACATCCTTTTTTGGTATTAAGATTGCAAATTCATGATCGAGAAGTCGCGATCTTACTTTGTCGGTCATTGTACCTAACTCCTTGCTTTCTTTCAACGCAATATAGTCGATTCCCTTTCCATCCTTTGGATCCCATTTCGAGTCAGCGATAATTGCATTAAACGAATCCTGTGAACCCTGGGAATTAATTGTTTCTAAGCCTTTTTGCAGTCGCTCTCTTAGGTACTTGGTGACAGGCTGTTCAAGATTAGTTTTTTGAGATTCTGCCTGATCTCGAATATTTGCAGCCACGACTCGATCGTTGATTCGGGGTGTTTCTGAATTGACAAAATGTGGAATAACAAGAGCAAAGCAATTTAGAACAAAAAAGTTGATGCTAATTAGAAGCGAAGGGTTCATGGCGGGATTAGTAGACAAATGTGTAAAATTCTTGTGGTGAACACAAAAGAAAATCGCGGCAGAACAAAAACTTCCATGCAAACTTTGAAGTCCGTCAAGCGAGGAGACAGAATCAAAAATAATTTCAATACGAATTCGTCAATATGTTCAAAATTGATATTAAAGATATGTGACGGTCTATGTAGCGTTTAGTATCCAACCTCTTGCTTTCTTGGTTTGAAGTACAGCGGAAGGAGATTATCTTTTCTAGGAGTAGAGGGAGCACTCTCAGAGTAGCTCGGAGAATAGCCTGGAGGAGAATGCAAGCCATCCATATGAGATATGTAAAGAGTGGTAACATAGACTATCGTAGTGCCCATCCACAAGAGAAACGAAAGAATGGTGATCGTAGCTAACGCCTTCCGCATGCTACATATCTGTGCGGTCGCACAATTGGAGTCCGTAGCAAAAGTTGCGATGGCTAAGACCAGCGCCACGCCAGTGAAAATACATGCTAGGGAACAGAACACGGCAGCGTTCTTCTTCTCGTATCGAACAGTCTTACTCACAAATAGAAGAGCAGCAACCAACGACATCACACCAGCTGCAATGAAATAGCGATAAATAGAACTACTTGTTCTTACATCTGCCGACCCCAAAACACTCAGAAGTGTCGTCACCACTATAGAGAATAGTAGCTGAAGCACCTCACACAACGTACTCGAGGAAACCACGTACGGTCGTTCTTCTTCAAACATGTCATTATTGCCTGAAACAGGTTTGGGGCCAAGTCGCACGAGTGGTTTATTCATGACCCTATCCACAAGAGGATTGTGAGAAGGCTTTTTGGGTTGGCCTTGCGACGCATGTCTAGACTTCTCTACTAGTAAGTTCTGATTGACCATATAGTCTCGCAGATCCTGGACTGGGGGAAGGTCATTCCCACCAGCGTAAGCTTGCAGTATGTGTCTGTGGCCATAGTACTTGTCGTCTTTGAGAGGTGTTTGAGGCTGCTGCTCCAAACGACCAACATTCAGGGGATATGGGGGCATTGATGTATCTAAATGATGAAGTGGGTGATTTTTGTAATCTTGTTGGTCATTAGAAAGTATTGATTGCTCGTCGATCGGTTCTTGACCAATTCGGTATGGTGGCTGGTATGTGGAATGGAATAGTTCCAGAGGAGACGGATTTCGAGAACGGACGTGGCCGCGGTCGTGTTGGAAACGGGAAACGTCAGCTATGATCAGCCCGGCCCTTTTGTCGTTTCGGATCGCTCCGCTCATGATTTTGTTCGATTTTAGGGATGTTTCACTGATTTGATCTGGGGACAGACAGGGCCAATTACACTTCCTATTCGGGTCATGATGTAAACATGTGTGCACGGCTGAGGTACTTGTACTTCAGATTGGGAAGGTGGCTGGGGGGATAAACCATTCAAAAATATTGACGCAGTTGAATATCGGCTTCATGGCTGAGTGTTTTTGATGTCTTCTCAAATTTTCATTTGTTGAGCTACAATGAGTTGTTCCATTTCAATGTGACTAGAGAGTTGCTATCGAACCACGATAAGAAATGAGAGGGTTGACAACCTCGACACAAAAAATTTCGGTCGCATTAAATCGGAAGACTCCTCTAATAAGATGGATAATTGTTAAGAGAGGTATACCTCATCAAGCTGGAGTTACCTATGGAAGTTTCATCACAAGGGACACCCAAGCTTCCTAATTTCTAGTACTCCATTTGGAAATTTTGTCTATGTATAATTGAAATCTTGCTGCCTGTCTTGTGTATCAGGTTCTTCATGATGAATACTATCTTGATTCTCCAATTGTTCTGGGGTAGAACATGCTTTTTCCGATCAACTTCATAAATGGGGCCGTTGTTCAATTTTCCGAATAAAATGACACTCACTATTTAATGAGCAGCTTCATGTCTTGATGGTCATCACATAAGTGATAGACCCGGAAAACAATCAGGTATGTAGTACATGTTTGGTTCAAATTAGATAAGACAATGACTCTTAATAAATCCAGGCCTCACCTCATTCTTTCCGACACAAACGTTCTATCTCAGGCTCTAAACTCTTAGATATCAGCTCTGGTAAAATCCCCAGAATTGCCTTGCTAGCTCAATGGCTAGAGCGTGAGACTTTTAATCTCAAGGTTGCGGGTTCGACCCCCGCGTAGGGCTTTTTCTTTTTTTTCCATGGCGCTTTTGGCACGGCAATCGGAACAAGTCCGAGACGCAACGTTGAGAGCCCTGCATACTTTGAACAGACGAGTCAACCCAACCAATTCGGATGATTCACCCCGGACCAAATCAGCAACGGAGTACCAGATACGACCATCAAGAATTGTAGGCATGGCGGCAACATCTTTTGTAGTTTTTTTTCTCTCTTAATCTGTAAATTGGACTCTGTCATCCCTTGCATAAAAGTCGGCCCCGAACATAAATACTATTATGCCATTTACATGTATACCTCTGGAGGGGCAGTTTAGTAGGGATATTGAGAAGCTTCCACGAAACGCGAGTCCCCCCTCACTCCAATTCACATTCTACCCACGTCCACCTCCACACATAAACGTCCAAGTAAAGAAAATAGGAAACAGAAATTTCTGGACCATGTTTTCAATCTAGTTAGTTTTTTCAAAATTCCTTTTCCTCGCTTCCTCTCACCATATAATCCCTCGCTACCGTTCCGGAACCTCTCTCGGTGTGCATCTGCAGCCCCCCCATTGGCTGCCCGGCGTTTGTCGGACGCCGCATCGCTCCTACTTAAACTCCCATCACTGCTCTTCCTGCTCATCCATTGCCGGAAATACACATATACCCGCCAATCCACAAATTTCATCGACACCTAGCCTTCAGACGTGTTTGTCCTGTCTAGTGTTGTTTCCGAAAACTATATAAACCCCAGCTTTTTGCCCCCAGCCCCATAATCCCCACAAAACTATTCACTATGTTTGCCAGATCAGCCACCCATGCTGTCCGCCAATTGCGTGCTGCTCCTCTCTGTAACAGCCTCCATCTAGCCCCTCAACACATGGCCCAAGCCCGTATGGCCGGCTCTCCGTTGGCTTTGGCCTTCCACAGACTTGCTTCTACCACCGTTAAGGTTCCTGAGATGGCGGAGTCCATTACCGAGGGTACCTTGTCTTCTTACAACAAGGAGGTCGGTGACTACGTCGAGCTCGATGAGCTTCTTGCTACTGTCGAGACTGACAAGATTGACGTTGAGGTCAACTCCCCTGTTGCTGGTACCGTCACTGAGTTGTTGGCTGCCGTAGAGGACACCGTTGAGGTTGGCCAAGACTTGGTCAAGATCGAGGAGGGTTCTGCCCCAGAGGGCGGTGCTGCCAAGAAGGAGACTCCTAAGGAGGAGAAGAAGGAGGAGAAGAAAGAAGAGAAGAAGGAGGAACAAAAGGAGGTGAAGAAGGAGGAGGCTCCAAAGAAGGAAGCCCCAAAGAAGGAGGCTCCTAAGAAGGAGGCTTCTTCCTCTTCCAGCGAGTCTACCGGCTCTTTCACCGCTTTCTCCCGTTCCGAGGAGAGAGTCAAGATGAACAGAATGCGTTTGAGAATTGCTGAGCGTCTTAAGGAGTCCCAGAACACTGCTGCCTCTTTGACCACCTTCAACGAGGTTGACATGACCAACTTGATGGAGATGCGTAAGTTGTACAAGGACGAGGTCTTGGACAAGACCGGTGTCAAGTTCGGTTTCATGGGTGCTTTCTCCAAGGCCGCTTCTTTGGCTTCTAAGGAGATCCCAGCTGTCAACGCCTCCATTGAGAACAACGACACCATGGTTTTCCGTGACTACATGGATATCTCCATCGCCGTTGCCACTCCTAAGGGTTTGGTCACTCCAGTTGTTCGTAACGCTGAGTCCTTGTCTATCTTGGGCGTTGAACAGGAGATTGCCAAGTTGAGTAAAAAGGCTCGTGACGGTAAGTTGTCCTTGGAGGACATGGCCGGTGGTACTTTCACCATTTCTAACGGTGGTGTCTTCGGTTCTTTGTACGGAACCCCAATCATCAACATGCCACAAACCGCTGTCTTGGGTCTCCATGGTGTCAAGCAAAGACCTGTCACTGTGAACGGTCAAATTGTTTCTAGACCAATGATGTACCTTGCATTGACCTATGACCACAGAGTCTTGGATGGTCGTGAGGCTGTTACCTTCTTGAAGACCATCAAGGAGCTCATCGAGGACCCACGTAAGATGTTGTTGTCTTTGTAAACTCGCTTTTCAACAAATTTGAAGAGTTCAATGTGTGTAGCTAAAGATGGCTAAGTCTAAATACATAAAAGTTATTGAATCTGATCCGAAATCTTGTACAAAGTGATCTAGCGGGCCTTAAAGGCAGGTATTTCTGTGATGTACATACTCATATACCTCTCTTGTCATGACCGCATATTGTGTGCGTATGCGTTCAGTCGTCTTGGGGTTCGACGTCATCAATGTAGTCCATATAAAACATACCACACACATCCATTTAATTAGTACAATAAGGGAAAGTGCTACAATATGCATGTTCATAGTTTATCTCAAGTCGCATTTAAAAATAGCTGGACTTCTACGAATCGAAGTCTGGCACAAGGTCGAATTGGACCAGCCAAACTCAATTCTCTGCGGCTGAAGTCTCCATTGTTTAAAACAGTGCAGGAGATTGACTCGCAGACACAAGCAATAACCGGTCTCACTCAAACAGTGTGCAAAACTCACTCAGGTCGCAAAAAACATTGTATGTTAATCGGGAACAGGTTTGGCGATAGATACCCAAATTTTCCTAGAATAGGGCGTGAAGTTACAAGGGAAAACAAAACGAACTTCCTCATTAATGTTTAAGGTGACTTCTACCTGCTCTTGCTTGTTTTGTTTTTTGGATAATCACTCGCCTCAATTCGACGAAAAGAGACAATTCATGGGGTTTCCATCTGCGTTGCGGCTAAGCCTGAGGAATGTTCTGCAGGTCCAATGTGTCTAATCGCTTCACAGTTGCCGCAACTAGCCAGATGAACAACATGAAACTCCTGTATGCCGTACCATATGCGAGGCTCGCAGGCGGCCTGCAGAAAGAGTGGTAAATTTGCAGCCGCCAGTATTGATCTTTAACCCCAATGAGGAAAGCTTTAAGTTGGTACATTTAATTTCTCACCATCAGAACAATTCTCATGGCGCAAGGGTCTCATATTAGAGCAGGGCCCCAGTGCATCCGGCTCAGTGCGCTTCTTCACTTCCAAAGTACCACCTCCTCTGTGTTTCCAACCACTTTGTCTTTCCTCTCATTCCTAGTATAGCGCACCTCTCTTGCCCTAGAACCCCAGACATCTTTGCCGGTATTACGCTAGGCTCACAATGGACTCAATCTCCAATTGGGAGGACCTCATCTCCTTGAAGCGCCTGGGGCCTGTTTCTTCTGGCCCCCAGGACGAAGACTTCTCTCTGTACTTTGTGGATAAGAACTTCGACAATTTGTTCAACGAAACGCTCCATACATTGCAAGATCTTGATGTACCACCCGGATACAACCCAGCTGACCTTCCTCCACAACTGCACCAAGCTGTGTCTGCTCGTCACCTGCGTCAGCATCTGAACGCTTCACCCTACCGGCATTCGAAGAAGCCGAGTGGTACTGCCATCTTTGGCTTTTTGGACCATAACAGAGAGCTTTCGCTCTCGGGAACTAATGCTGATATATTCCGGTTGACCAAACCAAATGAGACTACGAAGTCCATCTCTCCAACACAACTCGCACGCTCTAATCCGATAGAGCGGTTGGGTCCTCCAGTGCTTATGAATCAGAACAGCAGACTGCCTCAGCCCGTAGTTGCGGAAGAAAAACAAGGAGGAGACGACATTATTGTGACAACAAGCAATCCAAAATCGTATAAGTTTCCTCCGCTGCCTTCTCCTCCACCAACGGACGCATTTGTCCACACAAATGTGCCTTTGGAAACCATCCAGCACCCAATAGTTGGTGATGAGACGTATCCAGACGAGATCGATGAGATTCTCGATATCCCAACTGACCCTTCGAGAAGGTTTGTTCCAATACCGGTTCAGTATCCAACCGCAGCGCCTATCGTCGTGAACAGACTGCCTCAACATGTACAACAGCAGGTACAACGGCCTCGTCCCCGCCACTGTTCACCGTCAAGAAGCCCCAGAAGGGCTTCGGTATTATATGAAGATACGTTCCTGGTGTCTGAACTGGAGCCTTTTTCGATCCCAGAGTATCCGGAAGATACCTCTTACGCCTCTTACAATCACTCTAGTAGAGTTCTGCCTGTCCGTATCCGTCCAGAACCCCTCAATTTGAACATGAACGTATTTATGCCACCCCCTACAACGAGTCTGCTAAGTCACGACTCGCCGGAGCCTCATAGTCCCCTGCCTCAAGCCTACTCCTCACCAATTCATCACAAGACTGGTATCACAACTGCGCTGTCACCAGGCGTCAAGAGAGCCTTTTACAATCCTCAATTCTTTTCCGATGATACTGATAACTATTATGAACTGCAGCCTCCAATCATGAGCTCGTCTCCGCCTAGAGCAAATTCCATTCAGTCATCGCCTATACGTCAACTCAAGCAAATGACAGAACAGAATCCTGAGGATTCTGTAAGTGACATCAATGAGACTATTCTTCAACTAACGCCTCTCCGATCTCAACAACCAATGACTCCTAGCCGCAAAAAGTTTACTCTAGAATGGAGTCCTATCATCTCTCCAAACGGCAAGGATGGTGATGTAAAGAAGGCAATTCAAGAGCTTTCGCCAAAACGAATGGTGAAGAAAACTTCCTTGTTGCCTCCAGGTGAACTTGATAGGTATTGGGAAGGTCCGGATGCCAACAAAATCTTTACTTGCACCTATGAAGGCTGTGGAAAGAAATTCACGAGGCGGTACAACGTGAGATCTCATATTCAGACACATTTGAGTGATCGTCCATTCACTTGCAGCTACTGTCCGAAGAGCTTTGTCCGCCAGCACGACTTGAACAGACATGTTAAGTCTCACATGGTGACTAAGAACTGTCGGTGTAGATGTGGCAAAGAGTTCACGCGAGTGGAGGGATACAAAAAGCACTTGGCCAATGGTGTATGCTCCAAAGGCTACGACAATGGAGGCGGAATTTCTAAACCTGGCGCCCACCGCCCCAAACAAGAGACCGTGCTAGATGGACTAACATCCAACCGGTTGAATGAGGAGTTGGGTCTCTCGTTGGGTTAATTGCCACTATCATTTACCATTTCTTCTTTTTCTGTTGTTTTATGACAAACTGGCCACTCCTGCGGCACCGGTTGCTGCCTTTCGAAGACGCCATTTGTGGGATTATAGGTAAGCTGATTTATATAGATTCAAATATATAAGAACGGCGTGAAGTATGTAGCTCGTCAAAACTCGGCCAAACTCGAACAATTAAATTAGGTTGAAAGACCCTCTAGCTCCTCTTCTTTTATTTGACCCTCTTGCTTGTGCACCCTCAAATGTTGATTTAAATTATCGCTTCGACTAAATTTCTTTTGGCAGATGGGACAGTCGTATGGTCTTTCGGCAGTGTGTAGACTTCTGAAATGACGCTTGAGATGCTCTTGGCGTTTGAACCGACGTGCGCAATATCCACAAATGTAGATTTTTGCATCGTCTACCAAATCAGCCTCTTTGTCTTCTCTGCGACCTCTCGGTCTTGATTTTGGAGGGATCTGAGGCAATATTTCAGTGTCGACTGGCAAATCCAATTTTTGCAAATCAACTTCGACTACATTGCTAGACGGTTCTGGCTTGATGCTAGGGCTGCCTTTTCTTTTAAGAAGCCGAGAGCCTAGAATTCGCTTGGAGGCAGTAGCTAAGGTTCCGGGTACTGATGTTTGCTCTTCGTTGTCAGGATCCTTAGATCGAGACGACACGCATGACAGCTGTGGACTCATATCAGAAGGTTCCTGTTTCACATTTGTGCCATTGAGAGAGTCGAGTATGCTCTCTTCAAGCTTTATATCCTTTTTTATTTGCGCCAGACTCTTTTTCTTTCCTTTCATTGTTACAAGAGTTCTTCTCTTAGCAACACCCTTAAAAAGAGCTCCGTAATTTGGTTCCAGAGTTTTCAGGTTATCCAGACCAGCTGAATTCTGAGCATTAAGGGATGTGCCAAAAGAAGTATTTCCGGAATTCAGAGCAGAGGAAGTACGCGAGATGGCTGGTTGTGATTGTGAAGATAAATTTGTTTTGGCCCACAGAAGCTCCAAATTTGTAGGGTCGTTCTCATTTCCCCCAGAACCTTGAGAAGTGGTATCATGACGATTGTCTTGTGGAACATCGGTAGATTTGTTGGGCTTGAATCGGTCAAAAATACCTTTCTTTACTCTCTTTGGGGCTTTAGGGTATGATTCGTCCTCGGTTCCAACTAGCATTTGGTTCTCATCAAGAACTGAATTGTAGATTGCCATTTCATCTTGCTGAGAAAGGATCACTTGTTGGCCATGATTTCCGCCTTTAAAAATACTTCTTATCAAAGTTCTTGGTTGAGGCTGATCAATGTTGGAACCATCTTCCAAGCTATGTTGTGCCTGTTGTGCAGGTTGTTTTCTATCTTTATCCATGAATGAAAAATAGCTGGCAAAGGACCTTTGCGGGCGATTTGGTGGTGTGCCCAGAGATATACTGTCAGGAGTAAGACCATATCTCGAGTACACCTCCAATGACCCCCTACCAAGGTTCTGCAGGCCCTGGTCCACCAGCAGCCGGAAATATTGTTGCGCAGATACAAATGAAGGCTGATTCAGTTGTAAAGAATTAATTGAAGGAGTGAATGATGTGTTGGTTGTAAACGGCAGAAGGTCGTTGTTGTGGCCCAGAATCGAAGTCCTGAAGCTAGCATTATCTCGTCTCTCCATGTTGGGACGAGCCCCCGGATTTATGTCCGGAGTGTCCAAGTAAGTGCTAGATCTATTATCATTTTCAGGTGATTGGCTACTGTGCCCTTGGTATGAGAATTCCGCTGGCAGTAGGTGAACCAGATTGCGAGCCGCATGTTGCATATTGTTGGCATGTTTTCCGTAGTATCTATCAGGATGTGGTTGCAAGTATGTGTTCTCCATTCTTTCGGAAAGAGAAATGGCACGGTGACGGTTGAAGCTAGCGTGAGAGGGATTGCGTTGAACAGAGATACTAGCCCCAGAAGACTCTGGAGAAATACCTTGCAAGCTTTGAGCTCCGAACTGACTTCTGAAATTGGGATAGGTTTGGTCAGCTTGGTCCTCATTGGTAAATAGACTTCTCACATCTGTTGTGGCTCCAGAGGGTGGATTTTCGCTTTCAGGCATAGCTGTCGAGTAAGTGTCGAAGTAGAGATTCAGATCCATGGTGAACGCTGGCGATTGAGTTGGTTCCATTGGGTCTATACTACTTTCTGGTTGGTCTACACCCTCCCACTGAAACTTGGGGTCTACAAAATGGTCTGTGCTGCCAAGTTCGGCTGGGGGAACTGACTGTTCAGACTGGTGATGATTTTGTTGCTGATAATTGGACGGTTGACTTTCTGGAGTTTCGTTCAAAAAATCAAACTCGGAGTCTTTCAATGCGGCCGCAAGTATGTTGGGCTCATCAAGATCCATTTCACTGGGAGTATCCATGGTGGGGAACATCGACAATTTGAGTTCAGAGCCCCCGTTCATCATGAAGTTGTCGTCTTCAAGCCCGTTCATCGTGGCTGAAGTACCGTGGCAGGTCAGGTATTAGGGGATTGGGGCCGTGGGGAAAAATAGGCTAGGTGGCTAAAACGAGACGGAAATTCAGGTGGTCTTTGCGAATTCTGCGTGGGTTCGTAGCCCTTTGGAATTTAATACAAGCACGGCGACTTAATATGTCCCTGCCGATGGGTTTATTGTGCCACTTGTGCCAATTTGTCAGTGGATGTGTTCCAGATAGGCTGATTTTCCGCTGCGATTACGGAGTATGTATGGGGGTGGCTCTGCAGGCGGGGAGGACTTCAAAAAAAGAGAGCTGGAAAAATACTTCAGGGGTAGGAGGAGTCACACTTGAAAAGCCGCCTTTTTGCGCCGATCGATCAATAATTCTTGTATCGATTTTGGATTGTTGTTCTTCGAGGACCTCTTCAAAATTACTGCTGCCTAGTTTGCAAGGCTGACTGTGGGCGAGACGGTGGGATTGCAGAGGGGACTGTCTGGACCAAAACTCGTTATGTGTCAAATGTGAAATCTAAGGGAAAAAATTGAGATGAGCTGATGGACAAAGATTACGATCGTTCAGTTTGGTCTCGGGTGTAAGTTTCGACTTGTACTATTATCTAGATCTGATCTTGCTAGGTCTTTCCAAACACTGATTCGAAAAAAAAGGTTGCGAAAGTAAATAAAAATCAACGAGGCCATCAATACAAACCTCAATGACGAGTATATGGCTATGCTTTGTTGACCCTTTTTTTCTTGCACACTTCAGGTTCGTTGTGTGGGCTCTATAAATAGACGACCTAGAACTTCGTGTAATTAGATCACTCACAGTTGACTACCTTGCCTGTGCAAAGATTGTCTCAGCGGATGACTTTTCTGCACAAAAACGATGTGAAATCTCTTGTTCTGCAATCACGCACGAAATTCAAGGTTCATAACCTACTCCTTGTTAGGAGGCTCCGTATTGATCATAAGATGTGTGTAGGGTTATTAGATAACGAACTAAATAACTTAATTGTAAAATTGTTTCTGGTTTAGAATATGGCATTAATCTCGTGAGTTTGTAGGTTCAACTTGCAACTGACTACGATGGTTGCCGTTGGCGAATGGTCTCGGACTCCTCTTGATCTGGATTAACGACTCGAAGAATGGACTTCCTCTTAGAGCTGACCAACACTTGAACATCCATATTCGTAACTATCGATTCGCAGTCCGTAGGTTCCTCTAGCGGTATAGTACCTGGGTCAAGCATGGATTTCTTCTTTATCATTGGCAGTCCTGGCGGCGTCATAGTGAATGAATGTGTTTTTAGTTGTGCCAATCTTGCCGGATGTGGGGAGCTCTCGTGCAGAGGTCTTTTATGAGATTCCAGGAAGTGAACTGGCAGGCTTGTTGGAGATTGAAGAAGCGGGCTCTCGTGTGAGTGCTCGTGGCTTATTCTATGTTCACTATGAGTCTTTTCATTGTGCAAGTCTTCACCAGTGCTGTACTCTGAAAGCGAGGTGAGCGTCTCATTTGATGCAAGATAACTATGTCTTACAGGCGCGCGGCTTCGGCTGGCCTCATATTCTTGTCTCTTACGTACCCACAGGTCGATGGAATTGTCATCTAGCGTCGATGCACTGTCAGAGTGATTATTCGCATAGAGGTCAAGTGGTCTGTGTCCCAAAATCGAATATGGCTGGTCCAGTGCATTTCTGAAATGTCCGAATTGGTATTCCAGAGCCTCGAGAATACTCTCGTTTTCAATTCTGTTTACCTTCCGTCTCCAGAAATACATTGCAACAGATGCTATTATCGCAATCAGAACAAGTGGAACTAGCACGCCGATAAGAATTTTTACGGTTTTGCTCGACCCGCTACCAGTAGATTTGGTTTGCATTGCCTGAGAGCTCTTCAAGTCTGGAATCAGACGGAAATTGTCACTCATATCATATAGGCTGAGTGAGTAAGGCGAATCTCTTTTGCTAGTGCTGTTCACTGCTACAAAAGTATCAAAAATGACAAAGCCACCCATGAGGTTCAGCACATCTAAGGATGGCAGCAAAGTTGACCATGCCCATTTCTGATTGCCGAACAGGATCTTAGCCCACTCAGCTTGCAACGGAGTATCACTGTCACCACCGATGACAAGAGCAGCACTTGGCGAGTAGGATGCTAGGAACAGTTGAGTGTTTGTGGCAGTTGATTTAGAAAAAATAGGGAGAACCAAGGGAGAAGTGCGCGAGCCGACAGTGCTTTGACCATTTTGACCAGCTTCTTGGAACAGCCATCCAGATTGGAAGCTCCAGGTTGCTAATTGGTACATGTTGAGCCAGCCCAACGAAGATTTACCTCCAATTATCACCAGAGACTGAGGGTTAGGTGCCCATAAAGATACGGCGCCATAAAAAGGTTGCGGACGTGTTGGAGTTGTCACATTATAGAACGTCATGGTGTCCATGTTGAGCGACACAAGTCGATTTGTTATCGACCCAGAAGAGCATCTGCCTCCGTAGATGTAAACGCTTGAAGAATCTGGTGCTACGAATATACTTGCGTCTTGGTAGAAGGATGTATCATCCACTCCT
This sequence comes from Australozyma saopauloensis, assembly GCF_035610405.1. NCBI lineage: Eukaryota > Fungi > Ascomycota > Pichiomycetes > Serinales > Metschnikowiaceae > Australozyma > Australozyma saopauloensis. The sequence goes on from NC_086133.1 coordinate 1,863,784, forward strand.
GAATAGCTTGGTGGCAGAACAGGAGTCCACACCATGTTTGTAGAGTCCAATTTGTACAATTGGAAGGACCCATCGGAACATTCATTCGATTCAAAGGCTAACAGTGAATTTGCAGCAACAGCATACAACTGAGTGTTATGAATAAACAATGATGAGTCCTTTGGTGCTGATGGAAGGACCTCCAATTGAGTGTTTTGGCTCAAGCTCTGAGTATTCAGATTGGAACCATAGAAGGTGAGATTTAAGGCGACGAGCTCATCATTTTTCAATCGCATATAGACCCTTCCATTATCGAAAGAATAGAGCGTGCTCCAAGTTGCAACAGCGCAATGTAGAAGAAAGAAAAATACGACAGGTCCTTTGAACATGTTGATTTGATGCTTGTCCAAAGGATGAATTGTGTGATATGACGCAAGTTAAAAGCCAATGGTTCGTGGTTTTCAAATAAGGGGTAGGCTTTGTTTTGAATTTGGAAAGTAGTCAGGGTCGTCGCGATGGTTGTAGAGGGGCTGAATTTTAGTGTAGGCTAATAGATCTGTTTATGTTTTTCCGCATTGAGTATATTACATGCATGGTCAGGGCTTCGTTCAGGGCCAGAAACGATTGTGGAAAGTCAAACTGAAAAAATAGACAAACAGATGTGCAGTGGCATAGATACGTCAAAATGAAATATTTTTTTGTGTGTTTGCGAAAGTACACCAAAAATTTGTGGCTAGAGGGCAACACCTGAATCAGCTACGATTATCATGAATCGCAGAGGCTCCTCGTAAGTTGCGACCTTAGATCACAAAACTATCTTTGGCATTAATTGAAAAACTGCATTTAATTCAAATGACAAAACTATTTTGAAGCTTGTCAACATCTCAACTGTGTCAATGGGATGGGGAGATTGAATGCTATTGAATAATTGAAACATACAAGCAGAGAGGTTGAAGCTCAGTCATCATCAATAGTCAAAAGTACTTCTCAGTTTCGAAAAAAACTAAAAGACTATGCTTTTTCCCGTAAATAGATCCGGAAATTACTAGATTTCATTTCTCATAGTTAGTAATACACTGCTCTCTAACTGTTGCTAGCTCTCTTCCCTCTTAACGCATCATGCATGCCCATACATAGATTCCCACAATTGGCCGCACTTTTAATGTCAAAATCCGACGAATTTTGGCTCAAACCAAATCGAAGCCTCAAGTGGTCTCTTTCAAAATTAATAATCGAAAAGTCAGGTCAGCCCACCACCTTTCTGCCCATGGTTTCACCAGATCGGATGACTCAATATAGGCAGGAAAATGAGCGCAGAGCGAAGTGAAAAATATATATACCCCCAGAGTCACGCCTCTGCCCATTCAAACCCCACATAAATCATATCACACAGAATGTCCACCTTTGGTAACTACTTCCGTGTCACCACCTACGGTGAATCTCATTGTAAATCTGTCGGATGCATCATCGACGGTTGTCCTCCAGGTATGGAGTTGACTGAGGCAGACATCCAACCTCAGTTGAGTCGAAGAAGACCCGGTCAAAGTGCCATTTCCACTCCACGTAACGAGAAGGACCAAGTTCAAATCCAGTCCGGTACCGAGCACGGACGCTCTTTGGGAAGTCCCATCGGTATGATGGTTCAAAACGAGGACCACAGACCAAAGGACTACTCCGAGACAGACTTGTACCCAAGACCATCCCACGCTGACTGGACCTACATCCAAAAGTACGGTGTCAAGTCCGCTTCTGGTGGTGGCCGTTCATCTGCCCGTGAGACCATTGGTCGTGTTGCCGCTGGTGCCGTTGCCGAGAAGGTGTTGAAGCTTGCTGCAGGTGTTGAAATTGTTGCTTTTGTCTCTTCTATCGGTGAAGTCTCCATGGACAGAAACGCACAGGACCCAGTTTTCCAAAACTTGTTGAACACTGTTACTCGTGAGTCTGTGGACGCTGCTGGTCCGATCAGATGCCCAGACGAGAATGTCAGAGACGCCATGACCAAGGTTGTTGAGAAGTACAGAGATGCCAAGGACTCTATTGGTGGTGTTGTCACTTGTGTCATTCGTAACTGCCCTATTGGTTTGGGTGAGCCTTGTTTCGACAAGCTTGAGGCCGTTTTGGCCCACGCCATGTTGTCCATCCCAGCTACCAAGGGTTTTGAGTTTGGTTCTGGTTTTGCCGGTACTGCTCTTCCTGGTTCAAAGCACAATGATGCTTTCGTGCACTGTGACGACAAGGGCCGTTTGATCACCAAAACCAACAACTCCGGTGGTGTTCAGGGTGGTATCTCCAACGGTGAGCACATCTATTTCTCTGTTGCCTTCAAGTCTGCCGCTACCATCTCCCAGGAGCAGTCAACCTCCACTTATGATGGTAAGGATGGTGTGTTGGCTGCCAGAGGCAGACACGACCCATCTGTTACCCCAAGAGCCGTTCCAATTGTGGAGTCCATGGCTGCTCTTGTCTTGGCTGACTTGTTCTTGGCCCAAAAGGCCCGTGAGGCTCTGATGAAGTTGGTGCAATAGATTCCTAATGATTATAGATTTACTTACCTTCTGGACAATACATAATTAAAAGTGACTGATGTGTAGATTCAAAACAAAAGCGAGCATATCTATATTGTCACCTTGAGTTTATCTGTGATGCAAAATTTTTGATTTTGAAAAAATACTCCAAGTCTGGTGATATTTGCATTTCTGATGGCGCTTTTGAAGAAATCCCAAAAAATAGAATGATAGAATAAAATGAACAAACCCTGATTGTTCTAATAAAAACATACCAGAAAATCATCTAGATGTTCCTGTTTAAATGAAAGAGATTTGCGTTTTTTTATCTTAACATGATCATTAGGTGTTCCCCAACCTGACTACATACTGTCACCTGAAGCATTCTATACTCTGGACAATTTCATTTTATAATACAAGCCACGCCTGCATCAATATGGATAGTGTACAAATCATCCTATTGACGATAGTGGTTGGCCTCTTAGCTGTTGTTGGCTTCTTTTACTTCAGCAGCGTTTCTGGATCAGCTTCGACCAACTCTGAACTTCGAAAGCCTACTTATTTGATCGTTGGCCGCAACGGCGCCGGCAAAACAGCACTTTTCTACAAACTCCAAAATCGCGATGAAAAAATCAGCACCGTTTCGTCTTTGGAGCCTAACATTTCGTCCTTAGCACTCCCCTTCTCAAGTGAGAAAATCCAAAAGCCATACCAGCTTATAGATTTCCCCGGCCATTTGAAGCACTCGCAACTTTTGAGAAAACTCATCTTAGAAGACATTACTGTCCGCAAATTGAAAGGCATTGTGTACGTTGTGGATTCCTCCAGTTGGGCTTTGGACCAAGAAGCCAATGTCGCCGCCATGGCTCGTGAATTATTCCAATTGTTCAGCATGACAGAGAAAGTCCCTAATGGAGTTGATTATCTTTTTGCCATCAACAAGCAAGATCTCTTCGACTCCCGTCCAGTGCATAAGGTGAAGCAGCTCTTAGAGCTAGAATTGGCTAAGTTGGTGGCTGAGGAAGTAGCAGCAGGCCGCACCGCTGGCAGCAGTGGAATCGATAACGATGAAGAGGATGATGCATCTGGATTACGCAAGGAAGAAACCACTAGAGAGTTCTGGCGTGCCGCAGTGGGCACCAGACCATTTCGCTTTGAGCTTCTTGAGGGTAATGTAGAATTTGTGGGTGGATCAGTGGCAAGAGGTGCCATCGAACATTGGGAGAATTGGTTTGATGAAAGGGCTGTCAACTACGGTGGCATGTAGGTTAGTTGTTTAACTAATGAAAAGATATCTAGCTGAGCAGGTGGGATGGTGCCAGGGGAAAGAATCCAGGGGCTTGCACTTCTTTCTGGCGCCGGAGCCTATTTTGTGCTTGTAAGAGATTGTTGATACGCATGCGGTACATGCCGGGATCCAACTTGTAGTTCTTGAACTTGAATGAGGCAATTGAGTCGTTTAATCTGCTTGCCTTTGTCCCTAGCTCCTTGATCTTCTTATTGAGTTCTTCATAAGACTTTGGTGGTGTGGAGTCTTTATCTTTATCATCAGACTGTGCATCTGGCTCATCTTTTTCTTGAGAGTTATCCCAACCTATAGTGTTCATCATTTTGTTCCACGAATAAGGCTTAACGGCCGCAGCCTTCCGCTCAAGGGCCTTGATTTGTGCGTCTAAGCCATTCTTTTCTTTTACTAAAGTTAAATACTCCTCTGGAGGGATTGCCTCTGCGAAGGTCTTATCTTTCAAGTGGCTCTCACATATGTAAAAGAAATCAGCACTATTTTGTGATAGAAGGACCGTAGTCGTCGGTTTGTAGCAAACTGAGCATGCTTTGGAGTCGGAGGCCGATACTAACCGACAAGTATAATGATTTGGGAATGGAGCCGTTGCCATTTTCAATGATTCTTCTAGTGTCTGTATGTTTACGAGCTATGCCGTATATGATCTGAGATTTATGATGTCTATGCAAGATCTTTCATTAAATTATTAAAATACGAACAACTTCATTAGGCCAGAGTTGGAATTGGATGGTGCTCCATTATTCTGCTATCGTAGAATCTATCAGGAGGCACGGGTGTATCTGGCTGCCTTCCATGGGGTTGCAATGTACAGGAAATAATGTCGCTCGGATTGCGGATAAAAGGTGACCGAGGCGAGTGGCTGCAAATATAGATTGAGGACTTGGAGACGCGAGGACAGTAGTGGGTATAGAAGCTAAAAATACCGGGAGCGTAGAAAAAGGGAGAATCGAATGATTGCCAGCTATTTCTAATTGGCTGTGTTAATACAATCGAAGGGTAAGATCGAGTATTAAGTATTATTGAGATCTGGACAATACTACATCAATTAAGCTACGAGCACCCTATTGTAAACGTAGCGAGCCATGAATGTTAAGAAGCAATTAGAGTATAAGCATTCCGGAAATCGGGGCCACCGGATCAATCTTTCGAGTTTTCACTACTAAATTTGGAGTAGAAGTGCTACTGACACGTCTGAGGCTCGGTGTACCTAATTAATAAGCTATAGCCATACTGAAACGAGACCAGAAACAGAGCGGCTCGTGTATTGTTTCACAAGCAGGAAAAATGAAACAAGAACCTAAAATACAGATCGAATGAAAAAAACACACCCAATCGTGTTCTACATATTGTCTGCCCTGTCTCTATGTTCGACTGTTTAGCCGGCTGCAAATCCATCCTGCTTCCTCCACCCTAGCCTGAAACAACAATGTTTGCAACGACTAAAGACCAAGCAAACAACACCAAACGAAAGAGCGAACATTGACATTAGAATCACGAAACTCAACACATTCTGTGCCAAAATCCCAGCCCCAAAACCTCTCAATTCCATTTATTCACCCTCTCTCTAAGCCCCGGCCACACAGGGTATGGTATAGTATCCGATGGATGCGAACAATTCGCGCGCCTGCACACAGCCGAAAAAAATGTCGCCCCATTCTATCTTCCAATTGCTCACCCTCCACGAAACATCCTACTTTTGTTATTGTCCCCGACTACCCAAATTCGGCCACACTCCCCGTCGCCCACAACCAACTTGTCCGTGTGCTCTGGCCAGCGCTCCTAATCGCCTCGCCTACTCCTCCCCATCCTAGCCCCGGCTTTTCCGCCACTTTTTCTTTTGACAACAACAGAACTTCCACGTCGACAACTTGTTGTTACTGGTGCCCAAATCCGGAAAAAAAAAAACTGTCTGCAATTGAACCTCAGACAATACAGCAAATCATAAATTAGACGCAGAACATTTTTATATTTTGTTCTCTTTGTCTGTGTTATTTCTTGTCTGTTGCCCCTAGGTTTTTTTCCTGCCCCGTGTCACACATTACACATCGCCACTGCTTGTGTTACACCAGTGTATTTTGATATCAGCAAAACTCCGCCGAATATCCCCACTATCAAAGTCATAGGCTCTTATTTCCTTTGGCCGTTTTGACGCACACGCTTTGCTGAAACAAATTCCCTACAAAAACTACCAAATCCGTAATGTCCGAAACTCAGGAAGCAGACATCGACTCCATTGTCGACAGATTGTTGGAGGTACGTGGCTCTAGACCCGGTAAACAAGTTACGTTATTGGACCACGAAATCCGGTTCCTCTGTACAAAGGCTAGAGAGATTTTCATTCAACAACCCATCTTGTTGGAGTTGGAGGCCCCCATCAAAATCTGTGGTGACATCCACGGCCAATACTACGACCTATTGCGACTCTTCGAGTACGGTGGATTCCCTCCTGAAGCAAACTACTTGTTCTTGGGTGACTACGTTGACAGAGGTAAACAGTCCTTGGAAACCATCTGTTTGTTGTTGGCCTACAAGATCAAATACCCTGAGAACTTCTTCATTTTGAGAGGTAATCACGAGTGTGCCTCCATTAACCGTATCTATGGTTTCTACGATGAATGTAAAAGAAGATACAACATCAAGTTGTGGAAGACTTTCACTGATTGTTTCAACTGTTTACCAATCGCAGCCATCATTGATGAGAAGATCTTCACTATGCACGGAGGTTTGTCCCCTGACTTGAACTCCATGGAACAAATTAGAAGAGTCATGAGACCTACAGATATTCCTGACGTTGGTTTGTTGTGTGACTTGTTGTGGTCGGATCCAGACAAGGACATCGCCGGATGGTCAGAAAATGATCGTGGTGTGTCCTTCACATTCGGCCCCGACGTCGTCTCTCGATTCTTGCAAAAGCACGATATGGACTTGATCTGCAGAGCCCATCAAGTCGTCGAAGACGGTTACGAGTTTTTCTCTAAGAGACAATTGGTCACTCTTTTCTCGGCCCCTAACTACTGTGGTGAGTTTGACAATGCCGGTGCTATGATGAGTGTGGATGAGTCCTTGTTGTGTTCCTTCCAAATCTTGAAGCCAGCTGACAAGAAGCCTAGATTCCCTCCCCCTAATGTTGGCAACAGTAGACCGGTCACTCCTCCAAGAAAGGGTGCAAAGCGCGGCTCCAAGTAAGTTTCGCAGACCCAATTTCTCAGCTGTCCATGGTCAATTACCAATGCCCGTGCAAATTCGATTTGCACTCTACTGTATTTTATTTCGTTTCAAGCCAAAGCTCACAAGCGGAGTTCGCAAGTAAATTCTCGCCGCAAACTTTGGCGTTTTGTCTTACCTTGCATCAAACATCAATTTTGAATGGCTTTTAGCCTAAATCCCATGCATATTTACCCGTCATTCTGGTATAAGAAAGAGTTGAAAGGGTGTGCCTAATGTGCAACTGTCAAGATATAAAGGAAAGTCCTTTGTAAACGTTTAATGGAGTGATGGAATCCTTATTGGAGAGTGGTTTACAGAGTTGTCTTATGGTCTTTGTCGATGAGTTAGAGATCACGGGGAAACTTAAGACGTGGAAGGCAATTATTTGAGGCATTTCAGCGACCGGTCATTTACGTATATTGTAGGCTTTATATAGAGTATTCGCCGCGAGACCGTGATGATGGAGAACCAGTCTGCTTTCGCAACCAAATTGTCTTTTATAGGAGTTATATAGCATCTGATAGTAAGTACATGAAGCACATTTTTCACTTAACAGCGCGCTGAGCTTATGGCTACCAAAACCATGGGCTAACCACGACGGCTGGGTGAGAGATGTGTGTGCAAATATATTTTATTTACGAATTTTGAATTGACTACCTTGGCAGGGAAATGAACGAGGAGAACATCGAGGGTGAACTCACAAAGAGAGAGATTTTTCATGCTTGTTAGAAATTAATTGTGAATTCAATCTTGGTGACTTTATTCGAAAAATATAAAGACTGTTTCTATCATTCATCATATGAGATGCAACCTCTTGGACCGGCATAGCTTCTGTTTGATAAATTATCTGGATCAATGTTGTAAAAATTTGGAAAAGGATCCCAAATTGGCCTATAAATTGTCTTCGCTCTTTTGGTATGTTAACTACATGGTGGCTTTAGTGGTTACGCTTCGTTATTAAAGCCATTCACCTTATCCTACAAGGCTGTAATAGACAGACCATGATGATACGCGATGATATCAAAATCGTTTTGTCTATAAATCATTGCACTGCTCCCTGAAACAATTCGATCGGGTATTGCGATTTCTAATTTTTGTACCTCAAATCAGCTAGATGAGAAGGTTACAATTCGTTGCTGAATGACTACAATATATCTCATATTATCGTCCGATCAAATTGATGATGGATTATAAAAGCCCGCTTCCCTTATTGTAGTGACTATTGGTTTTCAAGCTTATCTACTTATGAGGGATTGCTACTGATCAACCATTCGCCTACAAGCAATGAATTTGGAAACCAAATAATTAAATTAATATCAGTATGCACCTTAAATTATACCCTTTTCTCAAATCATACCAAAATCTGTGCCTATTCCAAAAGCATTGATTTGATACTCTCTCAATATAAGAGGCCCAATTTGCAGCCAGAAACACTGTCACGAAACGCACGTGACCAACCACACCCCACCTACACTCAGAAACCCTGTCTACATGCACACCTGGCCCTGGCCGCACACCTGTACATCTCGCCTGCAGTCCCCTCCTGCTCCCAGCCACTGTGAAAAATTTATCTGAGGTTTCTACCAGAGCCCTCTAGATACAACAGACAAAATGGTATGTACCGACGCCAATACCACGGAAACGTGTGTTGTTTAAAGCTGCGACCATTGTGAACGATTCCAAGCCATGTTAAAACATTACCGTTTGCAGAATTTATCTCCTTTTCTGGCTTTCCTTTCCCTACACCAAAAACGAACCAAACGATACACCAAACAAGAAATCCGAGTCTCAAGAGATGCTAGTCAAAAGCTGAGGATCAGCTGATATCAGAAGTCTGATATTCTTTGTACATCGACTGCACTTCAACTGTTTGATAGATTCATAAAAAGTTTTCCCATGAACGAATGAGCTGACGCCACAGTCAAATACTCTGTCCAGAGCGATGCAAAAATTTCACCGTATACATCCCCATTTTGCCATTGGTTGAATCGTCCCATATTTATGTTCGCAGCAACAATTAAATCCCCTTGAGTTTAAATACTAACAAACAGGTTTTAGTTCAAGACTTGTTGCACCCTAACCCAGCCTCCGAGGCTCAGAAGCACAAATTGAAGACCTTGGTCCAAGGCCCAAGATCCTACTTCATGGATGTTAAGTGTCAAGGATGTTTGAACATCACCACTGTCTTCTCTCACGCACAAACCGCTGTCACTTGTGACAACTGTGCCACTGTCTTGTGCACCCCAACCGGTGGTAAGGCCAAGTTGACTGAGGGCTGTTCTTTCAGAAAGAAGTAAATATCTCTTTAGTATTAATGCATAATTGTGAGTGAATCTTGTTGTATTGGAAGTAGTTTCATGTATCGACCTCATGGGTAGGTACTACTGTGCTGTATTGCCTCACCTCTCATGATGTCTCACTTGTTTGCCGTTGATTCGCCTATAAATTTGAAGTTCAATTAGAATGTCTGATCTTTAATTAGCTACTTTGTCTAAATATCATAACTTGCGATCTCCGACACGAAAACAAAATACTACAATTGTTCAATACAATAAAGGTACATTAAAATAGTCCGATTAGCGTCTCGTGAATCCGTTAACAGTAAGTATAAATAGAGGTCATTACAACTTCGACTTGGAGCAGAATCTGATCACCTCATCGAAAGCCCGAGCAACCTTGTCAACATTTCCGTCGTTCAATCCGGCTACACTGGCTCTTCCAGAGCTCATCAAGTAAACACCGTGAACCTTCTCCAATCTCTCAGCCATGTCAGGTGTCAAGCCAGTGAAGGAGAACATACCAGTCTGGTTAGTGATGTGATCCCAGGTTCCTGGAGTTCCCAATCCAATCAATTTCAGTTTCAATTCATTTCTCATCTTAATGATACGAGAGGACATGGTGACCAAGTCTTCTTCCCATTGCTTTCTAGACTCTGGGTCAGTCAACACTGTAGCTACTATTTTAGCACCATAGGCTGGAGGGTTGGAGATCTCAGATCTAGTCAATTTGTTCAATTGAGACTTGATGGCACTCTTCAATGTCTCTTTACTCTCTGCGGACTCACCAGCTGGCAAAATAACGTGCAAAGCACCTACACGCTCTCCGTACATACCGACATTCTTTGCAAAGGACTGACACACAAAGATAGGGGAGGAAATCTTGCCAGAGTCAATGGCAGTTCTAATTGAGGCTGCATCCTTCTCCAAGCTACCGGAGGCAAAACCCTGGTAAGCAGAGTCGAAAATTGGCAAGTGCTTTCTCTCGGCAATAGCGTCCAAGATTCTGTTCCACTCAGCTGGAGTAGGGTCCAAGCCGGTAGGGTTGTGTGCACAAGGATGCAACAAGATGATAGAACCCTGTGGAGCGTTTTGGATTGTGCTGACAAAGCCCTCAATGTCCAACTTTTTGTTCTCGGCATCCCAGTATGGGTATGTGTCGACCTTCAAGCCAGCAGACAAGAACACCGAATGGTGGTTTGCCCAAGTAGGTTTCGACAAGTACACAGTCTTGTTTCCGGCGAAGAACTCGTTCAAAAACACAGCGACCAAGTGCAATGCACCGGTTCCAGACAAAGACTGCTGCGAGACAATAGCAGACTCACTAATGGCTCTGGAGTTGGCACCCAAGATGACCTCAGCTGCTGCAGTCAAGAAAGGCTCGTATCCAGAGATACCCAAGTACTCGTGGTTGTAGCCTGGAGACTCGATCAATTTCTTCTCAGCGCCACGGACAGCGGGCAAGATCCAAGGCTTACCATTGTTGTCTCTGTAAGCACCGATACCCAAGTCGACCTTATCGGATCTGGGGTCGGCGGTGTAGCGGGCTTTAAGGCCGAAAAGTGGGTCAGGTGGTAATTGTTTGATTTCAGTAAAGTAGGAAGCCATTTTAGGATACGGGAAGAATTGGTTTGGGTGGTGGAATTGAACGCTTTATCGTGGATTGAGCGGCTTATTTCCAAGGTGGTGTGGTTGGAGCGATCTGATCCGTTTATATATGGGGAGTGTGGCCTTGGGTCCGTGCTGGCTGCAGGACCTGTGGGGAGTCACAATGTGAGTAACAAACGCCAGATGGGGACAGGAAAACGAAGGAAGAGAAAAAAAAAAGACTCACGAGAGGGGTTTGGATACAGGCGAAAAAAGACGGCGATTCAGATTTCTCTTTCAACAGGCGTCTGGTGGCCCATTTATATGATTCTTGACGGGTACTAATCTATGGCTCTACATGTCAACTCACACAGGATACTCCTTTGCTCCGGCCGCGGCGTTTGCAGCCAAGACTGTGATGAACTGAAAAAGGGAGACAAGGCAATAGTCGAGAGACGAGGCATTAGAGAAGAGAGACATGGCAATTTGAGAAAAAGAAATTTCTCTCTGTTATTTCTCTCTGTTATGTATCAATGATGTGAATATTGCGAGTAATTAGGCTTAAGCGGAAACTACTCAGTGCTGCCTTGAATGAAAGATTGTTGCGTACGGGTAATGCAATAGGACATAATGGATTGCATGAGAATTAAAAGGGAAAAAGAGGCTGGTTTTTAACCAGAATCATTACATTTTTTTGCTTCTTAGTTGTGTCGGCATTCGAATGGGGAACACTCTACGATGTATTGTCATTTTGGTGTCACGAACGTTTACGTAACAAATTACATTGAAATACTTTCAACTTGATATTAGATGTCAGAGAAGTGGGAATTCAGACCGGTCGGGAATGTGTTATCTGCGATCTTCTTCTACCTCTACAGATGTTTGAACTAACCTCTCTCACCAAGGACCTAATTGAACTACGATAAGCCTGGGCCAAAATGAAGTCGCTTTTCCCAAATACCTCGAAAAGCAAACCCAGAGCTATTTCAACAGCGAATCTCATGCTTACTATACGTATTTTGATATATTTAGGCTGTTCAATAGAGCCGATCAGCTTGTACAGCTCCCTGCGCCCATGAGTGGAAGTCGGAAAGCGGCACGTATTTCTTACAAAGAAACCACGATGCCGTCATTGGCGGAATATCTTTCCCACTAGATCCACAGCCCCAGTAATTTTTTAACCTAATTTGCGTCCACCCCTTAGACCACAGAACGCACCTCGAAGAAACGTCTCAAGTAGTAGATCTGGAACAAACAGTTCAATGCAACCATAACAATCTGGAAGAGCGACCACCACTTGACACGCGAGTTGGTGGACTCTGCCGTGTTTCTGTGTGTTCTCTCTCTGATCACCAAATAGTTCTGCTCGGCTTTGACATCATCTGTCAACTGTCTCAACCTCAGGATCGAGTAATCCAAAGAGTCCGAGTTGGGGTCAGCGGCATCAAAGTAAATCACACCATGAACGTTGAAAGACACGTCCAAGTCAGCTCTGCTAGACTTCTCGTTGGAGAAACAGTACTGGTACTTACCCTCAACAGTAGCCTTGATAGTCTCGTCACCGTGGTCAACGTTGTGCAAGGAACGGTCGACACGGTGACGGGGGTCGATGATGAGGAAGTCAACGGTCAATTGTTCAGCGTTGTTTGGGTCTCTGGATCCGACTTGGAAAGTGATGGACAACACGTCGTTCTGTTTCAAGTTTTCGTAGAAACATTGCTTTCCGTATGGAGCCAACAACACCGTGTGGGCGTTAGCAATAGCAAACACGAAGAGCCAGAACAAGTTGAAATTCATGGTTTGGTTGTTGGTATGGATAGTGAGACGAACAAGTCGTGTCTCATATGGCCTGGTGTCTGCACGACATTGGACGTGGAAGGAAAAATAATGTTGGAAAGGATCGGGAAATAGTGGGGTATTTATAGGCGAGAGAAATGAAATGATATATTTGATTTGAAATTTGTTCCTTTTCAATTTCTGCCTGGTCATCACCTTGTGGTGTAATGCATGAGCAGCACGTCATTTTAGACGTGCCTTCATGGCTGCAAATGTTCAGAATGCTAAAAATTAATACATTGACAATCTGTAATCAAGATTTTGTATTTGAAATTATTTATGACAGCGATCCTGACTTGATGGATTGTAATGTAGTTTGGTAGGAAGTCCTATGAATTTATTCTAGTTAGGGTAATCGGTGATGAAATATGTATTGGTATAGTTCGTGTTCTCCCAAGAGATAAGGTGCTAATATTACAACAAAGGCGCATAAAACCGCGGTCTCCGGAAATAATTCCGTAAAAACCTGCTCGATTCTAATGTTTAATTCAAAGCGGCTTCATGACCTCTTCATAGAGCATTTGCTTGAAATCCTCAACGCTCAACTCATCCTTCTTCTTGTCGAAATCGAAGAAATCGTCAGGAATCGGAGGACAGTTGGGCTCATCGTTGGGATCGTGGTATAATTTGACGTAGGGATGTTTCAAAGCCTCGTCAACGGTGATTCTTTTGAGGGGGTTGAATGCAAGAAGACGCTCAAGGAGGTCCAATGCTAAGGGATTGAGGTTGGGCACATGGGCAAAAAGTTCTTCAAAAGGAACCTTGCGACATGGCGGAAGCAGACTGATGTACTCGCGTGCGCGTCTCAGTCTGATGTTCTCGAAATCGTCTTTGGTAGGAGTTCCCAAGACCTCCATTATTAGCCACAACTGGTTGTGATAGTCTCTTCCAGGGAAAAGCGGTCTACCGCTGAGCATCTCAGCTAAAATACATCCCACACTCCACACGTCAATAGCCGTGGTGTACTCCTGGAATGTGAGCATGATTTCTGGAGCTCTATACCACCTGGTAGCCACATATTCGGTCATGAAACCAAAGTTGTCTTCAGAAGACGCAATGGAGCGAGCCAAGCCAAAGTCACAGAGCTTCAAGTCACAGTTTGCATTTAAAAGGAGGTTGGATGGCTTGAGGTCGCGATGAAGCACGTTGGCCGAGTGGAGAGCCTTCAAAGCACGCAACGATTGGTACACAAAATACTGGATATGATCGTCGGAGAGTTTCTGGGTACGGATCACCTTGTGTAGGTCTGTTTCCATGAGCTCCTGAATCAAGTAGATTTCACGGAAGCTATCGTAGGACATGGGTCGTTGCAAAGCGAGCAAACTGATGATGTTCTCATGGTTGAAATGTTTCAAAAGTTTCAACTCACGCAACGTGCGCAAGCAAAGCATCAGCCGCTCAAACGGCTCGATTTTCTTGATGGCCACCCGCTGGCCTGTGGGTTTATGTATTGCCAGGCACACCACGCCATACGCACCCAGACCCACCACTTCCAACACCTGGTAGTGATCCGAGACATTGAAAACAATGGCTTTTGATTCGACATGCGGCGGCTGCATTTGCGGTTGCGGTTGTGGAGGGTTTGGAACGCGATTTGCCGGGTTCGGTTGACGGCTGGACACAGTCAGGGCACTTTGATCCATGGTGGGAGAGGTGCTGTGATTTGTGTTGCAGATTGGGAGGAAAGAATGTGTAGCGATGTGTTTTGTATGAAAATTTGGGTTTGTTCGATCGATAGGGGCGCACAGTCAAGGGCTTAGATAGAAAAAGGGTAGCAGCAGATCAGATCCAGGAGGTGAAACATGCGGCAGATTTCAGAGTGAGGGAGAATAACACCGACTACAGAATGAGAAGCAAGATTAATTGATGAGGAATGACTCGGATATTTTCTTTTTTATTCTTCACGAGTTTTGTTTTTCTACTCGCTCTTCTTTTGGGATGAGTCGATTTGATTAATCGACGAAAGTTTCTTTTGTAAATGGATCTTTCTTGTCTTCGGGTTTTGACTTCCATTATAAATCTGTGAAGTTGCACTCGCAAAAAACTTAACCTGGATTGAGAAGTTTTTGTGTTATTTTATTAGGAACAGCTAGTTGGTGAGTACATGAATATTCGTATTGGAATAGTCTCTGAGCTCGATGATTGACTTCTACTTGGTATGATGTTCGAAATGTGACTGACACAGACAAGATAATCATGATACCGAAATTGGTACTCTGATGAAAGTGAACGAAATTCTTATGACTTCTAAATTAATTGAAAGCTTTTGGATCTTCAAAAAAGTGTTCATCATGACGAGATCAATGCCTACTTCCTACATTCTCTTGAACTTACTCGCTTCCTCTGAGTTCAACTAGATGGTACATTTATAAACACAAACTATCTCCAAAGAGATGCTAAAAAAACAGCGAGTGGCAAAAGAAATTTGGCGGCGATCTCTATATGGCGCCATAGAAGGTTGAAGAAAAGTCATATCGTCATACAAGTCTTGTCATGAGTACTCTACTTGCTACGACCAAACAATCCCTTCTTCTTCTTCTTTTTCTTGCCGTCATCTGCTTCGGGTCCTGGCTGCACTGGTTGGTAGGTATTAGGAGCCGTGTTGTAAGCAAATCGAGCTTGGTTAGAGTTATAGTCCCTAGGTGCAGCCCCGGTACCATTGCTTTGGTAATTCTGATGCGAAAAGTCTCTGTGGAAGTCCCAACCTAATTGCTGACTCTCAAGTTGAGATTGATATGACAAGTCTCCAGAAATCGCATACTCAAATCCACGAATAGTGTCGAGAGGACGCTCGTTTCTATTTCTGGTGGGGTTCAGGGTGTCTGGTGTGTCGATCTTATGGCCAAAAATGTCCTTGAGATCTCCACTCTCCTGAGACAAGTACAGCTGTCTGCGGCCCTGGTTGTGGGTGGCAGCTTCTTCGAACGGCTGGAGTTCCTTCACGGCCTCCAAGGTACGGAATTTGCCATCACCTCCGCCCATTTTCTGTTCGTGATGGTGGTCGTTGTCACGGCCTTCCTTCTTTTTCGAGCTACTTCTGAAAATTGCCATGTTTGCGATGGAAGAGTGTTGTTGGTGTTGTTTGAGTGTTTTCTAAAATTAGCCAGTGTCACAAACAGGTGTTATATGACAAGAGATAAGGCAAAATTTATGAGCGAGGATCCACAAAATTCAAGTGGTTAGTGATCTGTTTGAGAATCTGTTGTTGTTAGTTGACTGTAAGGTCTGATCTTCAACGTGGTCTCCTTGTTGACAATTTGCTAATGAAGGCTCAGCAACAGTGGTAAAGAAGAATAGAAATTGAATAAAACTAAAGATGAATGAAGTCCTGGGAGTAGGGCTCGGAACTTTGAAGTCTGTTTGCGTTTCTGATGTTGTTGATCCAAACTCAGCTATGCTCTAAGGTGGCTATAGATAGAAAAATACGAGGTTCGTGGCAGTGTGGGGTGGCTGTACGACAAAGAAAAATTGCCGAGGGGTTCTAGATTGCAGGCACGGTTTACACAGAGCGTGGATCGGTCGAATTTTTTTGTTATGGAAGGCAGTGTGCGAGGGAGAACCTACTTATACCAGGGAAAGAATGTGTAAACGCGGAAGAAATGGAATCTTGTTTCTTCCGCTGGTATACCTGGTCCAGTCCGTGTGCAGGTGCTGTACCTGCAAGGTAGCCGTACGAGCACTATTTGCAGGAGTCTGTATTACTCATGACAGGCTAAGTTGGTGAAGGACAGGGAAAAGAGGGGGGATTTGAAGGTCCTTTTATATTTGAATTAAGAGTCTATGCATGGGGCCCTGATTTCGTAGATTGTAGATCGCCTGGACGTTGATGAATGCAATGAAACGCTTCCACCAGTATCAGGTCTAGGCCCATGACAGTCTGTCGGCTGATCTGCAGGCATTTGTGGGTTGACGGGATCAAGTCAAAAAATGAGACAAACCTTTTCAGTGTGGTCGAGAGGGGATGATGAATATCGAACCCGGGTGTATTAAAATGAGGCTTGGGCAACTTTTCGAAACTAATTGCGAAATAAGAGATAAAAATCGGCTGCTTCGGAATTTGGTGTGATATGCCGAAGTATCCCAATTGCATTGACTAGAATCAGATTATCACGAAAGTCCTTCATGATAAAGAAATAGTAAACTCATTAAAATAGGTCTATCAATTCGTTTACTTGTTCTCGTGCCGTTTGCCGCTCTCTCGTAGTTTTATTAGGTTGGGTATGAACAAAGTGAAGAGAGTCGGATTAGACTCAAATCGAACGTTTCTCAACCCTACCCAAAGATAGTAGGTTTTAGGTTTCATGGCAATGTTGGGACGGAAACCAGCCGCCTAGGCCACTCACTTTTAGCATCTCAAACTTGGAGTCCGTCGATGGCATCGGTAAGCGTTGCACTCATCGAACTCGGGACTTTTATCTACCCAATAACATGAACTGCAATGCTTTGCGAACTTGTCCTTCATTGTATCGATCCCAAGCCACATAAAGACTGATCATTTCTTGCGTGGCTTCGATAACCTCATTCAAGTTAACATGTGAATGGTTGAGAAAATCCATGAAGCGATCGATCTTTATCGTGTCCTCGTCAATGCTATGGCTATGGCTCTGATAATTTGTGCTTGACCGGATTGTGGAATCTCCCGTAATCGAAACGATATCATCAATTTGCATTTTCATGGAGTCTGTGTACTTGTTGGAATCTGAGCCAGCACCAGCTCGGATTATATTGAGATTCTTTCTTAGAACAATGCTAATGTATATCGCTGCTATCGCAATTGTATGAGGGGGAAATAGTAAATGCAAGTCTGTGATATAGCTGTCATTGAGCAAAGACCACGCATGCTGTAGGTCATCCTTCCCTAGTGTGAATCCATACAGAGATGAATTGCCCTCCAAGAAGTCCCGTATTTGAATGAGTGATTTGTAAGGATGGTGTAGTACGAGGTACATGTCCATTTCTTCAATTAAGTAGAACTCAAACTCGGCTAACTTTCCGACATCCTGAGGAATATACTCAGGCCAAAGATTGCGTGCCTCTGACACTATGAGCCGTATGTGTTGCGGACATTCTTCAATTTTACATGCAACGTAGAGACAGGTGGTTATTAGTAGATAGATGTTGATCTCTCGTAACGATACTCGAACCAAAAAGCGCACGAGATACACTTCTGCTGTCGCCAATGCGACTTGTCTGACATTGAGTCTTCTTCCAAGTTTGACTAATAGCGTATGTAGATAAATGCGCATATTGGCATCATACCTAATATGTGGTTGGTCTTTGATTAATCCAGATTGAACCAATTTCTTTTCAAGAACAATGAGTCTGCGACGGTTTTCCTCTAATGCTTCCCGACTCACTTGCCATTTCGTTCGCTGGGACGACGACCAGTAGTCTGCCGACATTTTAGATCTTCAATGGTATCGAAGGTTAAGAGCTGGGATGGGTAAATTGATATATGGGGAAGATCATTGAATGCACACTTAGATAGCCAGAATAGAAATTTTATGGAATTCAATTGAATTTTCTTTCTTTCTTATGTGTAAGGCTTGTCATTTTTTGATTTTAGGTCTTTTAGTATTCGATACCTAGATTGCCTTGGCATATTCGTTCTTGAGTTCTTTCAAAGCAGCTCGATGCAACTACAAGCTACAGCTGTTCGTCAAAATACAAATAGTGCATTCCTACAAGTATCTCTGATTGGGAATTATGCTTCTTATTCCCCAAATTTTTACTTTGTGTCAATTTTGAGTCTCGAATGAAGGTTTGCAGCATCTCAGGGCCTTGTTTGACCGTAAGCACACTTGATTGCAAAACTAACACCCTATTGAAGATATTAGGCCCAATAAATACATTATTCAATACAATTACTTCTACTTAATCCTGTTTTTTCAAATAGACTTCTCTCTATCGACTTCCGATATAGTGTAACGGCTATCACGGTTCGCTTTCACCGAGCAAACCCGGGTTCGACTCCCGGTATCGGAGCATTTTTTTTGCTTGTCTTTTATTCCTCATTGCCAAAACGAAGAAGGTATCCGCAATTTTTATTTTTGTCGCTAATACTATGCTATTTGATTTTGGACTTTGAATTCGTCCCATGCTTTGTTAAGTGCCACAAACACCAGCTGGCATATCATCTTGTCTTCAACTCCAAGGTGCTCAAGCTTATCTGGATGGATGCTGCTAATGACTTTCATGTAATTGATTTTCACTTTTTTAGTCAACATTAAGTCATTCATGGTGATTACCTTGTTCGTGATAAAAGGAAATCCAAGCCTCTGAGGCAAGACGTCGCTGAGTGACATGAGCAATGCTCTGATATTAGTCTCCTTTCCTTTGGACCACTGCAGCGTTCTATCATGCACCTTGTCATGAAGCTCAAACTTCATTTGTTCCTCTTGTTTTTCTTTTTGGTGTTGCTGTTGAATTCTTTGCACCTTTTCTGACTGTGCTTTACTTGCTGGGGCGGGAGTTGGCAGAGCAGATTGCCTCTTCACCTGTGGCTTTGGTGGATTAACAATCTTGTTCACTCTCCTTTTTGCATCCATTATTTTCAAATCGGTTACTCCGTGCTTGCTGATCAATAACATGTAGCACTCCAACGCTTCAGGGAATTGCTCCATATGCTCAAGACTCTCTGCTTTGCGTGAAAGTAGTCTGATGTACCAATACTTGATGCTCTTATCATTAATAGTCCATTGCGTGTCCCCATATGACTCGCCCACAAGTACAATACCTTCGTTGCATCTTTCTTTTGCCAAACGGTAGTCCCCCAACTTGATTGCTGTCAAAGCTAGGTTTGAAGTTATGACGATTCTCAACTCGTGTTTCTCTGGTATGGCTTGTAAACATTTGGTATATGCTTCAAGGGCATCATTAAAATCTCCTCTCGAGAATGCTTGAGCACCTTTCTCTTTCAATGTCTCGTAATCAGATTGTTGAAAGGCATTTAGAACCTCGTTAGTGGCTATTCTGGGGGTCAGTGGGCGACTAGAAGTTACTTGCGTTCTCCGGCTAGGAATACTGTAAGAACCATCCATTGTGCTGCCTCTTCCCGCCAGTTTGAACTTCTGAGCTGGAGACTTGTTCGTTTCACTTGTTAATCCAAGCAAATCAACAGATTCGTTGTTTTGTGGGGTGGTATTTGTTGTTTCTGATTGAGAAGAAGTAGGTCTTGATGGCTGAGAAGGAGCAGTGCTTTCGAAAGCAGGTCGTGGAGAGGGACTTGAATGTGAAGGCTTCAGTCTAGATGGTCGAAGAAGCATTTCTGGTGGTTCGTAAGAGCTCTTCTGGGGCAGTCTCGGACGCAGTTCGGGGTTAGGACTTCTTCCAGATAATCTCTCCCTTTGACGCTCACGTTCGCGCTGTTTTTGAGTTGCAATGATTCGTTGGATCTCTTCGGTATTGATGTTCTCCTCATCCGTTCCATAGTCTTCGTATGATTCACCATTTTTCCTTTCGAGAGCGCCGTCTTTGTATTTATGTTGGTTCTTCATCCAAGCAGGTGTACCATCACTATTTTTGTTATTAAGATGCTGCTGTTGTAACGTACTGATGCCACTAATGACTTTCTTTTTGGATGTATCAATGAACCATGATGCAGTAGAGTAAAGTTTATTGGAGACATCGGAAATTGCAGCATTGAAGTCTGGTGGGGAACGTTGCTGGGACCTTTGGAAATCCATTCTTTCACTTCTTTGCTGTGATGGCTTCGAGTTCTTGTTCATTATGAAATTGACACATTCCTGTAAATCAGGACCAGCGTACAGAAGGGCCTCATTCGCATCTTCAATAGAGAACCCAATATCAACGAGTTCGGCAATAATGTCGTCGTTTCGAGATTCACGCTTCCGTTGCGGTATGGTCTGTTGTCGCAGAGTTTGTTCAGTTCTTTGGCCCGTTTTAATTTGAGACACACTTGAACTGCTGGTAGGAGCTACTTTGGGAGTTTCTTCGACAAAAGCATCTGTGAATTCATCATCCAATAATGAGCCATTTTGTGTAGCTGGGCTTGCATTGGAAGGTCGCTGTGGTTGCGGAGGTAAGCTGTCGCTCAAGCTTGAAAGTGAGAATGGGTCAATTGACGTCAGACCTGAAGCGTTTGCAAAACCAGTAGTGGAATATAAACCAGACTTCTGAGGAGTCATTTGTCTGGATGTTGTAGAGGAATTACCGGGCGAAAGGGCTTCCAAATCAAACCAATTTGCGTTGTCGACGGCTTTCTTGGCCATAGGCTGTTTGAGAGACAAATCATTCATCGGTGCAGCAGTCAGTTTACGAGAAGTTCCTGCCGCAGACTGGAATAGATCTGCAAAGGCGTCATTTTTAGGCGGTGCCATTATGTGGTTGGAAATACTGATAAGTGTTTAAGATCGAGATACTTATGTGGATCACGTGTCACCTTTAGGTAAATAGAGTTTACTCGATTGTTTTACTGCAAAAAAAAATACTTCAAATAATTCCGAGCACTTTGGTTTTCATGAAGATACATTAGCTTCCTAGCAATTATGCTCGATGTTGTAGTTGTGCTTGTTCTCAAACAACTCGACCTCTGATTGCAGGAGACGATCAAAGCTATAAAGGCAGGATTCTGGAACCCAACAAAGAACTTTTCAGAGTTTGTACTGATATTCATTCGAAATATCACAAAACAATTGCCATTCAAAGATTCACAAGCCAGTATTTTTTGATAAATCCCCAACGTGATTCCACAGCTGATAATGAGAGGTGAAGCCATCAAACCGAGATCATTGAAGATAAGAGGTCATTGCTGGAACCTTATAGCAAGCATTTAGAGTTAATGGAAGGTTTTGTTAGTTTTGTTATAGAGATTCGGAATAGGGTCAAGGAGTCCGAGTTAAGCGCATTGTTCAAAAAAACTTGAGAACGATTTTTTGAGCAAAGAGAGACTATTTCCACGACAACATTAAATTTTTAAATTTATTTCTTCCATTTCCTTTTTTTTTCATAATTCCGCTCCATTTCCGCTTCAACGCATCTACACTCTTATCTGGATAGCCCATCTCATCCCCCCACCAACTACTACCATGGCTACCGAAACTGGAAAGAACGTGATCTTGTTGCCTCAAACAAACCAACTCATAGGATTGTACTCGATCATCAGAGATCAGGCCACTAAGAGAGGTGATTTTGTGTTCTATTCCGACAGAATTATCCGTCTTTTGGTTGAGGAGGGTTTGAACCAGTTGCCAGTGGAGGAGACACTTATCAAATGTCACGGTGGACATGAGTATAAGGGATCTCGCTTTTTGGGAAAGATTTGTGGTGTCTCAATTGTTCGCGCAGGTGAGTCAATGGAGATGGGTTTGAGAGACTGTTGCCGTTCTGTTCGTATTGGTAAGATTCTCATTCAGAGAGACGAAGAGACTGCTTTGCCCAAATTGTTTTATGAAAAGCTTCCTGAAGACATCAGCGAAAGATACGTCTTCTTGTTGGACCCAATGTTGGCCACTGGTGGAAGTGCAATGATGGCCACAGAGGTCTTGATCAGTAGAGGTGTCGATGCCAGCAGAATCTTATTTTTGAACTTGTTGGCCTCTCCTGAGGGAATTGCTGCTTTCCATGAGAAGTATCCTGAGGTCAAAATCATCACTGGTGGTATTGACGAGAAATTGGATGAAGACAAGTACATTGTGCCTGGTTTGGGTGACTTCGGTGACAGATACTACTGTATCTAAGTACACACAGTAATAAACATTAATGCATGAAATCCAAAATTATAATTGTCCGTTTCTTACATGAATTTTCGGTGCACGATGTCTGGATCAGCAGCGTACTCCAGCGCTGACACCCACAACTTACGGAACGTAGATAGTCCTGCCAAAATCGATCCGCCAATCCAAGTGCTATATTTTCTTTCGGGAGGGGCGAAGATTTTAATCTTCGTGTGATTTTCCATTTGCAAACCATTGGTCCAGCCCTGTGTCAGCGACAGCTGCTGGCTCTTCAATTCCGTAATCATCCTATCCCCAAAGTTTTTAAGTAGTGTGCTACCTCCAGAAAGTACAATATTCTGATAGAGCGAAGGTCGAAGATCTAGATCGGTCTTAGCGATTGCCATGGTTGTAAGTTCATGAATTCCAGGGGATTCTTCACCAATAAGCAGAGGATTGAACAAAATTTCAGGCGCTCTAAATTGTTCAACTCCCATCGTGAGTGTGTGCCCGTCGGGTAATTTGTAAGAAGTGAAAAGATCTGACTCTTCATTAACTGGTGAAAGGTACCGAGAGTATGGAACTCCTAGGTATCGCTTCTCGTCCCGTGCCGGATCTTTAGAAACAAAGCAAGACTTTTCCTTGATTGCGCGGACTATATCGAGCTCTGCACTAGATTGAAAGGTAACACCTGACATGCGACGAATATTGAATGATAAGTGTTCAGTAATGTCTCTACCAGCTACATCCATGCGCTTGACCGACGTTGGAAGTGAGAAACCATCATAAACTGGAACAACATGACTCACGCCATCACCAATATCCACGACCACGCCTGTTGTGCGTCCAGAGGCATACAAAGAGAGAACAGCTTGAATCGATACATAGACACATGGAACTCCTAGAGTTTCGAACAAAATCTGGCACATCTGGTCACGATTAGCACGTGGATTCAATGGCGCCTCTGTTATGAGCAACGGATGATCTTCTGGCCCAGTTTTTAGATCATGAGTGTAGGTGTAATGCCAGATCCGTTCCATATCGTCCCAATTGCTGACTACACCATGCTCAATTGGGTGCGCTAGTTTAAGTAGACCTCTATTCTGTTGTGCAATTGAGCCGATATATGCCTCATCGTTGTTGTATCTCTGAACACTGGGTTCAATTGCTTGTAGCAGCAGCCCAGCCATTACTTTTTGATATTTTGGCCTGCCAACAATGGTAGGGCTATAACATTTTGGTCTTTCTTCGCCGGCAAAGCCAGCTTTGATGTACCCAGATCCATTATCTATAACAACGGGTTGATTATATAGATTACCTTCATCCATTAATCAATATGTATGATTCTAATTTGGAGAGAACGCCTTAAATGAAGAAAGGTGATTGAAAAAATTTTTATGTAGTGGCTGAATGCAAAATGAGGGTGGAATCACAGTTCTGAGAATCGAATTAGGTCTATTTGTAGATCACATGTGGAGCTCTTCCTGAGACAATAACAAAAAGCACAATGTGGAGAGACGCGTGTTTATAGATTCAAAAATTCGTTTAAAAAAGGACACTATCTTCTTGGATATTGAGCCTAATTATGATACGATTATTGCAGTTGTTTCGAACCAAATAGACATTCAACAGAGTGATATACTGAAGGAATTCTCTCATGAATGCAACACAGAGATCAATTGAAAAATTCCGGCTTCATATGTTCTCGAAAACTCCCTAGTATTTTCTTGAAGCACTTTTAAGAATTGTCCTGTGCGAGTATTGTTTGTTTTGGTCACCATACCATTCTTATTGTTGTATTACTATCAATCCTCACAACATCATCTAGTATAGTGTCTGATTGAAAGAGCCACAACCACCGCTTGAATAAACAGAATCAAATTCATTCGCATATTATACATCTACCGAACACTCTTGGTATTCTCATTCCGTCCTTTCTGTCCTATTATTCACCAAATCGTCCTCTTTACACAATGGGTCTCCAAACATTAACTAGTGAACAAAAGGCACAGGTTAGAAATGCATTCACTCTCATTGATAGCGACTCTAAAGACGGCCAAATTACTGCTTCAGACTTGGTCAGTGTACACAAATCGTTGGGGTTGGAATTGCCTCCTCAGGAAACCTTAGATGCCATGTTAGCAGGCAATGAGCTGGTTTCGTTTGCACAATTTAGCCAGATTCTAGCCGATGAAATGAGCAAGTTAGACGATAAGACCACCATCGCCAATGCGCTTAAGATTTTTGCAACCGAAGAGAACCAACACAATCTTATAATCGATCTTGAGGAGTTGAAAGAAGCTTGTTGCTCGGTACAATTGGGTGAGATTGGAACTGGCGATCAACGGCTTTCCAGAACGGCTTTTGATAGTCTTACCAAGGCGTTCGTCAAAGAACAGATGGATGGTAAACGATTATTCTATGGCTCAAATTGGATTGATGCCTATATAGAGTAAAGCTTGATTTCGCCGTAACACACAATCTTCTACAAGCGATCTGAAGAACTGGATGCCGAGAATTTTTGACTCTGGAGCTCCAGGGTGCTTTGCGATTCATTGTATCAACTCCAAAACTATCTCACGAACTGCATTCTCAAATTGCCTGAGGCTTTTGAGCGTTCATCTAAACTCATAAAATCTTACATTTGAGTTTCAATTTGAGTTTTAAAACCTTTTCTCGAGAACTTCCTCTGTTCTGCCCATACTTTATGGGGATGTGATTTGATTCAACAAAAATACCAAATGTTACTGAGTTCATGCATTATTACATAAGGCCACATCTGGCCTGGAAATTTTGTTGTGTGTTTTTTTTGATTTGATTGCCTTTGGCAGCGTCTAGTTGTCGATGATCAACTCATCACAACCCCAGTCCTCGTAGGAACCATCTGGCAAGTATCTTCTAAGAACAAGAGGAATCTTTCTCTGTGCCAACTCCTTCATGGCAATCTGCAAAGGATCTGTCTCTCCCTCGATGTCCACCAATACTGGGGCATTCAATGAGATTTGCAAAGCTCTGGTTCCAAGAACTCTGGCTCTCTCGTACTTGGTCATGTATGGAGTGGTAGTTCTGTCCTCTTTGGAGATGGCCAAAGCTCTCGCCGTCTTGACTCTAAGTTGAGCATCTGCGTCAGTGTAGCCACTGCTGACAATGGTTCTACCATCTTCAGCCTTCATCTCAACATCCTCACCATTCGAGGCAGCAACTGGCTCTGGCTCTGCGAACTCCTCGTCAGAGAAGTGGTCGGGTTGGTCGAAATCATCGAAGTTCTCGTTGCCGTCGTTGAAGGCGTCCTCTACGTCAGACATGTTGTACCACGGATTGAAATTTGAAGTCTGGTGTTGTGAACAGTCAGATGAGATGGTATGTGCAGGCAGATAAGTTTCATTCGGGTTCTCAGATGAGAAAAAGGACTCTAACTACAGATAAACACGAATTATAACTGCAAAGAATTTTTCTGTGGAATTTAATGATACTTTTGGTTTTTGTATTTTCTTGAGATTTGTATTTTTTAACTTGTTGACAACAATAGCAATACTTTATCTCCATGGAATGTAGATACCAAAAAGGTGATCGACGAAAGAAACGTTCTTTTCACTCTAGTTTTTGTATTATTGCCAATGTAAAATTGCTACACATATCTTCTGAATCAATTTTATTGTTGCGAGATCGCAGTGGTTACTAAAACATCAATCGTTTATGCTTTTATTAGCGTCATGCGGGCCCTCGTCTATGTTATGGAATATGCGTAAGTATAATAATTACAATTCATCGGCGTATGGCAAGACATCAGTGTTACCGACGGCGACGTAGTTGAATGGACCCAACTTGAAGTTCTTTCCGCTGTCAGCAGAGACCTTGATGTTGTGGGAGAACTCGAAGGAGTCTTGCAAAGCAACCGACAACTCAGCAGCCTTCACAGCACCGGACAAAGCAGAAGCAGAGAGAGAAGCCACAGCTTGCTTGGCGGCCTTAATGCCGCTGGCGACAGCATGAGCATCAGCACCGGTGACAGAGACCACGAACAAACCAGCGTCCTGGTACTTGAACAACTTAGAGTCGGCACCTGGGATTTTGCTCAAAGGAGCAGCACTGCCAACCAAGGTAGAAGTACCGGCAGCAGCAGCGACAACCTCGTAAGCAGCGTAGTCAGCCTTAGCAACAGGGATGGCGAAAGCAGCAACGGAAGCACCAGAAGAGGCGATTCTGGTCTCGGCACCAGTGAAGGTGGTGACAGCTGGGGCAGAGGTGGAACCAGCTGGCAAGCCAGCGAAAGCAGACTCGGCAACGAACTCAGCCAAATCAGCCTCGTTGACACCAGAGGCGACAATAGAAACGTTGCCAGCAGTGAAAGCAGAAGCAGCAAATTCCTTGACATCGTCGAAGGTGACACTTTGGTTAGCGCTGTAGTACAATGGTTGACCCAAGCCCTTTCTGAAGGACTGTTGGTGCAAAGCCTCCAAGGCAACGAACTCTGGGCAAGCGTGAGCAGCAGCGCTCTCAGCCAAAGCAGTAGGCTTGACGGTCTCGGTGAACTCGTGTGGTCTGAAAGATGGCTTGGCAACTGCGTTACCCAAGGACTCCACAAAGTATGGCAAATCCTTCTTCAAGAATTGAGCAGACAACACAATGGCGTCTCTGGTGACCTCGGAGGAGAAAGCACCACCGAGCAACTCGGCCTCACGGGTGAATCTCAAAGCAGACTTGACCTCGTTATTGAGGAAGCCGAACTTGGACAAGAGATGAGGAACACCAGCCTTGCCGACCTTAGAACCGGCATTGTTGACCACGACGGAAAGGGTGGACAAGTTACCGGTGGCGTCTCTAGAGACCAACTTGACGGGAGCAGTGCTGTAAGCACGTGCAGAGATACGAGACAACATCGCTGATATGTGGTTGTAGGACGAGGTTGGTAGATTTGAAGGTGGGTTTGGAAAAAAGGCTGCGGTGATTGGCTAACGGGGTCACGTGTATAGGTCACGTGGGATTTGTATCAGAATGGCAATCTGGCTTTGATTTGCATCGGTTTCAATAAATATAGCTTAATCGTGAGATTGCTTCAGTTTTTTGTATTTTTTTGCTTATGGTTTTTGGGGTAATGCCACTGGTTGTTGGTCGTGGGACTTGATTTTGTGCAGGTAAACATTTGCAGCCATTGAGGTGCAAAATACAAGGTAGCACCTCATAATTTGCGCTGGTGCCAGGACTGTTCAAACAAGTTTGATTCATATCCATTTATTATTTTTGCTGTGGAATTGTTAAATCCACAAATGAATGGTAATTCTCATGGGTTGTTGGTTCTCAAAATACGTGGTCAAATCAATGAAAATGACAAAATCAACAAAGACTACTCAGGATTTGAGAGATCTCTAAAAATGCAAAAAAACAAACACTCGAAATAATTACAGTCAAGCTAAAAAACATAAAACTTCGGCGAGGAGGATAGTCAATGCACCTCAAAGGTTATCGTAGGATATAAGTTACCTCCTCTTTAATATCGGTTCTTCGTCATCATTGATTCTGCCATTATTATGCATTGATGGACTAAGTTGTGGTCCATCTTATTTACTTTTCTATAAAAGAGTATCTGCGAAACATTTTTCTTTATATTTTTATACCGATAATTTTAATCATTTTAGATTTGACCACTCGACTTGTCGCGAGTTAAATCATTAGAATTCTATATCTGCGTCAAACGAAGCTTAGCGGGATCCTTTGGTTCATTGGTCTCGATGTAGTCCATGACTAAGCGGCCCCAAATGATATCCAAGAATAAGATGATGTATACCACTCCCATGATGAGCGACATACTGTAGAAGAAGTTACTGTTACCATTGCCCAAGACAATCCAACAATAGTAGAAGATGGGCGATAAAAGCAAGCAGACGATGAGCGTGAGAGTGCTGATAAAGAGGAATTTTGTGTGCGGAATCACTGTTTGTGAGAATATGGGAAGCATAGACACAGCTAAACCCAAGTCCCCAACAATAGGGTACGATTTTGAGAAGGATACCCAAAGCAAACACAAGTAGAATGCGAGGAAAGAATCGCCAGTCTTCTTATCTTTCGCGCTCTCAAAAAAGCGAAGGGCGATTGGTGCGACGAACACACAGTTGTACAAGTTAAATATCCCCTTATAAAGCGGATTGAAGAAATCAAACATTTCTGTAAAGATATACCACCAGAGGCCCAAGTTTGGCGCAAACTTCTGGAACGAGAGAACCAGCCAATAGCATTGAATCACGAAGTCTGGCAGTGCTGTCAAAGCGAACGAGACTAGAACCAACAGCGTCACAGCAAAGAAAAATACGCAAAAGCACTTCAAAATCAGCACTCTCCAATCACGCGGCTTCGAAACGGCATAGACCAAGGCAAGATATGGCACGATTAGATATATGGGGACAAATGACAAGTAAGCGGCCACACCTAACGCAATGGCTCCACGAAACATGTTGTGGTCCACCAACGCCTGCACCAACAGCTCCACGATCATGAAGTAAGTGAAAATGGCCGAAGAATGGGCCCAATTCGTCAACACAATCAACGGGTTGAACAAGTAGAAAGCAGCGAGCAAGTGTGGTGACAAGCCCTCCACAGAACGGCCCAATCTCAGGGATTGATGCTGATTGTACCAGGTGTTCAATTTCGTGATCTTATATGCTGTGCCCAAATCCACGAGGGTGAACAACGCGTTGTATATTATATAGGCATATGCTGGAGCAAGATCTCCGGCGCTCTTCATGAGAGACACGAAAATCGGAGGATGATGAACCATAGCACCATCATAGAGATCAATGCCATTATCAAGGTAGAAGAATGCTTCCTGTAAAGACCGGAACGAGTCAATTGGAGTGGAGACTTCGGCTGTTCCCGCTAGAATATCAACAATGTGAGGTAAAAACGTGGGAATAAGAAAACGGACGGCAGCACCGGCCACAAGAACTCGCGTTAGCGACATTTCAGGTTGAAAGTATGTGTATCTGGTCTCCTTAATCAGGTAGGCCGTATATTAATTGTGAATTATAGGAACAAGTGGAGAATACATGCGGTGAGTGAGAAAGAATTAATCAGAAGAAAGGGACTTTCACTAAAAATTACAGGATAACAGTAGATAATGGAAAAACAGTGATTAAGTAAGAGATTTAATTGAATTGTTTGATCTGGTTGGTTGATGTGTATTTTTCAGGAGACTGATTTGTGGTATTAGGATACTCAGATGAGGTAAGTAAGTCGAGTAATTATTTTTGTGGCTCAATATTGATAATTTGAAAATTTTGTTGATGCTCGGGGACCTGCTTTTTTTCCTCTTGTGTCCCGGTGTGAGTGCATTTGCTTCTTCAGATCGTGATTACTCTCTCCACAACTACTACTAATCTAATCATGTCAACCGTATGTATTCAAATAGCTGCACATCTAGGGGAGCCGAAATCTCCCATCTCTGAGATATACTAACAATAGTTTCAACCTGTCAACCCAAAACCATACTTGAAAACCCTTCTAAATAAGCCAGTGGTGGTAAGACTCAAATGGAACAAACTAGAGTATAGAGGCAAGCTCGTTGCCTTCGATAGCTACATGAATTTGCAGCTCGATGATGCTGTAGAGGTTGCTTCAAAGACCGAGCCAAGCGAGGAAATCGGTGAGGTTTTCATCAGATGTAACAACGTTCTTTTTGTCAGAGAGAACATCAGCGAGAAGAAATAACGGGAATGATCGTGCAGGTAAAGCAAAAGTTAATGGAGCCTGATCGATGCTCCGAAAAAGACCTTTTGTGACTACTTCATGCGGTATTTGGACTTTTGAGGTCTGTGCTTGTGTACTTTTTAAGTTTCTGGCGATGTAAAAGACGCTCAGGTATTTTACACTGCCTCACCATTACCGCATAATACCCATTACAAATATCAAAAAAACAGCTGCCACATTTTTAATGTCATTTCATTATGGGCCGGCAGTTTCGTTCAGACATGCAAAGCAGGAGGAAAGATAATTTAAGATACAATTAGAAGGAAGAACGAGAAGCGGAGACCAAAGCGCGCTATTTTTGCACAGTTGTAGAGCCTAGATATATACATATACGTATTGAATTTATTTTCATGGTTTTTTCAAGAGTGGATTGTTATGTGGGGTGGCTAGAGCCTCATTCACATTTACACCAATTGATCTTTCAAGAGGATACAACCACCGTAATAATTCAACAAATCCCGCTCCAAATCAGAAAAGATTCTACATTCATTAAACCATTCCTTTTAAATAAACAAACATGGACCCAGCACCGTACGGAGGATTCATGACCAGAACGGTCGACGAAGAAAATGAACAGAAACAGAAACTCGAGCTGCAAAGAGTTCCCGTCGTCTTCAATGGTAAAGACGAAGTTTTGCGCCCGGAAGCAGTTCATGTGAAAGGCGTCGATGCCTTGGCTACTTCAGACATCAAGTCATATGTCGACTACTATCTCAACTACAAACAAGAAGGAGAGGATTTCGTACCTATAGAGGACAGAGTGAAGTTTCGTGTGCAATGGATCGATGACAACAATGTCAACTTGGTATTCAACACCCATGAAGATGCATTGGCAGCCACGAAAGCTCTTTCGGAAGAGCCATTAGAGATTGATATTGATATCGACACTGATGCTGGAGCTTCGGTGCAAAATGGCGACGGAATGGAAGGAGTAGATGGCGCAGACAGTACGGAAGTTCCAAAACCTTCAACTTTGACTCCTGAATACATCGCTCAGTTGTTAGTTGAAAGACAAGCCAAATCATACTTAAACTCTCTTGCTCTAAAGAGGTATGTGAATGCACAAAGACATGCAAACTCAGAAGACTTGTTCGAGTCCAAGAAGCTGGAAAAGGAAACTGTTGAGGTAGAGAAAAAAGAGGAGGAGGGAAGTTCTGTTGTTCTTTTTATTCGTCAAGCTGTCGAGAGCGACCGCAAAGTGGAGAATGCTGCAGCTTATTCCCGTTACTACTTGCTACATGGCGAGCCTGACCGTACGCGAAAGCCACGCAGAGGAAGACGTGACGAGACTAGAGGTACCTCTCGTCCCCAAGTTGAAGACGAGGGAGATTTGTTTCTGGACAAATTGGCCACATACGAAGAAAGAAAAGCTAGAGCAGACCGTGAGGAAGATCTTTTTGCTGACAGAATGAGAGAACACTCTCCAAGCCGAAAGAGACGCTAAATGTCGTCGAGACCATTTTGGCATTTTAGAAACTAAAATTTTATTCACATATCCAGAATTTAATAGAAGGAGGATCCAATTGTACTACTATTAGTCTTCCGTAGTGACTAATTACCCTCCTGACCAAAATCATCCGTGAACTTGACGTGGTTTTGGATATCAGCCGCATTAACAGTAGGTCTATTGTTTTTGACTGCGCGTATGAAATCCTTAACCACTAAATCTGGTTCTTGTAACTCATCAGTGCCAATATCGAGCCAGCTCATTTCCACAGCACCTTCGTCTCCAGGCGAGCATGGGGTAAGCTTTCCTTCACTTCCGACACGCTTGAAATGGGTAGCCTGCTGAATTTTACGAATTGGCTGCATCAAAGCATCTCTAACAACAACGGCAATATCATGACCAGAATAGCCATCAGTCATTTCTGCCAAAACCCTCAAGTCTTGTTGCGAACATTCGCAGGGTACATCACCGATATTCAATTCAAACATGCGTTTTCGAGCCTCCAAGTCGGGTAATGCAATGTAAATTCTACGCTCGAAACGTCTACGAACGGCAGCATCTAATTGCCACGGAATGTTGGTGGCCCCAAGCACCAACACACCGCTCGTGTCGTTGCCCACACCGTTCATTTGAACCAAGAGTTCAGTTTTAATACGACGCGAAGCCTCAGATTCTCCTTCCCCTCTAGGGCCACACAATGCATCCACTTCATCAATGAAAATGATGGCTGGTTTGTTCTCCCTGGCCATGGTAAAAAGTTGCTTCACCAAACGTTCGGATTCACCCATCCACTTAGATACGAGATCCGACGAAGATACAGAGAAGAAGGTCAGGTTGGCCTCAGTAGCCACAGCCTTGGCCAAGAAAGACTTACCAGTACCAGGAGGGCCGAACAAGAGAATACCTGCAGTTGGACGACGGTTTCCTGTAAACAAATGAGGAAACTTCACCGGAAGGATCACTGCTTCTTTCAATGCGTCTTTGGCTGTCTCCAAGCCGGCAATATCACTCCACTTTACGTTTGGTTTCTCGGCCAAAATGGCCCCAGCCAAAGCACCTCGGAGTTTTTTAGTGTCGGCATCATCGCCATCGGCATCATCGCCCAGTTTTTTCGCCTTGGTGGATCCAGAGGCAGAGGCCTCGGCGCTGCTTCCAGCCAGACCCAGTTGCTTCTCCAAATGCTCCTTCAACTGTTCTGCTCTGCTCAAGTACTCCGTGAACTTGGACTTGATAAGTTCTTTGGACTTCTGGTTCTTCTCGTACTTCAAAGCCAACATCAAGTAGTCCAAGCCATTGTAGTAGAGTTTGTAAGCCTCCTCATATCGAGTTGCGGTGTCTGCCTCTATGGCTTTCTGAACCAAGTCAATACCCTTGTTGAGGAATTCACTAGCTCCAGACATTTAAAGTTATGAAATGCGAAGTCTATGATATGGAGAAGTTGTGTTGTTGAAGAATTGATTCTGAAAGCTTGGTGCGATGTGTTTCTAAGTGTAGATGGTAATTAGGTTGGGGAACCTGAACAATGTATGGAGGTGAGACCTAGGGGACAGGGTGCCAGAAGAACCCAAACTAATAGAAGGAAAAAAAAGGGGAAAATACAAAGCGAAATTCCCCATTAAATGAGCTTATTTTGATCAATATTCGCACATAGATTTCACCTGGTCTTATGCATTGGAGTCAGTTTAACTCTTTCGTTCGAACGGAAAATTGACAGGGTAATATGTTTATCAAGTTACCGAGTCAATCTCAATTTTTTGGAGCAGTCTGATATATTCCATTTGGCTATTTTATTCAGTGACATTTCTTCAAGATTAAATCCGTGGACTATTTTTCATTTCCTCCCGTTGGGACCAACTCGTAATTTAAATCTCTTGACATCTATCGCGATCGTTCCTCCGTCAGGTCCGGCATGTTACACAACCTTAAGCTAGATACGGACTGTAAAATTGATTTTGACCATGAAATAAAAGGTATTCTTGGATAAGAATTTGCCATCGCAAATTCATTAATTCAGGTTACAATATTCGACCTCTTTTGCTCGATTTTTCCGCCGCCTCTGCTCGAAGATATAGCACCTAACCCCCGATATAGCTGCGGCGCCTATCATTCTACACCTCTAACTCTCCCTATCAGACCATCACATCTCCTACGACAGAAACAAATCATTCAGCAAATCAGATTTGACAAAATATATTTTCTACCCCTCTTACTCACAGATACATCACTTTCTTAGGTTGAGGTGCATGTATCCGTGGATCCGCTGAGTCATCTGCACATATATAAGAGGCCCCGCAATTCCGTCTGAAATTTGCAGCCCATTGTGACTATCTATCGCGCTAATCACTTAAAACAGAACTGGATACAAAATCTGTCGCACAATATTTTTTTCATCTACTGTGACATTTTATAAAATCTCTGCGTAATTCAGCAGTTTTTTGTATTTCCATTTCATTTGGTTGATCAAGTTTCGTATCCTCTAGACCGAGCGGAAATACCATAGGACTTGCCTAATTGAATTAGAGCAAAGCAATAGTCAAGAAAAAACTCAACACGACACATGAACAGTAAAGAGTCCATGCTGTCACAGTCTTCCACATTCCTGGAAAATTCGGAAGTGGAACCTCGAGACCTTAGGACCGCCCTTTCTGCTGACGGCCATGAAGAAGATAAGCTGATTCTTAGAAGGAAAAGGTCTAACGTTTCAGAGTTGAGTAAAATCATATCAGGAATAAGAGATGATCACGAAATAGACAATTCCGAGTATGAAGCCTATAAATGTCCTGTCGTAGAAGAGACTCTCTTGGCTCAATTGGATCAAGTGTCCAAGAACATCACTCAAAACAGCGGACCACAATCCTTGCAAGAAGAGGCAAGTCTTCCGGAAGATGAACCATCTTCTGACCATCCTATAGATGGTGGGTTTGCCTTTTGGCAAGCGTTCCTTGCCATGTTGGTGGTGTTTCTGACTTGGGGTGCCAATGCCGCCTTCGGTGTCTTTCTCAACCTTTATTTGCACAATCAGTTGTTTAAAAGCGCAACAATGTACGACTTCGCACTCATGGGTGGCTTGGTGGTGGCCTTGGCCAATATCTTGTGTCCGTTCACTGTGATCATGGTGAAGATTTTTGGCCAAACTTGGGTACTCATAGCTGGAATTGTAATCCAAACGGTTGGGTATCTTCTAGCAGCAGAGTGTAAACAATTTTGGCAGCTCTTTTTGTGCCAAGGTGTCATGGTAGGCCTTTCATTTGCATTGATTTTCATCCCTGGAACATTGGTAATTCCCACTTGGTTTGACAAACATTTGGCCACTGCAATGGGAATTGCAGTGTCTGGTGCTGGTCTTGGTGGTTTGGTGTTCAGTTTCATTTTGAATAAGATTATTTCTATTACTGGCGATCAAAAATGGGCATTGAGAGCCGCCGGGTTGATCAATTTGGTCATTTCGGTATTTGCAACAATCTTCATGCGAGTCCGCAATAAGAAGAAGCTCGACTACAAGGAAACACTCAGTTTCGAGTTTTTGATAAACGCCCTCCGTGTGGTATTCGATGTGAAGATTTTCAAGAGCTATGCCTTGGTTTTGACTGCCTTGTGGTTCGGCATAGTTCTTATGGGTTATGTTATCATTCTATACTCTATGGCTCCATACGCTACTTCTGAGGGACTTACTGCCAAGCAGTCCGCCAATGTACTCGCGGTCCTAAATGCGCTGCAAGTGGTTGGAAGACCTGCTATTGGCCGTCTTGGTGACTTTTTGGGAAGAAACAACACATCGCTACTCATCTGTTGCTATGCTGGAATTCTTTTGCTGGCATTTTGGCTTAACGCCAAAGACTATGTGTCAATTATGGTCTTGGCGGCTTTAGTTGGAGCACCAGCGGGAGTTGGAAGTACCATGGCTCAATCGATGGGCCGCGACGTCTTGAAATTCGATGGCGTGCCATATAAATTGCCTGCCGCATGGAGTGGTATGAATATTGTTGTGGCTTTCTTCGCACTTCCCGCTGAGGTTATTGCGTTGAAGTTGAAGAAAGGTACTACAGCTGGATCCTACAGAAACGCACAAATTTTTACCGCTTGTGCATTTTTCTTCGGTGCAATCATTTTGGTTGTGAATCGAGAGTGGTTGGTTCGCCAGACACTTAAGAACAGAAGGCAGATGTTTGCAGCCAACCTCTACGCTGGTAGGACCTCATATCTCAAATCTGAAGATGCGGAACACAAATTGACAGCAGAGGAAGTGGAAGCGCTTGAACTTAGAATCAAAAGATATGACCGCCTCTTGAGCATGACCCCGATTTACTTCATTGTTAGAGCATTCTATCCCATCAGGGTTTAGAAGTAGCTACTTACACGCGCATTTTATTTATTGACCATTGGATACCAAGTATCGAACTAATATATCATGAATTTAATTAAAACGTAGAATAGAAATTATCTTTCAATTATGTTGGCTCTCGGTAGCACCATTGGATGAGTCCATATTCAACGAGGATATAAGAATGACTACAGTAAAATTCGAATTAATGACTTTTGGAAATATACAATGGCCCGTTTAACGGTTAGACTTGGCAACTCTCTCCAACTCGTCCTTCTTCTTGATAGCGTAAGAGGTGGAAGAACCCTTGGCAGCGTTGATCAACTCCTCAGCCAAACACTCAGCAATAGTCTTGATGTTTCTGAAAGAAGCCTCTCTAGCACCGATGGTCAACAAAGCAACAGCGGTGTTAACTCTTCTCAATGGAGAAACATCGACGGCTTGTCTTCTGACGGTACCGGAAGAACCGATTCTGGTGGAGTCCTCTCTGGCACCAGAGTTGACAACAGCGTCGACAACAACCTGCAATGGGTTTTGCTCGGTGACAACGTTGATGATCTCAAGAGCGTGCTTGACGATTCTGACAGCCTTCAACTTCTTACCGTTGTTTCTACCGTTCATCATCAAGGAGTTGGTCAATCTCTCAATGATTGGGCATTGAGCCTTTCTGAATCTCTTGGAAGCGTATCTACCAGCAGTGTGGGAAACGAAAACTGGGGATCTGACTTGGACGTAGTCAACCAAAGAGACGTCCTTGATCTCAACATCCTCGAAAGACCACTTGTTGAACAACTTGATCTCTTGTTGAGCCTTTTGGACATCGGCTGGGATTGGGGTAGCCAACTCGACGAGTTGCAACTCTTGTTGGACAACTGGCTCCTCGATTTGCTGTTGTTGTTCCTCGACGTCAGACATGGTTAATGATCGATAAAAGAAGAAAGATGAAGTGAGAAGTGAGTTGGCCTGGAAAAATTTTAGGAGCTGGGGGTGGCTGCAGGATCGCGTGCTGAGAGTTGGTCAGTCCACTAGGTTTTGCGCGTACATTTAGGCATACCTGCCGGATTAGGCTAGGGCACGAAAGGCCAAAGCCCTAAGTATTGTCACGTGCACAGGCACTCAGAATTGAAACAGAAGCAAATCTCCGATTCAGAAGCTCAAAATGATCTTTTGGCGGTTTCAGCAGATAGAGTTTCTATGAATACATGTTAAATTTACAAATTGGAATTCTGACAACGCTGGAGTGGTTAGAACAGCCACGTTGTAGGTGTTTTGGAGGCCCTGAGTGAAGTGATTGCAATTTAGTGTCACAACGCAGCGAGCGAATACGAAAAAATTGATATTACAAAAGGTCGCATACAATCGTCATTGATTCATATACTTTTATTAGAGTTTAGACTCGGCTCACGCAGAGAATTGGCCATTCGATTCTTCAGCTTCAAAACCCGTTGAAACAGGTACTGCAGATAACTTGTGAAAATTTATATCTCAGTTATTACTTCATCACACCAATTAGGAAATGTAAAATCTGGGCCGGTGCGTAACAATGAGACTGACACATCTAAATCTGAAACAATTTAAATTGAAGAAAGAAAATTGGTTTAATAATTGCAAGACTTTATCACTTGCTGCAACATTGACTCACTTGTTTTGTAGGTTGTTTTTGTATCGTTGACACGATCTTGTGACATGTTAGAGAAGTTGTCCTATCTTGAATGTCACAATTGAGGATTGTATACTTCAGTTTATTGCTCCAGCTCGCAATGCATTTCGCAAGATCAAATTTCACAGTAGCTGGCCAGCCTTCCGCTGGAGTTCGTATGACACTCAATCCTCTGGGAAGTATGATACTTGACTTTAGAACAGACTAAAATTTGTATTTCGTAGACATGAACAAATGAATGGAAATTAAGAATAAAACCAATCATAGTTCGGGATGCGAAATTCTAAATAGGACGTACATTGCCAGAATGTGGTTTC
The DNA here is from genome assembly GCF_035610405.1 of Australozyma saopauloensis. NCBI lineage: Eukaryota > Fungi > Ascomycota > Pichiomycetes > Serinales > Metschnikowiaceae > Australozyma > Australozyma saopauloensis. The sequence goes on from NC_086133.1 coordinate 1,901,635, forward strand.
TGGGAAGGTCAACCTACGTTGCGATTTATGAGGGTAGGATCTGAAAGACTCCGTTTAGCCACGATTGAAAGCAATAAATTAACACAATACCGAAGAAACTGAGCAACAAAAGACTTTTCAAGAAGTAGTGCCGCTTTTTTGTCAACTTGAATGCGCTGCAGTTGTCAATTTGCAATTGTCATTGCAAAGTGATCGCTAAACCCACAACTGACTCAGACTCAGTCAAACAACAAAAAACGATTGAATGCATAAACTCGTAACAACAACTCAAATTGTAAGAAATACAAATACTTCATACTTACTAGGGCTATCAAATTCGGCATTTGAGACTATGCATCGGCTTTAACACTTGACACTCACTGATGCCACCATTCAGCCGAATCAGCTGAAAATCTGACAGGAAGACACAACAAATATAGTTGATACATTAAACTCTACCACTATCTCATCCTCTGGAACTCCGACACAGATCAATGACTTGGTTCAGCCCCATCGTTCCAAATCAGCTGTCACAAAAGCATAGCCTACCATCATCCAACACTTTAAATAATCTTGCCAAAACAAAGTCCAAAAAAAATAAATGTTGAAACATGTTAATTTAACGTGTTTGTATTCTTCTATAATGGTTTCAATGCCACCCAACACTCTATTCCCAATTCTGGAATTCTCCACGTTTATCACACACCACTTTCTCAATCCATACTCGAAATGGTCCTAAATGTTCCACCTTCAGCCACCTCTACCTACCTGCAGTACTCTAGTACCGGACATCCATGGTGACATCCTGCAGGTAACGAAGTGCTCGGTGCTATGAGGTTCTCCCCCAAACTGTCCCCATTCGATATATAAACGACTCTATACTCCTTCTTTTCCCACACCACTAACAATTGAGAATGTCGTACAATCCCCCAACTGGTCCTCCTCAAAACTGGGACAACAAGAACCAGGGTTCTGGCGCTCCTCCCTCTCAACCTCAATATGACCAGTCTAGAGGTTATGCTCCCCAACAACAACCAAACTACCAACAACACCAAGGTTACAACCAGGGCCCACCACAAGGAGGCTACTACCAACAAGGCCCACCACCTGGCCAGAACAGTTACTATCAACAACCACCACCACAGCAGCAGTATTACGTTCAGCAACAACCTAAGACCAACAACAACAGTAACTGTTTGATGGGATGTTTGGCAGCCATGTGTTTGTGTTGCGCTTTGGATGCTATATTCTAGAGTGGGTATGTACTTTTTGCCGGAGCCCCAGAAACGGTGGCAAGCACCAATTACGTGGCCTATGCGTTGTTGTTAAAAATTGACTCTTGAGGATGCATGTATTTCTTGGCACCCCGAGACAAAGGACACTCAACATGGAATGGCTACATCTATATTTCTTTTGTAAAATTTTCAATTTCAATTAATTTGTTCGCATCTGCTTTGAGACAAACCCTTGTTGTTGGAGGTGGGAACAGGCCATTGGAGTCAAATTGCCGACTGGCTTTGGCCGGTCCGATCTTCTTACCATTGGAGTAGTCAGAGACAGTCTGCAATGACTACACTATTGCAATTGACCTTTTCTCCTCAAAAATAACTTTGGTATTTTGTTTCATCATCAATTGTAGGTACTATAAACCCATTCGACTATGTAAAGATACTCAATACAGCTCGACATTGTTTTTGGCATCCGTGACCTTGCATGCCTTGATCGTCACCAATACCAACGCATTGTCGCCGCTTGTCAAGTAGTTGCAAGCCTGAACATCATCCTTAAAACCACTGTTCAAGTGCAACAGTTTCCAGAACTCGAAGTCCTCATCATCATCGGCCAAAACCTGCGCAGCACCGTCGAGCATAACAGACACGCTGTCGGTCAATTCGGTTCTGTTGATGTTGGTTAAAAGCTCGTAGAGCGAGTTCCGGCGACCGCCCTCTTCTGGGTTCAGTTTGAGCCAGTCATGTACTAAAAGCGACACCTGTGGATTCTTGGTGATGTTGGAGTATTTGGTGGTATTTTTTGGTGTCGAGAGCACTATGTAGTGTGCATTGTTCTTACTAATGTAAGTGTAGTTCATTAACGAGACATGTGGCTTATTCTCCCAGCACGTTGCTAAATGAAGAAAGTGTTTTTCTTTTAAAAGCTTGACGACTGAAGAAGGTAACGAGGGATCCATGATTCCAATTGAGTTGATAGTAGCTACGAATTTGGCTTGCTTTGAGATAAGTGAGTTGAAAGTGTGGGGAGATATCAGATAAGTTTAATAATGGCAAGATAATATTTAAACTCTTTAAACTTTTAGTAATTTACTTTTGGCGAATGTACACAAATTTGATACATGCAAATAGTCAACAAATTGCTTTGTATCGAATGATGAGTTTCAATAGTGAGTGTGTTAAGACAGTTCGGAGGCGATTTTTAACGGTGAGTGGGTCAAAAACATTTCATTGCTTTGAACTGATATGTATTTTATGTGCCAAACTTCCCAGAAATATTACTTTGATGTTCTCTTGGTTGGAAGTCGATTCTAGTCTATCTGAACTAAAACAATGGCGTAGTAGCACTGGCTAAATAGCGAACTGGATCCCAATATCCAGAGCAATCGAAATAGAGCCAAGTTCTTCAAATTTGGAAACTGAAATTTAATTCGATTGACCTAGGAACATTGAGTTCAGTCCGCTATCGTCAATTATTGGGTATGATGGAGCTGTGTTCTGACTGTATCCATCCCTATGCTTCATCAACGGAGAAGAGAGAGCACTTTCATTTGTAGAAAATTTGCAAATAAATTCCATGAATGAAATTCCGCTTCCTATTTCGCACGACTTTTTCCCACTACTAGTGTGTTTATGCGCGTCAACCCCATGTTATATACTACAAGCCATTTCCTACGACAGTTACCAATTGTAACCAAAATAACGGAGACCGGCGTATACAGCTACCTCTTCTCTCACCCGAAGGACATTTGATTGAATTGGCTCCATATTCCACTGCATTGTTCGTCCCGCTTCTGATTTGTTAGAACAATAATGTCTAAGTTCCAAGACTTTGAGGACGAGTTTTCCGCCATCAAACAATGTAGCGTCAAGGACCTAGATTCAGATCCATTCATAAAACAGTTGAACGGGCAGAAAGGTCTGACTCGTGACCGCTCTATACAACGTGACAAAGAACGTTTAAACTACACATTCAACATTAGACAGAGCGATCCGGGTCTCAAACACAAACTCGATTCATTACCAAACAGCGAGCCAGAAACACATAAGAGGCAGCGACGCACCTCGCATGCAAATTCAGAAGGGTCTGAGAACGTCCACCTAAGTGAGACAAATGATACCACAGACGTTAAGCTCGAAGAAATCGAGACGACTGTTACTTTAGAAGAACACACAGATTTTCCAATCGTTTCTTCTCAGGATCGTATTGACCTGAACCGTAATACACAGGGCCCAGGTCATTCCGTTGTCAAAAACGTCACAGAGCTGTCTTCGAATCTAAGAGTGCCCAAGAATCTTGACACTCCAGAGAATGTCACTGATGAGATTGGAATTGCTTTAGTTGATAAGCCACAAGAGAAAATACTACTCGTGGACACAAGTGAGAATCTACTAGAGGAACCTAGTTTAGCCGTATCTGCAAATGATGTCACGCTCATGAAAAATACAATACTACTGCAGCTTGCGTCACCATCCATCCCTAATATCGACGACAGTCTACTTCTGACTCCATCCAAAGAACTTCGCTCTGTTCTATCACGTACAGTTGAGGATGGCGAGAGCCATATGGTCCTCTTGATCGGCCCTCATGGACTGGGGAAAACGGTTGTCATTAATGATGCCCTCGGGAGTTTGAAGGCTGCAGAAAACGAGAAATTTATCACAATAAAGCTATCAGGGTCACTCCAGCTGACAGAACAGCATGCTGTTCGTGAGATTGCTCGTCAACTCGACGCGGAATTGAAAAACTCCACAGAAAATTCTGAAGCAACGACATTTGAGCAACGTGCCATTAGTGACACGTTTGCAAATATCTTACGCACTTTAGAGGCCTCCGTTGATTCCAAAAAACTGAGTTACGGAAAAGCTGACCTGCCAATAAGAGTCATATTCGTGATTGACGAAGTTGAAAAGTACACAGACACACCAAAACAGATGCTTCTCTACAATCTATTCGAACTCACTCAAAACCCGAAGGTGCCAATTTGTGTTGTAGGAGTTACAGCAAAAATCAACATCAGGGACCTTTTTGAAAAGAGAGTTCGCAGTCGATTTAGTCAACGAATTATCACCACCCACCTTGCCTCAACTCTCGAGGATTACTGGTCTAATGCCTCCAAAGTTCTCAAGGTAGACAGCAGCATGTTCGAGAAATTTGAAGCGCCCCAATATCCACGGCTTTGGAACGATCGCATTGAACAACTTTACCACAGATCAACGGGACTTAAAAGTCTTGTATTCAAAAGCTATTTTGCCACAAAAAGCATGAGTCAATTCAAACAAGCCAGCATGTTACCTGTCAGTGAAATCACAGAAGCCAATTACACTGTTAATGCTGACGATTTCGGGATATATTCACGAAATGCTATTGACGGAGTAGAGGCAAAAATCGCATCCTGCTCGCTGCTTGAATTAATGATGGTCATTGCTGCGGCCAGATATACACACAGATCTGAAAATAATCAGGTCAATTTCAATTTAGCATATAACGAGTATGTGCAAATGCTTAAAGCCTTCAACACAGAAGCAACGACTCTCTCAGTGAGTGGATCGAATCCCAATGCATCCCACATAGATAGTTTGGTATTAGCAGGTATTAAGGTAACAAGGGCTGTGACTTCTGCACGGATTATGCGAGATCCTTGGGGGCGTTTGTTTACTATGGGACTTTTGTTTGATGCATTGACTACAAGTAACGAGGTGAACGCACACAACAATCTTAACATGTATAAAGAGATCGTATTGGAAGACGCGAGGATGCTACAACTAGATGTATCGCTTGAAGAAATTCGGAATCTTCTCAGTGGTGATTCATTCATGGAAAGACTCACGAAGATCTAGCTCCATGAATTATCTACCCATGTTCCTAATTGGGGAGTGTCAGGTACGAATCGGGAAGTGTTTTTTCTGTGTTCCTGTCTTATACAACTATCTGCAGGTTCGTATCAAAATGTGCAGTAACGCCCATGGAATTACGGGCTGACAGACAGTCTTATCCTGTTTGCGATTCTCACTCACGAGCCCGAATCTCATCATGATAAATATATACTGCAGATAGATGTTTCACCCTGATCGGAATTCATTCTGGGGATTTCAGGTATAAAAATGTCATGCTCGCCTGAGAATTTGTAGCACTTTTACCAATTTTTAACTTTGATCCGAAGCTTGCCAAATTTGTAGACAAGTCTCAACAAACTTTGCGTCTGGAACGGAGAGTTTTGTTGAGCTGATATACAATTTAATCTCATTGCAAAATGACTACCTCCAAAGAGCTGATTTCTTCGGATGTAAGTCAAGCAAACGATAAGAATTTTTCAGACGTTTTTGCGATTTTGATTTACCTGCTTCACCTCAAGGATATCCCAGAGAAAGGCTGGCGCAGCCTTGTCAAAAGCTCACATCCTTACTCATTTGAAGTAAGTGATGCATCGAAAATAATGGAGTGTTTAGAGCTTTTCATAGAGCTGAGACTTGCAACCACGACGATTCGGTATTCGATTAAAACTACTTTGGCCATGGCTCTCCTTTCGAAGTTCTTCACAGCCCATTTGGTTCACGATCCAACGTCACGAACTACTTCAAATTTAAAATCTGCTAGCAAACTTCAAGTCACCCCAAAGGGTGCAGCTATTGTTTTCGAATTCTTCAAAAACATTGGAATGAGAGAGGACAAGATGCCTCCGATCGTTTTTTCGTCAATCAACACTATGCTGTTATTTCACTTCGATCGATCTCCTAATACAGGCAAGGTTCTCAATTCTGAATACTTGAATCATGTGCTTATTACTCATGCCATGGGCCCTTTACCTAATGTTTGGCGTCCCGACCAAAGGCAAGCTTCGGTCAAAAACTTACTTTTGGAAGAATCCTTATACATGGGCGAAAGTACCAATAATATGATGAGAGACACTCCCAGTCCATTTCATCATCGCTATTTTTCTAACCCACAATCAGATGCTCACATCCAATACTACGAAAGTTCATCCGGCGTACGACTCTTTGCAGACCGGAAATTCATTCATGGTAACGAAACTACCATTGTCAGTTATTGCTTTTCTGGAAAAGCATTGGTACAATGGCTTTGTGACTGTACGACTTTGAATTCAACTGGTGAGGCAATTGACCTTTGTCAGTTGTTGCTCAACCAAAGACTCATTACTGCAGTTACAGTATCGCTTTACTCAGAGGCATTCTACAACCATCCAGATGCAATTTACACGCTTACCGAGCTTGGTGGCCAGTCTTGTAAATGGTGGAACATTGAGTCGGCTGTTCCCCCAGCTCGGACTGAGATTGACTTGCCAGATATACTCCTGGTGGATGAAAAGCCAGGGATAAAGAAAAGGAAAGTCAATCTTGAGTTCATTCTTTCCGACCCTGGGTTGCGGTTCTTATTCAAATTACATCTAGAAAAAGAGAGCTGCAGTGATAATTACGAAGCTTACCTCCAGCTCAAAGAATTCATCCACAGGAGAAGAAGCTGCAGTAGATTGTTGAGACACGCCATAGAGGCAGAGCCTTCCAAGAGGAGAAAATGTAAGATTGCAATTGAAAGCTTTGCGGCTAGCAATACCCTAATGGCATTTCACATATACTCAAAGTATTTCAGTGTTCTGTCTGTGTACAATCTTAACATTGGGTTCGGATTACAGCAAGAGTTGGATTCAATAATTGCAAACATTGAGCGGTCACCAATAAGCCCCACAAGAGCTCTCACACATGACATAACTGACTTTATCAAAACTCCAGATGTAGACCATTGTTTTGATTACTCAGAGCTAGACCTGGACGAGACAGGTTCCGAAAATAGTGATAATGCAAACGCGGGAAGGGCTGCTGTGCGCGATGCTCAAACCTTGGTAGTAGACTTGGCATCGAAACTCACTTCAGAGCCCATGCTTGACTTAGGCTGCAAAACGCTGCACGCCAACTTAAAGCGAGTGAGTTTCTTGAGTCAAGATTCGTCATCGTTGGAGGAGAGCATTGAGGCTCTCACCAAAATTTGGAGAGTTTTTGATAAAGTGGCAGTTGCAATCTACCGAATGATGGAGTCGGATCTGTTTGCAAAATTTGTCAGAAGTCCCGAATATCTCAACGCGGTGCAAGCACTTACCGAATGATTAGACCCGTTCGTTTAGATCTCCTATATTTTTATACCTGTGCCGTTACATGCGTTTTAATAAACTTTTCTTTAATAAGAAAAAGCATATGCTACGAAATAAGCTCAAAGATACCGTATAATATTATAAGTACAAGGCAGTAATTCGCGTAAGACCACTCAAGTTCTTCTGTTTAAGTCCATAGAAGTCGAAGCAGGGCGGCGAAGCACTGGTTTTGTATGAAAGAGATGTTCGGACCTCCCGATCTCTCGTCCCACTCGTGGCGCTGAAGACTTCTACGTCTCTCCGCACCACTGATTTTTCATCGAGTCCGATGAATTTATGCTACAGGTTCTATCGTGGTTCCCTTCTTGATGGTAGCCCAACCAATCAAACGCCAGTGTCCCTCAATTCTACGAGACAAGGCAATCTTCTCGTTGACCTCGGTACATGCAGGTGAAGTCAATTGCAATCTAGCCATATCAGCCTTAACAGCAACGACACGAGCACCGGTAGCGGTAGAACCAATGTTGACCATCAAAACTTCAGAGGTCTCCAAGTTACGGACCTTGGCACCTTGCTTGGCACCTTCGGTCTTAACACCCAACAATCTTCTCAAAAGGAAGAAGTTGATCTCAATATCAGAGTAAATAGAAGGCAAGTTGTCCTTAGAACCAACGACTTGACCAACCAAACGATCAGCTCTACACAAAGTTGGGTCAATCTTGGTACCCACACCAATCAAACCACCAGGAACGGCAAATTTCAAGTCGTTGTTCTCTGCAAAAAGAGAGACAATGTGGGAGAAGATAGGCTTACATTGGATACGGCCATTGTCATCCTTGGTGACAATACCAGGTCTGATCTCAATCTCGTCACCGATCTTGAAGACACCGTTCAAAATAGAACCACCAGCAACACCACCCTTCAAGTCGTCAATTTCGGCACCTGGCTTGTTGACATCGAAGGATCTAATGACAATCAAACGTGGCGAAGCCATGAAATCACGAGGAGGCACTGGAATGTAGTCACAGATAATCTGGTTGACAGCGTCGATGTTGTACTTCAATTGGGCAGAAATTGGGACAATAGGAGCGCCATCAGCAATCGTACCTCTGATGAAGTTCAAAATAGACTTGTGGTGCTCCAGAGCAGACTCCTCACGCATCAAATCGACCTTGTTTTGTAAGATAATAACATGCTTCAACTTCATAATCTCGATAGCAGCCAAGTGCTCAGAGGTTTGAGGTTGAGGACACAGCTCGTTACCTGCAATCAACAAGAGAGCAGCGTCCATGACAGCTGCACCAGACAACATAGTACTCATCAAAATATCGTGACCTGGACAGTCGACGAAGGAAACGTGACGCACCAATTGGTAACGGCCCTCACAGCCTGGTTGTTGACACTTAGGGTGGATCTCCTTGTCACTCTTGAACGAACGGTAGCAACCTGGAGCAGCACACTCCTCGTTGTTACACTTATATATTTTAGCGTTAGCGTAACCCAACTTGATGGTAATATTACGTTCTAACTCGTCCTTGAAACGGACGGTCTGCACACCGGAAATGGCTCTGACCACAGTAGACTTACCGTGGGCAACATGACCAATGGTACCGATGTTAACGGTAGCTTGTCTGTTGATGATCTCAGGAGAGATTGGGGTCAAGGTGGAGAAGTCAGGGTTCTCTGGTTGCTCGGGAAGACCACCACCTTCCTCGAATTCTCTCTTGGCCTCTTCCTCCATGATTTTCTTTGTTTCTTCGACATCGAATTCGTCTTCTTCGTCTGCGATTCCTGCAAAGGCAACGGATTTCTTTTCTTTGAGTTGTTCGACTGGCTCTTCACCACCGGACTCGATGTCCTGTTCATAATAGGAACCCTCCTCCTCGTCGGGAATGGTAGACCCAATGACAATGTCGGGGGTAGCGTTTTCGATGTCTTCGTAGGACATTATGTGTGGTTGAGTTAGATCTATATGAGACAGTGGTGAAAACTTTTGATGGCACGTCGTGTGTGACTCAAAGTGGAAAATAATCACTACAAAATCAGTACAAGTGGGAACGGCTCTAAAATATTTTTACAAAGACCGAGGAGGTTTTGTAGCCTCTCTGCCTTTCTCTCTCTTTTATTTTTTTGATTTTGTTCTTTATAATATACATATGTACAACAGTCAAGGAGGCAGAGTAGTACCGTTGATAAGAGTGGGTATCAAAATGATGAATCCAAAGACATGCACTGTGTAGAAAATTGGGCACAAGAATCACAATTTCAAAATGAAATAATTCTTGAAGAAGATGACATCTTCAATTGTTAGGATCTGTTACCCAATCGTAAGTACCATTTGTCCAGACAGTAGTCTTAGAATGATCAATAGTCATTCGTACATCTGTGATAGTGTCTATTCGTTCTTCAAGGGCCAATAGCTTGGAATTTTAGCAGTGAGGCCAACCTTCTTATTGTCCACTGTCGCCAAGTACCGATTATCAACAAGAACATCTTCATATGCTGTAAGAAGAAAGCCCAAGTTGCCATCGACAGCAAGCAACTTTGCTAGTTTGCCTCTTCTTGGTTTTTTGTCAACTTCCTCACTTTCTCTCTCGATCTGAATCTCTGAAAGATCTACACCGTTCAACACAGAAGATACATCTTCATCGAAGGTAGCAGGAACAATTCTCTTGCGGATGACACCCAGGTTGTAAGTACGTATAGTGAGCTCTTGTCCAACGTAACAGCCTTTGTTTAACGAGAGACCACTATAGAAGTCCAAATTTGTTTCGAAAGGAAGAAGACTAGTTCCAGCGGGCGCATCAGCTGTTTCGAAAAGACCCAAATGAAATCTTCTATGTTTTGCATCTGGCTCTGCTACCGACTTTATGTTGAATCTTGAGGAGAATGCAGCTGAGAACAAGTCGCTCGGAGTCTCATACTTGCGTTCAGTCACAATTTTGAGTCCGGCCAAATGCTTACGATTATCAATCGCAACTGCCACAATATCTTCAGCGGCAGCCTTAGAGAACACCTGCTCGGTCTTCATGAGTTCATTTGCCTTGATCAAAGCTTCATCTGGTGTATAGGCAGAAATGTACTTTTCTTGCATTTCCGAAAGCCATTGGGCAAACTTAATGTCTTTGTCGTTGTAGTAATAGTAAGAATATAGACCACTAGCCTTTTCAATCTTGACTTTTGCGCTCAATTTATGGATCTTGAGCATACTTAGAAGACGGGAGGATTCTCTCTCGTCAACCTCTATAAGGTAATCAGGCGATGTTGTACATGCTTCCAGGAATTTCGGAACCGTTGTATGGAATGGATACGGATAATTAAAACAGTCAGTGACAACCCTTCCTTTTGAATTAAGAAACATAGAGAAGACACCAGCTCGGAGCACACGAATGCCAGCTTGCGGAGTCATGACGTCTTCATACATCACACCCCAATTCTTCAGCATGTCAATGCTCTCGAGGTTTTCATTTCCGCCTTTGGTGGTGGAGATGGTGTGTTCCTTTTTCTTTGTAAGATGAGGGCTAAGACGAGTTGTCATGAGTCCATTGAGAAATTTAGCTGCATCTGGTCCCCTGATACGAAGAAACGCACTTGAGAGCGATGTGATTCCTGTCATTGAAATCGTTTTTATTGAGGCGTTTGACAGAAAGAATCAAATCAATCCCCACAAGTCAGTGAATAGTAATCAGTGATCCTGCACTATGAGCTACCATCTGAGTGTAGAGAGAACTAGGATACAACCTGATCTAGAATGCAACGACGATATATAGATTTTTCTGAATAAATTAAGTTTTAAGTCAAAATGAATCATCGTTTTTTTGTTAAAATTCGTATAGTAAGTATACTCTTGCATAGTACCATTGTTGATGTACATAGTAACACCAACCAAATGATACTTTCAAAGCTGAAATACAATTTTTTTTTGGTTTTGGATGAGTCGAGGGAATCGCAAAAAGGTCAACCTGAACTTAGTTCTGTCCAATTTCTCTTCCAATAGCGCTCTTTGGCTTGTCAAGTTTGTTATCGGGTAAACGGACATTGTCACCGAAGTCCTCATTCAAGCTGGTTGATGATGCATTTAAGCTTGGTGACAATTTATCACGGATCCTCTCTCCTAAACTCAATCGTTGCTTCAAGTCATTCAGAATTCCCTTGGCCATGGCCAGTAAATTGAGGGATGAGTGATGTCTGGAATTGGTCTTCGAGTTTGTTGTTGATGCCAAGTTAGAAGGCAAATGTGAGTAACTGTTCATGTAAGATTCCACTTGAGATAATTCTTCACGCCTGTGTTCAATTTCTCCAACATCAAAGAATCCATATCCACCAAGGTATGAGTAGTTGGCCTCCTCGCTGGTTTCTTCGTTTCCTGAACCATTAGTTTTGTTCAATGCATCATCTGGCCTATTGATTGTAGAAGCAGATCCATTGGTAGGAGTGTTCCGCATACTGATGTCAATTGGATGCTTCGTTCCAGATGACAATTTGTTAACATTCTTCAACTCCTTCTCAATCCGCAACTTCTTGAGTTCTTGCTTGCGCAGTTCTGTGTCCGCAGCCTCCATCAAGACGTCAGCTTCATTACGTAAAATTTGCTTCATTCCATAGACAACAGACTTGAATGTATCCAAAAACCGTTGTGTTTGACGGTGCTTGGAGCAGACAGTCACGACGACTCTATCTTTGTGGATGATGTAGCCAATTCCAAAACCTTGATCAATGGCAGGAGGAATTCCAAAGAGTCTCAACGCAGGGTTACCACAATTGGAAATGATAAGCTCTGGGCTGGTTAATTTCTCCAAAATGGGACTGGTAAGAAGTGGAACTGGAACAGAACGTAATTCATCCAAGTCCAATGGTCTGAGGCCAATCAGTTTATTCAATTTGTTTAGTCCGAGGGCTACCAGAGGCTTGTTCAAAACTGCTGTCAAAGCGCTTAAATGTCTTTCAAAACCTTTGCCTACCATAGCCTCTCGGTACAAGTTTTTGTGGATCTCACAACATTGCTTAAATGCGGACCACTTTGGAGTCTCGTCGGACGATGAAATAAAAAGCTTCACCAAACCAGAGATCAATTCGTTTTGCACAGCAATAAGCTCCGTGCGAGCATCGCGGAATTTACGAGTAGTAATAGGCTCGAGAGTGTTTGCTATTCTACCGTACAAGGCGTAGTTTGCAATTTGAAATCCGATCTGCAAGAAGGAGTCTACCAGAATGTCCAACTTGGCCAACAAGTGGCTGTCAAGCTTCATGGTCAAGGTTTTGTATTCATGCTGGTTCAACAAGTCGGTAAGTCTTGTTTCTGACAAGTGAACAAGATTAAGAAGCTCAGGTGTTTTGTTGAACTCTAAAATCCGAGGAACTGGCTTAGAATCAACTTCCCTTCCTGATGCAAATCGGATGTTTGTATCAAACAAGGTGTTCTCAGCACCATTGATATTACGAGCCAACTTAAGAATCAGGTCGGTATAAATGTCACTAATGAACCGCAAAATTGCAGTGCTATCCATTGCAGACGATTCCCAAACAACTCCAGCCACAGCATTTGTTGTGACTACCAATTGCAACTTGTCGTACCAGCGCAGCGCACAAGAACCAACCTGAATGTTGGTACCCTTAGCAAGGATTGATGTTCCATGCGAAATTGCTATGGTTTTCTCTTGCTCGGTCACAGGTGCAATGGTGTGGTCCAAGGCGATCACAAACAAAGCATTATCAATGGCCTGGATAGCAGATGAATTGGAACGCATCAATTCAGCACGGGCAGATCTCCAAAGAGAATAAGTTTGAGTAGTGATGGAACCAATGCCGTTATTGACAGATTGAACATAATCAATGGCGGTGGACTCATCCAAGATTGTCTGAACTATAGAAGCCAATTCGGCATCATTGAACCATATCTCATGCTTAGAGGCAGCCTCAGGGTCTTTGCAAGGGGTCAATACCTCAAGAGTATAGAACTGATTGTTACAAATGAATACCACATGACGCAGGTCATTGATATCCCTGTACTTTTGTATGGTCACCTGATGAAATGTATCAGCTGTATCATCAGGAATACGAGTAGTTCCAAACAAATTCCGGTAGCAGTTCATGGTAAGGCCTGTGCCCAGTTTTGGAGTAGTGTCCCTTTGTAATGTTCCATTCCGCATACTAACAATAAACTTCAACAGAGAATTGACCAAAGACGCAGTACGCTGTGCCTGATTTGGCGGGTTGATGGTTTGCGCGTATGGGTCCTCCTCCAAAACCAAGTATGGGTTTCGAGGTAAAATGTCACCTTTCAAATCACCATAGATGCCCGAATGTGTTTCACCATTCACGGCGTTTAAGTAGCAGCTGACCAGCTCATTGGCAGCTGCTGCTTCTAAGTGCGCTTGGGCAAGACGAATAGTATCATTGGCGACAAATTGGGATGCCTCGTCGAATAATTCTTCGTATTCTTCTTCAGTCACCAAAGGTTTCAAAGCAGTCAATACTTGTTGAACGGATTGGTTAAGAGTAGGAACAGGGAGTTTAGGCAAATCTTTTTCGTATTCAAGAAATTTTTCCATGGTTAATAAATAAGTTGCGGTAAGAGGTAGTAGTTGTGGGTGGAAGTTAAATAGAAACTTTAATTGGTTACCCCGGAATTTGAATTGTGGGGCCGGCGGATCTTAACTCCGGGACTATCTGCAGGGCGTTCCAGAAACCCAAAATTACTAGATATCCTCACAAGGGTTCCAAAAAAAAAAAAAATACTCGGTAAATTTTAACAATAGTGATGTTAGATGTAAAATTTGTTGTCTTGAAAAGATTCTCAATCGCCTTACGTAAATGATTTGTGTAGTACATTGAAAGCTAGAATTCTGTGAGTAGTATTGAGTGATCTAGAAAAAAGACGAAATTAGGATAGTCATGATTGGAGATGTACTTAATATTGCATTACACTGTTCCTTATCCAGTCAATTTCAAAGCTGATGCTCAGAGATCCGAACTTTCTCAACATTGGAATCAATTTGTACAGAGCGAAGTCTGGTACGTACTCAATTTCAGATTCCTTTGTAGTTTCTTCATTTTCACCATTGAGTCTCTTCACCATGTAGGTCTGGAAGAAGTCATGTAAGAGCGGCGTTGGGATACTCATAGGCAAGTCATTGAGCAGAACGAAAACTGGAGCGTCCACAAGCTTTTTGTTGGCAATATAAATGGCAGTCGAAATTAAGATGTCTAAGTCTTGAAAGTTGAATCCACCCATCTCATTGATTCCGGTAAACGAGGAACCTCTTCTGCGAGTGAATGGATCCCCTCCCCTTGATCCGTCATTTCCAAACGAACCGAAACCTCCATCAGTTTTGAGCTCACCCATGCCTATGATCTGGAAAGTATTTCCCGGCAATATTTTCCAAAGAATGTAAAACGACTTGCGCTGTAACTCATTGGTGAGAATGGCACCCTGAATGGAAGCTACGTCTTTTCCTAGAGATGCAGTCTTCTCTGCCACAAGCTGCTCATACTCGTATCCATTCTCAAGGTACGAGAAGTCTGGGAGTAATGAGAATCGAGGAACCCCAACCAGAAAGGCAGTAGACGATCTTCTCCTGACTGAATCGTCTGATCCTTGTTTTGACAGCCCAATACTAGTTGCCGCCATTTGTTCAGATATAGCAGTGAGTTCATTGAAGGAACCCAACTTAGCTGCAGAAATAGCAGTATCAACATTGGTCAACGACAGCGAAGACCTTATTCCGCCAGAGAGTTCAGAATGGTAGGTACTCTTGTTCAATTGAGAAACGGTCTCGAGCTCGATTTCTTGCATAATAACACGAATCAAGTCCTTGTCATTGTTGTTTTTTACATCGAGAAGCTTCAATGACTTTCCTGTGCCTAGTTTCGAATCCAGTTCGAGCAACTTCAGTACCAAAGACACGGTCTCACTCTTCAAATAAGGTTCCGGAATCCTGTAGCCCTCTAGCGGACTACTCTTAAACCCAAATGGTTCCAATTCCTTTACAGTACTGGAGTGGGTAAACCAGAAATACTTTTTGGAGAGATAATAGTTTGCAAGGGTGGAATCTACCTTGCCAGACGTATCGGTGACCATTTGCTTGAAACTGTCATTTTTATCAGAAGATTTTGAGAGCTCTCTCTTGAGCAACTCCTCTTCGACTGCAGAGATAGCCTTACCTAGGAGTCTTTCGACTATTTCCTTCTCATTTGCACCCTCTTTAACATAAAGATGCGAAACACGCAAGCCCAGGATGGAATTGACCCCGAAAGCAGTTGGATCCGGAATGGCAGAAATACCCTTGGGTGGTTCCTTATACATTGCGCGATGGTGAGATACAACAAGCCCAGCAACAATGTCGCCGCTCTTATCCTCAAGATAGAAGCCTCTACCATAGCGGCCGCTTAGAATGAAAGAGACTAATTTTTTTGACCAAAACAGACTATACTCTTTTGGCGACAATCCCGAACTTGTAGTTTCAGCGAGCTCGAAAATAAGCTTCAATTTAGCTGGTTCGATTGTGGATTTAAAGCTTAAGTGCGACATTTTCAAATACAATGAATTGGCGATTTGGCAATTTCCTGTGAAGGGTAGAAGACTCTGGTGGTATGAAGAATAGATTCTGTGAAATTTATACTTGCAACACGTCGATACTCAAAGGAAGCAAGTAGATTGGAACTGGAGATATTATGACGTAGGCGATTGATATGAGTGCGGAGCGACTGCAGATGGCCCCGAGATCGTGGGGTTTTAATGCAGGAGGATAAGACAGATGAATGAGTTGCAAAAAATAGAAAGACCGGTGAACTTTTAATGAAAATAAGTGAGTCTGTCCTAGTCACTTCCTCTTCTGATAAAATTTGCTAGAGAACGCTTAACCTTTAAAAGTGGCATAGATAGTAAATGGATGAACAAGCCGAAAGAATTAGAGAGACCATGTGTTACTCACGGCATCAGAATGCATTCGGCTTGGGTCGGAATTTATGAGTGAAAACTCAACTTTAATTTTCATGTAGTCAAGTATCTCAAAAAAACAAAATTGCAAGATACAAGCGTGCTACATTGGATAGTTTCATCGTAGGGTATGCTCTGACTCCTTGCCGTCGCATTACTAAGAACCTGTTGAGTCATGACTTGGAAGTCCGAGATCGGATATGTGAAACCCGTTTTAAACCCACTGGCAATTGACTACGATGGCCGCGGTTGACAGTAGCTTTAATTTTGACATTCCACTTTTTAGAGATGGTGCATCTGTAGACCCTCTCCATCCTAAACCTCGCTAAGTGCACCAAAAGAGTCCTCCCCTCACATCCAATACGAGCCAAAACACTCCAAACAGAGCCATAAATATCCTGAAACAGATCCCATTGTCCCAACTCGGAATCCACGTTTATCAATAAATTACTCCCAAACTTTAAATATCAGATTTCCGGTCGTCTATCCCGCCTTTCAGGCGTGACAACACTCACAATGGATGGTAGAGTATCCTGCAGGCAGCCCACAGCGAACGCCGAAAAAAGAAACCCTCACCGCATAGACGCACTCGTAAATCGAGTCCAACGCCCCCTGGTTAGTTTCTTCGCTAGCGGGCCGTCTCCGGTATTTGTTGCCGAGACTTGGCATCGAACAAAGCAGTAACAGCGGTTGAATGTGGGGTTTCTCTGCAGGTAAAACGTTGCTTTTTCTGTCAATCCTCATACATGTCCAGAAAGCTCCCGAGCATTTAATGAAGCATATGATGGAAACCATTTCATCCTCAAAAAGGTGAAACGGACAGGGTTCAGCCGCTCGCTGGCCCTATGCGCTTAAGTCATCTGCACCACCCATTTCGGCGACCGCATGACAAAGTAGGGCGAACTGAGGCAACTGAGGGGCCTGCCTGCAGGAATACGGCAATTTTGCAGCCATCTCTAGGTTTTCTTTTCACTTGACCGTTAGCCCACGACCGAGTATATCAGTGTTGCAACTTCCGCGTCCTTGGCACTTTTGTTGATTTATAACTGTCTTCGATTTCCTACTGCGTCACGGAATTGTCGATTGTTTTTACGTCTCACGCCTTTTGATTCCACTGTTCTAACACCCTACTCACACATTCTTCTACTCACACATCTGACTTACCTCATCTCACCATGGAGCCCATCTCAAACTCCATAGAAAAGCTGGAGAATAGTCTGACCTCAGACCTCAGATCCATAGACAGCAGCACGCCTCCTTATGTTGGAGCTCCCGTGAAGGCTAACAAATGGAACCGTTTCGTGGACAGTTTCCGTCGTCCAGAGCACCTGGAGTCCTCTGACAGCGACGACTTGACCTCATTGGAAAGAGCAGTTAAGAAGACCGCAGACACACAGCTTCAGGCTTCGATCAGTCCTATCACCCAGGCCTTCATTGCTTTGGGAGGATGTGTTGGTTCGGGTCTTTTGATTGTTTCTGGTAAGGCCCTTGCGGCTGGTGGACCTGCTGGTATTTTGATCGGCTGGGCCATTGTGTCTTCTTTTCTCTACTGTGTTATGCAAGCATTGTCGGAATTGTCCAGTACTTTTCCTGTTTCTGGTGCGTTTGCTACATACGCCACTCGTTTTATCGATCCTAGTTTTGGTTTTGCTGCTGGATGGAACTACGCCATCTTCTGGGTTGTTGTGATGCCCTTGGAGCTTGTGGCCGCCTCTCTTTCCATCAATTTCTGGCAATCTGACATTAATTCTGTGGTTTGGATCGCTATATTCTATGTCTTGATCATTGTGCTCAATTTGTTCGGCACTGCAGGCTTCGAGTACTTTGAACTTTTCTGTGCTTTCATCAAACTCGTGGGTATTGTTGGTTTCGATATTTTGGCCATTGTTTTGATCTGTGGTGGTGGAAAACAGGGCTACATCGGCGCCAAATACTGGCACAACCCGGGCCCTTTCGCTCATGGCTTCAAAGGTGTCATTAATGTCTTGATTACTGCCACATACTCTTTGGCTGGTACTGAGCTTGTCAGTTTGACCGCTGCTGAATCAAAGGCCAATCCAAGAATTGCTTTGCCCAGAGCCATCAAGATGGTCTTTTACAGAATTGTGATCTTTTATTTGTTCACACTTACCCTTATCGGGTTTTTGGTCGCATCCAATACCAAGCAATTGACTGAAGCCTCTAGTGCATTTGCCTCTCCTTTTGTTGTGGCCATTCAACTTGGAGGTATCAAGGTCTTGCCATCGATCTTCAATGTGGTGGTCCTCGTTTCGCTTCTTTCTATTGGAAACTCGGCCATCTATGGTTTCTCTAGAACAATTCTCTCTTTGGCTGAACAAGGCTTGGCTCCTAAGATTTTGGCCTATGTTGACAGAAGAGGAAGACCATTGGTAGGAATTGCTGTTAGTGCCTTCGTTGGTTTGCTTGCCTTTGTTTCTGCTTCACCTAAGCAAGAGCAAGTCTTCAACTGGTTGGTTAGTCTTTCTGCTTTGTCGACGCTTTTCACTTGGGCTTCCTGTACTATTGCTCATCTTAGATTCAGAGCCGCAATGTCGAAGCAAAACAGACCTCTCAGTGAACTTCCTTACAAATCCAAGACTGGTGTTTGGGGTTCTTACTATGCAACTATTTGTTTGATTGTGGTTCTCTGCTTGCAATTCTGGGTTTCTTTGTTCCCCCTCGGCAGTAAGCCAAAGGCAGAGGTCTTTTTCCAGAACTATTTGGGTGCAATCGTGTTCCTTGTATTTTACTTTGGTCACAAACTTTACTCCCGTAAGTTCAATACCATTGTGCCTTTGGCAACTATGGATCTTGATACCGGACGTTCTGAATTGGACTTCGACAAGCTTAATCAAGAGCTTGTCGAAGACCGGGAAGCTTTCAAAGCCCTCCCATTGCATAAGAAAATCTTCCGCATTCTTTTCTAAGCGCATTTTATAGACTTGCATGAATATCTCTTCTCACAGATGATTAATGAAACACGAAATATTTTTATAGATAGCAAATGATGTATTTATTTATTTACCATGAATTCGTAAGATGCTTCGATCTAGATGAGCGAAGTTAAATCCTAGGATCGAATCAGCAAGGAGGAGGCAAGCCCCGTTGATATAAAATGCAATTTCCAAATGTCCATGTTCTGCAATCCTACCTGTAAACAATGGACCGATGCACCGGGCAAATGTTTTTGCGATATTGACTAGACCGAGGGCTCTCACGAGATCCCGTTTTGGTATCAATTGAGTCAAGAGGATCTGTCGAGGTACTACATCCATGGTAGCACATGCACAAAAGAGAAAGTAGAATCCAGCTGCAACGGTGTAAGACTTCCAAAATGGAATCAGAGCGAAGAAGGCTGCACTGGGAAGTTGGGCTACTAGGATGGCTTTTACTGGGCCAAAAAGCAGGAATGTCATAGCAGATGCAATTGAGGAAATTGAGTCCACAAGATTGGTGAAGAAAAACAATGTTCCAAGTGACGCAGGGCTAGCATGATAAATTGTTCTGAAATAGTACACAATCCATGCTGGAGGCATGAAACCATAGCCAAATGAATCTAGCATGAAT
Organism: Australozyma saopauloensis; assembly: GCF_035610405.1. Classification (NCBI taxonomy): domain Eukaryota; kingdom Fungi; phylum Ascomycota; class Pichiomycetes; order Serinales; family Metschnikowiaceae; genus Australozyma; species Australozyma saopauloensis. The sequence continues at coordinate 1,921,452 of NC_086133.1, forward strand.
ACCACAAGTAGTTTAGGCAAATACATGCGGGTTTCAGGAGAAAGTACCCCTGTAAATGTCGGCGAAGCCTCCTCCGAAGCTTCTTCTAGGACGTCGCCCTCAATCAAGGGATCAGATTCGGTTTGTTCGGTAGCCATTAATGGAGGAATCTGAGACTCTTCATTAATATCAGATACGGCAGTTTCAGAGTTGTGAACTTCATTTACCTCACAATCCTTTGAAAGAAGACTGGTGAGAGTGAATTTCATCAAGCCAATGGCTGCATAGATCACAAATATTGTTCGATAACACTTAATCAAAGGCCATAGAAGCGATTCAGACCAGTAGGATACCAAAACACCACACACAGAGGAGCCAACAGCCAGGCCAAGAGTTCCTAGAAGACCATAAGTGGCGAAGATGTAAGCTCGCAGTTCATGTACAACGGCATGAGACAAGCATGCTTCCTCGACAGATTTGAATGGCCCAGTCTCGTCACCAGATGTTGAAATAACACCAACTACTGCTGCACCTAGGAGAACCCAATAATTCAGCGCCTTCGCAAAGATGAGCCCAGCAGCCACCATTAGAACACATCCCATTATCATTACCAACCGCCTACCGAATAGATCTGAGTACCATGTGAGCACCAATGAAATCAATGTGTCCCCAACTAAAGTGAGGGTCATGAATATACCTACACTTGTTTTCGAGATACCAACAGATATAAGAAAGAGTGTAAGGACCTGACTTGTAATACCAAAACTGGCTCTCCGTAGAAAGACAGATGCTAGAAGGATTTTCACGTCTCGAGGACTGTTTTGCAACTTCGCTAGAAATCTCATTTTGGTGATATCAATAGTTTAAGTGAGACTTAATTTGCCAGGAATGAGCTTGAGTAGAGCTATTAGAGATGTAATACACGGATGTCTGATATCAATGAGATTAAAAAGTGCAAATCTCGGGGCTGGATCTGGGACTTCAAAAATTTTACAAGAATTTTGAATTCTCTTCGCGAAATTTGCCTTTTATGTGTAAGAAACAAATTGTGTGTCAATTATGTCTCGGTCTGAGTCTTTTCAAGGGTCTTGTGAGACGCTTGACGGGCTAACGATGTACGGGCGGCGTGCACGAAACCGTGACTTTGTTGATTCGTAATAATCTTTACCCAAAGATCAAATGCTCACTTGCACCTAGATCAATTTATTTATCATTAAAATGGACCACCAGATTTTCTTGAACCGCTTCTTGAATCTATTCAACTAAGGCCACAATCGATCTAGGCTGTAATTTTTTGTGTTTATTAATTGATGGTCATTTATATATATCAGATGAAACTATTTTGTCAGAAATGAGAAACTCTGGGAGTTCTCCATCTCGCTACGAGCTCTTGGCCATTGCCATTTACATACTTTAGGGTTCAATTGGCATTCGTTCAAACAATGCACTAACCCTTTTACAACCAAAAGAAAAATCTCAAATTTCACATCAAAAAGATTTACCGAGTTTCATTTATCCACTTCACAAGCTGTCTGTACCCCTGACTAAGCGCATACTCCTATAGGACCCCATCGCATCGCATCTCAGCCGCACTTTGCTTACAACCTCCCCACAGAGAACCATTCAACTAGACATACTCAGTTCTCTGGGATAAAAACCCCTACCGCATCAGACCGGCACAAGTGCCCCGAACCTTTTTGCCGTGTTCTTTATTTATTTACCTTCTCGTCGTCATGAACAAATCCTCGCTTGATAGTTTGGCGCACATTGCCAATATTAGCGAAGATCTCAATAACCATCTCGGCCACATAAAACGAGAAAATGAAATTTCAGACCAATCTGGTCAAGATCCAAACCAAGATTCCGAGGCAGATAGAAAAAAGACTCGCCGTTTGGCGTGTACATGTTGCCGCCAACAGAAGTCAAAGTGTGATGCCCATGCTAGATATCCATTGCCTTGTACACGATGTGCAACGAAAGGCTTGACTTGCGAGCTCAAAAAAGGTTTCAAAAGAACCGAAAAACGTGCTCGTTTGGCTCTGATTGAAAGAGAATTCGCTGAATTGAAACGCTCGTTCCAGGGGCCTGTAGTAGCTGCTGCTGACCCGCTACGTGCCATGCCTTCAATGACAAACGCTGCAGTTGCTGGATCTCAAGCTCCGGAGCTGCCCATGGCATTTTTCAAGGCAGTATCGTCCTCTCGTTTTGCAACTCCCAATTCACAATCTCCTGGTCCTCTAGATCGAGTCCAACTTGCGGGTTCAGAGATGGGAATTGATCCAAAATCTCACGCTCTGATTCCTGCTCTGATGCCCATCGGAGCAGTACATGAGCCGCTCGGGCTGTTGTACGCGGGCGGAAGAGCTGCTATCAGTGGCCCTTCGACACTAAGATCCCATAGTACACTTAGTTCCAGTAGTCCTCAGCAAGATTACAGCAAGATATCTCTACCGGAAAGTGCTCTTGTTTGCGAAGAGAAGAACCTTGAGGACGTTTCTCTCTCAGCAGAAATGATTAGATCCCTCTTCTTGGAGTATGTTCAAAATTACCATCCCATTTTGCCTATTGTTGATGTAACTCGTGGCCCTGAACGAATCTACAGACTATGCCCTGCTCTCTTTTGGGTCATTATCTATGTGACGCTCAGGAGATATAATGAGGACAAATCATTGTTGGTACAGCTCTCTCCTTTGGTTAAAAACATCCTTGCAGAGATCACCATATCTCCGATCGCACGGTACAATCCCACTGAGGAAGACGAGCCGCTTATGAACTCTTGCTCGGTCCATTCTGTCCAAGCTTTTGTTCTTTATTCTATGTGGCCACCTTTGACTTCCTCGTTGAGTGCAGACTCATCATGGAGTACGATTGGTGTGGCTCTCTATCAGGCTATTAGAATTGGTCTCCATACTTCTGGCCAACTAATAGAGCAGTATGCTGGTGTCGAAGAACAAGTCCAGCAATATGAAATGGCAAAGGAGCAAATGAAGACATGGGTATTCTGTAACATAGTGTCCCAGCACATCGCTTCGGCTTTCGGATACCCAGCATTTGTTCAGTTCGACACATTCTCTGCTCAACAATGTGACTTACCCGTCATGACTCGTCATATCATGGAAATTGCTCAGTTCGAAGACCAAGTATGTAAAACACTCAATTTGGCAACCTTCAGTGGAGCAGCACAAACAAACGAGCGAATCGCTTTGCTCAAAGTTTTGGCAAATCAACTCGACGACTTAGAATTGAAGGTTGTCCTGGAGTGTTCTCAAGAAAACGGGTTCAGGAAGCTACAATTTATTCTCGCAAGAATACATTTGCTCTCTTTCTATTTCCTTGACGCAGAAAACATTTCTCCCTTCGAACTTTCAAAGGGTCTTGTACGTCTTTACAACGCTTCAGTGTCCCTAATTGAGCACGTTCAAATGTGCCAGGCGAAAAACAGTCGTTTCGTGGAGTATCTCCCAGCTGTTTCTATTTTGAACATTTGGCAAGCATCCTTTTTCATAGTGAAATTAGCCAACTCACCCATGAAATCGGTGATTGACGGAAATGCTGCAAAAGAGATCTACAGCATCGCCGTGGATTTAGTGGCAAAAGCCTCGATCATGAAGCACGACGTTTCTTACAGAGGTAGTGGAATCATGAGAAATATGTGGCAATTGTTCAGTCGACTAGACGAGAAAAATCAGGTCACATTGAGAATCTCGATCAAGTCTAGAATGGCAGCATCTGTTTTCTTTGACTGTTTGTCGCTTCTCAGAGATAAAGTGGGCTTGGCAAAGCTCAACATCAAGACAGATGTGCATGGCAATTCAGAGTCCAATGAGGACGGAGCAGGCTCCTCCTCCGACGAAAATGATCAAGTTGGAGATGGAAATGCTATCAACGCGTCGGATGACGAAACTATATCTGCCAATGCACACAATTCGGATAAAACTGGGGCCAACGATAGCCAGCGGACAACTCCTGGTAGTTATGGAAGCTCTGGCCGTGCTCGGAAAAAACGTCTGCTCTCAGATGCCGAAGATCCGGAGCAGACAGCGAGACGGATCATTCGAACAATTCCACTTGACCCCCAGCCGATTTCAGCTTCTAAGCGCAGCTCAATATTCAAGGTTGTGAATGGTAGCAATCAAACGTCTCCAAGCACAAGTGTAAAGACGGATGAACATACTATTAGCGGGCCGCCGTCCGCTGCACCTCAGCATGGGTTCAACGATGGACATGTCAATAATGGACGGTCAAGTAAGGGACAATCAGTTTTAAATCAGAATTTGACTGTTCCAACTTTGATGAACAATAATTCAGAGTCGATTGGATCAGGGTATCAAGGGTCAGGATCTGGCTTCGAAGATATCAACGTTCTGTTGGAGGAAGATCTTTTCGCAAACAACGATATGTTGTGGAAAGATGTTGATAGTCTTATGAACGATTTTGGATTCCATGCGTGATGGAATATTAAAGGATAATTTATAGATACAAAATTGAGTAATATCAAAACTTATGATTCGAGATTTAAACATGAAACAAAGATTTAAGCAACTTCCACGGAGAAATTGAACCTTTTTTGAATATTGGTCATACTCAAAACTATAGAGTTGCTTTGAAATGAAATTGTGTACGAGAACTTTTGTCTTTCGTTGTGGAACATACTCTATCTCACGCGCGTATCTAAACAGTCCTAACTCATAGCACCTACAACAATACTAAAGCAGCATTCGGGTACAGGATCTATAAATTGACAGTTATTCATGCAACAATAATGGATAATCCACACAAGCAGGTCCAATCCGCACTTTTCTCGCGCATAATCAATAACATGGTATGTGTATTTGTGTTTACTTCTCCCACTAACGACTCTAACATCCAGAAAAACCTAAATGAAGCAGTTCATGATGTCAATCTAACGCTCAATGATATAAGCAATAAAAACAAAGATACGGAGGTGCTAGCTAGGATGTGGCTGAACTACAGCAAAAGCGCCGAGTACAATCTTGAAGCAACCGGTCAAAAGCGGGATCCGTTGTAGATTTTGAAAGTATTTGTCTAATGCTGTACATGAGCGGGACTCGGCCTTTTGATCGAGGGAATTTTTATAGTTTAAGCAGGTCGATTGGGCTAACAGCAAGATATAGATTCATTTGCATTGTGGATACGGAGATGTCTATATCGTGCAGCTGGCAGTCAAGAGGACCTCGCCCGCAGAACCTTCATGATTCAAGCCCTCGCCATCAATGGATCTTTACTTAGATTGTTCTGGCAAATCGTGACACCAATGTGTGCTTCGATATCACATCATCGACCCAAGTAAAAGCGATTAAAACAACGAGTTTTGGCTGCCATATTAGCTCGTATTCTAGATCAAAAATGATTGCCGCATATATGATGCCACTAATTCTTCATGGATGGGTCAGTGTAGGCTGGTTCCCAAAAGAATTTCAAGTCTACAATAGTATTCCAAAAAATGTTCTATTACACTATTAATGTACAGCTAAATGCCTCTCAGAGGCTTGCTTTATATCTACTCTTGTTGAGTTGGCAAAAGGTTGTATCTCTTCTTCAAGGTAACTCTTTGTCTGGAGTACTTGTCGTCTGGAGAGAATCTGGCAGGGTGAGCGGATTTGGTGATCTCGCCGTCGGCGGTGACCTTGTCCAAAGTGTAAACACGCTTACCGTCGGGTCCCAAAGTGTACATCAAATGCATTTCGAAGGATGATGGTGTTGTAGATGACTTTTTCAGGAGAGATGAGGGCCTGTGTATGGCAGGTACTGGTGAAACATAAACGGGATAGCAAATTAATATTACTGGAATAAACATGTAATGAAATTGATGAGATCTTTATCTGTTTTTTAATTGCACAGAATTTAATTTCATTTATTCAAGGCGTTGATTTTGAATAGAAGGCTCCGTCGTAAACCCTTGAACGAGATATGTCTGGCTATCGATACACCAGGTGGCAATGCATACTCTAAAGAAATTGGAGATATTCTCATGTATTTTGACACAAGCGGTTTCCTTGCTTATTTAATCTGGCGTTTTTCCCTGATGATCATACATCAGCATTTGCTCATTTGGATTTAAGATGAGAGTATCAAAGTAGCACGTCAAGACAAATACGGCAATTAATAGTAATACCAATACAGCAGTTCCATACACTTGTGAGCTTCAAAGTGACTTATATTTTTAACCTTGATACTAGACAGAAGACAGAGCCAGATCCAAGCTCATAAACGTTTGCCTTCTTCAAACGATTACACAAACTCGAATCAATAATGCGCGCTTGATCCTGTTCTATCTCATTTTAATACACACCTACTCCTGTGGAGCAGCAAATGGGTTGGAAATGCTCTCCGTTCCATGCAATGGCGAAAGGGTCAACATCTGTGGCCCACGCACAATCACAGTGCCCAACTCTCTTGTTTGCTCTGTCAACATAGACTCATCTTCGGGGTCTCTCAATGTCTCAACTACATCTTCAAGAACCAAGTTCATCAACTGATCGAATCCCTTCAACACTCCAACAACATATCTACCGCCGATAAACTTGACCTGAACTTGTTGTCCATAGTATTTCTGCAAGTCAAGAATGGCCTCTTTCTTTGGGCGGTCCTGTTTATTGTTGTTGCCCCGTCTGTCCTTGTCGTTTCTGTTTCTGTCATTTCTGGGTCTATCGCCCCTATCATTGGACCGGTTGTCACGTCTTTGGAACTGACGTTTCTGGTTGTTAGTATCAGATGAACTATCGAAAGAGCGATGCATTTGTAGGCTTGTCTGGTGACTTACGTTTTCCATATTGACGATTAATCAGTTAGCTATTGTCGCACAGAGTGTGGAGAGGTAATACAAAGCAAAAGAACAAGGGAGGAATTGAAGCCGAAGACCAACTGGATGAGAAAGTGGAAGAACATAGCAAATTTCCGACATGCATTTTTTTTCTTTTGTAACTTTGACCGTGGGTAATATTTCACAGGGCCGAAGTTAGAACAACAACTTAGTTCAACTAATCAGCACCGCCAAATATACACATTGTCTCTTCTTCACTTTTTTTTTGCCGTTTTATTCAACTATGAACTGATAATGTCAAGTTCTATTTTTGCTCATCTGAAAGTATTGACTCTTTGATACAACTGCACGTCGGTCTCTTTCCAAAGACGTTTGATTCTTTGCGGATATAAATTTGAAGTAAGTAATTATGGAATAATAATTGGTAATTTTTCCAGTTTTCCGTTCTCTTAATCCTGTTTCGTGACTCCGCAGATTCTTGTGTCATCCTGATTTGTGGAGTACCCAAACCAAAATGGACATATCTGTTTTTTTCACATCAGACCTAACATCTTCTGAAAGAAGAGTCTCGCCACAATGGAAGGTCTCGTATTTGAAGCAGCGCATTGAACAATTCACAGGGATCGCGCCGGAACATCAAAAGCTTCAATACTACCCCCACAACACTAGCAATGAGTTCATTCTTTTGGACTCGGAGAGCCTGGATTTAACAGTCGCTGACTTGAATATCGTCGAATTCGGCAGAATTCACGTACAAGATTGCGATCCTAACTCGCATTTAGCCGATCTTGCTCAAGACCAGGCCAACGATGGATACAGATTATCCGAAGAAGCATACCAAAACAGAAATGATTCCGTACTACAATGGAAGAAGAAAGAGCAACTTGGGAGATTTGATCCCTCCTATGAAGCCCGTGTGCAGCAATTGGAGTCCGAGAGTGTCATTTCAGCTGCCTCCATGAAAGTCGGGGACAGATGTCGTATCATAAATATTGGTGGTGAACGGAGAGGTGAGGTGAAATATATCGGCAAGATTCCAGCTTTGGACGAGGGTAAAAAGCCGTGGGTTGGTGTTGAATTCGATGAGCCAGTGGGTAAAAACGATGGTAGCCTAGATGGAGTCAGATACTTCAACGCCAAGCCGGGCTACGGCAGTTTTGTGACCCCCAATAAAGTAGAGGTGGGTGACTTTCCTGAGGAAAATCTTTTCAACAGCGATGACGAAGAGCTTTGATCGGACTAGATAGATTGATGCTTGATTTGCAGCCAATATGACCATAGAAACAAACGAAACAACGGAGATTATTAATATTACCTGAAGTATTCGACATGCGAGAATTAATTGAACGCTCAAATATCATCGTCGTTTTGTCTCATTCAAAATTTACATTTGCTCCACTTTTTTCCCCTTTGCCTTTCACATTATTGTTGTCCCCAACAATATTATTAATCGCGAACCAAATCGATACTACTCAGTATACTACACATATCATATCATTAAAACATGTCTGAGGCAACCTCTACCGCTCCCATTTTTGAGTTTTTGTATAACTATGTCGATAAGGATACTCTCCAGAAATATCTTCGTTTGACGGTCATCGTCTGTCTCTATCTTTTCATCCGGACCTACTACACCAATTGGTCTAAGCAAAAACAAGTGCGCAGAGAGCTTGATTTGGACAAGCAGGAGCAGGACAGAGACGCCGAGTTGAAGGAGCAAAAGAAGCAAGAGAAATTGCAAAAGTTGGAAGACGAGGCAAAGACTTTCGGCTGGGGAAAGACCACCAGAAGAAACGTCAAAAGACAGGAGCAAGCTTTGGCTGAGGCCACAGAGTCTTTACGTGAAAGACACCAAGGTGCTTATGATGCTGCTGAAGATCACGACATTGAAGATTTGTTGGAGTAAGATTGTCGTCGGAAAAGGGTGATCCAGTGTTACCAGTGTGGGGATGGAAGTAATTGGATTTAAATGTCTTGTATTCTTCTGAGGATATTGAAGCTCTAGCGCTGATTTTTGGCTTCACTAGATGATTACTTGCCGGGTCTATCATGGAAAGTCACTTATTCCCCATACCTTCTTAACATCATTTGATTCTGTCTGACGCCAAGGCTCGGAAGCGCTGTTAGATTTTTGTATTGAAACTCGTGTGTAGTTAATTCTGCTACAATTGGGTGGTTGTAAATAGGACATAAATCAAGTTCACGAGTTCATAACATATCATTTGATCCAGTAAAGGTAAGGGTCTGTGTTGGAAGGCGTTATGCGTTTCACATTAAAGACAAGAAAAAGTCGAGAGTTTTATAATAAGCAGGGCACAAGCTTGATTCAAAGACATCTCAATCTATGACACTGAGACTCGAATCTCCTGTGTTTGTTCCTAGTTCACGATTGCCAACTAGTAGTACCTGCTACTTATTCAATTGATAAAGACAAAACTTTACAATCAGTACAACAAGATAAAGCATTTTCACAACTTTTCCTACAATTTTTATTTTTCAGGTCATTCGTCTTTTTTGACCCTCATTATCAATGGCTGCAAATCACCAAGAGGGTATCTCATCGACCTCATCTCACTTTCACCAAACTCAATCATCCCAAATCGGTCACAGTAAAGTCACAAATCAGTAAAGCCGAACAAAATTAACTTTGCGATATCAATATTTTCCTATATTTCTCCCTAATTTTTCCGTGTCCGCTTTTTTTCATCTCATTGAATGAGGATCCATCCATCAACCTGCATACCCCCACTTGAAAACCACATCTATCTTCAACTCATCTACATCTTTCTCCACACAAACAATATAAATGGCTGGCGATCCCTTTCTTTCAGATCCCTCCAAAAAGAGAAAACGAAGTACCCGAGCCTCTACTGGCCCCAAAAAAGCTCGGGCTCCTGTACGTCTGAATGATCCAGACTCTGAAATTTCCAGTAATTCAGACGACTCAGGCGATGAGGGTTCAGCTGTTGGAGAAGGCGATGAAAGAGAGCTTGATTCCGACGAAGAATTCCAGCATGAGAATGAGGCAGATAAAAGAAGACGTATTGCTAAGCAATATCTTGAGAACTTGAAGTCTCAGGACATAGGTGACGACGATTTCGATGCTGAGGATTTAGACAGAGATCTCCTCGCCACCCGTTTACAGCAAGATGCCGCAGAAGGAAAAGGAAATGTGTACCGCTTTTATGGACAAAAAATTAGTGGCCAGCTTCTGGATCTTCAACGCACTCACGTTCGTGTCGGTTGTAAAAACCTCACCGGAGTCGCCGCCAACTTCCCATACATCTACACTGTGTCCAAGGACATCGAGCTCATCAAGTGGAAACTCAACAGTAATAACAAGCCACAGCGTGTGAAACATAGTCGTGGTGGCCTGCGGTACAGTAAGATCAATACCAGCACTCCAAGTCTGAACCATCACAATGATGAAATCAGTTGTGTAGCCTGTTCAGGTGATGGACGATTTGTCGTCACTGGTGGCCTTGATGGACGTCTTATTATCTGGTCGGCAGAGAATCTCACCTGTCTTAAAGTGTTGGAGACTCGTGGCGCTGTCAATGCCATCACGTTCCGTAGAGGCACCGACCAACTTTACGCTGCTTGCGCAGATTTGCGTATTCGTACGTTCTCCATCAATCAGTATGCGCAACTCGAAATTTTGTACGGACATCAAGATAATATCACCGACATAAGTGCGCTCGCCAAGGAAGCCTGTGTATCTGTCGGCTCTCGAGACAAGTCTGTTATGTACTGGAAGATCGCTGAAGAGTCACGACTTACTTTCAGAGGAGGTGACTCTGAGAAAAAATCATTCAAGAAAAACGCGGCTTCTGCTGAGGTCTCTGATGTACCATTCCATTCCGAGGGATCTATCGATGTGGTGCTGATGATTGATGAGTCGCACTTTGTCACAGGATCTGACAACGGAAACATCTCTTTGTGGTCAAGGTCAAAGAAGAAAGCATTGTTTACTCAACGAGTTGCTCATGGCCTCCTCCCACAGTTCACGCCCGCACAAGCTAGTGCCGAAACAGAAGAGAGCAAGGCTGCCCGCCAAATCCCACCTGCACAGCCTTACTGGATCACTTCGCTCTATGCTGTTCCCTTTAGTGATATCTTCATTAGTGGATCCTATGATGGACAAGTTCGTGTCTGGCAACTTGAACGAGAGAACTTCCGCTCCTTCAACCTTCTCGGAAGCCTTAGTGTTAAGGGATGTGTGGTGAAGATCAGCGGTGCTGAGCTCACAGACGATAAAAAAATTATGGTGTTCGTTGCCACGGCGAAGGAGCACCGTCTCGGCCGGTGGTTGGGCAAGATAGAGGGACGGAACGCGATCACCACCTTGGTCTTTAACATTTAGCATTGCATTAAACATAGGAAATACGGAAAATCTCGATTCGTGAGTAATACTTATCCATACCTCCGTTCAGAAGGTAATTGTATAAAAAATTAAGTAATATATTGCCTATTCCAACCTAATGTACACAGAGACACGCACCAAGCAAAGCCTCTAATTTTTAATTTACGGGTCTGTTTAAAAAGCAGCCTCGTCATCCTCATCGTCTCCCATGTCGTCATCGCCGTTTTCGAAGTACCGTTCAGCATTGTAATCGTTGTCATCATCTGACTCGAAATGGTCATCGATATCATCTTCCTCGAGTCCTTCATCTCCTTCCTGTGCATTTCCGTTCGCATCTAGCTCCTCAGCCATATGTTTGAGCTTCTCCAATACATCCACTGTTTCACCTTGCAGGGAGATCTCATACGAGGCGAGTCCACCATCTGCCTTAAAAGCAGACAGGAGCAAAGCCTTCTTTTTCTTACTAAGTCCCATCACAGAATACAATTCCTCCGGAAAAAATTCGAGCTGATATGGGTATTCGTCTATCAGTGTTCCAACCTTCTTTACCTGCTTATATCTGTCCGAGTAACGCTCAATAGGGGGAGCAGATGCCTTTAGAGCCAGCGACTCGGAGCCAGAGAAAAATGGACCATTGTACAAAAGCTTTTGTAACGCAATGGTCTGTTTGGCGGCACTCTCCTCGTAGGGACTGAGGGCAGAATGGACAGGAAGCTCGATGAACGGCTTCTGGCTATTCTGCTCCTCTGCTTTCAAATCATCCAAGCCGACGCCAAAAAGCAAGTTGGGTCTTCCAGAGCTTTTCTTAAATGACATGGCGTTGGCGGAGAGAGTTTAGGAGTGACTGATTTAGTAGGGTGAATCTATAGATGAGATGCATGTCACGTGGGTCAACTGATCTGGAAAGGTGTTTTTGATAAAGCAGAGACTGTCAATTTGAAAATCAAAAGAGAAGAACTCATTCCAATTCCGAAGTAACTTTTCCATTTGTGAATTGTCTGTAAGAGAATAAGACGTGTTGTATAAGCATGGTTGGTAAAACAGGGTTTCAAGGATCTAAATTGTGATTCTGCACCTATGGGCCTAAGATTTACCTGAGGTCTATAGTTTTCATGCTAATCCAGATACTTTATCATTTATCATTGGAATGGAAGTAAGTCGGTCTTGTAGCAGCAGACCATCAGGTGTATACTTATCTGATCAAACCATGAGTGAGAAAACAAGAACATATTTTTGAAAACCATTGATGAAATAAAATATCCCAAGATTTTAATAACTGATTCTAAAATGTTATTGCCACAGAAGTACTAAGACTCTCTAGTTATATTCTCTAAGAACACCAAACAGTAGGCAATGGTTCGAATGACCACGAGTTGCTTGATTCTGGTAAATACCTGGAACATTCATCTGTTCTCTTTTTCTGAATATTTTGCCTTTGAACATTCAATGTTCTGAGGCGAATACGCAAATTCTATCCATTGAGGCACTACTTGACGAAAGTACACAATGAATCCGACAAAACTTTGTATTGTGGAATATAATTCCAAATTTGACAAAAAGCGAAAATACGACGGAACATTTCTTCCAGTTTCCACATTTAAATAACAAGTACAACATTGACTCAACCATCATTTGAGGCCATTACCGCATTTGGCTGTATTATTGATTCTCATTGTCTCTAACTACATCATATCAACAAACATCAGAACACGCCAGTTCCCGCCAAATTGCCGAAGCAGTCACTCACGTCTATAGAATAATACCGATATAATCACTATGGCAGAGTTTTCTGAAACCGCTGATGGCACATTGGTGATAATGGTGTGTCGAGCTAAGCATCTACCCAACAGAAGAAAGCTCGATAAGCAATCGCCGTATGTGCTTCTTCGCATAAACACAACCGCCAAAAAGACTCCGAGTCATTTCAGAGCAGGCCAAACACCTGAATGGACGTTTGAGATCCGGTTTAAGCTTGGAAGAGAACGGAAACCGATTATGAGATTGGATGTCTTGGATGAGACAAAAAGCGATCCAACTCCCATAGGAGGCACAGAAATAGACTGTTCACGAGTATTCCTGGATCCTGCCAATTTGCAAGAGGGAGGAAAATACATCTGGGACAGCTGGCATGACCTAGATTTCAGAGGGAAACAAGCAGGCAAAATCTACTTGGAGATGACATTCTATCCCAGTGCCCCCGTTGTTCCTCCCAAAATCGGCTTTCTGCATACTTCAGATGCGCTTGAGGATGTATCTGATGATGAAAGTCCAGAGTTTCGACACCTGGCTCCAAGCCCGAATCGTTCGCCAATCATGCATGACGTGTTTGTGAGTGGTGATCAGAAAAAAGCAAACATTTTTCGTCGATCTGATCCAGAACGTCCCATACCCCCAGTAAAAAGTGCCTCTAGCGATGGTAAAAAGGGAGGAACTTTCGACAGACTAAGAAACAAGTTTCGCTCCAAGGAGGCGATTTCTACGTTGTGGGCGAATGAAAACAAACCAAAGTCTTCATATGTTCAAGAGCTTCCTGTTCATGATCACGAATCCCTCAACTTTGCACCTCTCCCTGCTGTTACTCTAGAAGACATAGACACTGGTGCTCCTCCCCCACCTCCACCCCATTCAGAGTTCAGCGTCTTTACAAAGAACCTGTCGCCATCTGAAAGAAATCATCATAGTCCTGAGCGCATTGTCCATGGAAGAATGTCACCTTTGCGTGACAATCTACCACCACCTCCTCCTCCGAAGAGCGGCCTGACTTCACCAACTCCTCTCAGTCCGACCCGGAGCCTTGTAAAAAGCTCGAGCCGAAGTCCGGGTCGAAGCCCTGGAAGGAAGCCTCCACCAGGCGCAACGGGTTTTGAGAAATCTACAGAAATCCCATTCTCCGCTGAAAGTTTCGGTTTGGACGACGAGGAGGATCATTTGCCTACAGCTGTTTACCACATGGGCGAGCAAGTCAAATCACTCACATTCCAGTCACCTAATAAAAAAGAGCCCAGCTCCAATGATGACATTGATCCCAAACACTACGCTCCAACTCCTTCTGAACATTTGGCGAAGAGTCTCCGGCTTCAAAACGGACAAATGCAATTCAAAGATGTTCAAGTTGATCTTAAGACTGAACAAACTGGATATTTAGGAGAAGGCAAGTGGGACACTCAACGGTTCTCGCCCAGTATATTTGACCGCATTCATGATGAAAGCTTGAATCGACAAGAGAAGCCTTCAGTTCCACCCAAAATCCCAAATGGATTATCTGAAAGAGAGTATTACGTTCTTGAAAAGGAAAACTACTTGAAGGATCTTAATGACAGACGTACATATTGAATAAAACAAATATAGAAGGAAAAGGGTAGTGTTTTGGATGTCTGGCACGGCTGTGATTAAAGACAAGTGTCAAGCCAGTGCACAGAGCGAGGCGAAACGCATTGATGGCATAGCCATCAGCTAAAGCTCAAAGACGAGAGAAAAATATAAAAGAGAGTTTTCTCTCATAGTCCTTTGCCTACAACAAGTTGGCAGCAACAGCAGCCAACACTCCAAATGCCACACCCACAGTTCCTGCGCCAGCTTGGGAAGTTCTTGAAGAAACAGATTGGCTAGCAGAAGCGCTGGATCCGGTGCTAGAAGCACGGGCCAGGGATGTGAGTGGAGTCGAGCTCATGTGGTAAGAAGAGCTGTTGGAGTGGACCAGAGAGAAGTTCAAACCTGAAGCGACAGCAACAATTCCGTTGAAGGCAGTCAAGCCGGTCACAGAAGAGGATGCCTGCTTAGTGAGAGATGCAGAGGCAGCAGATTGAGAGCTTGCAGAGAGGAATGAGCTCAAAGAAGCTGCCGACACACTCGAGACAGAAGCGGCTGAAGCAGAGGCAGCAGAAGCAGAAGCTACGGAAGCAGCAGAGGCAGAAGAAGCAGCAGAAGCAGAAGCCACGGAAGCAGCAGACACAGAGGCAGCAGATACCGAGGCAACAGAAGCGCCGGAAACAGAAGCAGCACTTGCAGCCAGAAGAGAGGCCTGAGATGCAATCAGCTGCAATTCCTGAGGAGAGTACAGGGTAGTGGTCACAGTAAGAGTAGAAGTGATAGTAGTCACATTAGCAGCAACAGAAGCAGCAACGGCCAACACAGAAACAACGGACAATGGGTTCATGGTGAAACGAGAGGCTAGGTGGGTGTTAACGAGAGTGATGGTTTGAGGTGTGATTTGTTAAAGTGTTTGTAAAAGAAGGACTGGTGAAGACCGTGCGTTGAAGTTTGGGCTGATAAAGGAGTGACAAGTTAAACTTAGGGACGACAACAGAAAAGAAGAAGTGGTTGGTGAATGTCGAAAACGTAGCGGGACATGTTTTCACACGAAGTTGAGTGGGCAGCTTGGGAGTGCAGGAGTAAAACGGCGCGGGAGTGCAGGTAGCTCGAAAGTGCGACTTTTAGTGTGGATATTGTTTTTGTTTATTCTGAATCTGGAGATGCGTCTTCCTATTTGGGAACAGAGTTGACGTTGTCTGCACGCGATTCTTCTTGTGCATTGACTTACAGTCTCAATGAAGCCACTAACCACAGGTCCGCATACAGTCCACGGAGCACAAAACAAATGAAAACGATGATGATATGGCCAAGCGTGACTAGCAACAATTCGCTGAAATAAACACGATGGAAAAAAACATGAGCTGTACACCATCGTTTGTTTGAAAGTCTATTTTCTGGCTTGGGAATGCCGAGATCGGGACTGGACAATCTGCATATCCACATTCTGCGGCTCATTCCCATCCATCTCTTGCAGTCTTCATTGGCCGAAAAAACGGACAATTGCCCAGATTGTCTGTCTCGGAATGCGTGAGCTGCAGAGGCCGTGCGTTTTGGTATGTCTGGAATTACGAGCATTGGTTCTAGGCGTAAGACATTCATGTACCCCATTATTGAGGAACGTATGACAGTTTACGGAGGAAATACTGAGAGTTGTAGACACAAAATGAAACGATTATTGAGGGAGTTTCTGATCGGAAAAGAGTGTATCAACGATTTTAACTTTTGCCCAAGAGTTTTGGGGCATGGCCTACACAACAGAATTCACACAACTCCCTCTGGCGAACAAAGTAGTTCATGCATTAACTTAAACTCAATTTAAAAGAGCCTTCCATTTTCTTTGATTTTTTTTTTGGATTCCGACTATTGATACAAAATAGAATAGGTTTTGTCTTCTGGATCATCTTTCAATTTGAGTAATATGGCGAACGTTTGATCTCGGTTCTGCAGCGCTTGTTGCAGAGTGCTTCAGGAGAAACGGCCAGACCAGGCGGTGAAATTTTTGTAGAGATACCGTTTTAGGCCATAATTGCAGTTCCTAATTTCGACCCATGCAATCGGCCGTCATTGTTAAATTTCAATTACATGAATGTTGCGGCTTTATGTGCGCTTCAAAGTGACACATTGTAACCTCTTCAAAATTCCAACCATACTGAAACAATTGGCAGTGGATCCAAATATGAACGCGATACACTGTGTCACAAGATACCGATGCGCAATAGAAATTTCTTGGCGTAAAACTGAAATGGGATCAGGTCCGGATCTCTAAAAAGAACATCATCATAGTAGTGTGAATAATGATTCATACGGATCACTGAGTCTGGCCCCTAGTTCAATAATCTCACATTGTTCTCACGGAATTACTCTATGTATTCATACTGATTGTCTCAATTTGCTTATTCCCATTTTGTATTCTAGAGTCAGACTGTTATTATACTATTTCGTTCTCAAGCCCTGTCGCCTCGCCCCGTCAATACATAAACGAATGAAAGTCAATCATGACAGGTAAAATTTGAATACATGCGTAAACAATTGCTCATGGACTTCGAGTGTCTCAATTAGGGGTTAAACATTTTGTTCATTCCGATCACAGAGAAGAACAGGAACTGGGTAACATTTGTATTGTGAGAATTTGAGCGGAATTATCATCACACACATGACAAGTTTAATCATTGAATTATCATTACACACAAAGTGTTACATAGAAAGTGATTTTTTTCTGGAATTTACATTCTGCCTTATTCTTTGAATCTGTCTATAGTGAGCATCCAAGAGGCAACAAATTGCGCATTCATCTTCAAGAATATCTAAATCATATAATTCAGTTGAGTTCTACTGAGTATAAAAATATATTTCGCTCATTTCTCTCTTGTTTTACGAAGCCCAATGATGTTCTACTTGAAGAGATTGCACAAAAATTGATCATTATACCATTATAGTACTGGAAAAGTGAATCGCATTCTAATTCAGCGCAGAGATTACAATTAAAAGACATGCTTCACGAGTGAACCTGCAAAAGTCCCCTTAGAAAGCATTAACTCTCGGGGGAAGCCCAATCAATATCCGTTTCTGAGCCATTCGCATCAACTGTAGTCAAGACAAACGAAACCAATTAGTGACCCGGATACAAAAAATAAATCAAGTCTAAACAAGAAAAGAAATAAATAAAATTATTGTTTCTCTCATTTCACGCCAACGTTTTTTTTTTTTCTTTCCCCAGACTTTTCATGCACACGATCTTTGCACGACCGAAAATTTTCATCAAAGCTAACCTACAACACTTCTCCACAACACACCAAACATGTGGAAATCGGCGGTTCGCAACTATTCCATCAAAAACTTGCCCTACGAAAGCAGGCCGACCAACTTGTACAACCCGGTCAGATCCGCCTTCAACATAAAACCAAAGACAACCCAAGGCCTCATATACAATCCTCCAGCCTCTGCTCCTAGTTTGAAGGACACTCCTAGGGCATTCATTCCTCAAAATGACCCCCGTTTGACTGTTTTGGCTGATAAATTCAAAACATATACCGCTGAGGAGCTCGCGGACATGCCAATTATTTACGCTCACAAGAAAGAATACAATTTGACACCAGAGATCGTCCAGGAAATCATAACATTGAGACAGGAAGACCCTGAAAAATGGTCTGTGAGCAAGTTGGCTCAGAAGTTCAACATTGAGCCTTCTAAGGTCAATATCCTTACAGGATGTTCTGTAGCCAAACAACAAAAGGTCCTTGCTGAGCTTGAGACTGTGAAAAAAGCATGGAACGAGACTACTAGAAGAGCTAGAAAGGATCGTGTTAGAAGAAAGCAGATGTGGCTTAGAGGAGAGTTTTAATTTGTACATAGAATGCATGGAGGGTTACTCAATACATATACCTGGAGTAGTCTTGTATTATGTAGTGACATTACACACTGAGATTTGCTTCGCTGGGTTGTTAAGAAGCAATGTAAAATTGTATTCTTTGCATTGGTATCATTATTAAAGGAAATGAAGGAAAGGACTGTTCGATGCGTGATTCTGATTCGGAATTAATTGATGACTAGATTAGTATTTGAGCCGTCGCCAGCCTTTTTTTGCTCAGTTTCAAGTTCTTTATGCGTCTGAAGGCGTAAAGTTTCAAGAGTCTTTTGAATATGGTCCTTAAAGTTTATGACGTAGTTGAGGTCGCTCTGAACGGTACGCAAAAGCGTCTCACGTTTATCTTTAATGAGATATCGCGTTTCCATGAGTTCGCGTTTGAGGTTTGTGTTCAAAGTCTTTGCCTTCAATGTTTCAAGGGTCATATCTGCCTTCATTGCCTGCAAATCTTTCTGCATCTTTTCAATTTCGGCATCGAGCCGCAGGGCTTCTAAAGTGCTCTTCGAATGTAGCTCTTCCTGTGAAACTTTATTTTTAGAGAGGGTCGCTTCGAGCAATTTTATTTTGTCCTCTTGATCGGTCAAGGTTTGTTTGTGCTCTTCTATGAGTTGCAAAGTTTGAAGATATTCTTCGTCATTGAAAAGACGATCTTGCTTGATCTGACCATCTAATTGTGTAATCACGTCCTTCTCTGCTCTAATAGTTCTGCTGATAATCATTTCGGCTTCAAACTGCTGGGAATTATTGTGAACTACCTCCTCATTAATCATAATATCGTCCTGACCAGCAAGTGAAGGAATTTTGCGAATCGTTTGGTTATAAATGGACACGCTGTCAACAAGTTGTTGGTATGAAAGAGCTAAGCGATCCTCAGTGGAGTGAATCTTTGCCTCTGCTGTTCGCAATCTACTATTCACTGACTCTACTGCCTTTGCAATCTTAGTCTGTTCGTCTTCAAGTCTGCCAAGCTGGTCAATCTCGACACCCTTCAAATGTAAAGTTGCATTGAATTGACTCTTGTCTTGCAGGATCGCGGAGATACGATCTTCAAGCTTTGCAATAATTGAATCAAACTCCAAAGCTTTAGAATTGAGCGAAGTGAATCCATCTTGGAGGCTGTTGGTGTATTTGTTAAGAGATGCGATATCTGTCTTCAAGCGACCCGTCATATCTTCGGCTTCCTCGATTCGACGAAATTCTTCGGAGAGATTTTCTTTCTCCAGGCTCAAAGCTGTTATACTTGCCTGCTTATCTTGCTCTGCTTTAAATATTTCCTCCTTGTAGTTGTTGAATTCTCTCTCCATACTTTGATCGATTTCTTCATAGTCGTCGATTCTATCAATGAAGCTTGCATAGGATGAGAAAACACAAGAATTGTATATTTGCTCAAAAGCACGAGTTGGTGCATTAAAAGTTTCCTCTTCGTTAACACTCAGAAGCATGAGGTTGAGTTTAACCAACCAATAGAGCATGGCAAGATTGTAGTGCCAATTCTGCTCACCGGCCGCACTCAGCGCATCTCGAAGTTTATCTAGGGCTGGATATGAGAGACTTTTTAGAATTGCTTTCATATCAGTGTCAAACAGTGACAGAAAGCGATAATTTGGATCAAGCTTTCCGTACAAAAACTTAAACAAGAAAACAAAGTCTTTCTGTGTGGGCGTCTCAAACGTCGCGAGTGAAATATGATGACCCATCTCAGCCTCAAAGTTGTTGGCTATGCAAAAATCGTAAACTTCCTTCAGCAAAAGCTCCATATACACCTTGTTCCGGGAGTTCCGAGTATCACCACGCAGCTGGACTGTCAGATTGCTGGGCGGTAGGTTGCGAGATCCAGAGGTTCTTCGGAGCAGCAAAGGGGTGACTCCACCGGCTGTTGAGCCCATGTAGCCAAAACTGGACCTTATCTGGTTTGTAGGTTGTCCGCTTCTTCTTCTGGCGGAGCCCGGGGTCGGAGCAACCGCGGATAACCGCGTTCGCGCTTCAAATGACTCTGTGAGTCTGGGGGTCTGTCTGCTGAAGGAGGAAAGCCGTCGGTCTCCGTAAGAATGGAGCTGGGGTCCTCTTCCATCTGACATGTTCAAGAGTAATAATACAGTAGAAAATTAAGCAGATTGTATTTCTGCGAGAAGAAGCAAGAGATTGAAATGTAGATTTAATACAGGGATAGAAGCGAATGGATGCAGAGTGAGGTTGTTGCTGTGATATAGTAGAGAAGCTGACAGTGTTGATGTTTGTGTAATGTTTGTGTATTCCTGCATGAGCGGTCTTTGTCTGGGGACGATGAGAATACCGAGCAAAACAAAGAAGAAAATGTTTTTTTTCTCTTTCAGAGGTTTATCATTTGTCTTATATATTTTGTCTTTTTTCTATGTTGCGATTGCTATACAAAAGATATTTTCTTCTTTCTTCGGTTTGTCTCACTGTTTGAGAAGTATAGAGGAGGCAACGACAATCTAATTATCATAATAATATACAAAAGGTTGTATAGATTGATTTAACATTGAATGGTGATTATTTTTGCTCGCTCCCATGCTTGTGTTTGAAATGAGTTGGAGCTTGTAAGTCCACCATTGAAGACTACAAATCTCCCTTGAAGGATTTGAATTGGAATTTGATGGATCAGAAACTTGCTTACAAATTCTGGCCTGGTGGGGACAGGATTTGATCTTGAAATTTCCTGAGAGGTTTCAGTTTGCTGAAATGTTGCCAGAGTCAACCCAACATATCGAAGATAGTAGTACTTTTTAACGCTCTTGACTTTAAACACAAAGTACTTCCACGCAATCCAAATGAGGCATGAAATGTGTGTTTTCAACCCCGTGTAAGAAGTTTAACTCGGATTAGAATTAGATGAAGGACAATGCCAAATAGGTAAGGGCGACATTGTCGGAATAGAAAGTCGCTGGGCTCCTAATTCCGGTCGATCAAACCGAACTGTCGCATTTCTTCCCCATTGTTATATCGCTTCAGAGGTGAATTCTCCAATTGGATTCTTGGAAGCTATGCCAATAAGGACATGATTTAGCCAAAAGAAACGATCCAGCTGTTGCGCCTTGTAGATGAATCAAGCTCAAAATGATGCAGAGAGGTCAGTCCTTCAGAATCAAATAAAGATGAACTTACCAAAAATTCACAAGTTGCCGCTTATACTCTAATTCTGGGTGGCTTCGTCTCCACGGCTGCAAAGGGAAAATAGTTGTTCTGCACAGGATATGAAGCGAAACATTGCCATGATGCATTTAAGGGTAGACCATCTGCAGGTGGCCAACTTGACACAAGATGCTGGTGAAGTGAAGAAAAGCAATCTATTGACTGGCTTGAAAATTTTGCTTTGTCTGTGTCTGAATGGAGAAGACGCGTCTGAAATTTATGCAGCCTATCCAGGCAGGTTGCTCGTCAGAATTGTAGAGTGTAATGTTGGGTCCAGAAGATTAGGCAGAATCCAACTATGCCACGCAAGAACGAATTTAATTTTACAGTGAAAAGACAATAAGGAAAATCGAATTTCTTCTCCTGATGCTTGTTGATGGTACCGGCAATTGGTATCTTCTCCCCTCCCAGTATGAAGGCAATGCACCAGTTTAAAGACAGCTATCCATCCGTGAATTTAATTACTAGCTCGCATTCCTCATTCTGAACCAACAAACAAGCATTATCAAATTTAAAAAGAAAACAGCCCAAAAGTTTTTCTTTTCTTAGATAGCTCACTGTGTTCCTGTCAGATGCTGGTCTGGCAAGCCAAAGGGCCATTCTGGTGTTAGGACCACTCACCAGCCATCCATGGTATGCAAACCAAAGAAATCGAAGGCATTCAAGAACGGGAGATTGCAGTCGGACGAGAAACAGTTTAAGAACGAATTATGAAATCTGTTTAAACTAAGGGGTATTTCTGCCGTTACTGACTGATGCACAGGAACCGTTGGTGGTTGCAAACGTAACGGTTGACGCAAAAACTGGTACGGAAAATGGGCGCTGGATGGACTGGTGTGCACACAGAGCAAACTTAGACTTGAGATCGTGTATGTATGCCGCAGCACTATAACCGCCGTACTCAATTCCTGCCGCTAGCGTTCGCCCATTCTGCATATGCAATTGTCCCTGCATTGTGTCCGACGCCTCCTGGACACAAGCCCTGCTCTATTATTATGCCTTCTGTGACCCTCGCTCACGTCTCCATCCACCTTTATAATCGTTCTTATTCCCTGGCCCCTGTGCTAAACCCACATTTAAGTACGTGAGCATACGTGCATTTTGTATCATCGAATTCTTGCCTTCGGCTTTGGGCTAGTGTTCACTTTTTGGGTCTTATCGAAGCTACTCGGTCTGGTTCGGACCCCCCACGTTTCCATAAGAAACACACTCTTGAAAGGACAATCAGAAGCTCATTGAAGCTTTTCAGAGTCAAATTCCCATCATTCAAGTATAGTTGAGGCTAGTTACTCTTTTCCGGACTCTTTGACGCGGATCTCACCCTCTTAACCCTCGGTTTGTCTCTGGTAGTTCAAGTTGCTGGCTTAGGAAGTTCAACCTAAATGGAAATTTAATAATACCCTGAACAATCTCATTTGGAAACAGAAACGCTACATTGTACAATTACAGACAATGTCAACAAACGATACCGAAGCGCTGATGTCTTCTCCCAAGCTTCGGAAGCAACCGCCTAGAGAGGTGCCCTCCACGCCAACCTCCCGGACGAGGCGCCGTGCTGCTGCACTCTCTCCCTCAAATGCTACTGCGGACCTTGTTCCGGTCAGTCCTGGCATGAAGAGGACCAATTCCGGTACTTTGAAGTCCCCTGATTACAGACTCAATAACAAGGACGTCATGTCGCCTGGAATTCTTGCCACCCCACGAAACTCTGGATACGACTCCAACGATGAGAAGGATACGCCGCATCGCTCAAAATTCTCGCGCAACCCGCTTTTCTTCAGTCCAAAGGCACGAATAGGAGATGACAATGTGCCCCTTAAAGAGGACTTGAATGTGATCTCTTCTCAGTTGAAAGACAAGCTCAGCCTGGCGTTGGGCTCAGTTCAACGGAAAGAGCGCAATAGCATTTCTCCAAATCGCTTGACATTTACTGAAAGTTGGAGCACTAACTCCGCAGATTCACCAACCAGACGTAAGGGCTCTTTTGCCCAATCGCCACCGCGCAACCTCCAGGCTGCTAGCATAAATCTACAGACATTACAACAGTCGCCATGTGTTTACAGTAATTCTCCACGTCACACGCAAGCTTCATCGTTTGGACTCCAGCAGTCGGCTAATTTCTCGTCGGAACAGCAACCGATAAAGCTTCCTTCGCCTGATGAGACTAGTGCTCACAGTGCTTTGCTTGAAGCATTCTCACGTTCAAAGAAACGGCAACAGAGCGATTCGAATGAGCATGCTAATCCTTTCGGTATATCAACACCTGTGCTGAGCTCCCAGCAAGTTCTGCCATTCGAAGTTTCGGAAAACAAACCCAAGCCGCCTCCTTTTCAACTTCCATCTATCTCTGTGGCTGTGCCATTGAACCCAAAAGATGATTCTGAGCAAGACGCGGTGCTTTCACTCATGTCGCTTGCATCACCTCAGGGCCTCAAAAAGTCTCTACATCATTCCTTTAACATGCCGGCAGGAGAGTCTGCGACCCTGTCTCGTTCGCCCTCTGCTTCTGTCCCTGTTCTTCCACCCATTGGCGGGCTAATCCGTAAAGTCGATGATGACGAAACAGATGTCGAAGAGGGTTCTTCTTCCGATTAATAGTTGGGATCATTTCATTTTTTTTCACAGTGTATTTGCCTTACAATTGTATCATTCCTTCGTTATAATTTGTAGAAATAGTGGCTAGCTTCTCAAACAGCCTAATTCATTGAAACCGTGTATTAGTTCAGGTAACGAATCTAAATCTCCTTAGTTAAATTTTGCCCCTTGATACTTGACAGGTTGTCAGTGTCTGCATTTAAGCGCCCCGCCGGCTCCAAACCTAACAATCTTTTTAAAGAGCGAATGAACCACAGATGAAAGTTTTCTTCGATAAAAATAAAAATTTACAATCATTTGTGGCTCGTCATCGATGAGGCTCGAATATTACATGGGTATCTACCTTGCGTTTTCAAATTTAGAGTAAACTACTAAAGGTAACGAACACGAAACGAAACTTGCCTGTATGTTGAGCTAATTTCTAATCTTTACTCAAGTCTAATGACTAAAAATTTTATCTCGTATTTGTCCTGAGTAATCGCAGAATCGTTAGTGGCTGCAGATTTCCGATACCGGCGAACGCATCCCGCACTCCCCCCTGCAGGTTACTCTTCATGAGTAAGCTGCCTAAGAAAAAGTAATGCGCAGAAGTCAGCTTGTATCACACGATTTCTTTTCATCCAAAATCTTACCATCGGTTTTTATAGAGACACCTCGCCTTTAATAATCACATAGTCCATAGATCTGATACTGTGGTCTCACTTGCAGCTACGGCACTCTCTATTCCTCTACCCTTGAACCATACGAAGGTGCAATTTCTTTAAGTGCATCAATTCACAGAATCTTGAATTTGTGATATACCTTTATTACCTCTCACTTTTATTCTTCAAACACTCGAATTCCTTAACAGGAGCAGAAACGAACGCTCTGGTCTTTGAAATACACAATCCATAGCCTCGATCATACATAGAACGGTCGTTGATTAAAAAGCAAAGAATCAAGAGTTCAACAAATACTAAAACGACATGTCCGTTCTTCTCCTACTCCATCCCACGATTGTCACAGATGAAGACACCGTGCTTGGGATCAAATCAAAGATCACTTCTCAATACCCGCAAGCCCCAGTCACACAACACATTATTGACCGAGTGGCCCGTGAGAACGTCGAGCTTGCACCTAACTCATTTGCACATATAGTCTATGTTAATCCCAATGAGGGTCATCTAGCGCTTCCTGTTCTGGTCATCTCGAAGTTGTTCAATGCCCTTGCAGAGGATGGTGACTTCACTGGTGACTTACCTCGCAATCAGGATCTTGACGCTTTGATGAACGGTTTCATTGTTAAGGCGCCAGGCCATTGGGTAAAACCTGTCTCCCAAAAGACACTGGTCTTGTTGAGACCAAAGTCTCTGAAGGAAGGTCGCACGGCAAAATTGCCCCTGTTCAAGAAGGCAGCTGCCGAAAAGGACACTGTTTCTTCTCCTGTGACTTTGACTGATACATCTGCCAACAACACTGATCAGGAGGATGAAGCATCCATGAAGAGACGCTTGGAAGAGAGTAAGCTTTCTTATTTTAGTGATGATTCAGACGATGAGCTTATCGCTGAGGATGAGTTATTGGCAGATGTTAATGACTTGGATAAAATCAACATAATTGTTCCTAAGAAGTGTGAGTTGCCTGATGGTAAAAAACGCCGGAAGGCTTGTAAGGATTGCACTTGTGGCTTGAAAGAAATTGAAGAAGCTGCTGAGGCTAATAGCCGCAATTTGCAAGAGACAATTTTAGGCCAGATGGTACAGCTGGCCACACTCGAGGCAATTGAGATCGAAGACCGCTTGAAGAAGTCTGCAGTGAAATTCACAGAAGACGACTTGGCTGAGATCGACTTCACTGTGGAGGGAAAGACCGGAGGATGCGGGTCCTGTGCTTTGGGAGACGCTTTCCGTTGTGACGGATGTCCATACCTTGGTCTTCCTCCTTTCAGACCTGGTGAGGTGGTCAATCTTGATAGCTTTGGAGAAGATATTTAATCGGTTTGGTGCTACCATCTATCACTTTATAATTCAGATTACGAAACAACGGTAATGATCAACGCTTTTATTATGTTACCTGTAGTTGAAAACCTTCCTCTAACTTTTACTTCTATTGTGTCTCTTAATATGTATTCAATCATGATTATTCCCGAATTCCAGGAGCTATCAATTTATAAGGCCAGCTTACTCGTTCCGTGTAAAAATCATTTGGATTTGTTCGTTAAGTTCCAAGCAAATTCAATGTTATTGACTCAATTGTTCGATTTGTTCAAGCTTTGACTAAAATGCTTTTTGTAGTTTAAAGCGTTATTAGAATTAGGAGTGCTATATGACCAACCAGGTATAGCCGCTGTATTAAATTGATTACTAGGATCTTTTTGATACAGGTCGTAGAAGCTCTGATAGTATCTTTCCTGGTTGAAGCCAAAATTCTCACAGCCAGAGGTAGATGAATAAAAGGCTGGTATCTGTGCTTGTCCAATTGTATCATTGCTTAATATTGTCATATTTGTTTGCGATGGGATGTTCATCATTGTAAGATTGTTTGTGCTATTCTCGTAATATGGTCCTTGGTTAATTTGACCGATCGAATTCACTAACCCTTGCTGGTGACTTGAATTTACCAAACTTGTGGTTGTTGAATTGGGGAAATTCATATTGTTTGTAGCCCCCACTTGACCTAGTAAAATTCTCTGGTTGTAATTACCACAGTTTTGGATTGGGGCCAGCTGAGTCTTGCCAGAAGTCAACTGGCCGAATGAGTTCAAATTAGTTTGATGCATCGCTTGATGCGGTTGCGGCTTTGCAAAAGACATTGATGTATTTTTGTGCTGAACATCTTGAGGATTCAGCTCTATTGCAGGCTGAGACGTTGTGTCAGATCGTTTATTGACGAGGCCTTTTGCACCTGGTGACTTTGGATCGCAAATATAGCAAGTTTTTTTACCGTTTCGACGAGGAGCGTACCGATAATCTGGGTACTTCTTTGCATGTTTTACCTTTTCTTCCCTTGCTAAAGTATTCCAGTATTCTCTTTCTTTCAGAGATAGGTGGCGCCAACGATAGCCCAATTCTCTTGAAATTTCAGCGTTGGACTTCTTACCAGATGAATCACCAAAGACAGAGAGATGATGTTTCAGGCGAAATAGAATGAAAGCGTTTCGCGGACGTGGGATACGTTTCGACTTGCGTTTGCAATTGCATTTGCTTGTTGCACCAGCATTCAGCTCTGAACTATTCAGTTTAGTATCTGGACTATATTGCGAGTTAACTCTTTTGCTTTCCTCTGTGACTGATTGGAGTTGTGTCGTCGCGTTAAAGTTACTTCCATTGTTTGTGAAATAACTCGAATAGCCAGAGGGCGATGCTTGAACTAATTGGTTCTCAGGCGTGCTTAAATTCAGAGGCAGCTGTGTATTTAGTAAAGTATTGCTCGTTGTGCTAGCGGTATTATTGTTGAGTGATGCGTAAACGTATTGATTCTCTTCATGATGTAGCTGGGTGAGTTGCATTTGTTGTAAGTGGCTTGGATATTGCATGGTTGCGAAGGAACTAAATTGATGAGGTTGCAGTCCCATCCAATCCGAATGGTTTGATCGAACCACTGGCGGCCCAAGAGACAAGAACGAATTGTTTTTGTTGGTTTCTGGAAAGCCAGAGTAAACTTCTTGACCACTAGAACCAGAATTTTTTGTTTCCGGACAATGCAGCTGCAGCCCCAAAGTAACTGACATCATATGGTGATATTTGCTTTCCTAGTTCAAACTTTTTTTTTGTTGTACTCCTATTTTCAAAACGATTGGTTGTCCGGCGTTGGCCCTTAGCCGCTCTATTGTCTTCGTAGGTCTGACGGGATCGGGAAGTATGCAAAGTTAAATGAGTTTGAAATAATTTATTCAAGTGAAATATTTTGCAGCGGTAGAAACTACACAGGGATCTTTGACGTCTTTATTCAACTCCTAGCACATCAAGAATGCAGCCGAAAATCCAGCTGTAGGAACGCAATGCACAGAATGAACGGAGCCTGTACACAATAAACCTTCTAACCCTTGACAAAGGTGTGTGCATGGCTATTGCGTATGGATGAGGAATTGTCCATTGACGCATTGAATGTTAAATGATCGGGCAGTCGGATCGGCGATCAATCTCAGTCGCAGATAAAGGAGGCCATGAAAACTCATTCGGGCTTTATTTTATTCTCTTCATCTGCAACTCGTTCATATGTGTTTTTTTTTCAATCGCACCTGGTAGGATTCAATTCTGCGAAGTAAAACGAGTAAGATTTCGAAAGCAATACCGAGTCCAAAACTTCGATTCAAGGTACAATGGCAAATCAGAGTCTCATTTGTGGCTAATCAAATTGACATTGCATGGATGTGACTTCATTCAAGTTTGGGCTGAATGATTGAATTGTGCCCGTGTCGACAGCCTACGCCGTTTATTTGAACAAGAAATTTAACAATACACCCCTATCTTCGTAAATTTTCATGAGGCTAAAAGGCATTCAATTTTGCGCAACGCCATTGGATTTGATATTGCAGTGAAAGATCACTTACGAACAAAACATCTTCACAAAAGGATTACTTCCAACTGTGCCAGCAGCTGCTGGTGAATCCTTGTGTTCTTAGTTTTAATAAAACCCTGCATAACTAGACGCCGAAAATTATAAAGGATGTCTGTCCACCAAGCTAATAATAATGAAATCGTATTCATATGTATTTGGACACATCTACAACATTTGCGTATACTAGCAAATAATAATTTTTTTAGTTTCCATTGACGTGTTCTGTACTCCGTTTTCTGATATTCGGGGCGGTCTGTTTTGAGGCTGATTTTGTATTCATTTCTCCAAACCCCGTGAGAACCCCTATAATCCAAAGCTCGAAATTGTTAAGAATCTTCGCTTATACACTTCAATGTTAATCTCTTTTTCGTTGCTTCAAAAAAAAATAAGTAGCTGTTTTCGACACGCCATCTGCATGTTCATGTTCATGTCACTCATTCTTCCTGTGGAAGAACATCAGTTATACATCTAGGATTGATCCAACATAAACATGAATTAATGGTTAAAGTAAACATGTGACAAGACTATTGACAGATGTGTCTTTACGTAGCAGACATGAACTTCGTAATCGGTATTTAAGAGGACTGCCTTTAAAAATGATCTTCGCCGCACGGCGCCTATTAAAACACAGCCCAAGTTATTTGGTATGCCCAACAGGGGCGCCTCGCCAAATGCAAGGTATTTGACTCTCAGATATTATTTGTAAGGCATATTTATGGAAGTGAAAACTGCCCTCATTCGAAAGATTCTTGTAAAGATTAAGTATCAGAGTCCAATTGTCTGTGAACAAAGACTTAGTAGTAAAGGAGGAAAGACATTATTAAATTTAGTGTCACATCATTGTCTGGCTATCCGTGAATTTGTTGAAGAGAAGCCGTTGCGTTTTTGGTCATTGAGCGGTCGTATTTATCATTAAGATGACTCGAGTGAATGCGGTCAATTTTTCAAAGTATTCTCCTGCTGAGACTGGTCATAGTTCTGACACATTCTAGAGCGATGGGTTTAAACTCTAACAAAGTGTTCCTATTACTATGATTTAGTTATGGGTGCCTCTGATAGCAATTATAAAAGGCGTAATTTGGTTTGCAAATGCCTTAGACACCCCTTCTAGATATGATCGTCGATTCTAGGACGAGAATGCAATGATCTGCACTTAAACGGATATCCAAAAAATCTATTAGCTTTAGTTCAGTCGTCGTTCTTTTTCAATTCCCTCCGGTTTACGTCATTCTATCTCTTATCATTTTCTCAGAAGCTCCGTTTGATTGCAATTAGTTCGAAACTTTTGTGCCTTGCCAAACATGAATACGGTATTTTGTTGTCATGGCATGGGTGGTCTATCTTCAGCGCCTCAGTGGTGTACCAATTTTAGAGGATTTTTTGCGTCAAAGAAGCCGAAAATTCGATTTGATAGATGTTACGTATTTGGAACTGTTTGACATTCTTTCTCATAAGTAAAGGGAATTTCGAGCAGATGAGATAAAGCAGCTATTCAGATCTTAATTTTCAATCCAAAAAAGGTGATCGAATTTCAAAAAATGAAACATTAGTTCGAAATCCCCAAAGTAAATCCAGTTCATGACTGACACTGAAGCCCTCTCGTTTTCACAGTGACTGAATGGAATTGTTTATGGAAATAAAGGAGTCCACAACTCCTAAAATATGTTCACGATATTGCCAAACTTTTACTTTTTCATTGATTCAGTCATTGCAATCTCTAAATGGTTTTGTTAGCACCCTAGTTAGTCCCAGTTCCACACGAATAATTGAATGTCCACGAACTAACAATGGATGGAATAAAACAAATCTGAAATAACAAATTTCAGATCCATCGACATGAATCTTCCTATCAATTTATTCTCTGTCATCTAATATATCAATACCTAGATTTAATTTCATTCACTTATTGACATGATAACAACTCCACATCTACTACCAGTACCTACGTTCAACAATGGATTTCTCTTCTGGCGTCGAAGAAGAGTTCCCATACCCACTTAGCATAACAAGAGATGCATTTGCTGAGAATGAAGCATTTGATCCAGACACGTTTCTCTTTAAAAATCACAGATTCACCTCTCTTGAAACACTACTAAGTGACCTTTCTGACTTGTCAAAGGCACTCAATCGTGATCTCCTCGACTTAGTGAATAATGAGTACTCGAATTTCATTGAGTTGGGACAGTCCATCAGCTGTGGGTTGGAACTTATCGATAATGTTTCTTATGAAGTTCGGAAGTTCAACAAGATCATGGACCAGACCATTGAGAGTTTGACCGCGTCCTCCGCCACAGCTGCAGGCGTTCTCAAACACAAAAAGCGCCTCAATTTATTAAAGAATAAGGCCAAGTTGATAATATTGCTCCATGAACAGTGCACTAGTTTCGAGACACTCTTGGGTTTGGATTTGGGACAGACAATCCCAGAAAAATTGGTGGACAAGTTGAACACACTAGCGACGCTATATTTTTCGGTGGTGAAGATTTTTTCTGTGTTAATGGAGGCCAACAACGCGTTAGACTCATCCACGAATAAATCGACGTCAGACGTCTCTTCCTTCTCTCGACTCACTGAACTGGGATCCTCGCACTCCCTCCCAAGTACTAGTAGCGAGGAAATGTGTGTCTTTTTTGATAAAAGCGTGCGCACCAAAGTGATGTCGCTTAAGCTTGAATTCAAGCTGTACATGAATGAGCTTACAACCTTCGCTAAGAAAGATCCCACAAAGTATTCTTCGCTATTGCTACTGCTTCTACAAATAAGCATGATCACTGGCCACACGCAA
Source organism: Australozyma saopauloensis (assembly GCF_035610405.1). Lineage (NCBI taxonomy): Eukaryota > Fungi > Ascomycota > Pichiomycetes > Serinales > Metschnikowiaceae > Australozyma > Australozyma saopauloensis. Next base: position 1,952,827 of record NC_086133.1, read on the forward strand.
CACTTGTTCAGCGGCGAATCATAGATAGCATTAATATCGGTGACAAGTCTCTTGTATCTGGCATGTGGCAATGGCCTGAGCTGCAATCTGATTAGATTCTAAATAAAGCTTGTAGCTTCCATTTTGCAGCCAAGGCCCGCAGTGATTATCATAATTGATGTCTGCCATAAATAGATCAAAACTATGACCTTAAACTGCAAAAATCATGAGACTAAATTGGATTTCATTCCATTTTAAATAAAAGTTCAATGTAGCTTTTGTCATTCTCAATAGTACCAAATTCAGTGCTCTACTTTACGCTCACAGGCGTAAACTTGGGCACCAACCACACCACGACAAAAGAGGATATTATCAACCCCAGGCCTGCGCACGACCATCAGATACACCAAACTCAACAGTAAAGCACATCTCCCCTCGTACTGGCTGCCATGGGTTTCTTCGACCAGTTTTTCTTAAGCTCCCAACAATGGGAAAACCAGGAGAAAACCGAATTGCCCGCAGACGTCCCTGCGGTGGACGAAGTCGGAGCTACCTCCGCTCCTCTCTTAAGTGCTTCATACTTCATTGGAGCCCGTTGTAAGCCTTACAATGACGACTTCATGTTGTGTAAAGATGAGAACAACGGTGGTACTGTTGAGTGTTTGAAAGAGGGCCGTAGAGTTACTCGTTGTGCCATCTCTGTGTTGAATGACATAAATAGGTACTGCTTTGACGAGTTCAAGTTGCATTACGAATGTCTTGAGCAAGAAAACCACAGACTCGGAAGCTGCAGAGCCACAGAAAAGATCTTCAACAAGTGTGTATTCGACAACATGAAGTTGGAGAAGAAGGTACCCGGTGTGGACCAACAGATCCACTTGAAGGAGGACCGTATCTACACCGGCACTGGCTACGATGCCAAGGCTGCCAAGGCTTTCTTGGACGCTAAGGCTGCTCCTGCCGCTGCTGCTTCTGAGCCTTCTGCTTAAGGTTATTTGAGTGTGTTCGAGGATCTTTCATAGCTCAAAATTTAAATGGCTAAAAACTCTTGCGAAACCCCCCTAGGACGGGGACGTTTCGTAGGCCCATTCGGGGTCTGGGCGCTCTGGTGCCGGCCTGGACTTTACACGGGGACACAGCTGTCACTATAGTCGATGTGCACCCTTCTGCATCACCACAGTCTTTATGTGAAATAGAAAACAATATTCCGGATAGAACGTAGCTATCGTAGTGACTCATCATTATTGCAACAGATGCCCCCCTCGTGTCCTCCCAAGTTGAAATCAACGAATCGATAGTCGTAGTCTCCACTTCGGCGAAGGAAATTCCCGAGTCACCGGAGTGTCAGATTGTCTCCGAAAAAAAATTACTTCCTCGGACTCATTTGATATACAAATCAAAGGTGTATCTCTTAGGGAATTACAGTGCTGGATTTCCAGTGCTGGAACTAGATGTGAATAGAACTAGGATCGCAAATCTATGTTATGAGTTATCAAAATGGGTGAAATATAACTTCGGTTTTCTCAAAATCAATACAAATATCTTTGTACTCAAAAATTTGGTTTTTCTGAATTAATTGCTGGAATTGAACATTTTAACTTTGTACATTAAATCCCACAGAATTTCCAAAATAGTTTCAGGTCGCCACAAGTCACAATCATCGAAAGTACAAATCAGCAGATTTGTGTTCTACTCGAATTAATTATTAACAATTATTGATATTTTGGTTTTATTTCAAGAAGGATCTTCGCTAGACTCAACTAGATGTAAAAGAGTAGCCCTACCATGCTATTTCACACCTTCAAAAACCCGTAAAAAATTCCTACAATAATAGAAATAATAATGAGGTATCAAGCAGATTTGTATTTCATCGATACTTTTATTTTTCTGCGTTCCAACTGGCATTTGTGTCGGCATTGCCGAACAAGGATACACAACAAAACGAAGTAAAATCGATTGACAGACTTACAAGCTTGTAAAACACTCTCGAACTCCATTTTGTTCAAAAAAAAAATAATTTACTCATTTTACATATTCTTCTCCTAGTCTGTTTACAATTAAGCACTCGCAAAACTCATCTGCTCTTACCTTCCTACCTATAGAGACAACACGAACTTTCACATACACCCATTAGAATAGCATGTTTGGTGCTGCTTCAGGAGGCACGGGCTTGTTTGGAAACAACAATCAAGCAAAACCAGCATTTGGGGCTCCAGCTGCCCAGCCAGCCTCATTTTCATTTGGTTCTTCTGCTTCGAACACTACTAATGCATTCGGTGCCAACAGCGCCAACAATACCAACAATGCTGCTGGAGCCTCTGCACTGCCATTTTCTCTCGGCAGTTCAACAGCACCTAAGCCTGCTGGCACCACTGGAGGTTTGTTTGGGTCATCCACCACCAACAATACTTTTGGATCAAACAACAACACTACAAACACAGCACCAGCGTTTGGCAACACAGCTACAGGCACCGGAACTCTAGGAAACACCAACACCTTTGGTGCTACACAAAACAATACTGCCGGTGGCCTTTTCGGCAAGCCAGCCACATCTGCGCCTGCTTTTGGTGCTCCGAACTCTTCACAACCTACACTGGGAGGTCTCTTCGGCAACAAACCAGCTGGACAGACCGGCGGTCTTTTTGGCAGCTCTAATCAATCCACACAAGCTCCTGGCACTGGTCTATTAGGCAATACTTCCACTAACACTCAATCTACCGGAACTGGACTTTTTGGAGCTACCAATACCGCAGGAAACACGCAAACGAACCAGACAGGCACTGGGCTCTTTGGACAAGGCGCACAATCAAATACAGGTGGTATTTTCGGAAGCTCAGCACCAAACCCCCAGACCCAGGGCCAACAGCAATCTGGTGCCACAGGTGGTCTATTCGGAGGATCATCCAACAACCCACAACCATCTTTCGGCTGGAGTAATAATCAAGGCAATACAAATGGACAGACATCCACTCTTTCGACTAACCTCCAACTTAACTTGTCTGCTCCAGCTCAAGCACAAAAAAGCGTATCAAATTACACCCCCTCTATCAATGACCAAATCATCAAATTGAGGGAGCAATGGGATCCAAACTCCACTAAGTGTGCCTTCAAAACATATATCTACAACAAGTTTAGTGAACAGGAGATAGCTCAGCTCTTGCAACAACCGCGTCCAGCCAACGAGAGTCCTGAAGATTGGGAGAATGCTATGGCCAACCGACCAACTGCTCTTCATTACCCAGTCAAGGTTTCATCATTTTCCGAAGTTGCTCAACGTATTGAAGTTCAATTGGATCATGTTGCTAAATCCAGAATTCTTCTCAACAACATATACGAACAACTGAATCAACTCAGCTCCAAGCATGACCTTGACAACACAACAAGAATTCTCAAGGCTAAAGTAAGACATGCAAAATTGTCCAGGAGGCTTCTCAGATTGGCCACTGTTTTGGCTGTTTTGAAGTTGAAAGGGTATCCGATGCTTCCGGAAGAAGAGGAAATGTCAAAGCAATTCCAAGCACTTAGCTCACGTCTCAATGATCCAAATGGTCCACTGGGTAAATTGAATGATTTGTACGCACGTCTCTCGATTCTTAAGAGTCGTAGTGAGGACATGTCTGCTTACATGGAGTCTTCCATACAGTCGATCAATGGCGGTTTGGCCAACTTTGCTGGAGCAGAGCAGGATGTATCTGCGGAGGTAGCAGCAGGCAATGAACACATAATGAGCCAATTGACCAAGCTTCTCTACAAGCAACAAGTTGGGTTGAGTTACCTTAACGAAGTGGTGCAGAAGGACTTGGATAAAGTCCGCGGCGAACTATGATCGCGATGGATGTATTAGAATTAGGAGAATCTATTAAGATAATTTACGTTCGAAAACTGTATGATTACGTGAAGAAGCCTTCAAACTTGGATGATTTCGTGAAGGGAAGCAGCGCTTTGACGTTCGACTCAAGGTTCATTAGGGAAGCAACGTCATAGTCCATATCGGCATCTATATCAATCTTTAATTTTTCTTTCTGCAACCCGCCTGCGCCATGGAGTCTGTATAAACTATTGTAAACTTTCACTGGCTTGAACTTGTGAAACTTTTGGAAATTGTGCCGTAGCCTCGATACAACTAATTTGGGGTCATGACCAGTTTTTAAAGTGACGAATGGAGAATCCACAGTAGAGTCTGTGACCTCGTATCCCCCCATCAAGTGCTTTCCATCTTGTGACAAGGTATGTTTAAACGGAACACACATTTGCCGCAGGAAATATGTGTCATCATGCTCAATGAACAGATAGCGAGGAAGTGCACATATCAGCATCAAGAATTGTTTGATATCCAACTGTCGTTGCTGTAGGAAAGCTAATGAGGGCCGTTCTGTCTCGTCAGCCTCATTGAAAGGGTTCAGCTGAGGGAGTTGGTTGGATGCATTAAGGACAACTGTGGCATGCTGTTTCCAAGGATTTGATGGTGAATGATCAGAGTATTCCATCAGAAAGAATTCCACGGGAGCTATTTTCTTAAACGAATCATGGATGAATTGAACCTCTTTGACACTGGTTGGGGCCGGGGACAACTGAAAGCGCGCTGTGACACAAAACTTGTAGTAAAGGTGATGTCGTAATTTAAGCGACATTATGATATAATTTGCAATAGTGCGCCTTTCGTGGCTCAGGTAGACTCTTTCGTTTCAGTTGTATGGATTCAGTGATTGATGCCTGCAGGAGATAGCATCCCATGAATGCCTCTAAACGCACTTAAGAACCACTTAGTTCAACGGAGATGTCAAAGCTAGACGAACTATCTAAGCTATTATCACAAGGTCTAAATAGAAATACAACCCAAACTTTTCTGGAAACTCTCCTACGCTTATACAAGCTGAATGGTTCGAAAGATAGCTTTGCTGATGCTGTAAGTGCTTTAGGTGTTTCCCCAGATTTGGCGAACCAGACCTATATTTTCATCAATGACAATATTGACGAGTTAGAAAGTGGCCAAAATCACAAAAAGATCGCTCCTAGCTTTCAAAACAGCGTTAAGACGTCTTCAAAAGAAGCGAAGCAGCCAAAACGTAGCCTTTTGACTTTGGATTTTGATGATGATCTAGATACACCCCCAGAAAAACCGAAGATTAATGACGCTGAGAATGTTGCAGGCAACAAAACACCAGCGAAAAAAGTCATATTTAAAAAGTTGAAGAAGGAAGTTGCTCAGAAAATTAAGGTTGTCAAAGAACCATTGCCTGAACTACCAACGGGGCTTTCCAACTTAGAGGAAGGAAAGGAAGTTAAGAGTTCCGCTATTCCGGAAGTTACCAAGATAAAAAATGAGCATCTTGCTGATGAATTAAACTCTGTTTCTGATGAGCTCCAGCTAGATGATTATGAGGATGTTGAGAACGACCGAACTTGGTATATGACTGAGGACTCATCCACGGCTGTCATTGACCAATACTCTGATTTGACATACAATGCGCCCTCGGTGCCTAGGCGTAAACCACACAATGGGTCTCACAAAAGCGGCGGAGGTTTCGACAACTCCGGCGCCTATGTGGATTTCGACCACGAGGACACCTATGGTCAACAGAGTATAGCCATAATCCCGCACTTCATTGTTCCCACATTTCTTAAAGGTTCGGAGGACTATCTTAAATTGCAATTGGACCTGAATCGAACTGGCCGCAGTCTTGGTCCAAGTGTGAATCCAGTGAAGGACCCGGAATCGGAACTAGCAGTTTCTGCCCGAAACGGTAGTTTTGCCGTAAAGCATTGGAAAGAGGCGCAAGAGCGTGCGCAACAAGCTAAGGACAGAATCGGCGCAGTACCTGAAAGCGTAAAGAAAAATACTACTAACGCGCCCACTGACAATGAGGACGAGGAGACATACACATTCGAGGAGATTCAGAAGCAACGACAGAGCCTTCCTGCTTATCAAGTCAAGGACGAGCTCATGAGAGTGATAGCCGAAAATCAGATTGTTATAGTCATTGGAGAGACAGGCTCTGGTAAAACTACTCAGCTTACACAATTCTTAGTTGAACAAGGGTACACAAATAATTCGGAAATGGGCCATAGGAAGCTCGTTGCATGTACTCAGCCCAGAAGGGTGGCTGCAATGTCGGTGGCGAAAAGAGTTGCCGAAGAAATGGGTGTCAAACTTGGAGATGAAGTGGGTTACACGATTCGTTTTGAGGATAAAACTTCTCCGAAAAAGACCATCGTGAAGTATATGACTGAGGGTATTCTATTGCGTGAGCTTCTAGAGGACCCAAACCTAGAAAAGTATTCATGTGTGATAATGGATGAAGCTCACGAGCGCTCGTTGAACACCGATGTATTATTGGGGTTGTTTAAGCAATTAGTAAGAAGAAGACGGGATTTGAAGCTTATCATCACGAGTGCAACGATGAATGCTGACAGATTCACTCAATTCTTTGGAAATGCTCCCCAATTCTTTATTTCAGGACGCACCTTCCCCGTGGAAACATTCTATTCAAAGATCGGTTGCATGGATTATGTTGAAACTGCCGTCAAGCAGGTGGTGACAATACATTTAGCCAATTCTAAGAGCGATGGAGATATTCTTGTGTTCATGACGGGTCAGGAAGATATCGAAGCAACGTGCGAACTTATCAAAGAAAGACTAGATTTACTAGAAAACCCCCCTCCACTTGATGTTTACCCGATTTATTCCACACTTCCTGCTGACGTTCAGAAACGTATTTTTACCCGTCAGAATGCAGAGAGAAGGAAGGTTGTTGTTGCCACAAATATCGCTGAGACATCTTTGACCGTGGATGGAATTAAGTATGTGGTTGATTGTGGCCTAGTGAAATTGAAGTTATTCAACCCTAAGCTTGGTATGGATGTCTTGCAAATTGTACCGATCTCTCTAGCAAACGCACAACAAAGAAGCGGTAGAGCAGGAAGAACAGCGGCTGGTATGGCTTACAGACTCTACACTGAAAAAGCTGCTGGAACTGATGAGATGTATTTGCAACCTATTCCTGAAATTCAGAGAGCCAACCTCAGTTCGGTTATGCTTTTGCTCAAAAGTTTGAAGGTTTCAGATGTATTGAAGTTTCCCTTTCTAGATCCACCTCCACCTGATTTGCTTTACTGCTCTTTGTACGAATTGTGGGCCATGGGAGCTATTGATAACAAAGGCCAACTAACTAGTCTCGGCGCAAAGATGAATTTATTCCCAATGGAACCTACTCTAGCCAAACTTATCATTCTTTCTTCACAGCAAGAATTTGCATGCTCATATGACGTGATAACTATTGTATCTATGCTCTCAGTGCCTGGAGTATTTTTCAGACCTAAAGAACGGGCCGATGAAGCCGACGCAGCTCGGGAAAAGTTTCTCATTGCTGAATCAGACCACTTGACTCTTCTAAATGTTTACAATCAATGGGAACAAAGAGCGAAAATAGTGCAGTCGAAGCAAAACAAACTCAATGAATGGTGTAAACGTAATTTCTTGCAACACCGATCTCTTCTCAGAGCACGAGATGTGAAAAATCAACTTGTTGCGATCATGAAGAAGAACGGCTTCCCTGTGATCCAAGCTCGAAGTGATGTAGACATACGCCGATGTATATGCGCTTCTTATTTCCACCAATCAGCAAGACTAGTTAAAATGGGAGGAAACAACAGAGGTCAAGCAGAGTACGCCAATTTGAGACAACCGTACTTGAAAATGTTTTTACATCCCACGTCTGCCTTGATCGGTGGCCGAGACTTGAGCCCACAATTCGTAGTGTACGATGAATTAGTGCTTACAAAGAAGGAGTATATTCAATGTGCTACTGCGGTAGAGCCACAATGGCTCTTGCAATATGGACAGGTGTTTTTTGGCGTGAGTGCTCTGGCTAGGAAAGCTTTGGAGGACAAGCTATCCATTAAAATATTAGACAAATCAGATTGGGATGAAAAGATGGAACAGACAGAGGCAAGAGACAAACCTTCACAAGAGAGCAGAAAGGAGAAAAAATCAAGACCATTTAAAGCATTCTAGCATTAATTATATCATTAATTTATATTCATCATCGATCATCTATAAAGTCAGCGCTTGATCAATTCGCTGTAATTAAATTTTTGGACTCAATTGAACGTTGTCAATGAGTCTGGCGACGCCTGAATCCCCACGGGGTACTCTCACTGCCGTCGAGATGAGAGCACCTACTGCCAGGTCGACGCTGTCAAGGTCTTCCAAAGTGTCCGGATGAGACACGGCCACATACTCAACTTCCCACAGTGATGGCATAGTAGAGTAAATTGTTTTTATCGAATCCAAGATATCTTTTGATGGCACAGCGCCGGCGCCCGACTCCAATTGAGTTATGTACAATTCCTTGGCGGCGCAAAGACCCTTATAAATGAGTGCAGCTTGGTCTTTCACCTCTGGTGACAAATACTCATTCCGTGACAGCATAGCGAGTCCATTGGCCTCCCGGTGGGTCTCCAAAACCTTAACTTCGGTATCTATAAGTAAGTCGCGAACCAAATTCTTGACGACCACACATTGTTGAGCATCCTTCTGGCCAAAATACACTCTTTCTGGAAGGACGACATTAAGAAGCTTGGTCACTACAGTAGCCACACCACGGAAGAAGGCAGGACGATGAGCGCCTTCAAGACCTTCAGAGCAGCCTTTGACGTTGACAAAGGCACCTTTTTGATCTTCAACCTCAAGCACGATTCCGGATGGATACATTTCTCTAGTCTCAGGAACATACACGGCATCCACCTGCTTTTCCGGGAACATTGTTTCCAACATTTTTAAGTCTCTGTCCAAAGTCCTTGGATAGGCATCCAAATCCTCATGTGGCGCGAACTGGGAAGGGTTGACGAAGATTGACACAACTGTCTTGTCGTTTTCCGCAAGACTATTCTTCACCAAGTGACAATGACCCATATGAAGAGCTCCCATAGTGGGCACAAAACCCACCGTTTTATTCTGTAGAAGACACTGCCGCCTCCATTGACGCATCTGCAGCACAGTGCGGATGATGGTGGTGGAACGAGTGCTCATTGTTTTGTGCTGAGGTGATCTGGAATTTTTCAGTAGGTATAGTGGGTCAAGGTCGCGGAAGCGATGAGGATCCACCAGATAGATCAAGAGCCTGATGAAGAAAGGTGAATTTCTTTAGAAGCCAGACTCACACTAATTATTGAATTTTTTTTCCAATCCAAATTTGTCATCATTGGCAGAAACCGGGTTGGCAGTACGGCAGATGACTGACCGAGTAGCCGACGCACCCGAGGATTTGAGGATTTGAGGGTGAACACAAATTAATCAGAAGAAGAACAAGCGAAATAAGGTCAAAGACATTTTTGTTGCATTTGGGAGATTTGTTGTTAGAACTTGTTGGGACCGGAGCAAGTGTTAGTCAAACTTTTAATATTCACCGAACTCCCGCTGGACCCAACGATATTTTTCAACTTTTATCGTGGGTTTCTTAAAATTCATATTTCTTCCTTTTTTTCGATTTTCGTGTTTCCCTGTCTCTTATCGCGCGGGGGCTTACCCCAGATTAGTGTCCTCGGTTGCCGCCGGAGTTCACAAGCATTACAAGGGTAGTATATATGTATGAATGTTTCGCATGTCTCATAGAAGAAATCTACCCGTAAATTTACACCCTTGACATTATTTATAGTCAATTGATACAGATGTTTACTACAGAACGCAAAATTGCCGATGCGGCCTGGCCCCGTGGTCCAGGATCATCGCTTGAATCCTCAGACCGCTTCAAGTTAGCTTATGTAAAATACACCTCTACAGAGAAACCAGCCGAGAATGCAATTAAGGTGAATTTGATTTTTTCTCATGGCACTGGCATGAACAAGAGTGTCTGGAAAGTGCACATCAATAAATTGTTTGAATTGAGTAAGGCCGTACTGTGGCACCTCAACCGTGTGTTGGCAATTGATTGTGTGAACCATGGAGATTCGGCTCTTCTCAACAAAGATAAGATAGCTTGGGCTTTTGACTGGCGTGATGGCGGGAAGGACATTGTGAAAGTAGTTCAGCATGAGGCTAGCACAACTGGTGACTTTGTGCCTGAGCCATCTACATTGAACATCCTTGTTGGACATTCATTTGGCGGTTTTGGTAGCACCTATGCATCATATTTGGAACCCTCACTCTTCTCCGGATGCATTGCGTTGGAGCCAGTCTTGTATTCCGAGATGCAATACAAAGAGTTCTTTTTTCATAGACTCCAGAAGGTCCAGGCAGCAATCAAGGACACGTTTGATCTGATGGAAGACGCTGTCAAATATTTCCAAAAGGCGAGCTTCTATCGTACTCTTGAACCTGAAGTATTGAAGGACTTTGTTTCGGACGAGTTATATCCAGAAAATGGGAAAGTGAAGGCCAAAGCATCTCTTTTGGCCCAAATGGCTACCTACTGCTCAGCATTCTATTGCTTATACTACGATCAGGATGCATTAAAAACAATGAAAATACCATACTATCATATAGTGGGTTCTGAAGCTGCCTGGAACCTTCCACAGACAGTTGATTTCGTGCAAGAGAGTGTTCCTGCCGACTTACTTGAGCAAGGAGAAATAGCCGGAACTCACCTTATGTTTGGAGAAAATGTAGCTGATACAGTGAAGGCTATCCACGAATTTTGTGACAAAAGAGCGCAGTTTGCACAAACACATTTGAAGGAGTTCCCCTCGGTTAAATGCAGCGGTGATAGATCTCAAATGCTTGAAGAGATGTGCCCAGCAATACTAGAGGGAGACTACTCGAAAGCTTTTTGGTACGGCCGGCCCGAACCAAAAATATGATGAATAATATGACTTAGATTCCACACATGAAATTAGTATGTACTTTTTTAAAATATGCAATTTACTCAAAGCTATCATTGATCGACCCCTGTGTACAAGCTACTTCGATGGCACTGATAAGACAAAGAAATTCCAAAGCAAGACAATAATAATACAGAGAAAAAAAAAAGGCTTGAGTCCTTCTTTACCTCTACAATAAAAATGCTCGAGAGGAACTGAAATTGATCGTCTGCATCACTTGAATTATTCTACCCCACTACTCATCTCACACGATAGTACTTCTGCGATGGCCCTGCACACCACCAAAAATTTCTAAGTCCTATCAATCTACCAAAAATGCCTAGCAAGGAGACCATCTTGGCCTATATCGCTAATTTTCTTCGTTCGGAGGAAGATCTCCAAAAAGTTTCCAAAGCCTTAGATGCATACTTGAGAAAAGGTTCCATTGACTTGCCCTCCGTGGCTGGCGACTTGCAAACTTTGTTGGAAGACAGCGATAGCGATAGCGATGAGGAGGAGAAAAAGGATGCTGCGTCTTCCTCCTCCTCTTCTTCTTCTTCTTCGTCCTCTTCTTCAGAGTCATCTTCCGACTCCGATTCCGACTCGTCCTCTTCTTCTTCATCTTCATCATCATCATCATCTGACTCTAGCTCCAGCTCTGATTCAGACAGTTCTTCCGATTCCGATTCCGATGATGAAAAAGAGGAAGAGAAGGAGTCTGGCAACAGTTCCGAAACTGAGCCTCTCCCAGAATCTGAGATGGCTGAAAGTGTCAAATTGAGTGAGAAGGATGACTCCTCATCTTCATCCTCTGACTCTGATTCAGACTCCTCCTCCTCGAGCTCCTCTAGTTCTGATTCTGATTCAGACTCTAGTTCCTCCAGTTCTAGCTCTGATTCTAGCTCTGATTCCAGCTCTGATTCCAGTTCATCCGACTCCGACTCCGACTCCGACTCCGACTCCGACTCCGACTCCGACTCCGAATCTGAAGCCGAGGACAAGGCAAAGAGCGAGGAGGACTCGCCCAAGCGTAGCCTGGAGTCCGATTCTGAAGAGCCAGCTCTCAAGAAACACAAAAGCTCGATCCAAGCACTGGAGGAGCCAGAGCTAGCTCCCGGCCAAAGAAAGCACTTCTCTAGAATTGACCGGTCTGTCATTTCTTTCGAAGACTCCACTCTCATGGACAACACATACAAGGGAGCTGCCGGAACCTGGGGAGAAATGGCTAACGATAAGCTTGGCCAAGTCAGAGGCAAGGATTTCACCAAGAACAAGAACAAGATGAAGAGAGGTGCTTACAAGGGTGGAAGCATCACCATGGCCAGCGGGTCCTACAAGTTCACCGATTAGGTTGAGCTTCTTGATGTCGTCAGTTGTGCATTTATTAGATTCATAGGTTAAAGGAAAATTAATACTACTAGATCTGTAGAACAAAACTTGTGCAGAGAGGCTGGCTGAAAATTATTACGCACAAATCGACCTAATCTGTTTTGAAGTTCATCAACGCGGATCATGACTACACCATTAGAAGAGGCCTCATGATTAGAGTGATTGTCTTGACGATCAGAGAGAAAGCACTTACTGAAAGCAATGCTTTCAAGTAAATAAAATCGATTAAAATCATTGTTGTCGAAAAATGAAATTGTAGTTTATCGAAAAAAGTATCATATGAAATTAAAAAATTCCTCACTCCATTTATCTTATAATACCCCACCACTATCTCTTTTACTAGATCCAAAGGTAATCCTACGCCACTTACTAGCTCTCAATAATTTCGACGAGTTAAACCTTCAGTTGAGCTAAATTGCATCACAAACACATATAGATTCATACACATAGCATATTAACATCGCATCAATACCTCCCCTTTCTGATCTTACTGTCAATCACCATTACTAATGTCAAGAGTGAACTATGCCAAACTAGAACGTGGTAATTACTCAGACGACTCATATGAATCAGACGAGCAGCCTGTCAATCTGAAAAGCAAGGATGACGACTACACTTATGGAGCACAAAAGCCCAGGAAAAAGAGACAAGCTCCTAAGCAAAGAGGAAGGACGCCTAACCAAGATGGAGACGTTCAAGACGCTGCCGCCAAAAAAAGAAGAGCAGACATTGCGGTGGACAAGATTGCCCGTAGTTTGAGTGACGAAGAGGTTGATGATGATCAGCTTTTGGAGGTCACTCCTGACCTACCGAACGGATATGTTCCGGATGCGGTCTCACGAGTCTTTGGACGGATGGACTTTCTGTATTTGAAATTGAAACCTGACCATTTTTCTCGTCCCATTTGGATATCTCCTCTGGACGGTCGAATCATATTGGAGTCGTTCTCGCCACTTGCAGAGCAGGCCCAAGACTTCTTAATCACAGTAGCAGAACCCCGTTCTCGCCCATCTCATATTCACGAGTACGCAATTACGCTATATTCATTATATGCTGCAGTTTCCGTTGGTTTGGAAACGGATGATATCATCTCTGTGCTTAATCGACTCTCTAAAACTCCGGTGCCGGATAGTTTCCTTAAATTCATTCGAGACGCCACAGTTAAGTTTGGTAAGGTGAAGTTGGTCTTGAAAAACAATAAGTATTTTGTTGAGAGTGCCCATGCAGACATTTTACAGATGCTTCTAAAAGACCCAGTCATCGGTCCCTTGCGTGTCAATTCCGCTGCTTCAGATGCTAGCAAGAGTAATAATCTCCTTTCAGAACAAGCACCAACGCAGGGTGACTTGGCAATTCCGGGAACGAAAAAGAAACCCGAGGATGGCAATAAGAATGTTGAGGATATATTTGCGTCAGTTGTAGGCAAATCTGCAGCTGACGATGAAGACGATGACCTAGACAAGGTGCACTCTTTCGAAATTGCGAGTGATACAGTGGAGGTGGTCAAAAGACGTTGTCACGAAATTGAATATCCCGTTCTAGAGGAATACGATTTCAGAAATGATAATCTTAATGCGAACTTGGACATAGACTTGAAACCTTCCACTCAAATTCGTCCCTACCAAGAGAAGTCGTTGTCGAAGATGTTTGGAAATGGAAGAGCTAGATCAGGAGTTATTGTCTTGCCATGTGGTGCAGGTAAAACATTGGTGGGTATCACCGCTGCTTGTACTATCAAAAAGTCAGTTATTGTTCTTTGCACATCGTCAGTATCAGTCATGCAATGGCGGCAGCAGTTTCTTCAATGGTGTACTATCCAACCCGAAAATGTGGCAGTTTTTACATCCGAGAACAAAGAGATGTTTTCCAGTGAAGCTGGTTTAGTGGTTTCTACTTACTCAATGGTGGCGAACACTAGAAATAGATCTCACGATTCGCAAAAGGTGATGGATTTTCTCACAGGCAGAGAATGGGGTTTCATTATTTTGGACGAAGTGCACGTTGTTCCCGCTGCAATGTTCAGAAGAGTTGTGAGTACTATAGCAGCTCATGCTAAATTAGGTTTGACAGCAACTTTGGTCCGTGAAGATGAAAAGATTTATGATTTGAACTTCTTGATTGGACCTAAGCTTTACGAAGCTAACTGGATGGAATTGGCACAAAAGGGACATATTGCTAATGTTCAATGTGCAGAGGTTTGGTGCCCTATGACTGCAGAGTTTTACCAAGAGTATCTCCGAGAGACAGCACGTAAGCGGATGTTGTTGTACATCATGAACCCTACAAAGTTCCAGGCTTGTCAGTTCCTCATTCATTATCACGAGAAGAGAGGCGACAAAATCATTGTTTTCAGTGACAATGTCTACGCATTACAAGAGTATGCATTGAAGCTCGGAAAGCCATTCATTTATGGTTCAACCCCACAACAAGAAAGAATGACTATCTTGCAAAATTTCCAGCACAATGATCAGGTCAACACAATTTTCTTGTCGAAGGTTGGTGATACCTCTATTGATTTGCCTGAGGCAACTTGCTTAATTCAAATTTCTTCTCACTATGGTTCAAGAAGACAAGAAGCCCAGAGATTGGGACGTATTTTGAGAGCTAAAAGACGTAATGACGAGGGTTTCAATGCCTTTTTCTACTCTTTGGTTTCTAAGGACACTCAAGAGATGTATTATTCAACCAAGAGACAAGCTTTCTTGGTCGATCAGGGTTACGCATTCAAAGTCATCACACACCTCAGTGGAATGGAACAACTACCTGATTTAGCGTATGCGAATTCCAGAGAGAGAAGGGAGTTGTTGCAACAAGTGTTGTTGAAGAACGAGGACGCTGCCGGCGTGGAGATTGGAGACGATGAGGGCACCAATTTCATGCCGAAGGACAGACAAGAGTACCAGGGTAGTAGCGCATCCAGAAGTGCCGGTTCGCTCGCGGGATTGGCAGGAGGTGAGGACATGGCGTACATTGAGTACAGCAAGAATAAGAACAAGGAGTTGAAGGAACATCATCCATTGATCCAAAAGATGTATTACAAAAAGAAGAAATAGTCCCGAAGGATCAATGTAAGGATTACATTGATATGGTTGTTTTCTGAAATACATATAAATACATATATCTAGCTGTATTTAATCGTATGTAGCACCGACAAAATTACCAAAGTCGTCATCATCGAAGTCAGAGGAAGGGGTCGATTCTCGCGGATCCTCAGAAGCTAGGCGAAGATCTCGAAGAACTCGATGCTGTAAATCCTGAAGTTGCTTTTCGTATGTGGCAGTGTCATGATAGTTCTGGAAACGTCTTCTATAAATGGCCAAGCTTTCCGAGAAGGCCGCGGAATCTCCCAGATCATCGAATTTGAGACCCAATGCCACCTGTAGCATGGGTCCCTTTTCGGGCGGCAGGAATGGATGATACCCTGTTCCGGGCAATTGTGTAGTAATCTTATAGTATTTCGCAGACTCCGCGGTGGTGACAATGGTGTCATGACCATCATTGCCGATCGTACAACCGAAATCAGACCCTTCAAAAGGATTGTACCACACTTCAGCCCAAGGCGAGTCGTTCTCAACTTCCGAGAAGTCTTCCAGCATCAGATTTAGGGTTTCCTTATTGGCCAACTCTATCTTGAGTCGGAGTCCTCTTGCACTCTTATCATCGCCTGCGTTGATATCTTCCTGCTCAATTACTTTGAGAGACCCTCGCCATACTACGTGGGAGGTGGTCCAGTTCCCTAGAGACGCGGACCCCGGCGGGATTTTAAACACGGTAGCATGATCAGTTTTGAATAGAACACTAGAGACGAGCATGGATGGAGGATGAATATGTGAAATAAAAATATAGTTTCGCAAAGCGAAGCAACTTACAACTCCCCAATGGTATATTAACACTCAATTGCGTTTGCTGTGAGCGCTAGGCAACTAGAGAGCGAGAATGAGGAGATAGGATATGGCAACACACAGAACCAGAACGATAACTGTAGAGGGTCACATATGAGTTGTAGGTGAAAAGTGTCGGTAAAAAAATGAAAATAATTTTCGGAACGGAGACTTTTGAATTTTTTTGCCACTTTTTTGAGATATTGACCTTATGGCTTATCGAGGATTTATGTACCTCGGAGTTCGGCTAAAAGGCAAGCAGCAGTGGCTGCGACTAAGGTTGATATGGCAGAAATGCAATTTAACAAATATGAATCTGCATTAAAAATGGATTAACTTTAGCTCTAGGAATTTCTTTGATCGGCTGGTCACGTTTGAAAACTTGGCTTTTCCCTTTTTGACCCGGAGCTAAGTGTGGTTTCGCCATAGTAGCTATGGACCAGAGCCAGTTTAACCTCTGTACAGAAATCTGGAGCTCCGCTGTACATGCTTAGAAAGCAGAGACTTTGTTGACTCGAAAACTGCAAAAAGACCGTGACGCATGGCATCTTTAGCCTTCGAATTCCAACACCCAGCTCGTAGTTTCCTTACAGCTGAATTAAACTGTGGTGTCACGAAAATTCAAAAGCAAGAGCAAGAGCAAAAGCAAACAAACAAAAAAAAATAACGAGCGGCTCCCATTTCTTCGTTTTCTCCAGTCACAAACACTTTCTTCGCTCACTGCATGGTCCACTTGGCTGCAAACAAGGAATCGCCGATGTGTTGATGCGCGGCTGAACCATGCACAGGAGCATCTTCTGGTGCGGCGTTCAGCGGCTACCTTCGAAAGAACAATACTAGGACCAAACCATCAATCAACATGGACAGAATAAATCAGAGTTTAGAGTTTTGGGTTTACGGCGGTTCTCTCCAGACGAGTATTCTTTCAAATTCAGACTTCTACGGCAGCTTTTGGCGGAGCGGGGATCCGCAGCACCTCTCAGAATTAGCCCACAGCCTGAGGTTTATTCGCTCAAGGTGACGTGCACTTGGTGCTATCTAGCGAAGTCCGTATTAGTGTAGTGAGGGAATTTAGTAGGAGGCGCGATGGTGAGGGGAGGTCGATGATCTTCGCACCGAAAATTCTCCAAGAAAAAGAGAGACGGAAAAAACATGTCAGCTGGTAGTAAATTTCGGGAAACAGAGCTGGAGGCCAGGTAGAAAAGAAAGAAGTGAAAAAACGCTTGTTTTGAAATTTCGAATTTTTTGTTGTTTTGAGTGGTTTTTGTCGCCGCCATAGCCCCGTAGTGTGGGAGCCCAGTTTGTGAGTACAGGCTCAAGTCTACCCTATTGGAGGAAGTCAGAAGGGCAAAAAACATGAGCAAAACTAAATACGAAAAAAAAGGAAAAAGGAAAATAACAAAGCAAATTATACATGGAGGCCATCACTTAGTTTAGTTATTTCGGGTTCGGTCATTTTCATTGTATTGACGACTTCCATGATCAAAGGAATGTCTGAAACCTAAGCAGAGATTCCCTACTTGTCAAACCCTAAAAAAAATAAAACACGCACTGTATTCTAGATCCAGTTGCAGCACCAATTCCGTCAAACGCAAAGTGGCGCACATCCGTTCCCCCGCTCCCACGTACCTACTATTCTGAACCAACCAAACTTTTTTTTATACATCCAATTGCACCATTGCCTTCCCTTCTATTATTGCATTTAGGCTACTAGGCTACAGTGAGTTTACGGACTCGCTTTGCTCCCCCGGCATGCACATGCAGTCCTGTGACAGGCCAAGAAAAAGTTCAACGGTGGAAATTGGAAACCAGCGGTAGGTGTTGAAGCCAGGTGCTGGAGTCCGGAGGCCACTAAGACAGTTCTGGGCTGCCGCCGCAAACTCAGTTTTTCGTTCCACTTTGACTAATACTCTGCCTCCGTGTAGTCTCTGATCCAGGCGTCTTTAACCTCCCACCAATCACTTAATTGGCGCAACGAGGCAATGCCGTCAAAGCCCCACACTCACCAGGGTGAGCGATTATCGAGCATGTACGGTTTGAAGCATGTGTGCTCAATACATGCGAAAGCCGCTAATAATCATGCATACAACTGCCCAATTCTGCAACCTCCCAACGGAATCTGGCGGAAACGACGCTATTCTCATGCACGGCCTGCACAGGAGCTGCGCCATGGGTACTTTTCTGCTGAGCCGCACCCTCCCGCGTGCTCCTCCATCGTTGACCATTTCTGTTTGTGGACAGAACCTTTACATCCTCACCTTGAAGAAAGCCCCTGTGAGTGACGGCATGTGTCCCATTTTGGACATGCTACTGCGCGATATAAAATTCTCCCGTAATTAGTGAGTAGGCCGTGGTCGCTACTGACGAGTCACCCACACGCAGAATCTCCTCAAACTTTTTTTTGCAGCCACGAGTATAAAGCCACCCGAGCCGCCAACAGCCATCGGTGTTTTTCTTTTTTGCTTTTCACTTATTGCTTACTCAACAGTCACACTCGAAGCGTCCACTATAGATCTGAGATCCTTTCTCATTGCGCTGAATCAGTATTGTTGTAATCAAGAAATCCAACAAAAACACATAGAAAAATGGCTTCTATTCACTCAGATACAAGCCTCAAAAAGGATTATTTCGAAACCGACATTTCGGAAGTCGGAACTGGCGCCGCTGACCATGGTAATCAGGGAATCAAATTTGCCGACTTGGAAAAGGGCAAAAATGTCCACCCTCTTCTGACCAGTAGAAGACCATCGATGCATGGTCTTCGAAGAAACAGTCAGGACTCTACATTCACATTGCGTGAAAGAGTTCCTCCTGAAATGGTTCTTCCGACTCTTTTCCGCTCGGTCTCTCACAAAGTGGAAGCAGAGTTGGAGAGCTGTCACAACCTTGACGAATCTACCAGTAAATTCACTGGTATAACTTTCCACACCGAGGACGCCGCTCATATTGCCGAGACTTTCGATAGTAGCTTGGAAACTGGTTTGTCTACGTCTGTTTACCAACAAAAATTCGCCCAGTACGGTGAGAATGTGCAATCCAAGCCACAAAGCCAGTTGTTGAAGAAGTTGTTCATGTACTTTTTCGGTGGTTTCGGTTCCTTGCTTCTTACAGGAGGTATTCTTTGTATTATCTGCTGGAAGCCTTTGGGAAACCCCCTGCCTGCCATTTCAAACTTGGTATTGGGTGTTATTTTGCTTGTCATTTTCGTGCTCCAGGCATGCTTCAACTTCTTCCAAGACTTTTCTAGTTCGCGTGTCATGGACTCCATCCACGACATGATTCCCTCGGAGGCCCTCATTGTTCGTGACGGCAACCTCCAACAAGTTGACTCCAAACTCATTGTTCCCGGTGACCTTATATGCTTGAGCGCAGGAACAAAGGTCCCAGCTGATGTCAGAATTTCCGAATGTTCTCCTGACTTTGCTTTTGACAGATCCATCTTGACAGGAGAGTCTCATCCAATCCCAGGTACTCCAGTTGCTGACGCTCATGGTTCCAACTACCTTGAAACCAGTTGTATTGCAATGCAAGGTACTTTCGTAATCAGTGGTTCGGCTAAAGGTGTCGTTGTCGCTACCGGTGATGACACTATTTTCGGTACAATCGCCAAGTTGACTTCTGCTCCAAAGAAGGGCTTGTCCCCAATGCAATGGGAAGTTTTACGTTTCGTCATCATGACCTCGTCTTTCATTGTTTTCTTGATCGTCATTGTCGTCATTTTGTGGGCTGTTTGGTTGCGCAAAAGCCACCCTGATTGGATCAATGTTCCTGCTTTGATTGTGGACTGTGTTTCTATCGCCGTGTCATTTATTCCAGAGGGTTTGCCTATCGCTTTGACCACCTGTTTGATCATTACTGCCAAGCAGATGCGTGAGAGCAAAATTCTTTGCAAATCTTTGGCTGTGGTTGAAACTTTGGGTTCCGTTTCTGTTTTGTGTTTTGATAAGACTGGTACTTTGACAAAAAATGCCATGTCTGTCACTAATGTGTGCCACGCTACCGATGAAACTATCCTCAGAGATATCGAGAGTGAAGAGAACGATGCCACTACCGATTTGTCAAACCCACAAACCCGTCATTTGCTCACTATTGGTACAATTTGTAATGAAGTTGTAACAACCGCTGACGGTACATTGACTGGTAACGCTACTGACAAGGCTATCTACACATACACAAACAAGATTGAACCCCGCCAAACCTTCGATGCCGAATGGTCTTCCAGATTTGATGTTGCCTTCAACTCGAAGGAGAAGTACATGGCTAAAATCTTGCAACCAAACTCAGAGAAACAACACTCAACCGAACCTTGGACCTCTTTGGGACTCGCCGTGGACCAAAGTATTACATCTAGCACTTTACTCTTGACTGTCAAGGGAGCTCCAGACATTTTGATTAAAAAGTGTACTCACCTTCTTGAAGCTGACGGAGTCAACGAATTGGATGACGCAACGAAACAAAAGATTACGAACATACAAGAGAAGTGGTCTAACAGTGGTAAGAGAGTGATCTTGTTTGCCTCGAAGCTAGTCACTGCCTCTAATTTTGACTTTGAAAATCGCTCTGAGACCGTCAAGGCTGTTAGACAAGAAATTTCCAAGAACTTGACCTTTATTGGTATGGTCGGAATCGAAGATCCTCCTCGTAAGGGTATCGACAACGTTATTTCCAGATTGAAGGATGCTGGTATCAAGACCGTGATGATTACTGGTGATAATGAACTCACTGCTTTGTCAATTGCAAGACAAGTTGGCATTGCTACCTCTGATGTGAACAAGTACAATGACATTGTGAAGAGTGAAGCAATGAATGGATCGGATTCAAGCACTGAGCCTATTGATAAAGCTGTCAGTCTCACTGGTCCAGATCTTTCGAGATTGACCATTCCTCAATGGGATTGGGTGTTGAGACACAAAGAATTGGTTTTCTCTAGAACAACTCCGGAGCATAAATTATTGATCATCAAGGAGTTCCAAGAGCGCAAGGCCATCATTGGTATGACCGGTGACGGTATTAACGATTCTCCATCCTTGAAACAAGCCGATGTGGGTATTTCTTTGATTGATGCATCCGATATTGCAAAAGAGGCTTCTGACTTGATCTTGATGTATGATGGTGAGGAAGAAGATGGCTTGTTCAATTCTATTATCGAGGCATTGAGATTCGGAAGATTGGTGTTTGAGAACTTGAAGAAAACCTTGGGCTACTTGCTTCCTGCTGGTACCTACGCTGAGCTTTGGCCCGTAATGTTGAACATTTTGATTGGTATCCCACAAATGTTGTCTTCATTCTTGATGATCATTATTTGTTGTGTGACTGACTGTGCCAATGCTATTATCTTGGCTTACGAACCAGATGAGAAGAACTTGTTGAACCGTCCACCAAGAAGTGTTACCGGTGAGAGATTGGTCGACGCCAAGTTGTTGGGACACTCTTACTTGACCATTGGTACCTACTATGCCTTCACATCCTTCTTGCTTGGTTTCATTCATTTGCAAAGAAAGGGGTTCAGTTTCTCCCAATTCACATTGAGTTATGGTTCCTACCTGAACTTGCCTGGTGTCAGTGACGCAATCAACACGGCTTCTTCGATCTACTTCAACAACTTGGTGATCATGCAATGTTTCAACTTGTTGGCAATGAGAACTCGTTACTTGAGTGTATTCCAACACTCTCCTTTGAAGAACAAGAAGATCTTTTTCGTTATTCCATTCTCCATTGCAGTGACCTTCTTCTTGAACTACATTCCAGCTATACAAAACTCCATGGGTACTTCCAAGGTTCCAGTTGAATACTACTTCATCTCTATTGGTTTCGGTTGCGTGGTTCTTGTCTACGACGAGCTCAGAAAGTTCTTCGTTAGAAAGTACCCAACGAGCTTCATTTCCAAGATTGCCTGGTAATTTTGCACGTCTCCTTGTTTATAGAATTAATGTATTGTTTCACGATAACCTCAATTGTAAGTGTTCGTTCCATCTCATGATTGTAACTTAGGCTATACTATCTTTTGATTAAAACTTTGCTTATACCATCTCACAATTGTAATTTTGATGTGGTTCAAAATGATAGGGCTTCATAAACTGTACTGGCTGCAAAATCACTTTTCAGGATCATTGCAGCGGCCTTGTCCTGCAGAGCATGGTGTCACATGTAGTCCTCAAACAGTCCGTCTCGCGCTACCTGCACTACCCGCAGAGGCACTTACCATTCCACATTGGGCACAATTGTAAATACACCTTCTCCACAGAATTCTTTTCGTTAAAAACAACTGTTAGCTA
Organism: Australozyma saopauloensis; assembly: GCF_035610405.1. Classification (NCBI taxonomy): domain Eukaryota; kingdom Fungi; phylum Ascomycota; class Pichiomycetes; order Serinales; family Metschnikowiaceae; genus Australozyma; species Australozyma saopauloensis. Next base: position 1,975,148 of record NC_086133.1, read on the forward strand.
TTCTGCACCTCCAACACAGTGTGCTACTTCCGGCGCAAATGTCGTCCATATCTGACGAATACGATGCCCTTGAGGTGATCGGAAAAGGGTCTTTCGGTACCGTCCGTAAAGTCAAACATAAAGCCACCGGAGAAGTCCTGGTACGAAAAGAAATCGAGTACACATCCATGAATGCACAAGAAAAAAACCACATTGTTTCTGAGTTGCGGATTCTCCGTGAACTCAACCATCCACACATCGTCAAGTATTCGAGACATGAACATGTATCCGAGAAAAAATCCATTCATATATATCAGGAGTATTGCGATGGAGGAGATTTGGGAAAGGTCATTTCGAACTACAGAAGGAATCGCGAGCTGGTTCCTGAAGAATTCATTTGGGAGGTTCTCGTTCAGACACTTCTAGCGTTGCACAGATGTCACTATGGAATCGAGGCACAAAATGTAGACCTCTTTCTGGCAGCAGCAGATCGGTCGGAGCCAGCAGTGAACTCCGAGACGGTTGTTATACATCGTGATATTAAGCCTGATAATATTTTCTTGCTGGACAATGGAAAGATCATCAAGCTTGGAGACTTTGGCCTCGCCAAAATGCTCACGTCTCAAAACGATTTTGCAAAAACATACGTTGGCACTCCATACTATATGTCTCCAGAGGTTTTGATGGACAATCCTTACTCTCCAGTGTGTGACATATGGTCACTTGGATGTGTGCTCTTCGAACTCTGCAATCTTCAACCTCCGTTCCAGGCAAAAACACATCTACTGCTACAAAACAAAATCAAGCAAGGTCAAATACCTGAAGTTTCACTGCATTACTCGCTACAGTTGCGTACAATTATTACGAATAGCATCACAGTAGACCCTAATCTACGTCCAAACACCTTCGAGCTACTCAATTCCATTCCTGTGAAAATGTTTCGCAAGGAAAAGGAACTCAAAAGCTTGAGCACCACGCTCACTGCATTCCACACACAACTTCTGATAAAAAGCGAGGAGTTGCAACGAAAAGAGCTGGCAATCAAGACGCTCGAAAACCTGCAAAACCAGACAAAAATGCTGAAGCAAGAGTTCGACTGCAAATTGCAAAACCAAAGACAAGAAATGGAGCGTCAGCTTCAGAGCCAGCGTCAAGATTTCGAGCGTAGACTTACAGTAATGAAGCAGGAGTTCCAACGCGAGAAATCCCTGCAAAAACGGGAATACGAGGACAACATATCTAGGATCCAAAAATTGTATTCCTCAAAGCAAGATCAGATGGAACGAGAATTAGTCGAAGAATTCGAAGCCCGGAAACGGGCAATGGACCAAGAAGCAAACGAATTGAGACTCAATTATCAGCGAGAGTTTAGCCATGTTGTTGAGCAAGAAGTGCAGACTCGCGTTATGGAACAGCTTCGGAAACGTGGACAGGAATACAAAGTTGATCTTCACCGTAAAAAATCTGATTCATCTGCCACCTCATTTGAAAAGCAAATACGATATCAGGCTCCCAGCAAACCGAAAGGACCAAGAGAGTACAGCGAAGAGCCTGAACAGCTCGCTCAAAATTTCAAGCAGCTAGCGGTCAATGGCACAAATGGGCAACAACGCCGAAGTCCTTTAAAGACAAAAAATGTTGAGTACGTCTACGAGCAGGTATCGCCGACACGCCCGAAAGTGGTCAAGAAAAGAATCACTGACGAGGTACAAAAAATGAATCTTCAGAAAAGAAATACTCCGGTCTTTGAAGAAGAGTACAATAGACAAAATTACAGACACTGATAGTGCGGCCACTAGCTGTCACACTATTAATGCAAGGCATAACCAAAAAGGGCACGATGAGCTTTAGTTCGTAAGTGTATCTTAATTCTGATATCTATAAATTTACTCAGTCCACTTGGACCCGGTCAAAGCCTCGTAGGCCTCAATGTACTTAGCCTTAGTGCGAACAGCAATGTCGTCATCCATGGCAACACCGTCCTTTCCGTTCAAGTTGTTGGCGGTCAACCAGTCACGCAAAAATTGTTTGTCGTAGGAGTCCTGGCCCTGTCCAAGCTTGTAAGTGGAAGCGTTCCAGAAACGAGACGAGTCTGGGGTCAAAACCTCGTCCACCAAAACAACGTTGTCGTTCTCGTCCAAGCCAAACTCGAACTTGGTGTCAGCAATGATGATGCCCTTGCTCTTGGCATACTCCTTGGCCTTGGTGTAAAGGTCAACGGCGATCGAGGCAACCTTGTCACACAACTCCTTGCCAACGATTTTCTCAGCCTGCTCAGGAGAGATGTTTTCGTCGTGCTCTCCCTGCTCAGCCTTGGTTGATGGGGTGAAAATAGGGTTTGCAAACTCTTGGGACTCTTGCAAATCCTGCTCCTTGACAGTCAAGCCATGCACGGTCTTGGAAGACTTGTACTCCTTCCAAGCAGAACCAGTGATGTAACCACGGACAATGACCTCCAATGGAATCAACTTCATTTTCTTCACGAGCAAGGAACGGCCCTCCAATTGCTCTCTGTACTTTGGTTCCGACAACTTTGCAGGCAAATGCTTGAAGAGATCGGCGCTTCCAGCAGGCAAGGCCAAGTGGTTTGGAACCTCAGCAGACAAGAAGTCGAACCAGAACTCAGACAAACTGGTGAGAATCTTACCTTTGGCGGGAATACCGTTGGTCATGATAACATCGTAGGCAGAGATTCTGTCAGTGGCGACGAAAAGGAGGGTTTTGGCGTCGACCTCGTAGATGTCACGGACTTTTCCACGAGCGACAAGGGGCAAAATCCCGTCGAGATTGGTTGTGTGGAGAGACATTGGTGTGGTATGGGTTGGGTAGAGTCACTAATAGTTAGTGTTAATTAAGCGAGTGCGATTGTCGATGAGCTGCAGATAGTGAGCAGAGGAACAGAAGATAACGTAGGTGAAAGTGAGAAATTGACCAGAAGAGAGAATTTGTGTATTTTTGGAGGTTCGATATTCGGTGGAATTTGGCGTTGTTGGATTTTTTTTCTGCAAGCGGAGCAGTGTGGCTCAATATGGCCCTGGCAGTGGTTCCTATTAGATCCTACTAATGTTGGAAAAGTATGGAAAGTACTGTTCACAGTGAACATTCACGCTCCTATCCACGACTTAAGAGAGTATGAAACTCAAAATCGATAATAGATTGTCTTTTTTGCGAATTCTCGCTGTAGTTCAGGTCTCCACCCTCAGTACGACTCTATAATGTAGGTAGATTACTTGAAACGACTAGAATCTGAATGGTTGGTTTAAATGAGTGAATGTTTTTCTGAGATTGTTCTTTGGACTGTGGATTATCATTGTCCGTGAATATATTCTTTTGCCTCCAGATATGCAAATGTGAATTATACTTAGAAAAATGAAGCCTCAAATGAGAACATCCGAAGTATGAGTACTGGTTGCTCACAATGTTTTGAATCAGTTTTACAAACGGCAGTCGGGTGAATGTATTTGATCTTGAGGAATTAGTCGCAATTATATCCGTTTTTAGGACATCAGTCACCTACTCTTATTAAAGATTACAAAAAACGTGAATGGCGATTGAAGTACTTGTGCAGAGTAATCAGCATAAAACATTCGTTTCTCTTTTAGTCCTCTGACTTCGCCAGTCCCTTGCAAAATGTCTCTGATTCGACAACCCCAAATATTCAGGGTTTCTTCCTAAGAGATTCCATGCTGGAATCTATATCTCCGGCAAGAATGCAGTGAGCTGTATTGGCTGCTACGTTCTATTTAATGAATATTATTCTGTTCAGGAGTTACATAATTTGTGTTGAGTCTCGGGCACCTAAGTTGGTCTGAATCTATGCATGGCCACAAGAGTATTGAGCGGCTGTGAATGGCTTTTCGTGAATCATGTTGTCGAGTAAGCGCAACCAAATACATTGAACAGGAAAATTTGATTCAAAGCTAAACAACGACACTTCTGACATCCAGTACCATCACAAAAGCTATTTTTTTGCAGCCAGTGTAGCAGCCTGCAGGTAAGCGCATGCAACTGATAAGAATGTTCATGGCTAGTTTGGAGCGTTGCCAGAGACCCTCTAACCAAGGGATCTCCCAAAAAATAAATCATCAATTCTTTTCAATATAACAATGCTTCTCATTTTCTTCGAAAATAACAGAAGAATTCACCGCCGTGCCAGATTATTCACACTTTACAGACAGACGTCGAGTACAGGACATATCACGTGCGATTGTACTATACTACTACTAACCAATTTGCAACCAGAATTTTCCAATTCAACAACTTCAACTACTCCACAAACACAATGGCCACCAATATCACCTGGCACGAGAACTTCTCCCACGCTGAGCGTGTGGAGTTCAGAAAGCAAAAAGGTGTCACCGTTTGGTTGACTGGATTGTCCGCCAGTGGTAAGTCTACCATTGCCTGCGCTATTGAACAAGCCCTTTTGCAAAGAGGCTTGAATGCGTACAGATTGGATGGCGACAACATTCGTTTTGGTTTGAACAAGGACTTGGGATTCTCCGAGGCCGACCGTAACGAGAACATTCGTCGTATTTCTGAGGTAGCTAAGTTGTTCACTGACTCGTGCTGTGTCACCCTCACCTCGTTCATCAGTCCATACATCAAGGACAGACAAACTGCACGTGAGTTGCACGAGAAGGATGGTTTGCCATTTGTTGAAGTTTACGTTGATGTTCCTGTTGAGGTTGCCGAGCAGAGAGACCCTAAGGGTTTGTACAAGAAGGCCAGAGAGGGTATCATCAAGGAGTTCACTGGTATTTCCGCGCCATATGAGGCACCCGAGAAGCCAGAGATCCACTTGAGAAACTATGATGGACAGAGCATTGAGGAGAGCGCCAATGTCATCATCGAGTACTTGGAGGTCAACCAGTACATCTAGACATGACATTTTACATAATAGAAAATGAGAAACAAATTAGAAACTAGGCAATGCGTATCGTAAATGGACAGCTATCCTCAAATCGTATGAGAATCTCCTCTTTTACCCATTTCGACCACTCAATTGTTACCTTAGTCTCTCCTGGTTGGTCCCATAGAGCTTAGGTCTACAAGGCCATCCATTAGTAGTTCATTGCATCTACTTCTTCAAGCTGTCGAGGCGCGCCTGCAAATCATCCTCGTTGCTTCCTACGGCTTGCGCAACACGCGCGCTCGCAGGCTCCTCCGTGCGGATCTGGTTCGGTGTATCCTTCAAGCTTGTGTTGAGATCCACTCCAATCTCGTCCAACACCTTACTGAGAAGCTCGTCGACCTGCTCCTCCTCGCCGAGCCCATCTTCGTCCAACTCCATGGCATCATCAATGGCATCATCCATAAACTCCTGTTTCTGGTCCATGAGGTCGTTCTCTTTGGCAAACTCTTGCGCAATCCGCGAAAGCTGCGGAAGATTCATCAGGCGGTTCATTCCCAGAAGCACCCGCGTCGCATCACGCATCGACGCAGCCATCTGTTGGTTGCTTCGCACCGACTGGATCCGCAACGAAATGGCTTGGAGCTGTGCTTTCATCAGGTTGAACTTGTCGATGTAATTCTTCGTGCGGATGAGATCTTTCGCCTGGATCTTTGCGCTTGCGATCTGGCCCAGCTTCGCGGACTTTTTGATTTCACCCACGAGTTTCTTTTCCTGTTGTTGCAACTTTGCGGTTTCTCTGGTCAATTCACGCTGTGTCTTTTCGAGCGCCCGCTGGTTTTTTCGGAGCCTTTCTTGGGGAGTGAGCTTCTTGCCAAATGCCCACTCGAATAGTTGCGACATTGTGTTGGGATTTGTGCTTGGGGTGGTTGTGGTAGAGGTGAATGTGGGGTGTGTTGGAGTCGATCTGAGATAAGTGTGGAGGCGTGTGGGCCTCATATCTGTAGTGGGCATAGAAGACCCTTTTATATTTCATTGGTGGTCGTTGAATTTTTTTTTTCTTGATTAATATTGATCCTGTTTTTCATTTTTTAATTACGTCGGTTTAATGATTTTGTGGATATGATTGTTCTCGAATTGAGGGTATGTATTTCGTGGCTTGGAGCGACTTCTCTGTCCTGATATATCGGCGCGAGAATAAATATGTTCATTGGTAGGATTTTAAAGACGCCGTCATAAAGACGCTTGTGTCTGTCTCTGTATGCACAGCTTTCATCTAGCTTGTGTCTTTGTAGACATAGCTTTCCATCTAGACTGTGTCGTGGTCATTTTGATCTATGAGCGGATTGACTTTGTCAACTCGTCCCCGATTTTAATTTTCGTTATCTTCGCGGCGCAACATGGCCTCCTGCTCCTCGGATTCGTATTTCCTAACAGCCTCATACAACCGTTGAATAACATGCTCGGCGTCATCGGTGTTCACATCCTCTATGCCGAATTGATAGATTGAATAGATTCCAAAGAGGGCGGCAAGCGTACAGGCAACAAATGCAATGTATCCCTTGGCTGTAAAGCCTTCAGGCAAAGGAGCTAATTGAACGTTCTCGCCCGTGAGGTCTAGCCACTGTTCTGTTGTTCCTGAACGGCCAGCCGCATTACCCTGCGTAGGAACATTTGCAGCTTTACAAGCTTCCAAATGACTTGGATGGCCTATCTTTTGCTGAGCTTGTAACTCATGAGGTGCTTCGACGAGAGTGATTGCCAAACCTTGTTCCAAGTGCCAATCCACGTGACAGTGGAAGAACCATACACCGGGGTTATTGGCTTTGAATCGTAAAACAATGAATCCGTTAGCATTGACCATGACGGTATCTCTCATCATTGGGTATGCAGGGAATTTTGTGTGCTCGGGATTAGAAGGGTCATAGATCTGAGGATTTTCCTCGTCCTCGGTACCCTCGGAACGAGAAATGAGCTGGAAAGTATGTCCGTGAAGATGAAATGGATGGAGACCTGGGTCCATGTTGTTGAGAACAATCTCGACAATTTCATCGCGCTGAAGCACAAATGTGTTGGTGTTTGATCCGTAAATGGCAGAGTTACTTGCGAGATCTCCACTGGAAAACACAGTGTACAAGGACGGAACCTTGGGAGGCGTGTAAGTCAAGTTGTTGAAGAAAGCATAAGTGACACCATCCCCAAGCTGCTCCATGGAAAAAGTGAGTACGATTTGATAGTCAGCATCGTTGTACAAAGGCTTCTTTTTCAAGGTGGTGAATGTAAAGTCATCTGCGGGCGTCAAGGAATCCACGATGTCATCAAAGCTATGCTTATTGTTCGATAATGGCGCGGGCTTCGTCTCGGCTCCGGGGTAGTTCATGTAATTCGTTGAGATGAGCTTGAGATCAGCCGGGACAAGATCCAACATTGGTCTATCAATAATGTTGACGAACCTGAACGACTTTTCCTTGGGCTGTTTCTTTGTCTTGAGAAGCACACCGTACCTCTGTGCAACACTGATGTACAAGGAGCTAACGGTGACAGGCTCGATATATACTCCGTCCACCTCGACAATCACAAACTCGTGGTCTTCGAGATAGACGTACTGCGAAACAAACATTCCCATGTTGATTATACGCAAGTAATATGTGGTATCGGGTTTGACATCCCACGACACCAGTCTGGACTCGTTAAACAATGCATTTTGGGGGATAGGCTCAGCTCCCGACGGATTGAAACGAGACTTGAACTTGCGCATGATTTCCGCACTTTCCATGTGGTAATGATCGCCCACCGTCAAAGTGACATCCTCATCAAACTCAAATGGGTACTTGTCCTTCGAAGACTCTTCGATAACGAACACTCCACGAAGGCCATCACTATACTGTGCCCCCAGATGCGAGTGGTACCAATAGGTACCGGACTGTTCTACTACAAAATCATATAAAAACGATGACCCTGGAGGAATAGGACACTGCGTCACACCCTCCGGGCCATCCATACTATTCTGTCCCTTCATGAATAACCCATGGAAATGCAACGAGGTATTACGATCCTCCATCGCATTTGTGAGATTGATGCGGACCTGGTCCCCTCTCTGCACTCGGATAGCTGGCGGCGGCCATTGGCCATTGATTCCTATGACGTCTCTTTCATGTTCACCATCTGGGTTAGCTTTCATCAACTGTGCGGTGAAGTCGAAGTGGTGGACTGCTGCCATGGCATATGTGCACAAGGCGAGCCAAGGGGCAACTCGCAGCGATAGCATTTTTGTGTGTTCGACTGTGTTTTGTGCTACTTTTGAGGTATTGGTAGTAGAAGATCAGGACCCTGATAAACCTGTATGGTCCGTATCGGAGTTGCGAAGGCTGAGTGGAGGCTGGGGTAATATGGGAGACTGGTGTGGTGGGTGAACTGGAAAAGGCGAGCTGGAAACTAATGAAGTTGAATGAAGGATGGAAGAAGGCTATTTTCAATTTTTCGTTATTTTTTTCGGTGCATGATATAGAACAAAGTTTCCATGCTTCGTGCAAACGAAGGGATTTTGAAACCCGTAAATATTCTAGGAAGAAAAGGAAAATCGCTCTTGGCTCTTTAAATTAATCGAGTATTGTTTCTACTCTTTTCCGGCGTTGGATGTCGGATGAGTGCTAATGGCAGGGCTAAAACCCCCTCGTAGGCGGCACCGTAATGGACATCTCAGGCAACATTACTAATACATTTTCCAAATAAAACAAAAGTCACTGGAATGAATTCAATTCTGCGAGGTTTATGAGAACTGATTTATCGGATGATGGTTTGTGCACAAATGCACAAGTCTCTAACAAAAGCTAAGAGAAATGAGTGTACACTTTGTATCCGCTAGATATAACGATTGAACTTACACATACTTCAGATAAATATCATTTTGTTTTGGTTTTTATGAGTAGAAAATGAAAGTGAAGGAAAACTTGGCTTGAGTTAAATACTGTTCACTTGAGCCACATTCGGAATTAAATGGCTCAGTACTTCATCTCATCTACACAAACCGTTCGTCTAATGCAATTCTATTTTGTATACACCTCCAAATCTAAGATATCTTTCTCATTTTTTTAATTGACCTCTTCCTCATCTCCAAATGATTTCAAGGCAATGACAGTCTCTGATGGAGCAGAAATTGACTGTTTTTGTGCTGTCACCAATGCCTCAATGGCGTCACGTTGACTTGCATCAAGATGTTCAGTGACAACCATTTTAAAGCTTTGTGGGTTTCTGTTCATAAGCGCCGTCACCTTTGGTTGAAGATATTCAACCGACAACCGCTTCTTCTCGTAGGCAGAAACTAAAAGAGGTAAAAGAACTTTGAAAAGGTCTGTAGTCTGCTCTTCTTTGCTCAAAGCCTGACATTGCGAAAACACAAACACAATCTCAAACAACAATTTAGCATTGATTTTAGCTTCAGAACTGTCGTCTTGTAAGCTATTCAAAAGTTGGCCCATGAACAGACGCACAACCATATCAACGGATGCGTTACCAGTACCTGCGGCATAAATCAACGACTTTATGCTTTGAATGCATGTGGCTGCAAGCTCTTCAGTAGTCAACCCATCGAATAGCCGCTCCGAGAATGTCTTTGCCTCGGCCTCTCCGAGTTTGACGTCCGATCCAGTAGCCAAAATCATCATTGTGACGATGTAGTTGACTTTGTTCGCCTCATTTCTGAGAGCGGAGTCAGATTCAATGACGTTGTAAAATCGGGCCACCAAGTCAAGGTCTAGCTCTTTGCATGACCGGACGATTACCTTCAAGTGAGGCAACACAGCACTTATCAATTCTTCGTTACCAAATTCATAAAACTTGGCAAAGATATAGAGAATACAAGACAACAAGTCTGGAAGCCCATCTGCTGGAAACTTACTTGTCATCTCCACCAAAACAGTCAACTGTTTTTTCGTTAATGTAAGATTTCCTGCGGAGACACACTTTTTGAGTAGCAATTGGTGGGAAGCATTTTCTGGATTATAATCTTGTCGCAAGAAAGGATACGTTTCAAAAATAGGAAGCATTGTCACCCGCATCAATTCTAACATCTTAGTCTGATCGATACTTTCCAGAACCAAGATGGCAGTAAATAATTCATTAACAACGTCGATAACTTTGCATTTGATCATCACGTCGTTTTCCATGAGAACCAATCTGTCCAACAAATCTACTACCTCGCCGAACAAATTGTCATCAATTAATGATTGGGTTAGCTCTGGGATCTTGAGAAGCTGTATGACTGAAGTTAAGACTTCTGAGATATCGTTGCCTCGAATGAGAGCTTCAAGACACTGACAAAACATAACGAAGAAGAAATTGCCTGTTTCTTCTTGCAACAATTCTCTGATTAGGTCAGTGTTTGTCTCGAGTGAGAGGCTCAACACAGCTACAAAATTGAGCCAGTATTTCTGGAAAATTTCGAGCTCTCTTGCATCTGGGGAGCTGTATCGAATAGTTGATAAGTCTTTGAGAACGAGAATCCACAACAGAACCAACAATCGTGAGTACTTGTCTAGAATAGTCTCGAGCTCTTGTCTCAGCTCCTCATCCATATTTGCTAGGCGCAATTTGAGAACAGCCCAACAGTTCAAAATAGCCAATTGAATCGCTTTTTTGGGGTACTCTGCCATGGTTTCCAAAAATACGAACTTGAGGAACTTTCCGGACAGAATTTCCTCGAGAAGATAGATCATGGTCTTAAGGATTCTTTGTTTGGAATAAAACTTCACTCTTGGGAGATTGATGAATTTGGAAGAGACTGTGATTGCCTCAACTATTACCTCGGGGTCACTATCAGAGCCGAAGCAAGGTATCAAAGCGCTGATAATTTGTGCTTGTTGCTGCTCTAGTATAGAGGTATCTGGATAAAGGGGATCTTCAAGATCTCCGACCAAGTTTAAGATTCTATCGAGTAGGCGAATACCCCTGATGCGAATTGATAGCATAGGTGTAGTGGTTCCTAAGAAAGAAAGACGAATAATGTCTTGAATTTTTGATTTGAGGCTCTCTAAAAGCTGCACATCAGTTTCAGCTGCTTTCAAAATTGATATGATGAGATCATAAATGAGTGCTTTGAACTCCCAATTTATTGGCTGATTCTTGTCATCGCCGGGTACCCCAGCTTCAACAATGTTCTCAGACTCTTCATCCTTGAAATCAACGGTGTTACTTGTCGATGCTTTTTTCTTTTCTCTTTGCAGTATTGGTAACAGTTTTTGCTCGTAGTTTTGCTCTAAAAATGGACCGACTAACTTCCTGGAAGGAGTCTTGAACAATCCACTAAGTCGAGCGAACCAGTTTTGCTCTGAATGAGCATCCACCCAAAAAGTCAATAATTCCTTTGTGTAAATGGAGGGGCACAACTCCATTGCGATGAACGATAGATTGAGCGTGTGAGCGTCAAGTGTGGGAACTCCCACTTTTGTCATTTCAACTAAACTCAAGAATGCATTGTCTCCAAGACACCGGCTTGTGGTGAAAGGGAAAATCGCATTGCTATCAAGATACAAAGGACGAGATCTTCCAATTCCCAGCTTCATATTATGAACAATAATGAACTCATTGAATTGGCAAAACCAACTCGAGAAATCTGGAACGAAAGTGCTATCGAAAATGAGAAGTTCTTGGAGGAGAGCACTAATTTCCGTAAGTGTTGCCACGCATTCCACCTGGTCAATACTATCTAAGCCAAGACCATAGCAGTAAACGATGTGAAAAATCTTGGATTTCAAATCAGCATCAAAGTCTTTTATGCTTGGTCCCAAAGTTGTAATTAAGGTTTTCATCAACTTTGCAAATTCAATGCTCAATTTGTGCGTAGATCTAAGATTGGCTAGTTGAAAGTCGGTTTGACAGACCCCGTACATGCCCATCAAGAAATTAGAATGAAGCACCAAGATGGTATCTTTCATGAGGCCTTGCTTTCCAGTTGCGTCTTCTAATAGCGCATTTGCCGCCTTCAAACCGTAATACGCCATAACAGGATGTGAGTCTCTGAGTAACTGAGAAGTAACACTGAAAATTTCCGCAAATGAGACATGTGTCTGCTGATATATTTTGCAAACAGAGAGAAGATGCATGCCTCTAAGCTGAGGATTGACAGTATTGACAATTTTTGCGATCTTCAGAGCCACCAACTCCTCTGTCTTAGCCTTAGATAGCTGTGTGGATGCAAATCCGATAGCCTCCGCTAAAAGGACTGTAACATGTTGATTCTCGGAAGTGATGTCATCTATGATCTCTAGAGAAAGCAAGACAAGACCTTCATCCATTTGATAACCAGACCTATGAAGGTGTTTGAAAAGCATGTTGAGAGTCACGGCGATATTGATTTGAATGGCTTGCATTCTGAGTGGGTCGATTGTTTTGGTACTCACTGCAGCCTTGAGCTGTTCAAGTAACGAGAACTGAATTTTGTAACTCAAGGAGGGGAAAACCAAGCTAAGTAGCTCACTTGACAAATCAACCAATGATGTAATGAGGCTAGGCGAGTACTCGTGCCTCACAGAATACCTACCTAATATAGTAGATAACGGTTCGTGGTTGATGGAGGCAAATGATGATGAAAGAATCTGACTTTCCAAGAGGAATAACCAAGAAGTATTAGTGCCGTCACTGAACACATTGTCGGTATTTAGTGTAGACAACATAGGTGAAGAAGGCTCCCTGATCTGTTGACGCGAAGATCCGTTTAAGGAAAGTACATGGCTTTGATCACGCAAGTACTTATCATCTAAAGAGCATAAATCATCCACAACTGCGCTTCCCATCTGAAATCTGCTTGTTACACCAAAGTTGTAGTTGCATTCCTCTTCTAGGAGAATAATATTGTGATCGGCAAGAGCAACACTCTCGGTCTGTTGTTTTTTTGTATTCTTCGACTTGTCTTTGCCAGCTTCAGGAGATAATTGGCGGGAGAAGGCTTTGGTGTCTGAAAACACTTTGAGAAGAAACACCACAAGACTGGAGTTTACATCACTTTTGAGTGATTGTGCAAGCTTTATGAAACCCTGGAGAATAAGCTTTTTGTTGTACAAAATCAAGCTAATGAGTTGATTTTGTTCTGGGTATACATTTGTGTCAATTTCATTGGAAAACAAAAAGTTGCCGGTAACATCAACATTGAAGTCGCAATCATTGAAGGCTTGAGAATTGAGGCTTGTAATCGCACCAACACTTTCAATGCTGCTTTCCAAAGACAAAAGATACTTGTGAGACTTCACCAAAAAGAATTGCAATTGGCGGGACAATTCCGGTGAATGATCCAGTGCCAGGATGTAATTAAGAAGACAAGCAAGGCTTAGAGTACGAAGCTTGAGGTTGCACAAGATATCAGGCATACCCCCTGCTTCTGTACTACTATTGAGTCCGGATGTAACAAGTTGCGAAGTCAACAAATTTTTCCAGAAGACCAAAAACTGCGAGGAGTTTACTTTGACAAACTCAGAATCTCGGTACAAAGTCACCAAGGAAGTCAAGATAATCCAACAAGCCCCAGACTTGAGGGATTTCAGCCCATTAGTACTCTTCAAATTCTGGGTGCAAAAACTGAGTACTTTTGCGATTGTCGAATTTTGAAGTAGAGTTATTTCTGACTGCTTTATAAGAGCCAGCAATGCCAATGCATGCGAGAATAAAGTAACAGCGCGGCGATTTTTGTCATCAGTTCCTGGTTGATTGAACTCATAACTGACCATTTGATACAAATCTAAAATAAGCTGATTACTCAGGTTCTTATTGATATCAGCGAAGCGCTTCAAAGCATCCATGCTGTAGTTACGAATAGCCGACGATTCGTTTGAAAGAAGTGAAATTAAAAGTTTGCTGATGTAGCAGGATTTGTTTGAAGTAAGAGAGTTCTCTTCTTCCTCTGTCAAAGTGACATCAGTGGTGTCTGTGGAATCTGTCAGGGGGCTTATTTTCTCAGCGAAAGCCGCAGAATCAATTCCGCACTGTGACAAAAGTATAATTATGTCCAAAACAAGCTTCAATTGGTATGGATTGGACTTGAGATTTATCTTGGTCGAGGTCGCACCCTTTGCTTTGTTTCTCTTACCGCCAAAACCAAAGATAGTAGATTCGCGTTTGCTTTTGCTCGAGGCTCGGGACTCGTTGCTATCCGCGGACGATTGAGAGAACTTTTCGACGATGTACTGCGCCAAAACCTCATGCGCGGTGGAACCGAGTTCAGAAATAACGTGTCGAAGGACGACAGAAAAATGACATAAGGAACGAGACCATGGTTGGTTTTGGACATGAGAAGGGTGGTCCATCTCTCCAAATTTCTTCAATATGCTATCCAATAAATGCATCAACTTCAGTGGCCTTTCGACCAGAGATTGTAGTTCTTCGAGTTGTATATAAAATAGGAGTGTCTCTATGCAACCAACTTGATTGAGTAATAGATTAGAGCCAGACTTGATTAAACTCTCACTGTCATGATTCGAAATCGTGTTGCTCTCGCGCTTAACGTCAATGATGGGCTCCGAAAAACTGTTCAATCTGATGGACAATGAGGGATCCCACAAGTTGAGCAGCGGAAGTGGGTACAAGCCGATGAGGTACTCGTATGCATCAAAACTATCGGTATCGACGAAATTCAAGACCAAGTTTGCTACCAAGTCGACCATGGCAGCTCGAACTTCCACAAACTGAGATTCAAAACCGAAGTGGAACACCTTCTCGTGGCTCGTGAGAATATTCTGTTGGAATTGATGTTGCTGAGCCATGAGCGCTTCAGGCTTCATTTTCGAGCCCGATGTAGCAGAGGCAGAGAACTGAAGTAGTTGCTCATAGTTAGAAGTTGTCTGGAGGATGAGGAGGTTACGCAAACAATGGGTGTAATAGGTCACAAGAGTGACAGTTGTCAGTGAATCGTTCATGTCTGTTTGCGATGTTGATTCATTGTTGTTGGTACTGTCGCAGATCCTTGACGTGAGTATGGCTTTCAGAATGATCTTGTCGAGTTTGCTTTGCAACTTGTCGCTAATATCGGACTTCAGCGCAATGCCCAACAAGACACTTGCCAAATGTACTACGAGAGGGTCAACCGCGGGATCCTTCTTGAGAATCTTGTATATCTGATTGGTGGTGTATTCGATCAACGAGGTCACCTGGAGCGGATAGTGTTCTACGATGTCAGAAAGAACCAAGCATGCGACCTTTCCAGAAACAGAAAGGCTCCCGTCTTCGTCAACTGCAACAAACCCGATCAATTGATTTGCTAGGTCGTACACCTTGCTTGGAAGCTCTTTTAGCACCGAGGTGAGATTTTTCGCGAGCATCTTGGCGACGTTGGGCGAGTAGTCCAGAGCGTGTACTCCGCTAGCTTCTGAATCGGTGCCAGCCAGTTTTTCACCACCAGCTGGTCTACAAAAGACGTTGAGGATCGGTACGAGTTCGTCGTATGCTGCAAGATAGTTTATGTCGGCCAAATTGGCGGATTTTGCCGACAATTGCCAGTCAAGCAGGATCAAGTATTGTAGAACATCGGAGGAATCATAGTTTCGCAACAGGGGAGCAATGTTGGCAGACATTGTTGGTGGGAAATGGAGCTATCGGTGGTGTTTTGGAAATTACGTATAGGCTAGGTCACGTGATGGTGTCAATCGTAATATTGAGTAGTTCAAAAGGAATTACGTGTATGTTGGTTGGTTTTTATAAAATACATAAAGTATTGTTTACATTTTAGATCGTTTCGGGTTCTTATGGCGCCTTCGTACATGATACGTTAAATGTGTAATGCTGTTTGATTCTCTCGTAGATAAATAGGGCTACGTGAAAATAGGACTCATACCCTGATAAAACCTTTCACAAGAGTTCTCAATGTAGTTTTCTTTCGTGTTAGAGGTGGTGTTGGTTTTTCGTAAACTTGATTTGCAGGGATTGCTCGGGCCTCTACGCTCAGAGAAATGTCCGGGAAATACAGAGGCGAAAGGGGAGTAGTCGGCGTCAGTGCGCCAGATGCGGTAGTTTGTTTGGTGAGCTGTGTGGTGGAAGGAGACTTGAGTGCAAGGGTACTGTTTACCTCGCCAACCTTTTGCCGTAGCATACTAGATCTAGAGTAGAGCTCATGGAAAAGCATTAGAGATTCTGAATGTGGCATTCCGCCTGACGTTTTGGGTGGTTCTGAAGCAAGCATTTCGCCAATGTCAAGCACCGTTCCGTCTGCAAACGAGAAGTCATCGATTGTGCTGACTCGGCGGGTATTTTTGAGGGAGATACTCTGTCGTTCTACCTTGTATACTTTGTCTACTTTGGCTATTTCGCAAGCTTGAGCTGCGTTTTCAAGATTGGAGATTATGAGCCGCTGGCGAGCACTGGCCTGACGTTCTAAATCTAGTTCATTCTCCACCAAAGCAATCTTTTCAAGAAGCTCGTTGTTGAACTGTGTAGCGAGTTGGTACTTGCTTTCAAGAACACGATCTTGCGAAAGCATGTCATCGTTCAGAATCTCCATATGTACAAGTTTGTGTTTCAAATCGGAAATCTCCTTCTCTTGCTCAGATACTTGGTCTGCTGCCAGCAGCGTCTGTTCGACAAGTTCTTTGTTGAGTGAGGCAATGTTTTGAGTCAATTCACGAATTTTCTGGTCCTTTTCTTGTACTTGGGCTAGGAGAAGCGCATTTCTTGTTTCTAGAGATTGAAGTTCTTCCTCCAACGCTTGTTCTAGCTCCTTGCTGGACTCTTGGAATTCTATAAGTTCTCGCTCGAGTTCTATCATTTTCTGTTGCATGACTGCATCTTCGGAACCCGCTAGAGTCATTTGGATGGTGCTTTTGTGACTACTCTTTCTTTCTGTTTACATAATGTGTGTCTGTCTGCAGGTTTGACACAAACAATGATCCGTAAAGAAATTGACTTAAGATAAATATACATCAAAATTTACATTAAATATACATACAAGAATAATCTGTAGTACGACCAGTCGCACATTTCTGGGAGACCACGGAAAGCCTCTCTAATTGGTCTTGGAGATGCCAAATTCCCATGGCTAGTAGTGGCCAAGCCAATCCTATCTCCACAAACTATACTCCTGATGTTGAGCGTCTGGACCGTTGACTCCCATCGAGACTGCTGCAACGGCTGCATTAGCAACAGAGGCAGCTTCGCGTTCCGCGGCGCTGACCTCTTTGGGGCGAATAGGCTCAACTGTCTTTTTTAGACGATGCTGGTCCGGACTCACTTGCTTTGGACGAAGGTCAGGTTCTACAGAGAGGTCTTCTTCAGGACCCGGTGTCAGATAGACGATGCCCAAAAGCTTGGAGATAATGCTGTGAAGAGGGAGGATTTTGTGGTCACGAACCGAGTTGCGCAATTTCTCAAATGCGACCAGAAAGTCACTCGAAGACCAGGCATACTTGGTTTTGTCATTTTTGTGCTCGGCATGATAACTTTGAGCAAGGTATTCCCAATTGATGGCATCTTGTTCGTGCACATTCAAGTCGAGTAAACGGTTCAAAAGCCAGATCTTTGTACACGATCCCATCATGGCAATGCGAGACATCAGGTCTCGCCGTACTAGTTTGTTCCATTTGTACCGGCACTGAATACGGGATCGGATACCGTTCATTTTCTCACTCACCAAAGTCCAATTGATGGAATTTTGTTTATCCTTGCCCACCAGCGTTGAATGTAGCTCCATGATTATTTGCTTAAGGGTGTTCTCTTCATCCTCAGACCACTTGTTCTTAGCTCTATTTTCACCACACTTTAGGTAATTACGCCATCTATCGCGACAATCCTCTGGCATTCTGTTCATAGCTTCACCTATCCGCTTCCAGTTTGTGGTAGTTTGCTCCGCGTATTTTCTGAGCTGATCGTCTTCCTCTTTAGTCCATTTCGCTCTTACGTTAAATACGTGATATTGGCGGCGAACATGTTTGTAAACAGAAGCACGAGAGCGATAAGGCAATACCTTTGTAAGATATTCCCAAAACTTGTCTTTCGGTTTGTCTACTGACCATACACGCTCACAAATTTGTGCTCGGGTGAGATTGTTGAGGCGACAGTACGCCTGAATAAAGTTGTCCACAATGTTGATTTCTTCTTGGGAAAAAAGGCGCGGCCCGCGTGCACCAACATTACTTTGCGTGCTAAGCCACAAATGCGCCTCGCTTGCAGCCTCCTTGACGAGTTCTTCTATGGATTGAGTGGTATACTTCAGTTGAGAGTTGAATCCGTTGGACAAGTCTAATTCCAGAGGTAAACCATCCGGTATTGCCTTGAGAGGACGCCGGGTTTTCTGGCTAAGAATATGTCTATTTTTCGGCGCCAAGTGACTGATTGAGGCCGGGCCATTTCCAGAGTTCAAACCCATGTGCGAACGTAGCGTTCCTTCAATGCCGTTTGCTGAAGACATGCGCGCTGAAGCGTCGAGCGCAGAGCCATCTCGAGCGTCCAGAAACATCGAGTGATGGAGCTTCCCTTGCCCGTCGGGTAATTGGAGCTCCTTGGCGAGATCACCAATGGCAGCATGTACCAACAGATCATGCTCTGCGGATGCATCGAGGTCTGCTAGCTCAGGGTCTATCTCTCCACCGCTCATAAAGCTCTTACGAGCCCTCTTCCGTGGCGTTGGCCTATCAAAGGCTGCCACCTCTTCTGGCTCAAGAAATCTATCCCAATGGTACTCATTCATGAGATCGTCCTGAACACGTTGTCTTTTCGGCAAGCCGTCCGGCCCTGCGTTCTGTGGATCGTCTTCGCCATGACCTAACAGGTCGTCCTCGGTAGCCAAAGTGCCGCCAACGTAGCGCATCACTGCAGCCTCAACTGCATCATTTAGTTGCTGACTAGCCTTATCGAAAAGCTCCTGGTCATGATCTTCTACGGAGTCATGGTGCACATGACCAATGTGCCCATTTTCATGATGATTATGGTGTTGTTCATGATTGTGTTGGTGGTTATGTTCGTGATTATGGTCATGCGACTCACTTTCGAGATGCTCATGCAACAAATCGTCGTTCGAGTCAGCAACACTCAGACCGTGGGCATCGAGATGATGGCGCTCGTCGTCCACGTCGTGCACCACATGTAGTTCATTTTCGTTTAAATTGTGTTCCTCATTCTGTGACTGGGATGTATTAGAGTCGTCGTTTAAATCTGATTGGGCAGGACCATGTTGCGGACCGTGGGTCTTGTTGTCGAGTGTGTCTTTTGTGCCCAACAGGAGGAGAGCTTTGGCACCGCCGATTTCCTGTTGGTTCTGCATTGGAGTTTGCAACCGGTTTCCGCTTTGTGATGAAGGGTTACCCGAAATTGGGGCTCTGATGGGGTCGTGTGGTGCCGAACGGGGTGAAAAGAAGTACTTCAATGTTGGCGAGAAGTGTGGAGTGGGATTGTTTTTTTGTTGATTAGGTATGGGAGTTCGTTGGAGATATAAATTTTCTGGTTTTTTTGATAATTTTCAATTGCTGTAGATTTGTTTGTATGTCTTTGTCGCTACTACAATGTCTCATTGTGGTCAAATTTGAGGTGATCCTATTGAAAGATGTGTTGAGTGAGGATTAAAATATTGAATTTGTGTAATATTTTAGGTTTAGGAATATTTTTCCAAAAGCTGGTCAAATTCACGTTCTAGATGTCTGTCTAAGGTGTCAGATCACAGACAGATTCGAGTGGAATTGAGCTATGCGATCCTCTAAATTCCAAGTTTATTATTATTCTTATTTATAAGATTCTTGAAATTTTCAAAACCAATATTTCTATTCTCTGCCAGGTGCTTGGTCTCCCGTTGATCATCTGGTATAGATCCAAATCCAACTAAAGAAACGGCCGAAAGTTCCACAGAAAACTCTGACGACACATTTAAAGTGAAACAATTTCTTCATTAATTTGAATTGTGACCGCCAAAAACCTTACACCCATATATGGTACGCCGGGTATTATGGCGTCTTGGTACCTAATTTCCAGGATCCTTCCTGGATCACTCCTACACTCTATACGAAATATACCGACCGAGAACAGCCACTCATTCCCCGTACTTTACATAATTTAACACATACTATATAGCAGATTGCGATCGTAAATCCACTCTCACATCTCCAATTGACAGTCCTCCACTCAATCTATAAAAAGGTACTCTATTGACAACAAACGCAGCGTCAACGAAAGCCCCCAATTCCGCATGCTCAATTACAACGACAACGAACAAACGCTTCTAGAGTTCTATCACACTGACTCTCTCAAGAACTCGGTCCCAGACACGCAAGACACGCAAGATTTGGCCACTGAAGTCACCCAGCTAACTGCAAACGATGCAACCACAGACATCCAGAAACTAGACGCCTTGAGCACATATTTACAGGCCAGGCTAACATTCCATCATTCCCAGAATTCAGAGCACGATTTCATTGACCCATTGAGTGGGAAAAATGTCGTGGATGTTCTTGTAGAAAAGGGAGTCATTGAGTCGGCAAACGACCCATCAATAGATAAGTTCTTGGTCTCCTCGCAACAGTTCAATCCTGAAACATTTCTTGCGACCGTTCATGAGGATACTCCAATAGAGAGGTTGGTTGTTGGTCTTGATGGTTTGGATCGAGCTATTCGCAGCCACACCTCTGAGCTCAAGTCGGTTCTTAATGACAACTACAAGCAGTTCGTTTCGAGCAAACACTTTATTGATGAGATTCTTACAGAATTCAAGGGGCTGAAGTCTCACGCGCAGCAGCAACGTGAGAAAAGCAAGGTGTTCAACCCTGCTAATCGTAGAAAAATCGACGCCAGTGAGACCCTTCTATCGGAGCTTGAAGAGTCCATCAACAATCTTAATCTCTCTTCGAACTTGATGATTAGGCCCATCATGGAACATAATGCCAAGGAGGCGAAAGTGGCTGCTTTGATTGAGTTCATCAAGGACAACACCCAGATATTTAGCCTTCCTCTGACTCTCATTGAGTGCCTTGCGTCGAACGATCATGATGCATTTATAGACACATACAATCGTTTTCTCAGCGATAAAGATGAGTTGTTACGGCTGCAACAACAAGAACTTGATGAGGCCAGGAACTCTGGAGCCGATGGCGAATCCCGCAAACTTGAAAAGCTACATGCCCTTCAGAACACTGCATTATCTCGTGTCATTAATGAGGTCACCAAGATCGCTACGGAGTATCGTAAGAAAGCGTTCAAGGACCTTCTCTCAATGGACCATGAAGTGTCCCTCAAGTCTAGTCGTAAAATGGCCCTGGACGTCAAATTCATCGACTTGGTGGATAAATTGCATCGCATGAGCGAGGGAAGTCTGGAAGTCAATCCTATCTTCGATTTCCTCAAATCTCAGCTCCAAAAAGTTGAAAAGGAGTTGGTGTATCAATGCGAGAAGTATGACACAAAGTTTACTCAAATGCAACGGAAACTAGTGGATTACATAACATCCCTCCAAGAGCAGAGAGAGAATGGCTCTTATGTGAAATACATCGCCGAAAAATTCGAAAGTGTTGAGGAATATTTCAAGGCATCAGCACTAACGAGTTCTCAAAATATTGACCGCGAAAAAGAACGCACAATTGTCGAGATATTTCACAATAGCGAGAATTTGGACTTATCGATCATCAATGAGACTTGGCTTGTGTTGTCCAATTTCATTAAAAGTATAGAGGAGACTTTTGCTAGCGTAATCTCCAAGTTCGTGAAGAACTACGTCCATTATGCTGACTCGTCTAACGGCTTTAATGTCGACACACAAGGCGAACTCAGAGATTTCTTTTTCGTTGTTCTTAATGATGTCATATCCAAGCTCATGAAGATATTCTACGCGCAAAGTCCCTCAGAACTCTCTAAAGTAACTCCAGCCAACTACAACTCGTTCCTCCCATATCACACAAACTCATTGTCTACGATGTTCTACTTGACGGATATATCCTCTAGCTTCAACAACATCTTGACTCTTGCGGGCAAGTACACTTCTCAAATTGGCAAGGCCTCAAAGAGCTTTGATACAAACAAGCAAATTCTGAGATTGAGAGAAGTCTCTACACTCTTTGATCAAAGAATCTTGGAGGCCATATGCGCAACTTGGGTAAATGACTGCTCGCAATTGTATGACTTAGAAAATTGGGAGAAGTACGAGGGCTTTTCAGAGTCACGAACCAGCAATAAAACGGTTTACACAAAGCTGATGCAAGTTTCGTTTTATTATGAGCTTGCTGTACTTGAGACTCTCCGGAATTTGATTGTGAGACCTTCAGATGGTGATGAAGATTCGATTCGAATCGTATCAAACTATCCAAGCAAACGGATCCTTGTCAGTCTCGAAATCCAATTCATGAGAAGCATGAATGTTTTGATCGATTCGACGATCAAGAGATTCAAAGCAGAAAAAGCAATTGTCGATGAAGCTTCTTTGAGAGATTCGAAAACAGAACAATGCACGTACAAAGTGTTGACGATGAACAATCTTTCCGCATTGAGCAAGAGCATTTTCCCGCAGCTTATCAAAAAATTTGACAAGTTGTTTAACAAAAATTTGCTGCTGCAAAACTTGAAGTTGTTTGCAGATCTAGATCTCGTGAAGATTACAATTCTCGATGATATCAATGAGATTGAGAAAGCGTGGATCGAAGCCCGTATTGATGAACATTTTGCCCTCGTTCAACGCTCCCGAAGCTCTATGCCTCTAGCTGTCGATCCATTCGTGTACGAATGTCTCTTGCATTTTGTTACGCTCGTCCACGTTCTTAGACCGATTACCGACCTTCATACCTTCACATTGATCATTCAACAGTTGCAAACACAATTTTTGCTGAAATTTCTTCTGTCTATACGTGAAGCCAGTGAGAAGGAGCGCGTCATCGCGGCGATTTTGGGTAATATCAAGCTTGACTTGGACTTTTTCGTGGAAATCTTCGGTGGACTGGCCTCGCTTAATTTGGATGAGTATTGTGTGAATCTAGTAAGAATTATTCTCAGTCAGATTGACAAAATTGAGAGCATTTTCTCCGACTTGGGCTACACTCAGCAAGAAATTGAAGTAAGATTGGAGCGTGCACTTGAACAGAGCAGAAGCGAGTTTTCTTGTTTCGGAGCAGAAATACATTAAAATTTCCCATGTAAATTAACTCTTGTACCTACCTTTGCTCATATCTAAACCTTGTAGAATTATTCCTATTTTTTCACTTTTGGCTTCTGTTACGCCTAAGTGTACCTCCATCTTATCACATCTAAAGCCTAAATTCCAATTCAATAGTTGGGTTAGAAACCCTGCTTACAAACAAAGCAAAAGATATAACAATACACTACATTCTGCATCATTTTTCATTGCAGTTAGCAGGCACACCTAGAAGTATAAAACTCATTTCTTTGCATTCACACAATGGATCCAAGACT
This sequence comes from Australozyma saopauloensis, assembly GCF_035610405.1. Taxonomy (NCBI): domain Eukaryota; kingdom Fungi; phylum Ascomycota; class Pichiomycetes; order Serinales; family Metschnikowiaceae; genus Australozyma; species Australozyma saopauloensis. The sequence goes on from NC_086133.1 coordinate 1,998,330, forward strand.
AGAAGAGATCATCAAGGACGAAACTAACAGTTTCCGCCTAGAAACTCGCCAGATGTATGTGGACCTAATGACCGAGTCTGATTACGAGCAGCATATCGATGAATGTGTCTTTGTAATTGGCTCATCGCCTGCCAAAAAGTACGCAAGCACCATCCTGGCAGCGTTAAAGAAACATGGCGTGGTTCTTCTAGCTGCGAAAGGGGGTTTGACGTCAAAGCTAGTGGCAATTGTTGAGATTGTAAAACATAGCGATGTTGATGTTCAGAAGCAGCTCAACAGAATCTCGCTCACGGACCTGTTAGTCAACCCGGAGTTTAGACCTGAGGCGAGCACGAAAAACGTCAAGGCTTTCATTGCACAGTCACAAGAGACGCCGCAAGAGGTCGGTGACAGTATAATTGGCGTCCCTGCGGCTGATGGCAAGCCTCGATCAGAGAAGTCCATTTTGAGCGATGTGGTGAAACTGATCCATGGACCTAAAATCTACGATGTTCCTACGATGACTATTGTTTTGTGCACCAATGATCATTTGATTAGAAATGATTTCTTTACTGAGCAGAGATAAAGTTGATAGGGTCGAGATCTTGGACAATGTGGTACAAGAGCGCTGTGACCTATAGGGTCATAGCTGAAGAGAGAACATTAGAATGTCTGAACACATTCTTTTCATGCATATTTTGGCCTTTGAATAGGTGATTCATGTTCCACGGATTGCCTTATCATGGCTCATCTCCCATTCTAGAGCACTGTCTCCTGAATCTGCATAATTTGTTGCATCACGTAGATGCTTAAATTACACTAAAGTCCCGAATTGCATTTATTCTATAATCATTGGGTGACTTAGGGAGTTTCAGTGTCCCACTAAGCCGACTGCCATTCATTTGCAAAAACGTATCTACTAGAGAACCATAAATATACAAGGGTAGAAATGAGTATTTAAAAACTCAGCAACCTTACAGAATTAAAAAACCGAGTAGTCTCTAATTCGTTTCGGCCACGAACATCCTTCTTTGGGACTATTGCACTCCATATGAGCGTCCATTTGAGCCGCTGCATTGCCGAACAGAAATAAAGAGTAAAAAAAAATATTCACTGCAAACTCTGCGTTCCAACCATTTTTATTTTTGTTTCCGACCATTCTCTCGCCATCTCCCCCTCCAATTCCATCCCCAGCTCAATATAAGGTGATGTCCGGCACCGAAGCCGCAGCCAATAGTACCTACTCATTTCGAGACCACACAACTGGAAAACCAACCACTACATATTCCTCAGCCATGTCGTCTCCCTTCGATATCAAAACCTTCAAGTTCGACACTCCCCAGTTCGACCCAAGATTCCCTCACGTCAACCAGACCAAGCACTGCGCTCAAAACTACGTCGACTACCACAAGTGTGTCGCTGTCAAGGGTGAGGACTTCGAGCCATGTCAGATCTTCTGGAAGACCTTCACCTCTTTGTGCCCTGTTGACTGGGTCGAGAGATGGGACGACCAAAGAGAGGCCGGCAAGTTCCCTGTCAAGATCGAGTAAGACTACGTAACAATACATAAAAGATACATGTGATACGATGTAAGATGGAAATGTGAGAGTAGGCCGGATTAGAATTGAAGCAGAAATTAGTATGTAGCTGTCTTTCGAATTCGGGAGAGTTCCGATTGTAGTAAAGTAGACAGGGTTTGGATACATCGTAGAGATAAGTTTCCAGAGAAATTGCGTGAGACCTCAATGAATATCCATGATTTCTCTTGTATATTTGGTCTGATGAACCTAGTTCCTTACTGTTAAAACCAATTTAGGTCTGTGTCTCGAACTTGAAGACTGGTTGACGGTATTAGATTGTGTGATACAGTGATGGATATATATATATGGTTTGGCCCAAGCTGCACTCACCAGAACTCATCCTCGACCCAATTCTCCTTTCTGAACTCATTGCTGCTTCCTCGAAGCGCCTCTTCGGTGAATAACTCGCCGTAGGGATCCTTGTTGAACTTCTTCTGTTCGTTTCTCTCACGGGCCTCAGCCTTGTTTTTCTGTTCCAAGCGACGCTCTTCGTCCTTCTTGGACCGCTGCCACTCCACCAAGAGCTGGTCTTGGTCCTTGACGAACTGCTCCGTGGAAATCTCGGTTTTCGTCTTGTTGAGTCTGTTGATGATGGCATTGTCCTTCTTGACAACGTGCACCCGGCGCAATTTCTGTGGGTTCACGAACGTCACCGTTCCAGTATCCAACAGCCCATCGCTGCGTAGATTGTCCACCGGAGTGTAGATAATCGAGATGTTGTTCAACTTGTTCGCCTTGATCAGGTTTGCCTTGGTCAATTGCGCGATTTGGTCGAGAAGCAGCTCTGAGAGCCGCAAGTCCTCAAACTTCACGTTTTGCTGTTCCGGCGAGAGCTGCAAATAGAGATGGGCAGACGAATGCTTGTCCACGTGAAACCATAGGTTCTTTGGGTGAGACTTATGGATGAGCGGGTCGTTTTCGAACTTGTCCTTTCCCATGTAGATTGTGTGTTTCTCCGGCTCCGCTAGGCCGAACTCATCGTCGTCTGCGGACACCGATGCTGTGAAAAAATACACCATGTTCTGTTTGTGCTGTCAATGCTGCTGTTTTAGCGAAGTACAGGAAGCGAGGAAATGGGATCTGGATTTACGGGATAGCGAAAAGTCAACCTTGAAAAATCAATGATATTGTGATATTATCCTACAATTATAATTGAGATATCATCTTGTTAAATTCTCACAACTCCAATTCTTGACTTCTCATCTTGCATGGACCATGGGGTAACTCCTACATTAAAATTTTTAGCCCTCTTTATAGAGTCTTCGTTAATGGGCTCATTCGCACCTTTACTGATGGCAGCGGGACCACCAAAAAATTATTCCAAAGGGCAATTGTGAAATGTCCCCCTCTGCCATGGTCACTCCAAGAATAGCATCCCGCACCCATTCGTTCATGTTGTGACCCCTTCAAGACATCCAGATCAAGACATTTCCTATTAGGGCAGCAGTTCGGCCTATTCTGCCCTTCCAGGAGCTGGTTGCACTGCAGGCAGATGTATCAGGTCGCGTGCTGTGCAGGCACAACCTAAACAGACCTCCCTTTTGCATCTACGATCTTGGGATATAACAGCATACCGATCCACTCTTTCTTAATTTTTGTTTCTTCTTGGTTTTAATAATCGGTTCCCACTCATTTCTTTTCCTTTGCACACTAGTCCTTTAAAGTGCCGCGACAACCTAGGGCCAAGCTGATAGCGTCTTTGGCTTTGTGTCCTTGTCTGTACTCTTCTCGATATACAGAAGAACCAATAGAACAACAGCCTCTTTCGGCTTTTTTAGAAGATATACGCTCTTCTTTCCCGCAGAATTCACTCCTTCACTTAAAATTATGTGCTCCGAGGCTATTTTGGAGTTCGAGGAGTCGTTGGCAGCGGTCTCGTCATCGCACGAGCTTCTTCTCAACAACTTGGAGTTGAAGGCTGACCTCAACCGTTTTGTGGCTACAAGACATCTTGACGATCTGGCTGCTGTAGTTGAAGAGCCCACCGAAGCTGGTCTTTTGTGTCTCTTCTCGAACTACGACTATACTCTGGAAACGGTAGCGACATGCCTGGTTTGCCGCAGTCAACTAGCTGGAGCGTCGTCTCCGTGTTGCTTCGAGTACATTGAACAGCAGAAACAAGGTCCAGGGTCAGCTCTTGAGCAGGACTATTGGACTCTGTTTCTTGCAAACCCATACAAGACCATTCTCACGCTTCCAAACTACACCAAGATGGCGTTTAATCAGATGGGCGTCCCGTTCCAGCTTCGGGCGCAGGTTTGGCGGAAATTGGTGCTCATCAACCAGAAAAATTACTACGGGATCCCGGCTGAGGCTACTATGATCTTCAGCAACTTCCAGCATTCTTACAACCAGCAAATATCGGACCAGATCAAGAAGGATTTGACGCGTACATTCCCAGACGTTGAGTTTTTCCAGAGACAAGAAACCGTTGACTCTCTTCTCACTATCCTTTGCGTGTATGCCAACTACGATATGGAACTAGGATACTGTCAAGGTTTGCTATTCTTGGTTGGAACCTTGTTCCAGCAGCTTGGAAATCGCGAGTTCACATTCCACACAATGTGTAAGATCATGGAGTGTGAGCCCCAGATGCGTTCGATCTTTGTCCCAGGACTGATGTTTGAGACTTTGGAGGCCTGGCGCCTACAATTCTGCTCCATCTTTGCGCTGGTTGATCGCCCCTTGTATGAACACCTCACATCTTTTTGCGATATGAGTGTCTTCTTGTATCAGTGGTGGCTCAGCAACAATTTGATCCACACCCCTAATCTTTCGATCAATAGCCGCATTGTCGAGAGCTGTCTTACAGAAGGATGGCAAGTAGGGAATTTCAAGGTTTCTCTTGGTCTTCTTTTGCTGAACAGGCCCATACTCATGTCATTTGGAGCTGGTGACGAAGAGGTTGTCTACCAGCATTTGTTGAACGAATCCAAATGGGGTAGCATCGTCAATAACACTACCTCTTTCTTTGGCGATCTCCTTTTGTCTTGGGATGACAAGCTTTTTACAGGCTTGGACAGGAATATTGTCTCCTCTATTGACAATGACACAAGAAAAGCGTCATTAACTGATAAGGACTCATTGTTCTCTCGTTTCAAGAACTTGTCTATAAGGTCTCTTCTGATTCTGGATTCAATGCCTCAAGTTCACAAGCTTGACAACAGATCGCTTTCTTCAGTGTTCTCTTCTAGAGACAATACTTCGTTGTTTTCAGAAGCCACCGACAGTTGCGGAGAAGAATGCAACAGCAGTTCTGGGAGAAAAGGTTCCTTCAGTGATTCTTCTTATAAAAGCGAGTTGGATGACGTCATTCTGGAGAATCAAGCTCTACGTTTCTTGCTCAAGAAAGCTTATGATGCCCTCGAAGATACGTCCTTGAAGCGAGAAATAGGTGACATGATCGATGTTAGCTGAATGAGCTAATTCGACAACTTTATATTAATGTTAACGACTAATTTCATGGAATTCTCGTAGTTATAAATTCATTAGGCTGTTTTTGTTTGGCATGTATAGGTCAAATAACATGTAATTTTGAATTTGCGGATGGCATGTAAACAGGCTCAACATCGTGTTCCTTGTTTGAGAGTTTCGACGAGGTGAATTTGAGTTCAATGTGTTTGAGCTTTGCTACAAATTATGAGGTACAAAGAAGGAAAGATTCACAAGGAAGTCACTTGTTTATTAAATAAAAGAATTGATTACTACCTTGTCTCCATGTACAATCTGTTTTGATAATTTTCGTCATTGTCTAAAAGCAAGAGTTATTTGTCAGTTTGCAAGTTTCATGTGGCACCACGCGAAGTTTGTGAAATTACAAAACACAACCTAAATACAGAACATCTACAAAATTCTTTTTCGGGAAACAAAATATCTTCGGAACATCTACTATGATCACTTTAAATATATAAAGCGCGTTTCCTTTGACTTGAAACCCTCAATTTCGATAAAGTGTGTTGGCATTAATGAATGAGCATTCAACCGTCAACTCCAGACCAATAAAGAAGGATTCTGTAATAAACTTCTCTACAAAACTACAGTAAAATAAAAAATATGTCTAACGTTTTTGTATGTCTTTCTGAAATGTTCGTGGAGACTCTTCGAAGTCGTGCCGAACCAAGTAATGCTCAACTACCAAAAAATTTACAACCAACTCCAACTCACAGTCACACTACGCCGACAACGACAACTTGGCAATTAAAGTATGTAAGCGCCCCACACGTCACACAGAACAACGATTGTATGCTCAGGCGCCCAAATTCTTCAACGCTTGGGCATTCAATTGTTGAAAGATACGTGACCTGTCATTTCCATAGTTTCGTGGAGAAACCTATAAGCCCGACTGATTCAGGGGAAACCCACAGAATTCTGAGCGAAGCAACTCGTCTCGAAGTCTGAACCATGTGCAAGCTCGTATTGATACGCATGTATTCGGTATTGCAGACATTTCAGCTTCAGACTTGATGCTGTATCTCGCCACCACACCACCTCTTTTCAGAATACTAACATCCAGCCACACGCCGCAGACTACTGACTAGATCTGCCGCCATCTCCACTGTACCGCCTTCCGCAAGTACCACAGTGTCGTCGCAAAACCCCAGCCCAGAGGGCACATCCACCACCGAACCCACCGCCATTGTTACCAAGAGCGGGGACAAAACATCCAAGAGCACTCCGTCTCAAAATCCACGCAGCCAAGCCTGCTCAGCCGAAGCAGACGCTACTCCCGACAAGCAAACTGCTGTTTCTCCGCGTCATAGCTCCGAGTACATTTCTGTAATTCTTACTCAACTCTCCATCCTCGTTTGCACGGCTACGGAAGAGAACTACTCGAGCCACTATCGCCAAATTCGCGAGATTTTATACAGCGAGAGAACTTCGTCAACTGTTCTTTCTGAGTATTACAGTCAATTCTTTTCACGCGTCTTAGCTCAAGTAACCAAACCTTCTGAGACAACCCCTTTAGACCGTCTAGTCACTCTTGATCTCCAAAGCTTAGCTGTTGATATTCCCCGTTTCGAGGTTTTCTCTGCTGAACTCAAAACCGCATTTTTATCTCTCAAAGAAGCAAACAAGCTTACTCCTGACGAGCTCAACCTTGAAGTTTTTAGATTCATCGAGGGCTATAAAGTCGATCCTATCCTCTCATTCGTCTTTCTCTCTCGGATCGTAATCCCAGAATCAGACGCCGTTAAAGGATTCTTTGAACGCACCTCCGCCAGCGTCCTCGCTTCTTTTGCCGCAAAAGGAACTTCCATAGAGGGCTCCACCGATAAAGCTTGGTGCCTCATTCTACTTGATTGTGTGTTGAAATCCCCATCCTACCCATTTCTTCACAAGCTCTCTACAATCAATCAATTCAACGCTTTTGATCTGAAGCTCCCCCCGGTCCAAGACTTTTTTGAAGAAATATTGAAAATGTCCTTTAAAGAACTTTTGTTAGAAATTGGACCTGATAATTTATTACCAGAGAAGCTCCTTCCATCATTAATCCACATCAAACCTCATGATGCTCCTGATAGTGTTGCCCTCATCTTAGCAGAGGTGCTCATTCCAGGTTCACAGGGTTTAAGCACTACTAACGGTGGTGTCACTGCATTGACTTTTGTTAACAACCTCCCAGAGGCAAGTGCCAAAGGTGCTCAATTGCAAGTTTGCTTAAAGCAAGTTGATATCTTGCAGGGTCACGAGCTTGACTGGAGGCTTGTTTTCAAAAGAGTAAAGGAGAACTTGTCCGAGGCTATAAAGCGTAACAGCCAACCATCTGTTGCCAGTGTTACACAACTCTTTTCTGCTTTGGACTTCAAGATCGGCCCAATTGACATTTTCCTTCAGACTGGATGGTGGTTTGATAAAACTCTTCTTTACATGATGCAATCTATGTTCACACAACAAGGTGCTTTCGATATCTTGAGACTGAAGAGTTTTGAGCCCTGTTACAGAGATGATATTGCTGAAGAGGGCCCGCTCAAGTTCTTAGGAATCTCGCGTCTCGAGATGAGCCTTATGGAGTATATCCATACACATAAGCAACAATCCTCTCAATCTGATGCAGAAAGAAAGCTTGACTCATGGCTTGTACAATTTTATGAATTGAATAGCCGTGCCGAGCCTCACAACGTCATTGCGGGAGCTTTAGCATTAGGAGATAAATCACTGTACATTTGGGATCAAATTGAGCGAGCATTGGCTTTGTTAATGGACAGCCCAAATGATTCCACCAGTGCGCATAGGCTTCATTTAGCCGTCTCGAGACTTGCAACTTTTGACTCTGAATTTGTGGTGCGTAAGCTCGTCGAATATTGCCAACAAAAGAAGAATTCAATTGCCATCAACAAGGCCGTGCTGGTTTCCAGTGCTAGTGAAGTTTTGCCGCAATTGATGTCGTACGCAAAGCAAGTTGATTACCCTTTTTCTTTGGCAATTGCACTTGAAGCCACTGCTTTCGGCTACAATCTTAAAGAAGCAGTTGCTATTGATCTCAAAAGCTCACGCCAACGTGAGGCAATTTACTTGGCTTTGTTTGAGGCTTTGGAGGCTCGCACAACTCAAGATTTTGACACAGCGCAACAACTTCAACAGCGCCGTGACAATGAGCAAGAACCTTCCGGTACTCGTCCTTTGAAAGTCGGAGTTGTTTTTTCGATTCTAGAAGTTTTGAAAAGTCTGCAAGGTCTTGTTGATGCGGATCGTTTTAAAAATTTGCAATTGTCTTTTTTGACTACATATCCGAGACTTATTAATTATGGCACTGGCCATGATGATGCAATTGAAGCAAATGAGACTTTGTATTTCAATTTTTTCCCACCACAAGTTGAACAAGAGATGAAGGCTTGCTATTCCAAGTTATACAATAAAGAATTAGAAATCAAGGAGATCGTTGACATGTTAGCTCGAATGAAGGAAAGTGACATGCCACACGATCAGGATGTTTTTGCTTGCATGATTCACTCATTAATAGATGAGTATCGTTTCTTTTCCGAATACCCCTTGACTGCTTTAGCATCTACTTCGCTTCTCTTCGGAGCTCTTTTGCAAAGAGACTTGATACAAGGAACTACTCTCACTGTTGCTCTCAACTTTATTTGGGAGTCCTGTAATAAGCCACAGGATTCGAATATGTTCAAGTTTGCAGTGCAATCGTTGTACAACTTCAAACTGCGCTTGCACGAGTATCCAATCTACTGTAAGCATTTGTTGAAATGTCAATCGTTATCAGCTCATGCAAAGATGTATCAAATTGTCAAAGACGCCTCCGAAGGAATTCCTTGCGTCGATAATAGTGGCCCGGGTTCGACAGGGGCCGAGAACCATTCGAAACAGCTGGAGGTTTCCAGTACGAAATACCACGCAATTACTGCCGTGAAGCGTACCATCGGTTTTGTTACCCAGGAGGAACCCAGCGAATCTGCTTCTGATAGACTCCTCTTCTTTGTCAATAATATGACTTCCGATAACATGACCAAAAAACTTGCGGAGGTTCGGGATGTACTCCACGAGAAATACTTCGCGTGGTTTTCAAACTATTTAGTTGCAGAAAGAGCAAAGCTGGAACCAAACAATCACTCTTTGTATGCAGCTCTTGTATTTGCTCTCGAGAATCCCATTTTCTACGAGTATGTTCTCGACACAACAATTTTGGAGGTCGAGCATTTGCTTTGTCATTTCAAAGACACTGCCAATGAGCGCCAAAACTTAAAAAATTTGGGAGCTTGGTTAGGAAAGATCACATTGGCAAACGATCGCCCTTTGAAACGTGATCAAGTGGCCTTGAAGTACTTGTTGATAGAGGCTTTTGATTTCCACACGTTGCCTGTCGTCATTCCTCTTGTTTGTAAGATTTTGGAACAAGCAAGTCAATCCAAGATTTTCCGTCCCCCTAGCCCTTGGGTTCTGGGTATTTTGAAAGTTTTGGTTGAATTGTATGACTGCGCAGACTTAAAACTTAATTTGAAGTTCGAAATTGAAGTGTTGCTAAACGCTTTCGCCATGAAGGTTAAAGACATCTCCCCCTCAACCATCATCCGTACACATAATCCTAATCCTGATGCATTGGCCGCAATGTTTGGATTCCGTCCCACCTCGGCCATCCCAGATATTGGAGGATTGAGTATTGATGCATCAGAACCAAACTTTCAAATGCAACAACATTTGCAACAACAAGCTCTTATACAACAACAACAGCAGCAGCAGCAGCAACAACAACAACAGCAGCAGCAACAACAACAGCAGCAGCAACAACAACAGCAGCAGCAACAACAACAGCAACAGCAGCAACAACAACAACAGCAGCAGCAGCAGCAGCATATGCAGCAACAACACCTTTCTCATTTGCATCCGCAACATCCTCAACCCCGTCCTGACGAGCATGTGTCGCCTGCTTCCAGCACATCACAGTTGGATGCTTCGTTTAGTAACTTGAAAGGAACAACTGTCTTTGTTCAAAATCCTAACTTAAGAAGAGCATTCCAAGCTTCTTTAGCTCGAGCTGTTCGTGAATGCGCAGTTCCTATCTTGAGTCGTGTCTCAGAGGCTGTTTTGACTACTACAGATGCACTTATCCGAAAGGATTTTGCCACAGAGGGAGACGCTGCCAAGTTTCGTAAGAGCTACCAGACTTTGGCGCAACAACTTGCTCATAGTATGGTGATATGTAGCGGTCGCAAGATCCTCTCTGAAACTGTTGAGGCCACCATGCTTCAACTTTTAGGTCCTCAGGTGAACCCCAACGAGTTACCTCTTGCTGAGCTCAGCCTTGCCATCCAAGGCAATGTAGACTTGTGTGTTGACATAGTTGAAAACTTGGCTGCAAGCAATATTGGCGAGTTGATTGAAGAAAGAATGAGGCTGCAAGTTGTCGCTCGTGAGCGTCACCCGCCTGGACAGCCATTCGTGGACCCTGCTGCTTCTGAATACGCCCTTCTGCTTCCATTCCCACTCGGCTTGCAGCGTGAGGGTGTACGGGATACACAATTGCAAATTTACACAAACTTTGGGAGTAATCTGGCTGCAATAAGTGCAGAGCAACTCGCTGCTTTGCCACAGGGTTTACAGCCCCAAACGAAACAAGCACCAAACATGCAGTCCCAACCAAATAGGCAACAACCTCAGGCTCCTCCAAATGCTCAGCCTCAGGCCCAACAACCCACGGTAATTGGTGTAAATCAGACGATGCCCGGTTTGCAGCCCCAGATGGGTCGTGCAACAGATGCTACTGAATTTGCTAGTCAAGAACCACCTTCCCGGCAACTAGGCCCAGGTGTAAGTAAGGGCGAGGATAACGTCGGACTTGACCACCTATTCACTGTTGTAACTCAAATGTGTGAAAAGGCCATACAAATGCTTGACGAATGCCAAGAAACTACTTTGAGTGAGTTGAGCCCCGAAAGCCCTATTTTGCAAGCTCTCACTCAAGCCACCGCTATTTGTCAACGAAACGCAATCAAATATCCGGAACTACTTCTCAAAGTAGCCCAATTTGCTGTTAATTGTTTGTTTACGCAAGTACATTCAAGCCCTCTCAGCAATGAGATTTATGTCGTGCTTCTTGACAAGCTATGCGAGTATTCGCCGTCAACCGCGAAGGACGTCACTTGGTGGATGGTACATTCCGTTGATCAAAGAAAATTCAATTGGCCAGCAATTTTCGCTTTGATTAATGTCCAGTTGGTCGCTCCGTTGAAGCTTGATGGCCTGATTGGTAAGCTCATTGCTGAAAGTGAAAGTCCTGTCCTCGTAAAGTTTGCTTCGAGCCTTTTGCTTAATGTGTTTGGGTCCTCTGGCTCCAAACCAATGGCTTTGCGATCGGAATTTGCCTGCTCTTTAGAAGCTTTAGCCAAATACAACCCTAAAGACGAAAGCGAGGAAGCAAAACAAGCTGTTCAACTCCGCAACAACTTATTTGAGTTGTTGCAAAAGCATAATGTTCCCGCTTTACCCCTTTCAGGCGAATCTTCCACAGATTCATATGTGCATATGGGTTATATTTTCGTGGAGTGGACAAAGCTTCTTGGGCATAGCGAGTTATCATCTGAATTGCAGAACAAGTTTATCGACAGACTCTTTCACAATGACATACTTAGTGATCCGCTTCAATTTTCTGTCTTTTTCCGTGCAGCAACCCAAGTTTCAACCACTGCTTTTGTTGCTGAACACGAAATTCGAACCAGAACTCAACGCGAGACGTTTTTGTCTGCCGATTGTTTGGCTAAGCTTATTGTTGCAATTATCTTGCGCTTCTCGCGTGATCGCAGCATGGAGGCGGGCGATTATTTACGGAACATAATGGGTGTTGTTACTCTGGTTCTTATAAGTGAGCACGATCTGAACCAAAATGTTTGGAATGAATGTGCATACTTCCGTTTGTTTTCGTCTATTTTCTGCGAGTGGTGCAATGCCTCAACGCTAGACTCGAAGGCGACTGAGCTGTTGGACGGTGTATTTTTCACAACTATGGCTGATGTTATAAATTCATTGCAGCCCCTTCTCTACCCCGAGTTCACATTTGCATGGATTTCCCTCGTGTCCCACAGAATGTTCTTGCCTAAGCTCCTTACTCTTCCAGAGCAGGAAGGTTACTCTTCTGCGCTTAGACTACTTTCCTCCTTGTTAAAATTTCAGAAAACATATCTGAACGAAAAACATGATGTGCTCAATGTTACACAAAAGGCTATTTACCGCATTTTCCTGGCCATTGCGCATGACTTCCCAGAATTCTTGTGTGAATGTCACTACCAATTAGTCACCGCTGCTCCAGGCAATTACACACAGTTAAAGAACATCATCTTGGCAGCCAAGCCAAAATTCGCTCCTCAAGAGATCAATCCATACATCAATAATCTTGATTATGATTCATTGCCAAATTGCTACGACAATGTATCAGTGCATTCCTTGCCGGTCGAGGATTTACTTAAATGTGGCCTCAAGAAGCCCGTTGACAACTTTTTACGTATTCCAGCACCAGCTTTAATGCGCGCCATCTACAGTGCAATTAAGTTAAACTACCCTAAGGAGACTGCCCAATATGGATTCGAGACGCTTAATTTTAATGTCAAACTCATCAATGCTCTCGTTGTTCATGTGGGGCTTGCTGTTGCCGGGGATAAGCTTCCTAATCAAGCACCAGGTTTTAATCCAAAATCAGCCCATGCTGCCCTTCTCGTTGACCTACTTAACTACGGTAACACGGAGTTCCGTTACCATATGATTAGTGCAATGGCGGATCAATTACGCTACCCCAGCATAGTCACTCAATGGTTCATAAGTGTGGCGATGTATATGTTCTCAACTGAGCAGAGCTGGAGCTCACCAGAAATCTATTCCGAGTTGCAGGAAATCTGGTTGAGAGTTATATTAGAACGTGTCATTGTCAGCAAACCTCACCCTTGGGGACTTACGGTCTTGTTGGTCGCTTTGATCCGAAATGACGAGGTTGATATTTTCTCGCTCCCGTTTGTGAAAAACGCCGACAGCTCGTTGAAGATGATTTTTGAAACGTTGGGTCGGAATGTGCGGGCTTGAATTAAGACGAGCTCAATTGTAAAATAGTGTATCATATATGTATAATGTACCTTATCGAGTTAAAAAAAAACTCATTGCATGCATTTCAATCGATTTGCCATCAGTAGTCATCAAAACGAGTGAAGGTTAATTACAATAGAAATTACGATGCAGATGAAGATCTCTACTTCCAACTCTCAATTCAAAACCTTGCATCGAGCCACTTTTGAATTCAACAAACCATTTTGCGTATTCAATTCATCAAATCATGGTTTTTATTTATTTAATCAATATCTTAAAACATTCCAACACTTTTTTGTATATTTTCTCTAAATTATTATTATCCGGTCATGATGAATTCAATTGTTTCATGTGACTAATCGTGGGGCAACAGACTCCTCTATATAGGACATATAGGGCGAACACTCGTCAGAGCTTCCCCAAGGTTCCCTCTTTCCTGGCAACTACACTTGAGCAAGACCAGTTCCTCCATCATCATCATGTCCAGAGTCAAAAGAATTGCTAAGGAGTTAGAGGAGTGTCGCCAAGATACTCAATCGGGTGTCCAACTCGAACTCATCAACGAAAGCGACTTGACTAGATTAATCGGACTTTTCAAGGGCCCACCCGGTACACCTTACGAGGGAGGTCTTTTTAAGGTCGATATCAACATCCCAAATCAGTATCCATTTAAGCCTCCAGTGATGAAGTTCTTGACTAAGATCTACCATCCAAACATCTCCAGTGTTACTGGAGCTATTTGCTTGGACATTTTGAAGGATGCATGGACGCCAATCTTGACGCTAAAGTCATCTTTGATCTCCTTGCAGTCTTTGCTACAGTCGCCGGAACCCAACGACCCTCAAGATGCAGAGGTTGCTAAGCATTACCTTACCAACAAGGCTGGATTTGAGGAAACCGCCGCTTATTGGACTAAGGTTTACGCTGCAGACGAATCTAGTGGACCAGCTACAGGTCTCAGCGACTCTGCGCTTTATGGCATTGATGATGAGATTGTCTGCCAGTTTGAGAACATGGGCTTTCCTCGTCCTGCAACAATTGATGTCTTGAGAAGAATGGGAATCAAGTCATTCAAGGGCATTGGTGATCGCGCAGAGGTAGAGAACAAAATTTTGGAGGAGTTGTTGAAGGAAACTGGTAACTAAATTACTTTGTATAGGCATTGTGTATATACTCGAGAGTCGGACTATGCTTGAGGCAAAGCCCTGACAACTGTGTATCGCAAATAAAGAGTAGGATTGCATTCTGAAACTCAGTAAAAATATTGATATGCTCGTTGACAGAACTCCAAAGTATGAATGCTGATTGTATTCCTAGGGTTCTCTGTCTTGACTTCCATTTGTACGATATGTACATCTCCCCAGGATAACCTGGGATTAATCGTAGTGCTACTATTGAGGTCTTGTTGAAGCAATCAAATATTTATGACAGTATTCAGGCCCTAACAAAGAGCGTGAGATCATCATTCTTATCTATTGCTAACTGGGGTTTCTCTTCCCAGCCTACATGAACACGACTTAGAGACTAGTAACTAAATGATGAAAAAATGGGAATTACAGACAAGGAAATAAAAAATATGCTATCAAAAAAATAAACAGGAAAGGAAAGTTATAGCAAACTTGAGGGTACACAATTCCCCACGTACTGATCTGAAACACAATCTAGCACTATCTAGTTCCCCCTGCATACATGTACCCCAAAGAATTTTCCAGTCTTAAAGGCCGAACGACACTTTTTTGTCACGAATACCAAGCGCGGAATCAACAAAAGCACATTTTGCAACCGATATGAGCGAGAGCAAAACCATTTTCTCTCCTTGTAATGGATCTGATTCCACTCAAACCAAGGATTCCGAATTGTCATTAGAGTCCATCGGTTGGATCTTTGTCAAAAGATACTATAGCACGTATGCTACTTCAATCGAGACACTCTACTCATTCTATGACAGCAAAGCGTCCCTCATTCATGATGGATTTCCTACTTCTAGCGAAGATTCGCAACCACAGGCGAAAACAGTCCATGTTGCAACCGGGAACGAAGCCATCAAGACTCATTACGAGGCACAGGCTGCTTCCACCGAGAAAAGCAAGATTGTCATTGAGAGCGCTAACTTCCAGTGGTCCATTGGAGGCTCTATTCTCATTGTTGTTTGTGGTTCGTGGAAGAAAGGCTCGTCAAACTTGTGGCAGTTCCTGCAGACTTTTGTGTTGAGCGCAAAGGGCAAGACCGTGTTTGATGTTTCCAATGACATTTTGAGATTCTTTGATTTGTCCGAAGATTATCAAGAAAAAACTGTCACTGTTGACCATGTTGTCGCCCCTTCAAAGGTCGAAGATACCCCTTCAGAGTCGACCGTCGAGAGTAAAGTAGAGCAGGTCACCGAAGAAGTTAAACCAGCTGAAGTTAAGGATACTGAAGTGACAAAAGCGGAAATTCCCGAAGCGAAGACTGAGGTTCAAGGCCCAACCGAGAAGACCGAAGAGACCACCAGCACTGCAGAGCAAGAAAAAGTTTCTTCTCCACCACAAACACAAACGTGGGCCAATTTGGCAGCCATTGAACCTAAGATCAGCTCGAAGGTTGCTTCCGTACCTGTTTCTACTACTGTCGTAAAAACCACGCCTTCACCAGCCCCAAAGGTTGCATCAACTATCCAGTCGCTGGCTACCGTGAACGGAAACAATAAATTCAAAAAGGAAGAGTGGTACCCAATTTACATCAAGCAAGTCGAAGTTGATGACGAGGACTTGAAGAGTGCTTTGATTAAGCAGTTTGGTGACATCAAGTTCTTTAAGAGGAGCAACAAGGCCGCTTTGTGCGATTTCAAGAACAAGGCCGACCAACAAAAGGCTCTAGATGCAAAGGAGATCGTGGTGAAGGGAAACGTTATTTTGTTGGAGCCTCGTGTTCACAAACCATTCAACAATTTCAAACCTGATGGAAAGAAGGATAAAAAGCCAGTGAAGAAAAACGGGATTAAGAAGAACTAAATGCGACCACATAATTAAAGGAGAACAGAATGACTAGATGGTTTTATAGATACTAGTTTGCATTTTTTTTTATGCTGTAATGCCCTCAATAAAAGTCATACATTGTAACTCTAAAGTATCGAATTGTATTATAGTTATGTACATGTGAATCAGTAACCTCTTCTCTTGGCGTCCCTGATATCAATCATCAAGTAGTGGAATTGCTGTCTGAAGTTTTGTTTCCACCAAATTCTCTTTTTCATCTTCTGAAGTTTAGCTGGACGAATGAAGCGTGACTGAATGTTCTGCATCTCCCTGATCTTGTCGTTCTTAAGAACATTTTTGAGACTCAGCAAAGATGGAGCAAGACCAGTACGAACATCCACGGATCTGCCGGCTGGTGGGCCAAACATGTTGATGGACTTGGCGACCTCTCTTGGGTTACGCAAGGAAGAGCCGAAAGCAAAAGAGTCAAACTTATCGTTGCGCGTCGTGGTATCCTGTAGACCTGGAGAGTTTGCAATCAAGCTATCAATGTCAAAGTATGTGGCTGTGTTCCTGTTGGATGGAGGTTTGACCTCAGGGTCTTTGAGCTCATCAAACTGATTCTTGAGCAAAGAAGAAGTGAAGAGAGTTCTCTGAGATGGTAGGAAAGTGACTGGTCGACACAGAACAAGGCCAATCAGGCGTCTGGCGGAAATCCCAGTGAACATCTTGTGGTTGAAGATTCTTTAGACAAGGTGTAGGAACAATGTGGAGTGAAAAATATTAGTTACTAAGACGGAAACGCAAACACAAATTAAACAGGCACATTCCAGTTGCATAGAAAAATCTATTTGATTCCGTTTTCCTCAACAGCATTTTTTTTTTTTTGGCGCAAACGAGGTGGTATAGCTCTGTTACCTTTTGATGTAGAAAGAAACATGTCGTGTCGGAACTTCAGCATAATGTGAGAATAATAATTTCTTCACGATTGAATGTGTGTAAACTTGTTTGAGAACACATAGTGGCCAGAAAGATGTACATTTCGACCATTTTTGCTCCACATTTTTATTAAATCCTGGCGGAAGAAGTACGAAAAAGACCCAAAAAATTGAGGATTCTACGGAGCCGATTCCATACTCTTTTGTACGGCCGCAAGTGTGATTGCCAGAACTACGACCTGTCCAAACGTTGACTTCAAAGACCTTAGTTTGCAGTCCTGATTGGGAGAATGAGACCGGCTAGGGATTCGTGCCTGAAAAA
This sequence comes from Australozyma saopauloensis, assembly GCF_035610405.1. NCBI lineage: Eukaryota > Fungi > Ascomycota > Pichiomycetes > Serinales > Metschnikowiaceae > Australozyma > Australozyma saopauloensis. The sequence continues at coordinate 2,015,623 of NC_086133.1, forward strand.
CTCCGGCCCTTTGTATATTCGGACGAATCTTGAGGATTGTAGTACTGGATCTTAAGATGTTAAAAATCAGTGAAGGCGCACTTCAAATATAAAGACACTTGATACGGTATAAATAAAACACCAAATTAACTTTTCAATAGAGGCTCTGTGGCCGAGCGGTCTAAGGCGGCAGACTCAAGTTCTGTTATCGTAAGATGCGCGTGTTCGAATCACGCCGGAGTCAGATATCTACTTCCTCTATTTTCTTTTTTGGATTAACTCACAGAGAACACTTTGTGGAATTAAGTCTTTATTTGTTGGGAAATTGCACTGCAATAGAGGAGACTGTCAATTTTTAAGATATATCGCTTCCCTACTTTTCCTACTAAAGAGCAATTCAGTCTCTTCATCTCCCTAAATATACGAAGCTTTGTTGAAACTTCCGTGAACGTTGATCTTTGAGTACCTCTCTTCTCACTATAAATTTATAGAGGCGTATGAGAATCCAAAAGTAGCAGAGTGTCTACCTGAAGAATTGCGATTCGCCCATTTATTCTTCAGGTGTATGACTCTTTGAGTTTCGCTCTCTACTCAATTGAACCTTTCGGTAAGTTCCACTCCCTACAACAACACCTCCTGCAACAGCACCTCCCGACTTTCTTCTTGATTCTCGGCAACCATGCACGTATTGCATTCTTGAACGACCCAAACCTTCTTACCAGCCAATCAATTCAAACAATTCGTGCAGACTTTCTCCAGTTGCCTTTGTGAGCCGATTTGCATTCAACTCGCACCTGCATGTACCAGTTGTAGATCAACTCCGTTCAGGCGGGGATCGTTTGAAGAGTATCTCTAATATAAAGCCCGCAATTATTTAAAAAAGTGAACCATACATGATCTAAGAGGCTCAGTAAAGTACTCATTGGTCCGTTCTTTAGTAATCAATTATACCGCTGAAGTTCGCCTCAACAACGAACAAGAGCGCAACAGGATTCGCTTTGTTTAAATCTCTCGTTACAAGAAGCATGGGTAGGCTGTATTACGCCGTCGCAAAGGGCAATAACCCAGGTGTCTATGAAAGCTGGGATGATTGTTCCCAAGAAGTTCACGGCTATTCTGGGGCCAGATACAAGAAGTTTCTGAGCCTCAGCGAAGCACAACTGTTCATCAATAACGAGGGAAATGGTTCGGCCAATCGGTCATCAAACAGTCGTGGATCTTCTTCCTATGGGGGCCGGTCTGGATATGTCCGCTACAGTTCTTCGTCTTCCTCTCAAAGAGACCGCTCTCCTGTCTCCAGATCATATAATAGAGACAGTTATAGAGCTGAACCGAGCTATGAAAGCGCAGCTCTGTATGGAGGCTCGACACTGTATGGAAGTGCAACTCTGTATGGCAGGCCTAGCCCTCAAGTTACGCTGGCATCAAAGCTGAAGAGGACAAAGCAAATCTATGTGGACGGAGCATGCAGAGGCAATGGAAAAGAATCGATGCCAATGAGTGGATATGGTGTGTGGTTTGGTAAGGACGACGAGTCAAACGCTGCTGTGCCATTAAGTGATGTTGACAATCTTAGAATCACACCTAGCAATCAAAGGGCAGAACTTTACGCCATGAAACATGCTCTTCTGCACGTTTCCAATAATAGTGAGAAATTTAAGGATACCAATATCGAGATTTGCTCTGATTCAAAATACTCCATCAGTTGTATGGAGGAATGGGTTGACAAGTGGAAAGATAACAATTGGAGAAACTCGCAGAACAAGCCAGCTGCGAATCTTGACATTATTTTGCCAACGTATGATTTATACAAGAAGCTCAATGCTGAGAATGCTACTCAGATCAAGTTTGTCCATGTGAAGGGCCATCTGGGCATCGATGGAAATGAACAAGCCGACAAACTAGCAAACCTTGGTGCTGACAGAATGACCAAGACCCAATCAAGGGGACCATGATTTCATACTTGCGAGTGATCCTGGAGATACAGGCCTTTTCTTCGTCGAGACCTCAATTATCTGTTTAATTTATGCCTTAGAGCTCCATTCATAGAATTTAATAGAGCTTGTATCAACATGTGCCTTTATCAATTTGCGCAGTCATCGATCATATGAGAAAGAATTTATTCTAAAATTTGGGTATCTCGACATGCATCAATCTTGAACTACCGCATTTATACTATCTAGCCTTACCTATTGCATGGATTGACTTGGAAGTGGGTGGCATTTGTGTTGTATTGGCTCACATAAAAGTCAAATTCTAAATAGGAAGCACAATGATTGTGCAACTCTAGCGTTAACAAGAGGTACTTGGAACATAGCTACAACTCCTTCATCCTCTCAACGTTCCCTCAACAAACTAGAACCCAAAACCATGCAAAAATATCTGTATTCTCTCTGTTACTCAGATAATTACACTACAGAAAGTAGCGTCATCCAAGCAATTGTAGCCAAAGGCCCATTGGGCGAAAGTCTTTGGATCTCTCTTGAAAATGAAATATACACAAGGATGAAACATATGGATGCAGGATCGAAATGCATAGATCTGCACTTTAGATGACAAAATTTTGAAGTTTACCATATCCGTTATGTTTAAGCGTGGAAAATTAATGTTCAGAACAAAAAAATAAGTTTGACATGTTGTTTTGAGGATGAGCCACCAAAATTGCTATGAATCCATATCTGGGTAAATCAGTGCTTCCCGAAAATTCAAGTGGAACAACTTGACAAGGAAGCCTTGGCTACCCCAAAATTCCGTAGGACATTCATTCAGTTGAATTACAAAATTGATGTATAGTGAGGCATAAATTTGAGGGTATCCTCATCCGTGTCATAGGTTGTCATGACTTGCTTTAGTACGACTCGACGATAGGAGTATTGGTGCCAACTACATATGAGCAGGATCTAAATTGATGAAAGCCAATTCACCTAATACCCTACCAATCCCAAAATCTCTACCTAGGCAGAACAATGTACACTAGCATATGAAATCTCACTTGACTGAGGAATGAACCCGAGAGGTGATGTCAGGTGGCGCTACTACAACCACTCAAAATCTCGTCGTAGTATCTTTTAAGCTAGTTTATAGTAATTTGGTAATTATTCATGTATACCGTTCTTAGCACTCTTCATTTTTTCTATTGAAACGATTAGTTATGACGTGGGTGACATATACTAGAACTCGAACAGATGCAACATCATCCATTTAGAATCTTATCTCAGAGACACTATTTTTATGTCCTCTGATACACTATTCGTATGTTTTCAAATACATCAACCTTCAATGGCTTTGAAAACTCGACGAACAATCTCAAAACCCATACTCAGAGAGATACAAGATTGGATTGAAGCGTATGCTATTCATAATCAATGGAGCCTGATCTCTTTCGAAGCAAAAAAAGATGCGGCTATAATACCAAGGATTATACTCCGAAAGCCTGACCAACTACGTATTGCTCATGTAGTAGCATGGGGAT